>NC_140594.1:1044766274-1045366274 GCF_964204655.1 Triturus cristatus
TGGCAAGAAGCATTATTTAACTATAGTGGGAATTTATGCAAAAACATAAAGCTGTAAATACGAAGGACAAAGTTGACGAAAGGGTTTTGGACCGGCTTCTGTAATACAGTAACCTACTCTAAAAATATTTTATAAACCCCTTTTCCCAACCTATCAAATTAAGTCTCATTTGCCCTCAACCTGAGCTCGGTTGAATCTAAATTAATCCTTAAAGATTTTGAAACTGTCTCTATTATAGCATTAGAGTCTGCCATAGCGAGCTCTACAGCCATTAAAGGCCCGAGCCGAAGACGAGGGCCTTTAACAAGGGAGTGGGCCTTTAATGGCCAGCAGAGCCTGCTACAGTAGGCTCTAATGCTATTAGAACATTCAGCACCTAGAGGGCAGAATGTTCTAATTTGTCAAACAAATGCCTCACTGAGCTCGAGGGGGTTGAAATCCCCTCAAGCTCTGAGCCCTTTGTTAAACATTGAAATGTTATGCTCCGGGCTTCTACCGGCCATGAGAAGCCCGGAACACTCCATTGCTTTTAATGGAGCCCTCAACATTCCAGTGTTTTAACTAGGAGCTAGACTTTTAGTCCCTACAATGGTGGGGCTTTGTGAAATGCAGAATCAGTGTCTTTTTGTGTGATCAGACACTAATACAAGATGTTATGAACTCAGATTAGAAATAACCTAATGTAATATTGCTTTTTGAGCTATGATATAGTGATCATTGGAGGTCAATTAAGGGTCGCTGGGGTAACAATTCCTACCCCTGGCCTTCCCTTTGTTAGTGGATTGAATAGAACTAAACAAGACTCTAAAAGTGCTGTTTATGTTATAGTCCTAGTAACAAAGTCTCTTTATTCGGTTGCATAAATAGCCATAAAAGATATAAAACAGATTAAAATTCATGAAACATAAATGTTCATTCATTAATAGATAAAACACACTATACAGAGTCCATAAAACATGAATGATAAAACAGGTAGAACTACTGCATGTATAAGTAAAAAAAAAAAGAGTGGATTCAATGTACCAGACCGAAGGGCGAGCAATAAAATACATTCAATTAGTGCAAAAATGTATGCCCAAGCCACTCGGATCGTGGCAATACTACTTAAAAAGTGTCCCACATTTACACAGGTGCACCTGGGTCACTTTTTAAGTAGTATTGTCAAGATCTGAGGGGACTGGCCTGATTTGTTTTGTTTATGGTATAGGTTCCAATCCTCCCTTCCAGCTCACTCAGCATGATCTCTTGGTCAGGCACATATCCCACTCACACAAATCACCCAGGCACAGGCAGTCCTAACAATCCCATGTACATCCCCTTACAACCTCTAATAAAGAACATTCAAATAACACACTGCCTGTCATGCTCATCAATACTTGCTACACAGTACAACATGCCAGTGGCGTAACTCAAAATGATGGGGCTCCCCTGCCGATTGTGATGAGCGACCCCAACGTCTCACATATTGCACAGATATTCATTTGGCTTGGGCTCAGTGGGGGCCCCCTGAACATTGTTGTGCCCCCTACACTGTAGGGGCCTGCTCGGTAAAGCAGAGTGACTTTCCTGAGAGTAGAACTATTTCTTCTTCCATGCCAGTGCATGCATTCTGCAGGCAAGGCATGCAATGGCATAGTTTAGAGGGTGTGGGACCCCTTACAAAATAAGAAACCCTGGGAGCCCCCCGCCTATATTGTGGAGGCTACTGGGGACCTCTGTTACGCCCCTGCAACATGCGGCAGAGATGGTAGACACCATATTGTCAGATGTACTGAATGCTGTCTTGGGTTAACAAACAACAAAACCTCTTATCTGACCTATATTTCTTTAATGCGACCTCTTAGGTTCTAACATGCCAACTACCCAACATCTCAATACAAGCAATCAGAAATTACCAGAGAAGTTTTATTATTATTAATTATTTTGCATCTCTGTCAATTTTTCATTATATTTCATTTTTGTCAAATTTTTCTTTCATATATACATAAAAGCATGTATTTATATATTTGTCTTTGGAGAATGTTATTTTCTTTTCTTTTTTGGTAAACATTAATTATAAACATACATACATATATACATGTGACATTATCTATGCAAGTGATTACCTTTTCAATAATACAGTGTACAATTCATTGAAAATACATATATATCAACCCACAAAAGAAATGTTCAACAGAATCATGCTTACCAGTCACGCTACTCTCATACACTCTCATTCATGATAAAAAGAAGAAGAGATTCAACCCTATGAAGGGTCCCACAAATGTGTAGAGTGGAACACTTCACTGCTGGAAGATCTTAGACATCAGTTATATGTGATGACATTGCCTCTCTGGGGCCATTTCTCATGGGAAATGTGTTGGGTCTATGCGCGTTTCGGTGGCAGGACCACCTTCTTCAGGACCAATATATGATAAAAAATGAATCTCAAATGACAAACCAAATGGATTCTTCTGTGGCTATCCAAGCCAGTGAGGGTATAATTTCAAGTTCAACAAACTGGGCGTGTAGTCTCTAGCAATGCATCCTGATATTAGAACAGCACACTGTCTGTGCAGAGGAGCGAATGATTATCCTATTTCAGGCCTTTTCCTGTCTTTATATCTTATGCTTGAATCAGTTGGCCAATAGCAGTACCAAAAACAATTACTCATCACACTCTTACAAGTGTAACAATTCAGTATACTCTAGGCTTCCAAAGCTATAAGAATGGCTTGGGCGGCAATCAATAGTCATTTTAGCAGCACCACCATGTGGCAGACCGGTACATGCCCCGGTGTTGACAATTAAGTGCCGGTGCTGGGCACCGGAAACCACTGGCTCAAATTAAGCATTGCCTTGAGGTGGAATTTAAGATATATATATATCGTAGTGGGGGACTGTGAAAGAATAAAGAAAAGTAATTTTGCATGAAGTAATGATGTCTGTGTCCTGATGTCCACTGGTGGTAGAGTGACATGAAAGGATTGAAAGTGATATATATATATATATATATATATATATATATATATATGTGTGTCGTATTGTTACCTTCTTAAGAGAAAAAGTATATATATATATATATATATATATATATATATATATTTTTTTTTTTTAGAAGGCAACATTACGATAGATATACATACCAGACCTCATCCCTCAACAAGCCTCAGTACTTGTTTATGGAAATACAACAGTCAGACAGGTGAAAATATAAAAAATAGTAATAAAAAGATAGAAGAGCAAAGGTCCTCTCATAAACACAATTCGTAAAAAAATGAGCCAAACTCTTCATTTGTACTAGAGGGTCTGCCACTGAAACAAGGGTTATTATTCCTCTTCAGATATAAAATTCCCACATTGTAGCATTCCACATGGAAATCTCCAACATTCCCGATGCCCCCTCCAGAGCTGTGAGGAGGCTTCAACATAAGGTCTTTCTACTTAAATTGCATGACCAGAGATATTACATCAATATTCCGCAATGAAGCCTTATTTATCATTAACTGTCCAAATAAGAAATAGAAGAAAGACTGTAAATAAAACTGTACTTATGTTTGGTTTTTGGAAAGTTCTACATAAAGCTGGTAACAGCCTCTAAGCACTCTGCAGGGGGTAAGGGTTGTATCAGGATATTGCTAATTGATGTTCAGAGGTGTTATGAATCTTGGGGTATCATTGGTAGTCAAGTGTTGTACCTCAAGTTCGGCCCAGGGAAGTACCCGGTGTAGGGGTTGACCAGGTGATCAGATAGATCTTGGAAGCTTTGGATGGTATCCAAACAAGTGTTTTGTGAAGCCACTTGATAGATGATAGCTAGACTGTAACGCCCTGGTTGATCAAAACATTAACTAACAGGCCAACGGGGTACGGATATTGTGTTTAATATGTACTTGGTTAATAGCATTTGCTTTACTTTTTAATACCACAGAAACTGTTCCATGATGGAAGCTCCACTTTTAAGATGTTCGACTCGGCAAGCTATGGTGGAAAGAATCTTCTATTCAGGGATTCCACAACACAACTTACCATGATTTCAAATCCAGCATACCAGGCCTGGTTGGGCGACGCATTCTTGACTGCAATGAAGGGCTTGGATTGTAAATCAAGCAGTAAGTAGTCAACTCACTGCATTGTGATACACATAGGGCATTCCAATCCTGGTGCTAGGCCTGGGCAAAGTTGATGCAGAAATTCCATACCAGCAATTTGTGAAATTATGGTGTGCAGTAACTAGCAAGTGTGTGATTATCGCCCCACGTTTCAGACCCCAGGATGGGGAATAATGTGCCAATTGTGCTTTTTTCAATGTTCTAATGTCTGCAAAATCCGAATCAGCTCTATCAGTCTGCAAGATTTGCAATAGGATTCCCATAGAGAAAACCTTGATACAGACACACACACAGAGCAGGGTGCACGATTTACACCCCTATTTCGAATCTTGGTTTGCGCATAAAATGAGCGCGTAGACCTCACAAGACGGACTTGGAATAATGCAAAATGTTATTATGAAAATACGCAATATGGGTATAATACTCCATATAGGTTCCATAAAACGTTTAAAATAAATTACGCATTTTCCTGCTCTTTAATTCAATGTTTCCAAGTTTTGCCAATAAATGTTTTTTTAGCTTTTGTATTGACTAAAAATGTCTTGAAAAAGCTGTTTACTTTACTTTCAATAGGATAAATGTGACAGAAAACAACACAGCTGCTTGAAATGCAGAACGTAAGAAACATTGGTGAATATTTCACTGAGAAAGGAACTTCCATAAATGCAATGATTTAATAAGTGAAATCTAAGCCTCTATTTTAAGTAGGCAGAATGGCAGACATTTGCTGTTTGAAACTGCTGCTTAATACCTTAGCTGTCCAAGGAGATAACTCAGTGCTTGTTTATGTGACACAGGTTTGCCCAACAGCCTGCGCTGGTGCACTTTGTCCACTGCAGAGATATGGAAGTGCAGCGAGATGGCCACTGAATTTAAAAAGATGAATATGACGCCACCAATCCAATGTGTTTCAGCACAATCCACAGAAGCTTGCATGAAGCTTATTCAGGTGAGTTGAGGAGTAAAAAACCCTCAAATACGTGCATCCTTTAATTCCTTTTGAAGCAAAAGCGTACAATAGCAAATACATTGAAAGTGCTGCATGCGTTCAATGACTTTAAAAAGTCATTGCGCCCCTCTAATGTAAATGAGCCAAACCCTCATTGATATGTGGGGAGCCCCTATGCCAATGAATGAAACCCTGTCCCCCCCATTTCCATCTATGCCATATTGTAAACAATGGTTCTCTAAATCATTTACATCAGTGGTTCCTAACCAGTGGTCCAAACCTTTCCAGGGGTTCGGGACTGCATACAAAATTAAATAGTATTAACATATTAATAAAGTATGTATAAATAAAGAGGCAAAATGTAAAATTCTAAATTTATAATCATTCTGTAAATTCCAAGGAATTTGAAGGCTAAAAAATAAGTTAGTAACTTCAGATTGATTAGTGGGGTGCAGTGAAAAAGCATTGAACCGAATATAGTATGGGCAATATGTGGCCTAAATCGTATTTAGAAGAGCCCCGACTTTCCCATTAAAATAAAAAAAAAAAAAAATGTATAATGTGTTTGTGAATTAAATTAAATATTTCAGCATTTGTGTATTTGTTTCATGAATACCTGTTTCTGTATATGTTGTGTATTGTTTTGCGGTTCAAATCATCAAACAGCCTAAATAGGGGAGAGGATGTAGCCTTACGGCTAGAGCGGTCGACTTCGAAGCTGGGGAACCGGCAACGGCGCTCAACATCCTGTGATTCTGGGCAAATCACTTAATCTCCCCGTGCCTACCAAAAATGAATGGGTCCTTCTGTAATGAAACTGGTGCTCATGTAAAGCGCTCTGAAACCCGATGTCTCGGGTCTAGTTCGCGCTATATGAAACCCTTTTTAAAAAAACAATACAGATTCACTGGGGGTCCCTGGGTTCCAGTAATTATTAAGTGGGGGTCCACAGAAGTCAAAAGGTTAAGAACCGTTTATTTACATGATTTAGTAATTCCATGTTCAGTGTTATCAGCAAAGCATTGTGGGGGACACAGCTACCAAATGACTTACCTGAAGCAACTGAACACCAAATCCAACCTTAACATCACGTCAACTAGAGTTTATGCAAATAATCTCCTTTTATCCATACATTCAGTTTCCAACATACATCCAGCACTGTTGATCTTTAGGTCTTTTGTTTGAAAATGAGTATTTAGATAGTGAAACAGGAATGCAACTGGGGAGGGAGGTAGACACTGTGGAGATGGAGAGGGGGAAAAGACAGAAGAGAGGCAATGGGAATAGGCATGGACAGTGGAAACAGAGTGGAGAGGGCTAGGGGCAGGTGTGGTAGAGAGGGGATGAGAGAGAGAGAGATATAACATTTCCTCTGTAGCCTCACCAAAGTCTTTTTCTCATTGGGAACCGATTCCAGAAAAGAAAGGAAGACCTGAAATAGAAACATAGGTTTGCAGCACGTTTTGTGAGTAAATGTCTGGTTTTGCTGGATATCAGAGTATTCCACAGGTATTCCTCCGAACCTGTGACTGACTCAAAAGCATTAACATTTACCTATTCCGAAATGTAGAAGGTGTATTTCCATGTGGGTAATAGTAAGGTGTAAGAATAATTGCACTTATTTTTCTTCTCCACTGGTAAAACATATATCCCCTTAGAGACACCCCTTTGCCATCCCCCGACGGCCAGACTGCTAACAACAAAAACAAGCATTGGCATAGCCAATAGGTCTCGACTTTTGGACCTTATAAGTGTTTAGCCATGCAACAGTTGCATAACTAAATACTTATAAGGTCCCAAAAGCGAGACCTATTGGCTATGCCAATCGGCCGTGCGGCCGCGAAAGTGATCGCGATCAAACATCAAAGCGGCTGTGCGGCCGAGAAAGTGAAAGTAATCTCAGTCAAGCGCGGCGCGCGCGCCCGCGCACATGCCTTGTAGCTCTAGGCCGGCCTGGTAGCACTTTTTGGAGCCCTCTCAATAAGTCTCGCCAGACTAGTGCATGTGCTGGGTCAGGCGCGACCTAATCAGCTCTGGCAAAGATGATCCAACCAATCCCTCTTTTATCTTCTCTCTCATTTTTTATCCCTTCTGGACTTTTTTCATTAAGCCGGGAGTTGGAGCGAGTGACAAATTAGGCCTTCAAAATTGGGAGCAGATATTTTTTGCGGCTTACAGAGTAGAATTCGCAGAACATAGTAAAGTATAAAGTGCATAGTGTCTTGAGATGAAAAATCATCACAGTGGCATGGCTTACTACATTCAGGCCTGCCCCAGGACGGATAGAAACCAAGTGAGTGGTGGATCAGACCAAATCTAAATCTCAACAATAAAAATCTATGGTATGGATTGGAGACAATACTTAAATAAGGTTCCAACGAGGGGGATAAAAGGAGCATGAAGTGCGCTCTAACACAGGGTTTTAGTAGTTCACACTCCTCACGATCCAATTTTACCCTGTCTTGAAAAGACTGTTTAATCCAAGCGATGTCTGCCTTGACAATATGTGATGGAGACGAAAAAAGCTCAGGGCGCCCAAGGCGAGAGAACGCCGCTCTGACGTACTCCAGCCAAGGTATTCTTTCAACATTATCCAAGGCTAGGATGTCGTTAAGGATCAGATGGTTAAGAGTGATTTCCTGATTTAACCAGGTTTTCACCCAACACAGCAATGGGGCCATCTTAAGCTTGTCCGTAACATAACCCAAACCAACCTCCGCATGAATAGAAAAAACAGGAGTCGATTGGGGAACAGAAAGCAAATGTCGCAGGAATCTGTTTTCAACTACTTGGATCAAATCCTGCGTAACATAACCCCACAAAGCCGCGCCATAGGTGGCGATAGCCAGGCTTTTCGAGGTATAAACTTTCAGCAGGGCCTCCATTGGTCTTGCCCCCAGCCTTTAAGCAAAACTCAACAGCGCTGAGGTAGACCTTGCTACAGAGTTACGTTTGTGCTTAATTTGCGGTCCCCAGGTACCATTCTCATCGAAGAGAACTCCCAAATAACAAAAAACCTTTACCCTGGTAATCTCTTCCCCATTACAAAATAAAGAGCTAGATTTAGTCTTTTTGCTCTGTTTCCCTACCACCATAAAATGGGATTTCTTTATGTTTACCTTAAGGTCTAGAGCGGCCATAAAGGAGCCGAAGGCATCCAACAGTCTCTGGAGCCCCACAGCAGTGCGGGCCAACAGGACAGCGTCGTCCGCATATAGAAGAACCGGTACAACCAGTTCCCCCACACGCGGCGCGTCTGCTCTCCGGACCCCCAGGGACCTTTCCAGGCCGTTGATATAAATAGTAAAGAGGAGTGGGGCAAGGATACACCCCTGCCTCACCCCTCTCTCTGACCTAAAGTGTCTCAAACTCTCAATCAATCTGGTTTCTTGTAAAGTGCGACTGCTCACCCGTAAAGGTCTCAAGACGCTGAGTTGGGGGGAAGGTGGATCTGCGGTTCAGTCGAGGTGCCGAGAAAACGGGCGTTTCCCAGGTGTGCCAGTTATATAAGCCCAGGGACACGGCTGGTGCCTCTGTCACTATCCCCAGCTCAGCAAGGTTAAATACAGCAGGTACAGGGGGCATTCAAGAGAGAGGGGAAATGAATGAATGAGAGAGTTACAGCGGGGAAAGGCAGAGACATTTTTAAGGCATGGATAAAGTGGGCTCTGGCCCACGGCCCCAGCTTTTCAGGGGGCCCCTGACATGGCCAGCTCTGTTCAGCACAGAGTTTTCCCTGGGTGACCTTTAATCATTCTTAAACAGATTGTTTTAAATATCGTTTTCCTTTCATTCATTTTTAATGTGGGTGATGTGTGAGTCTATGACAGACATTTTGCAGAGAAATTTTTATGTTTCATGCAACAGCCATAAAAAAGTCTATTTTACATCGAAACAGAACCTCACATATTAGAAATGGGAGGGCGTCACAGAGATTATTTGCAGTAAGATTACTGAGCTGCTGTGTTACAATATTGAAAACACACATCACTATCCCTGAATATTAGATGTAAACACATTTAGAATTTGGTGGAGTGTGTCTGTGCACTGTCAGTGACCTGGCCAAAGAGGGGGTGTAAGAGGTAAAATTGGATCATGAATTCAAAGCTGTTCTGAGCAGGGGCCTCCCAAAATACGGGGCCCAAAATCCTTAAGATGTCCCTGAGGTGCGGATGGAAACAGGGCTGGTTTGAGCATTTTTGCCTGGGCTGCTGTTCCCCATCCATTCCCGGGTGAGAAAAGAGTATTTCACAACCACTGAATACCTATTTCTTCTCCTCCTAATTGAGAATTCAGTATTAAGCATTAAAGATGCCCAGATGGTAACATGTTTAGCAGTATGTTGCAAAGAATGTGATTGCTATAGCACATGTATTCAGGGCAGGTGCTTCTAACTCCTTTTAGAAGTACAAATTCACATTTTGTGATTGTCTTTGTGTGCCAGACTGTGAACAGTTTTATTTTTTATTATTAGGCTAAAGAAGCTGATGTGGTAACTCTAGGAGGACAGGACATTTATTTGGCTGGAAACAAATATGGCCTGGTGCCAGCGGCAGTCGAAAACTATGCTGGTGAGTGTTGCGATGCCCTGTTGTTACAACAAGCCCATTTATCCAGTTCCGTTCACCTGTAAGGTATTGGAGAAAATGATCTGGTAAAACTTAAAAAATAAGTATTTTGTGTAGACGTAGACACCACAGGACAAGAGTGATGATTTAATATGTTTACTAGTGCATTGACGATCAAAAGATCTGACATAGCAAAGGTGCACCTCTTAGTCAACAGGATGAGTCTGGATTTACTACTGCTGCGTCCTCGCACTCCTCTCTATCATGAGTTAAATTCCTCCCGATTCTGAGTGTTCCTAGTTTGACAACACTGCCAGAGAAACTCATATCTGCAGGGGGTTAACATGCATAGCTGTTTTTATTTTCCACAGAAATCTTATAATATAGCATTATAGCCCGCTGCCGAGGGCTATACTGGTTGTTAAACGCCCTGAACTCGAGGTATAGTGGCGAGGGTCTATAACGAGGTTGAGGGCCCGTAATAACTGGAATAGCCAGAGGCAGACGGGTTATGACGCTGTTAGAACATTCCACCCACTAGGGGGAGAATGTTATTAATTAAAAGGGAGAAAACAAAAAGACAAACATTTGAATGTTGTAGCAGAAGGTCTATACCAGCCATTATAAGCCCAGAGCCATTCCATTGTCTTCAGGGGAGATCTCAACATTCCAGACTTCTAGTTATTATGAATATCTCTGCATTCATAACTAAAGCTAGAGCGATACCATGGGAAGCATCAACCATGCTGATCAGACTTCCCTATTCCTGCTAGTCTAAAATCCCTATCAATTATTCAGAAGAATCTTCAGCTGTATCATAACTTGCTGTATCACCTACCTGATTTACAGAATGCTTAGTCATGCTTGTTTTCCCAGCATACCTTGCGTTGCTGCTGTGCCTGTAGGCGGACTATGATCTTTCAGCATGCCCCCCCTCAGCCTCTGGTCCCTGTGTCTAACCCCCTTCCTTTTATGGCTTCTCTTTGTACCTTAACTTCCAATGATTTCTTATGGGGAGACAAGGGGCCATTCCTGCTCAGTTTGTTTGTTGCTCCTTCTGTTTGGAAACCATGCTTTCGTGCAGAAGAGCACGGAAGGCAGTGATGTGAAAACGCTGCTTCCTTCCAAGCTAATTCTGTACAGGGCGACATGGCCTTGTGGCTGCATGCAGAATGGACATACAAAAATGAAATCAAGGTAAAAGTGCACACATTTGGTAGCATTACCGTGCAAGGAGTTACCAATGAAAACTGTTTTTTAGCCCACTAAATCTAATATTTGCATACTCACAATGTACTACTGTGCCCATGTTGTCATGTGATCAGGCCTAACTTCTAGGCAGCATCCATTTATTACTAGGAAATCCCTGGCACACAGAACACATTGTCACAGTTCCACCTGTATGAGGATGTTGGATGGAATAGGCACAGGGCATCAAGGGTTTATACTAAATCGGGCACACGTGTTTGCACGGGGGCTCAGCAGTAGAATCTCATATAGTTAGAATGGCAACATGAAGAACGGTGGAGTGTAAAGCAGATTAATGGTATGTCACCTATACATTAATTGATATTTAACACTGCTCGTGATACAAGACACAGCTATATTACACATTCATATATATGGAAGCCTGGTTATGGAGCAGTGCTAATAAAACTAGGTGCTTTGCCATCTTCTGCTGCTGTTTGAAGAGTTGTGAGCCTTGATTTGCACACGGCGTCCCAGCTTCAACGTCCCAGATATTGAGCTCAGCGTTGCAGGAATCTTCTGCTTTGCTATTTCCATAGGCTCCATATTTACCTTCCGATACAATGGGTACAAAAGGTGGGCATGGAATTGGCCTATTTGAAACTGAGCCACCATGTGCTGTTGATGCCCAAGGTTAAGACTTCATCTTCCTGATTTTGGTGAGCCATGGGATCCTGCAAATTCCACCATATTTTCCAGCATTTCTTGAAGAAGGTTTGAAAGATCTGATGTCCACGACGGCCCCGTTGACATCAACAGCCTGTACGCAGTGGGTGCAAGCTATGGACGAGCCATGCAGGGAGAATGAAGGGGTGCGGGGGGTGGGTGTTACAGAAGTTACTTTTTATTTCTTCCCCTGATGGACCTTTGTTGCTTACACAGACAAAAAACGTGCCCTGTGTCCTCTCATTAGTGGTAGGACTATTCAAACCATGAAACTTTAATTAAACGTCCATGATATATATAGTCTCCTTTTTCATTACCCAGGATGCACCACTGTCTAAGGCAAGGTTCTCCAAAGTCAGCCCTGGAGGCCTGGATCCAAGCCAGAGTTTTAGCATATCCCCATTTACATAAATGCAGTTATCTAAAAAATCTGGCATGGATCCAGCCCTCCAGGACCGACTTTGGGGAACCTTAGTCTAAGCCTTTGATCTCCGAAGAACGGCCTTGGTGGTCTTCCACCACCACCACCCTCTTCTTACCCCCTCTATTAGGCTTGGACATAGTGTGCAATCCAAATAAAGATATGGTGTGTGTATATACACAAGCTGCAATTGCCACAAGACTCTTTAGATTTGCATTCAGAAACACAGATGTTTGTTTACAAGTTCACAGAACACAACAATTACATGCAAAGTATCTCAGACTACCTCGAGGAGAGGAGCATAGGAGTTAGGTCAGCTCAACCCATGACTTAATCTGCCAAACCAGGGCACCCGGGAAATGAAAAAATTAAAAAGGGAGGAGAGCCAAGCGCAGCAGGAGTTGTAGTCTATGGAGGACCCTTTGATCCTCCATTAGATATATGCTAAAAAGAAGCAGACCAATTTGTGTACATTTAGAAGTTAATTTCCCAGTAAATTATTGTAAGTCTATAAATCAATCAACACAATGTTATCACAGTAAACTGTTGATTGGTTTAAAGACATTCAATAATGGAAAATGCAGCTGGAAAACAGAGTGAGTACTCTGGCTTTGTCTCACAGTTTCTTCAAAAGACTAGGTAGGCCAGACTTACAAACACAGTATGGTATGTAAAGTAAGTTATGCATATCCTTATGGAGACACGTCATTCTATATTTTTAGATATGTGTGTATGTTCCTTATGCTCCCACATGTAAAGTAGCATGATGTAATTTTCACAGGTATGTATATGATATTCACATACATTGCTGACTTAAATCTATTTTCAGAACTATGTGTATTTTATGTGCTTTAAGTTTAAGGTTATAAAAAGTGAGGGATTTTGCTTATTTTCTACTTAATTTTGTCCTTATTTTTAATACACATGCGACCCATTTTGTACACAAAATTCTGCAAACGACGAGAAAGTTTATGGCACTTTCCATACCATGGGAGTCATTTGGTTCTAATTTAGTTGCCAACAAAAGTGAGTGTGGGAGATGATCTGTAAGACATGAAGAAGTAAAAGGAGAGACAGATACAGGGAGATGGATGACACTTTCTGAATAAACATGCCACAAAAGGCGATGAGAGATAACAAAGAGGAACAAGGGAGAGAAGTAGGAGTATGCATGACAAGAAGCCGGGGGGGGGGGGGGAGAAAGAATCAGGAGGGGTGTCCGATGAAACACGAAAAAGAGAATGAAAGATTAGAACGAGAAATAAAAATGCATGGGAGTTGGGCGATGTGAAATATCTGAAGGAAAAAAGAAACAGATCTGGTGAAGGCAATAAGACATGAGACATTAGGTAAAGGGATGTGGGTAAGAGATATTTAGTTTAAATGTAAGTAGGAACAAGCTTTGGTTAAACCTTTAGTTCTGGTTTAAATGTACTAAGGCTTAAACACAGTTAATTTTTGCACGTTTTGCATACACAGATGCTTGTTAGCTCATTACAGTAATGATTAGTTGCTGCGCCAGTGCTAGGAAAAAAGTAGCACAAAAGGATTACTTTTGGTATAGAAAGTATATAGGAGATGAAGAACGGAATGTGGCACACAGCGTGAGTATACTTCACAGCTGTAAAATAGTCCCTGGGGCATACTAATGGAAGCAATTCCGAGAAGGCAGAATGATGCAACCAGCAGCCAATAGAATGAGGTGAGATGGCAAGTTTCTAGGGGTGGAGCCAAAGCCCAATTTGTATATTTACAAGAATTGTTAGCAGTAGTAATTACAGACAACTGGACATTCAAACCATGCCAGTCAGAGGGAGTCATGTGGGCTCTGTGTGTGAAGTAATGCCAATATGAGAGCGAGACATCCAGAAAGTTTAGACTCTAGAACCAAGATACGCTTCCTGACCACTTATCATTCAGGTTGATTTTGTATTTTAATCTGACATCCAAATAATATTGAGGGCTTTGATTAATGAATCAATACAACCTCTTGCTATTTCCATAAAAGTACATGCTGGCTTCAGACCCAAATGGAACATACTTTTAATTTTAGCTATTATCAAATGTGGATTATTCGTTTGTTTTCTACCATTAAATAAACACTCATATAAAAGTTTACTTATATTTCATTCACACGCCATTGCATATGACATTTCTTATTATAATTATCTGTTCTCTTCTGCCATGCAGACGTCCAGGTAATTTAACTCGTTGACTGTCCTCTTTACTTATGCAAGCCATAAAAAGGTATAACCAGCATACGTCATGTGCATGAGGCACAAGTGATAAGGAAAGTGACCCTACCCAGTATGCAAAAGCTCAGTGGAAATGCATCTGCCACTGGAAAGTGTGCATACCTTGGAAATGTAGTTTGTGGACTTTGTATACCCCTGTACATATAGGCTTGTATTTCTAATTTGAATTGTTTAGAGTATATGTTCAGTATCACTTAGAATCCTCTTTGCCATGTCACATTGCATTTTAATAGTCATGTCTCCAATGGAAAATAGAACAGATGACATCCCAGGGTTTTCCTGAATTACCACATTTTGATGGGAGTGTTACGAGCAAGTGTTCAGCTCACGTCTCCAGAACTCTGTTGTGTCTTGAACAAAACAATCGCAAGTTGCTTCGGAGTCAGTAACATTATATTCAATGGTTTGCACTGCCATCTTTATCTTCACCAGACTGGGCTCCACTCACAAAAGTAGAATGGTCCTTGGACTCTCTGCTTCCATGCTACATGCCAGATTTACTTGGGCAGAATAAGAAACCTCTGTTTGATGATCAAAATACTGCTACTACGGTTCACAGCGATACTTCTTTACAAGATAGATGTCCACCCAAATGACAATGAGGCTGGTTTCACCTTACCTATGATTAAATGCATCTCAACATATGGATGATATCATTTGTGGTTCTTCATCAATAGAGTCTAAAGTCAATCCCCCCAACTCCCCAGAGCACAGGTCCATCCATGCGTAATAACAGGACTTGACCCTGGAGGGAAGGGGGTAAGGAGTGATAGAGAAGGGAGGCAGCTGGAACGGTGTGATATGATCAACAACACGTGTCTCGTACTTTAGGGGATTCACAATTGCATGTTCAAAGGTGAATGGCAAACGTATATTGGGTACTTTTGAAATCTTTGAACAGAAACTCCAGAAGAACGGCTAGTGATGCCATCAAGGCACTCCCAGACTCAAGAGGAGCAGGTCATTAGAAGCAGGATGTATTGCAAGGCAGAGAAAACAAGCATTAAAAATGCAATAGGTCTCGCCTTTTATTAAGTTAAAGCCATTTGCTTTGCTATACAATACCATTAGCAAGGCAAATGGCTTTAACTTAATCAAAGGCGAGACCTATTGCATTTTCAATGCTTATTCTTTCAAGCATCAATGAGAGTCGTTTCGAAACCCTGTGGGTAGTTAGCGCTATAGGACAATGTAATTAAAAGGAGGCTGGTGCATCAGGACACCATGCCGGACTGGGTTTGGGCAGCGGCGACCCTGTGCACGCAGTGCCGCCTAGCGGTGAACTCCTCCACTCCGGCAGCACGGAAGACAATTGCAGGCACTCTTGTTCCGCCTGAGCCCCGGCGCACGCACCCCACTCCCAGCTGCAGTACAACGCTATGCCGGAAGTGCTCGTGGGCAGTTCTGACCCAGTGCCAGCTCTGCTCATGCTGCGCTCTACGTGTTCACAAGACAGGAGAGACTTTTAATAATGAAAAAATTCTCAAATGCGGCACCTGCTACTACAGCACTTAGAAGCCAGGCCTTGTCAGCAAGTAGTGTATATCCACCATTTTTTTTCCCTCCGTTTTATATAGTGTGAACTCGACCCGGAAGTATTGGAGAGCTTTACACAGTGCTTTAAGTGGGATGAAAAAACTGGGGAGGGTCTCTGGGGCGTGGCCGATGTAATTAAGGGTGTGGCTTAAACATACCTACACTAAAAATCTGTGCTTATCATAGTGTGCCGCCCATCTTGCAGTTTCTATCCTTGCATCCAGATATATACTACTACAGCAAGTAACATTACACCTACAACAAGCCAGCACTATTGGCTTTGCCAATGGTTGTTAACTGCATAAGATAAATAAGCAGCAACTATGGCTTCGTTGCATATATAATATTGAAAATACTTCCATTTTCAAATTATAAGACTGTGAAAGAACTATAACGAGTATCTTAGAAGTTATCTTAAAGGCAGTGAGCAGTGGCACTGCCGCGAGTTAAGATGTATCTGTTCACGGAGGGTGAGGGCGAAAATTGACAGCCTGATAGGGACCCATCTCGGCACCTACTTTTTAGAAGTGCCGGTGCTGAGCACCGGCAAGACCTGCCCCGCTTAAAGCCCTGGCTTCACATGAGCACCCGTAACGTTACACAAGGACACGTTCATTTTTGGTAGGCATGGGGAGATTAAGTGATTTGCCCAGAATCACGGGATGTTGAGCCAATGTCAGACTCGAACCTGCTCCCCCCATTGTCAAAGTCAGCAACCCTTATGCCACTTCCTCCATTAATAATGAAGGCGCTATATTTGCTTCAGGCCGAGTTACTAGCATGAATGTATCTAAATGCGCGCCAATGTTACAGCGAGTCAGCTTGCTCTACTGAAACATACACTGGGCGTATTCAGATGCATTGGCGAGTTCATTTAAAAAACACACACAGCTTTCATACTGTTGTTTCTTTCATTCTGTGTGCTAGACTTCCGTCCTACTAAAACGCGATTAAATTAAATGCGAACCACTGAGCTCTGTTGCTCTTACAATGAATTGTCTTACTTAAAGAAAGTCGCAGAGTTATTTTATTACAATTGCAAGCAACTACGACCACTATTTTCCAAGGATCACACAGTTTGGTCAAGCGGGTTAGCCAGGATCATAGTTCGCTTGTTTTGGAGCCACAACTGACAGTTAGTAAACTAACTATACATCCAGTACCAGTACATAAGGTTTAGAGATAGTTATGTGTTTGTCCGTATATTAGAGATTCTTCTTACACGCACACGTGCATACGTACATACGCTTTTATTTCCTCAGGTGAAGAATTCCGAACTTGCAAACATAGTCAATATACCGTTTATCCCAGTTCAACCGGAAACGACCTGTCTACATTTAAAACCGGCGCGTCAGTAACATCCGCCTCAAATGCTACACACTTGTATCGACCCCAGGAGGATGAAAGTCTGAGTCAGCGCACGCGGCCTGATTACACATAGATTTCCAAGCTGTGTACATTTCCCCACCTGACGTGCAATCAGATGGTCAGAAAACCTCTGAGGCTGTACTAACCGAGCACATCTGCGAGATCATAAATATGGGGCCCCACCTCTGACCCGCCCACCCCTGTCAGATACCCCTCCAGAAGTCTAACAGAGCAGAGTGTCTGAGGTCGAAGGACCCCTGAACCCGTTTTGTGACCCTCCCCCGTCTTATGTGATATATTTGGCTCACTTTAACTTATTAAAAACACTTGCACTTTACACGAAGCACTTTACACTTGGACTTTTACATAGCGCCAACCTTGTCCACAGACATAAGAGCACTTCTAAATAGACACACCCTATGTTACATTTTTTTTTCCACGGGGAGATTCAGAGGATGCTCAGCCGAGGGCAGGATTCAAACCTGGCTCCCCATGTTACATGTTCGGCAGCTGCAGCCACTAGCCTAGAGGGACCAGACATCCCGGTTTTCCCCGAACGGTCCCTGTTTTCGTAGAAGTGTCCCCGTGTCCCAACACTTTGCTCCTAATTACAGAAATGTCCCGGTTTTTGTGCATTGCCTGGGTTAAACTGAGAAATGTCCTGGTTTTTAGGTCTCGCGCTTGCGCTGGTCTGGCGAGACTTTAAGTAAGGGCTTCAAAAAATGCTACCGCCGGCCACAGCTTGCAGTGCATGTGCGCGGGCGCGTGCTTGAGCAGAGGCGCCATATGGCGTGATTACTGCTGCGCGTGCACCACTCGCGCACATGCACTGCAAGCTGTGTCCGGCGGTAGCATTTTTCCCCCGCGACCACTTTCACTTTGGCCCTGCGGTTAACTTCCTTATTTGTCTATTTTGTGGTGGGAATGCAGCCACAAATTGCCATCTGCCACTCAACCTAACAAAAAAACTATTTTGCGCTACTTCAATTTCCTTTTTTTAACGTATTGTTCCATCTTGCATCAGTAAATTTAAAACAAATAGCTCCCACGTCATTTCATAGGCAGATGAACACATGCTGACACTTGCTGACATTCATACCAATGATGCATGTGTCAACAGCAGCTGAGTCATCGAGCCTTTTCCTTTTCTTTTTGTTTTAGCGATTGTTGCACAGCTTTTGCACAAAATGATTTTTGCAGATGCAGTACAGCATCACCAACAAGCATTGGCATTGCCAATAGGTCTCGCTTTTGGGACGTTATAATTTTTTAGTTATGCATCACAATATCCTTGGTGCAACAACAACTGTTGCATGGCTAAACACTTATAAGGTACACGGTTTAGCAGTGCAACAGCTGATGTTGTTGCCCTAAGGATATTGTGCTGCAAAACTAAATACTTAAATCGTCCGAAAAGCGAGACCTATTGGCTATGCCAATGCTTTTTAGACCATGTTTTGCAGCCGAATGCACTCTTGTGGCTATTTGTGGTGGTACTAGAAGGCTGCTGTCTGCAGTTGTCTTAATGTAGCACCAGCCCTGTTAATAGGGTTTCTGTTGCTGCATGTTTTGTCGAACACGCTTCCTTTATTTCACTATATTTAAAGCCCAGCTATGCGGTTTTGTGCAGTCAGATGAGTTTGATTTTGCGGGGTACTCGTTCGAAGATGGATTTGCCACAAAGGAGAGTCCTACTTTGTCAGCATAGGTGCCAACGCGCAAGATTGTGTTTTCAGATTTTCGTGACGTCCTTTAACACCCGGACTAAAAACGTCACTGTTCATGGCCCGTTCAAACGAATTGCATCTCGAGCCGGACTGCTTTCGACAAGATCTGAGGGGTGGGGGAAGAGTCCTCTGCACGGTGGAGAGAGCGACATGTCACACGCCCAAAAGTCATTCATGGATGTGAAACGGAAGTGGGTTTAAAATCAATACTTAAAGTTTTAGAATAATAACATAATCAGGGTATTTGTAAAGCGCGCTACTCACCCGTTAGGGTCTCAAGGCGCTGGGGGGGGGGGGGGGGGGGGGGGCTACATACCGTAAAATTCTCACCAAAGGTCAAACGCACGCATTGGAAAGGACATTCTTTGAAAACCTTGGCAGGTTGAATTGGTTGTATGCAGGAATGCAGGCATGCCAGCGCTTCTTACCCCCAAAGAGGCTCTCAAGCGCTTTGCCGATGGATACATGGTGCAATTTCCCTTTTAGTTTATTTCTCGATCGACAACAGAGCGTGAAGCTCGAATAAGGAAATCCCAAATCAGAGATGTCTTGTGTATTCATTCCATGTCAGGATGGTTTTTGTCCTTTTAAGCCAGAGGGGACCTGCGAGCATCCAAGAGGGAGAATCCATGCCAGACCTTCCGGGTCCTAGCCACATGAGAGAAATTCCATTTAAAGAAGCTGAATGGAACTTGTGTACTCCTCTGAGGTAATCCTGGAAATCTCTCGCGTCTGTGGAACTTCTGCTGGTTTTCTGGGCGCCATTCATGAGACTTCCTTGTCCAACCTTGTGTATTCACACAACAATTTGACACCGGTTGAAAATAGCCTGTTCTGTAAATTGGCCTGCAATAGATAATAGGCATCGCTCGTGGTCTTTAAAATATCTGCAGCCCTTTCACCAGCGAGCTTCACTTTAGAGTTAAATAAAAAAAACTATATATTTTATGTAAACACAGGATACCGCATTTCTGCAATTGTATGAGCTGTGAACAGCAAATGTTACTTTTATCTATTTTAATGTTACTCCCTTTGCTGACCTCGAAAGGACTGATGAATGATTTCACGTTGTTGGAACTTGAACTCCTGACTCGCGGCCACTGCCTGTTTCAGCAGCAAGGTGTTCATCTCACTGAGCTACCCTGCAGGCAAAACAAATAATACACACCAGTATAGATGTGTGTCAACACATTTTAAGGAAGAAAGCGGGCTCTTCTTCAGAAATCGTACTCACTAAAACATACGTATAAAGAAAGAAACATCGGCTGGTGCTTTAAAGGCAGGGCGGGGTGAACTTTAAATCACTCTGTTGGTCTGCAAGCTTCATGAAGATGGAATGGTTTCCTACACTTGCCTAAACTTTGATTGCCTAAGAATAATATTTCAAAACCTACGTACGGGAATACTTGCACTAAAAGCGGGTTTTTTCTGCGTTTTTTTTTTTTTTTTTACACAAAACCTACTTTTGGAGAATCCTTTTTTTCATTATTTAACGTTTGCAGCCTTTACTTTCAGACTTTTGAAGAAAACTTAACTGATGTTGAGGAAGACAGACTTAAAAAATTCATACGACGTCAATTTCATCAAGCCTATACATGTTTTCATCTCTTTTGATATATTCTGAGCGTTATAAAGCTGGGAGATGGCTAAAACAAAAAATAAAAATGTATTGCAATTTTTAAGCAAAAGGTGCAATGTAAGTAGTCTCAAAAGGGGTCTGTACATTGACCACCGCCCCCCCCCCCCCCTTCTTTTAACCAACAGGTTTCGGCTCAGAACCATTGGTCAAAAATTAAGTGCAGCATCGCTTATTTCTTCCAAAGTTCGTGGCTGAATCAATCTATAATATTATAATTTATGGACATGGCACTTTAATCTTCTCTTTATTTGCCCCAGGAATGAGTGACTCCCTGCACTGTTAACTTCTCTCCATCCCTTCCTCCTGTGGCCATGTGAATACATACTACTGTGAACATAAAATATAAAGGTCCAGTTAATTATATTTCATTGTATACATGCCCCTAGCTTAGTTCTCAATGCTCCTACTTTTGTCAGATTTGGGTAGTGTGCTAATTTCCTGTATGAAGTAGTTTGCCTAGGATCACACAATGTGGTCAAGTGAGGAAACCTGCATTACACTTGGATCTTCTGGATTTTAAAACGAGCAATTGAAATACTAATCCAGAAGTACTTCATTTCCTCACACTCCTATGATCTAGTTGGAACAAGCAGTACAGTTGAGGGGCCTTCTTCACACCTACGGAATGGGGCCGAAACATGTTTGTAACACTCCAGACAGACAATTAAATAGACCTCTTGGACTCTCATTAATTCTCAATTCACAAGGACTGTTGCTGTTAAGACTTGTGGACGTGAACTAACCAGTGTGTAATTAAATACTAAGTTACACAGGCATATATATGGTAAACAACATGGAAATGATGATAAACGGAATCCATTAGGTGTAGCAGTTCAGTTCTTTGCTAAACCTTTCCTTTTAAAATTCTTTAGCGTTTTAAGAGTCTGATGGACGGATGAAAGTTGGCCTGCTTTTTCCAAATTCATGGTTGGCTGTCATTTGGA
The DNA here is from genome assembly GCF_964204655.1 of Triturus cristatus. Taxonomy (NCBI): domain Eukaryota; kingdom Metazoa; phylum Chordata; class Amphibia; order Caudata; family Salamandridae; genus Triturus; species Triturus cristatus. The sequence goes on from NC_140594.1 coordinate 1,044,787,687, forward strand.
ATAATTTCTTGACGGCACGCAGAGATTGTGGCATTAAAATTAATTTAAAAAAAACTTCGTGTAAGGATTATTTGTCTTTAACAATCATGGAATTATTTTCCTAGCCTATTAAGCTCCCGGCATACTGAAAGTATTTATTTAAGCAGAATATAGAGGAGGGGTCTGATCTGATCGTGCAGTGGACCCTTTATACAGAATACACAGTGCTTTGATTAAATGAATGCTTAAGCTTCTTTTTATAACGTACATATTATTTAGATTAGATTAATGCCAAAACTCTTTCAGGTTTTCACTTTCCCAGCTGTGTTTTTTTAATCCCTCTGGATTCTTATAATGCATTGAAATCACGTTTTTACTGACATGTCAGCAATGCTTCAAATAAGGATAGTAAGAGTGCAAAGTTTTTTTTCAAATATATGTCTTGCAAGCACATGCAATGGAAATTAAATGTATAAAAAGTAAAAATGCTGCCTAGGGTGGTGAGCATATGTTTGCAAAGAAAAATATGTAGAAAATATGCAGAAAACGTACAGTTGCAGCAGGTGACCACAAAATAAGGTACACAGTATTTGAAACAAGCATTGGCATAGCCAATAGGTCTCGCCTTTGGGACCTTATAAGTGTTTTGCCATGCAACAGTTGATGTTCTTGCAGTAAGGATATTGTGCTGGATAACCAAACACTTATAAGTTCCCAAAGGCGAGCCTATTGGCTATGCCAATGCTTGTTAAATAGTGTCTCGCACTGAACCACTATTTAAAAAAAGGGACATTTCTCTGCTTACTTAGCACAGGTGCTGAGACCGGTCTCTATTGGGATGTCCATTTTTGCCCTCCGGATGAAAAAGCAATCTTACTGCTGCAGCATTACCACCCTTCACTGCCTTCAAAGAGACCCGTTATAGCTCTTTCACAGTCTCATCATCCCAGAACTGAAGCATTTTCAATGTTATGTACAACGAAGCCCAAGTTTGTTGCTTATTTATCTTATGCAGCTAAGAACAGCTGACAAAGCGAATAGTCCTGGCTTGTTGTAGGAGTAATGTTTCATGCATAGCTGCCGAGGTTTCAGATTTCTATGTGTGACATTTTCATAATTTCAGACTAATTATGAGTGACATTTAAACGACTATGAGTGGCACTTTCTTGCGAGCAAAATCAAGATATTAAAACGAGGGAAACATATAAATATCACATATGACACCCATTTGAGCAACTAGAAACTCTACGTTAGCTGCTGCAAAGCATAACAAATAATGGTTAAAATACTTTCATTTATACTCATGTCTAAGTAAATATACTTAGAATCGTACAAATATCAGGAAACTCCCTTGCAACATATTAAATCAAGGCTCTCTCTGCACACTAAGTCAGGAGTTGTTTTTTATTTTTTTGTGGTTGTTTGTTTTTTGAGGCTTGTACCTTCAGCGTTTGCTGACTTATACTGGACCCTCTGGTTCCTCCCTCGTAATTTATGATGCTGCGCAGAGAGCATCACTCAGTCCAGGGCCTCTCTCCAAGGTGGGACCCAGCCCAAACAGGATGTGCGAGGCCCTGCTAACAACACTCTGGTGGCTACTGTTGTTGGATGGCCCAGCAGAAAAATCAACATAAAGATTGCCAGCCTTTGCGGTGCCCCTCTCGTTCCCAGCAAACTGAAGTCAGGAGAACATCAGGACTCGGGGCCCCTCTCTGACGCCATGTGAGTGACCCGGCCCAACAGGGAACCTATGTCAGAGAGGCCCCAAAAACATAAAACACACTTCACGAGGCGCCAGTCTTGCAACCCATTTCACCGTTTTGAGTAACACCGCAGGTGCTGCAGCTGCCTGATCACGCACTGCCATTGGCACCCAGGCAATTACTTGGGCTGTAACACACTCTGCCAAGGCTGGCCAGGATGCAGGCACTAGTAGGCTCAGGCCGCGAGCCACTGCATGCCACGGCAATTCGGGTTTGCTGCTCAATCCGCGCCTCCAGGCCGTGTTGTCCAGGCTGTGCAGTGAGTCATACTTTGCAATCCACAGGGAGCCATGAGCGTCACTAAGTAAGGATATCACACCGTGCAATTAGCGGGACACCCGGGTGATGGTCACTGAAACTTCGACGTCTCTCTCGACTGAGTCTGTGTCACACATATGGTTTGTCTGTAATTCTTCAGCTGCGTCTGTGGAGGCGGCTGTCATTTTAGTCCCTTTTCCATGTCTATGACAGCTGTCAAATAGTCCTACTTTTATGTTGTCCGTTACAGCAAACTGTAGTCCTACTTCTATGTCTATGAACTGTCCCCGTTTTTAAGTCTCGCCTGACCCAGCGCATGCGCTGGTCTGGCGAGACTTATTGAGAGGGCTCCAAAAAGTGCTACCAGGCCAGCCTAGACCTACAGTGCATGTGCGCGGCCGTGCGCGCCGCGCTTGACGCGAGTACTTTCACTTTCGCGGCCGCACGGCCGCTTTGATGTTTGATCGCGATCACTTTCGCGGCCGCACGGGGGCATGTTTTTTTTTTAAAAAGGACTTGTGCTCTCTCTGCAGACAAGGGATAATCGCGTCCTGATGTGTCAACCGTCTCTGTTATGGCGTGAACACGAAAGGGCAGCATGTGATGCAACCCTGCCCAGCCTTTTTCCTTATTGCAGGATGTGTTTGGAATGAAGACTGCAGAGGTTGGCTGGCTTTAACGTGCACTTGTCTAGAGCCGAGTCCGTCTTTTCTGTTTGCAGAATGCATCGGGGACCCGTACTGCAGAGGATGTCTGGGTGTGCGCGCCTGTCAGCTGAGCTCTTTGTTTCCCACGTGCGATCTTCGGCATTGCGTTGTCCTGTGTGCCGATGAAATCCTTTCTGGAAGGAAGGCTTGCAAACCTGGCGGCAAAGAATGCTGAACGTGTTTTTTTGGGGTTGCTTAAGCGATTGGAGAAGAACGCTACTGCTCTTTTCCATGTTACTGGCTTCGGCATTCTTTGCCATTTACCTCACAGTTTCACATGATCCTTTTACACGTACTGTCTTTGTTCTCTAATTTATTGGATTTCAACTTTTTGTTGTACTAGTGCAACTGGTAAATTCCACCAGTCATGGTGGGAGTGTTTTTTCTTAGTTGAGCTGGTTATATATGGGCCAGTCAAGAGAAGTTACCCAGTTTTCAAACTGCCAACTATTTTTTTTATTTTATAATTTGTGAAGCATGGAGAGTGTTGAGAAATTATCCAGTTTTTGCCTCTCATATTTGAAAGATCCATCTTGTTCAATTATTATTATTATTATTATTTTTTTTTTTAAACTCTTTTTATTGGCATTTGTCATAAAAACATTGCATACATTTTCACATTCGGAAATACAGTAGGTATGAGCCCGTGAACAGGAGTGTACAGACGCTGCTTTTATGGTCAGCGGAGCTTACAGGCTTAGAGTGTTATGGTCCCCGCCTTATCTCTGAGTTATAAACCGGCTACCGAAGCCTGTGTCTGGGCTCAGCCCACTAGTGTGCACTGTGGACGCCGCACCATACGGGGGCTGCTACATGTATCTATATCCCCTGTGTGGGTTATCACATAGGTCGTTGAGGTGCAGCCACCTGGTTACTATTAACAAACTGGGGATATGTAAACTGGGGAGTGCACCATATCTTGGAATATAAGCAGTGTGAGTCTAACGTCGGAGAGCAGTGTCATTGCATCCATCTTGTTCAATTAAATAGTAATTTGCTCGTATAGAACTTCAAAATGAGCAGGATGCTTTCAGATGATGTATTTGGCCGTAAGAGCTCATTCAACAAGTGATATGTATGTAGTGGATATATATATATATATATATATATATATATATATATATATATATATATATATTCACTGAAAAAACCATAGGTTTCAGGGGTGTTATAGTTAGCTGGACTTTTCACTTGTACAAAACCATTGAAATTCCCCCGTTATAGTTAGTTCAGCTAACTATAACTCGCGCGCCCGCAATGCACTGCTGATGACGTCACATATTACATCACTCATGACATGGTCAGTGACATCACTCATGACATCACTGATGACATCTCAAATGACATCACTGATGACATCACTGATGATATCATCCAGTGAATGTGTGTTTTTCTGAAAATTAAATATGTTTTATATATGTATATCTCAAGGTCGATGGAAGAATAAATGGGTATATAAGTGTCTAAATGGATGATTTGTTTTCGAAAAATTGATTGTGTAACTGACTGATTAAGTGTATCACAGTGAATACATGGCTTAGTGAGTAATGTTTAAATATGTAAATATCTGTATCAGTCTCTCACTTTGTGTATAAGTGGCTGCATGGGTTGGTGAGTAGCTACATGGGTGTCTATATAGGTTATTAGTTGTTTTTTTGAGTATCAGTCTGAGTGTCTGCATGGTTCGGTGGGGGGTATTACGTAGTGCATAGGTGCATGAATGAGTGACTCACTGTTTGTATGTGTTGAAGACAGCATGTGTGCAGGACTGTATGGGTGGATGAGTGTGTGTATGGGTGTGTTACTGAGTGAATGACTGTCTCAGTAGTGTCTTTATGAGTAGCTACATATGTTTTAAACTAGTATATGTGACTATTGGTGTATATAAGTGAGTATATGTGAGAGTGAGAGATTGAAAGAGTTCCTGTATGAATAAGTATGTGTTTCTATAAGTGATTGTTTAAAAGACTAAGGGCCTCATGTAGGTAGCATACAAGTTACCACTTCTTAAATACCGAACGTTACCGAATCGGTATTTAAGAAGTGGTAACTCGTATGTAGGTAATCATTCGGTAAATATTACCGAATCGGTAAAATTCGGTAATTACCGAATCGGTATTTACCGATTCGGTAATGAGGCATACCTTCCCATTGATGGGAAGGTATGCCTCATTACCGAATCGGTAAATACCGATTCGGTAATGGGGGGGAACACATGCAAGGGTGGCAGGGTGTCACATTGACACCCTGTTGCACCCCTGAAGCGGCCATGTGTGCACGTGTGGCACACATACATGCCCTAAGGGCATGTATGTCTGCCACATTGCTCACTTGTAGGCGCTTTAAAATGCATTTTCACATCCATTCTACATTTACCACCAACTATTAGTTGGTGGTAAATACCGACTCATAACAACACCCACACACTCCCCCTACATCTCATTTCTGTATTCGGAATTTACCGAATCGGTAAAATTACCGATTCGGTAATTTTACCGATTCGGTAAATTCCGAATACAGAAATTGTCCCCCTACATACCAAAAGCCAAAATACCGGCCGGTAACGGTATAATTACCGAAAATCGGCCGTTACCGACCGGTATTTGGCTACCTACATGAGGCCCCAAGTATGTGTAAGTTTCCGTAGAAGTAAGTGTGGTGGTGTGTGTGTATAACTGTATATGCAAGTAAATGTATGTTTGATTCTTTATTAGCATGAGTGACTATGTGTGTGAGTAACTCTATGGATGAGTGGCATTGTGTAACAGGATGTATAGGTGTATGAGTACATATGATGAGTGAGTACATGTATGAGTGACTGTATAGGACTGTTGGTGAATGAGTGGATGTGTATGTGGATCTTAGAACTACTGTAGAGGTTGTTGTAACTGGTATTGGTATGTCCATTGTTTTGAAAATTTTAGTCTCTATTTTTGAATGTGTGTATCAAAGGTTATATTAGGGTGAGAGGAGGTCTGTCACTCTATCACAAGGATGATGTCATCAGTGATGTCATCAGTGATGTCATTTGAGATGTCATGAGTGATGTCATGAGTGATGTCACTGACCATGTCATGAGTGATGTAATATGTGACGTCATCAGCAGTGCATTGCGGGCGCGCGAGTTATAGTTAGCTGAACTAACTATAACGGGGGAATTTCAATGGTTTTGTACAAGTGAAAAGTCCAGCTAACTATAACACCCCTGAAACCTATGGTTCTTTCAGTGAATTTCTGAGGTTTTTTAAATGCTAATTCCTAACTATAACGTGCCTGAAACCTATGGTTTTTTTCTGTGAATTTCAAAGGTTTTTTAAATGCTAATTTCTAACTATGCCTACAGAGATAGGACATGTGAAGAAAGAAGAAAAAATGCACAGAAAGAAAAAAAAGAAGTGCATAAAGAAGCAACAGAAGTCTTCAAAGACGAAGAAAAGTGCAGGAAGAATATAACGTGCAGAAAGAACAAAAAGAAGAGCAGAAAGAAGCCTTGTTGCAAAATCATCCTGTACCCTCAACTTTTTCAGACGGATACTGGTGGTAATTGAGTCTGACTAACCAGTCCTAGAGCCAGTGCTATGTTAAAAGACACTTAGAATACAGTGAAAACACCTACATACACTAGGGAACATTATGCGTTGGGGTCCCCCTGTGATTAGCATGACCTCCTCTGTAAGCCCCTAGTATATAATAGGGCAGGGGGATTAAAACTACCTGTTAAAACAGGCCACAGGGCGTTTTTGCACGTTAACTCAGGCCCGTCCCCTCCCTTCACCACTGTGTACACACGCCCTGTGTCCGTTTTTAGTTGGGAGATTAAGTTCATTTGAATCCTGAGGGTCTCTAGGGTCCAACTAGCCCACTAGGTACCTCCAGTAAGTGCCACAGAGCTGCGTTGCAGAGAGATGTAAAAAGTGGCACTGCCTGGACCACCTCTCTGCAATGCAGCTCAGTGGCGCTTACTGGAAGCACTTGGTGGGCTAGTTAGCCCTCAGGGGCCCTCAGTATTGAAGGGAAATTATATCCCTAATTTAAAACGTGCCATAGTGCGTGTTTGCACACGTCACCTCAGGCCCCGTCCCCTCCCTTCACCACTGTGTAAACGCGCCCTGTGGCTGTTCTAAGTTGATAGATTAAGTCCCCTTGAATCCTAAGGGTCCCTAGGGTCAAACTAGACCACTAGGTACCTCCAGTAAGCGCCACAGAGCTGCGTTGCAGAGAGGTGTAAAAAGGGGCTTGGCCTCAGAACACCTGTCTGCAGCGCAGCTCCCTGGCGCATACTGGAGATGCCTGTTGGTCTAGTTGGCCCTCAGGGACCCCCAACTTACAACTCGCCAGGGGGCGCGTTTGCAGAGTGCTGCAAGGAGGGGGCGTGGCCTCCGGCACGATGCCAGTCTTTTATTTATTTTAATTTTTTAAGAAGGGGGGCTGTGTGGTTCCCCTTCTTATTCTAATTTATTGGCCCTGATGACCCCATCCCCCAGGGCCTGTCTCCTAATTATATTTTTTTGACCCCAATCCCCAGGGCCGGCCACTGTTTTTTAATATTTTTAAAAAATATATATTTATAGACACACCTAGGACATGCTGGACAAACCGTACGTACCTATCACCATGACGATTTGCGTGATATTCATTAAAAGGCGACTATGCATACAATGAATCCACGTGGAATGTATTTACACCACTAGTGAAGCTTTGACATGTCTGATGCCCTACCGTGCCTTATCCCGGTAGACACCCTTGTCGTTTATTTATACAAACATGGGTAGCTATTGACGGGCACATTTAATACACATGCACACCAAGCCATTCAAAGGGGATTCGACAAACATTCGACCAAAACTATGCAAGAAACCCCCCTCACGGTTAATAAAACACACATCCACTGCCGGATGTGTAATACATTTTATTTTACTCTCTGGAAAGGGGACGAACATCACTAGAGAGTCACAGCACGCTCCTGGCTGAGCCCAATGCTGTGTTACACCCACCATTGCCTGCTGAGTGCCACACACCTCTGTGTTGTATTCCACTAGCTAGTGCATATGCTATGACACTCTCTAGCCCATGTGCACTGTAACACCACCCCGTGAATATGTCATGCCACACTTGTCTTCGCACGGGTTATATTGCCCCATCTAACATGCCTTCCTCGATGCCTATGTTATAACGCACAGTGCTATGCCATACATATTACAATCTGGGATCCATATCTTTGTCACAGTGCATATGCAACGTTACACTCCCCAGCACATATTTTATATTACAACTTTAGAGACTAGTTAGGTTACACAACACTGCCCTGTGCATATTACAATCCAAGGCGCATATCGCATAGCACGCGCTAGTGCCTGTGCTATCTTGCGCTTTCCAATGAATCTGTCATTGCGCACAATGTATTGCATATTGTATTTCACGCCCGGTTCATCTTATATCACACTTTTTGGTGCATAGTTTATACCATACACTATATCTAGTTTTCATTTTCAATCGTGCTCTCAGGACTATGTTCTATATAACACTGTGTTCACCTACCCTTTTCACGGGCATTACATTTTGCGATAGGGGGTGGAGGGTCAGGGGGTGTTTCTGCCAAGTGAGCCCGGAGTCACAGTCACAAACGTCCTCTTCTTCCTGAATAAAAGTGAGATTATGCTGCATACTTGTTCATATTTTAAGTAGTTCGCACAGACACACGTTTTAAAAACGATAAAGTTCCTAATACCCGCCTTCTCTGAACAGTTAGCTTGCTGCCCCATCCCCCTCCTCCCTATCCTCTGTTGTGTGAATCCATGGACTAGCCTCCTCCCTCCTGCCATGCATGGTCTGATGTGCTGCCACTGCCCTCAATTTAGTATGATGTACCAGTCCACTCCTTCTGCACTCCATTGCCCAATTCTATGCCCCATCATTGACCTCCTGCTTAAACTCTGTACTTAGCTTGCTGCCCCTATTCTCCTTCCCCCTGCGCTCCGATGTCTTTGTGCAGGCCCCTGCTACATCCTTTTTGCCCACCATGTTCCATGGACCTGCCACTCCTATCTACTCTGAGTGTTCTGTTGAGCTGCCACTCCCCTCCCACCTGCCTAGAATTGTCAGATGACTGTAACCTGTCCCTGCCACCTCCACCCTGCCTGTCCACATGCCATGCCCCTATCCTCTTCCTCCTGTCCTACATGGTCCAATGTACTGCCACACCCTTCTGCCCTCCCTGGTCTGTTGTGCTGCAACTGCTCCTCCTGCCTGCCCCGTGCGGTCTGGTGTGAGGCCCCTTCCCCTGAACTTTTTTGTCTGTGCACAGGTCCTGACCCTCCCTTCTATCCTCCATCGTCCTTTGTGCATGCCCCTGCACCCTCCTTCTTGCCCATCATAGCCATTGTGCTGCCACTAACCCTCCCACTTGCCATGCATGGTCTTCTGTGCTGCCATGGCCCCTCCCACCTTCCCTGTGTGGTCAGTTAGCTGCCCCTGACCCCCTCCCATCTTCCCTCCATGGTCTGTGTGTATGCCATCACAGTCTCACTGTTGCTCTTCATGGTGTGTCTTGCTTCTAGTGCCTATCCTGCCTGACCTCCATGGCTATCGTGCTGCTCCTGCCCTGCCCCCTTGCCCCCAGCCCTCTGTTTACATGTGCAGACCCCTACTCCCTCCCTCCTGGCTTGTCTGTTCCATTGTAATGCCCCTGATCCGTCCCTCCTGCCCTTTATGGTCTGTTATGCTGCAGCTTTCTCTCCTGTCTGTCCATTATGGTCAGCTAGCTACCATTGCCTCTTGCCCCTCTGTTCTCTGTTGTCCATGTGCATGGTCCTGTCCCCTCCCTCTTGCTTTTTATGGATTGTTGTGCTGCACTCCCGTCCCGCATGCCCTGTGAGGTGTATTGTGCTGCTGCAAACCCTGATGCCTGCCCTGCAAGGTCAGTTTGGTGCACCTCTCCATGTCCCTCCTGTCCTCTGTTATCCAAGTCCATGTCCCTACCCCATTTCCTTCCATGATGCAATGTACCATACTTGCGAACATTTTGAACTTGGTAAGAGGGAGATTTTGAAAAAAAACTGGGGTATTGATTTTCCCCTTTGAGTTACATTGAAAAAGAGGAGATTGTAGACAGGAGACAGATCAAATAAAGCCCATTTGAGTTTAAAACATTGGACGTTTCCTGGCTGAATCGGGTCTGTTGGCATGTATGGATGTACTACCATTGCCTCTTCCTTCTGCCCACAATGGTCTATTACATTGCCACAGCCTCTCTTGCAAGTCCTGTATTGTTGGTTTGTTGCCCCTGCCCCCCTTTCCACTGCCCTCCATAGTCTGTTGTGCTGCCACGGCCCTTCCTGCCTGCTCAGTGTGGTTAAATTGTTGCCTTGGCACCCTCCTACCTGCCTTCAATTTTCAGAGTCCGTGCCCCTGGCCTCTGCCTCTCAACAGTATCCTAATGAACAACTAGATTGCTAACATTCTATATTTATTACAAAAGTGTGGAACGCCTGACGTCATCTTGATGTATTCAAAACTGTAATACCTAGAGCATTTCCTTTAGAAATTATTTATATGAGAGGGTCTTATTGGCATCAAAATTATGGTTAGTGCTCTAAAAGACTAAAATAAGGACATATTTTCTGAGTTTTCAAATAGCGACAAAGCACTTTTAAATTATTTGTTATCTTTATGTTTTTTTATCCAGTTGACCACTTGATTAAATGTTGCACTTAGGGGAGAGGATGTGGTGTTACTTCCAGAACTGCAGACTTTGCAACTGGGGAACCAGGTTGGAGTTTCTGCTTCAGCTCGACATTCTGTGATTCTGGTCAAATCACTAAGTCTCCCCATGTCTACAACCAAAATGAATTTGTTCTTGTGTGATATAACCAATGCTCATGTAAAGCACTCCAATACCTGACAAGTCTGTACTATATAACACTGCAAAAACACAAAATAATAAGTGTTTTGCACACTTCTGTCATTGGGCTATATTTGGGCTACATCTGGGTGATTTTGGGCTGCATTTGGGCTCTTTTGTCTCCGGTGGCCATCTTGGGAGATTTATTTGTTATGAAGTTTCCTAATTTCCTCATGTACTGCAGTCTCCTCAGTAGGAAATGCTTTCAGTTTTTTACTTTGATTCCATCATGAAGGTATTCAGATATGTCACACATTTGCCATAAATTCTGAATGTTAGCACTCTAGTTGCTCATTAGATCACTGTAGTAAAACTACTGTTCACCATGGAAGTCTGCTCCTGGTATTAAAAGTGCATGTTTCAGTCTGCATGTCAGAATTTTTTAATGAAATAGAAGAGGATTTGAGAAGTCACTCAAAATGTGCCCTCATTTTCTTTCTTCAGCATTAATCATAATTTCTATGGCAAAATGAACCCCCTCATTGTGTTCCTTTTTAAATTAAATGTTTTAAGTGTTACCAATTTATTCCAATCAAGATGGCTTCAGGTGTGCCATACTTTTTTCATAATGAAGACAGTAAGCGCTCTAGTTGTTTTTAAGAACACTCTGGGACATTCTGTCATTGGGCTATGCTTGGGCTACATCTGGGTGATATTTGGGCTACATTTGGGCTCTTTTGTCTCTGGTGGCCATCTTGGGAGACTTCTTTGTTATGAAGTTTCTAAGTTCCTCATTTACTGCAGTCTCCTCAGTAGGAAATACTTTCAGTTTTTTACTTTGATTCCATCAAGAAGGCATTCAGATGTGTCACACATTTGCCTAAAATTCAGAATGTTAGCGCTCTTTTTGCTCATTAGATCACTGTAGTAAAGCTACTGCTCACCAGGGAAAACTGCTGCTGGTATTGAAAGTGCATGTTTCAGTCTGCATGTCAGAATTTTTTAATGAAATAGAAGAGGATTTGAGAAGTCACTCAAAATGTGCCCTAATTTTTCTTTCTGCAGCACTAATCATACTTTTTATGGAAAAATGAACCCCCTCATTTTGTTCCTTTTTAAATTAAATGTTTTAAGTTACCACTTTAATCCAAGCAAGATGGCTTCAGGTGTGCCATACTTTTATCATAAGTAGGACTGTTAGCGCTCTAGTTGTTCTTTGGAACACTCTGGGGAGCTGCAGTAGAACACAAAGGAATCAACTGACAGTCTCTGCCCTTGTTGAATGTACATGTTTTACTGAGAATGTCAGACTTCATTCTCACATGACTGAGAAAGATAATGTGAATTTACAGAAAATAAGCTCTCAGTTTAGCTTATAGATCACCTTCCAAACCTCTGTGGGAAAAGCATGAGAAGATATTTTTCTCTCAATCATGATATCCCAGCAGAAGGCTTTTTCACATGGTGAAATCACCTTAGAACATACCACAATTCCTAAAATGAGTATGGTACCATCAACAAATGATTTATAATGTAACTAAAGTCTTAAAACCTTCTATTAACTGCAATGCTTTTTAATGAGGTGCTATCATGTATATTGGTCCCAAGATGGCTGCCAACACTTCTTGGATGAAGTGCTGACAGCCAATCAGATCTCAGGATGAGATGTGTGGTTAGGCTCCGCCCACATATATATATGATTTTACTTTTGATTTTCTCAGGAACTACTGAACAGATTGACACCCGACCTGCAAAAGGCACATCTCTGAGCTGAGGACTACCTCTCTGCCAAATTTCAAGTAATTCTGTTCAGCCGTTCGGGCTGTACCTTGGACTAAAGGTCCCTATGGAAAATTGCATGGGGAAAATGCATTTTGGGACCCCCCTTTTTTCTCAGCCCCCGCTTGACGAATCCCCCCGAGACTTTCAGGGTAGGAGCGGAGCGGAGCACCCCACCTATTTTGAAAATTTCGCGAGGATTCGTCAACCGGCGCCAAAGTTATTCCAAATAGAATGTTGCGGATTTCTCATGGAAACACGGTCCTAACTATAACTATCTACTGGCGACCGCCAGTAGATAATATATATATATATATATATATATATATAGTAATATGCAATTTTTTTCAGTTTTTCTTTTTTACCATTGTTGAGTGTGGGGAAGCTTCATTACATAGTGCCCATTAGCATGTATGGTTTATGGTGGGTGTGTGTGTATGTATGTGTATGTATATATGTATATGTGTATAATTTTTTTTTAACTGAAAAACAACAAAGGGTAAGGTAGTTAGTCAGTTGAAATGTTCAGTAATGACGTAATGTTTTGGACTAAAAAAAAACACAAATTCACCAGTTATAGTTATCTCAAGTCCTTTAGTTACTATAACTCACACCTCTGCCATGCACAATTTTCTCATCAATATTTCATGGCCAGAGTTGCAGTGATATCAATGATGTCATAGAAGATGTCATGAGTAATGTAATATGTGGGGTAATTAGCTGTGCATGGCGAGGGCACGAGTTATAGTTACTTGAGATAACTATAACTTGTGAATTTCTGATACTTTTTGTTTAAAATGTGACGTTGTTACTGAACATTTCACCTAACTATAACCTTATTTTAACATTGGTTTTCTTCCAGGTAATTTCTAGGGTTTTTCTGTATGTAAAGTAATATTTTGTTACCATATGTAAAGCTGACCCCTGCCACTCATGACCTTCGGCTGTATGTGGGGAGAGGGCGTGTTGGCCGCAGGGAACCAACCTCACGATTCTAGGTTGATCGCAGGCATCCAACCCCACACTGCGCATGGCCTTTTGTTGAACACAGCGTGAGATTGCTTGCAACCATGCCATGCACTCCCCGCATGCAGCCACCCCAAGGCAGCCAACCCTATGCCGCACACAGCCTTTGGTTGTGCTTGGGGTTGGTCGCAGGGCCTGGCTTCTGCAGAAGGCGCATGCACAATCCTTGCAGTTTGATGTAAGTGTAGCCTTTGGCCTCCAAGGTGTGCAGATGTATCTGCAAAAAGCACATTTACTCGCCCAGCTCATGTACTATCTTCAGGAGCTTCTCTGGTGATCCAGTGATCTGACAGATGCCAGACATTTCACCAAACACTCTTAAAAAAGAATGACTACTTTCTTTGCACTTCAGATAAAAATGGGTCCGTTCTCTGCTTCTATTGAACGCAGGATCCACTCACGACACTGCTCTTTATACCACATTCCTGGCGCCTTCTTCCAATAGTATTACTTGGTGCCATGTTACCTGGAGCACCCTCTGGCAGTCCTTTTAGGTAGCCGGTGACCCTGGCTTTTGAGACTCGTATTTCAATGCTTCTCATTATAAGTGAGTGACTGTCATAGAAGTGGCAGGAACTCCTACAGACGCGGGGCCCGTTACAACCGAGGAGTTCCTGTATGTGGGCTCCGTTACAACTGCAGAGTTCCTGTTTTTTCATCGCTGACAAGAGACCTCACGTCGTGTGTGTCACCTTGAATGATGGCTTCCTTCTTAGCAACAGCAGTTTGCACGCTATGATTCATGAGCATATATCAGAAATGTCAAAAGTGAAGCTGCAACTCCCGAAATGCAGCTCATCACTGGTTTAACAAGCATTTGCAATGCAATAGGTCTCGTATTTACGCAAGTTTAAGCTTTTGCCATTGTAAATGACAATGTCTTTTATTTGTTTTAAAAACCAATACCAAAATAAAAGGCATAGCCATTTACAATGCCAATAGCTCAAACTTGCGTAACTGCGAGACCTATTGCATAGCAAATGCTTGTTTGTTTTGAGAATCGGGTCACCCTACACTAGCCACATCATCTCCGTTAAAGCGTGGCTCGTTTTGGGGTCGAGGTTCCAAGAGGACTTGGCTTTAGCTGGAGCCGGGCATCTTTCTCACGCCTGGTTCGAGCTCTCTTTGGCTCACCCACCTCTATGTGAACTTTGCAGCCCAACTGACTGCAGCTTGTGATGAAACCTATGCAGCAAGAGGCTACATTATATAGTGTCCATTTACAGTTTGGGGCCCCCGTGATTGGGTCTATTGGCGGAGCATATAAGTGGTGCGGGCGAGCGGGGGGACGGCTACTCAACACAAGCGGGAGCCATTTCAACATTGTCTCTAAGACGGGAGGAAGGGTTATTCTATCATATCCTCTGGGAATGCCCGAACATAGTACCCTTTTGGACGAAGGTAGCTCGGACGATGTCGGACGTTGTGGGTTCGCAGGTCCCGGTGGAGCCCCAAATGGCTTCTTCTCATGATAAAAGGTCCCACAGATTGGTCCAGATACCACAAAATTTGGCTTGCATTGGCGGCCAGTGTAGCGAAACGTAACATTGCCAGTTGTTGGGGGGCGCAGGAGCCGCCGCAATGGGATCAGTGGCTCAGGGACTTGGATTGGTGTCAGAGGGCGGAAGAAACCATATACAAGGCCAGGGGTTGTGCAAAAAAGTGGCAAAGGGTGTGGGGTCCATGGAAGAGGTTTCGGGGAGCTCGGGCGGGGGGGGGCGGAAGGGGGTCCATCATGAGCAGGTCCTTGGTTTATTCTGCAGACTTGTATGGGTACCATGCACGGCAACTAGTCACTATGCATTGTAACGATGGCTGTATTTTGTTGGTGACCGTGAGCAAAGTTAATAAAAAGAGTTTTTAAAAAAAAACATTGTCTCTAAGAGAGCTTTTGAGAAAGATATCTATATGTAGAGAGAGAGGGGGAGATATTGAGAGAGAGATATTGAGATAGAGAGAGAGAGGGGGAGGGGCAAGCAGTGGCTCTCCATGCAGAGGCCCTGCACCTGCTGCACTCTTCTCTATAAGTCTCTCTCCCCCCCCTCCCCTGTCCTTTCCTGGTCCCAGGACGCACGTGTTCAGTTGAAGTAACACACAAAAGGGAAACATTAAAGCTGTATTTATTAATTGCAATACATTTACATTTTGAAATGCAAACACTTTCATTAGGAAAGTCAAAGGACTTGGCCTGCTTTTGCAAATGAATTGTTTGCATTTCAATTTTAAATGCATGCATTCCGGAGTCCCAGCCCATCAACACTTGCATCAGGGGTGCATGGGGAATACCCAGCACGTGAAAGTGTGTGTGTGTGCATGTGTGTGCTGGGGGAGGGGGGGCACCCCCCGACCCTCTGTTATCTCCACCTTTGCTCGAGGCCTGCTGACGGGCGTGAGCAGAGGTTGGGTCTCGGGGGGGAGGGGGCTGCTGTGCTGAGCGCTACCCGGGCTGCAGGGATGCACGCTCCGCTCCCAGAGGCGGGAGCTGCAGATAGAACCTGTCATCGAAAGAGTGCCGTTCCCTGCTACGGACTCCGTTCCCTTTTAACCCCTTCAGGCCGTGGTCCGTGCCTCCCTGCGGTTCCCTCCCTGAATCATTGTGTCAGCGCAAACAATTCTGTAAATCAAGAAGTTCCCTGACGGTGCAAGCTGATATGTTTGGCGCTAAACAGATTGGATGAATAGCGTATGTGCCGTTTAACGCTAGACTGCCCCCTCAAATGCACACATGCTCTCCGCTTCCATAATGAGGATGACACACCTGGGTCACTGAGGCACAAACAAGGTTGTGAGTGTGATAAACGCATACATGCCAACACTCCCGATTCAGGCGTGAGACTACCGATTTGAAGGCTAGTCTCCCGCCTCCCGATTCCTGCAAGCAAAAACCCGATCCCTCGGGGTTTCAGCTGACAGGGCTTGGTATTGTGTAACGCGCTAATTCTTCCAGCAATAGTCAGAATGGCGATGCAGGGGCTCTAGAAGGGGTGAAAAACCAACAAAGCCCAATTAACAACCGAATGGTCTTTTAAACACCTGTGAAGTACTGGGGCAGGGGGGGGTGGGGGGGGGAAGAGGGGCGCGGCTGCGTGCCTGCCCGGAAGCTGTTTCAGCCCAGGCTGACGGGGGAGGGAGGGGGGTGTATGCACTGACCGCAACCTGCCAGGCCAGTGCACGACTCTTGCATCCCCCTCTTTCTCTGCCTGCCATTGCGCTTCATGCTTCTGAAAGGTGATAAAAAAAACACGTGAATTTGCTTTCAAATGTCCGATCCTGCAGCAGCACACTTCCAAAGTCCATACATGACAGAAACCCGATTGAAGGCCCCATTCTCCCGATTTTTATATTTTTTTATTTTTATTTTTTTAAATCTCCCACTTTGCTCTTCTGAAATGTTGGCATGTATGTAAACGTGATATCTACTGTTTCACAACATTGCGAGATTAATAGACATAGTGCAGGTAGGGGAATACCGAGAGGGAGTGTGGGCCCCAAGTTCACTGATGTGACGCTGGCAGTTTATTTATTATTTATTTATTTTATAGTTTTATAGAGCGCAAACCAGACCCGTGAGGGTATCAGAGCGCTTTACAGGATTTAGAGGGAGGAATACAAAACATAAGGATGGGAGGGATCAGATTGGGAGAGATAGGGATACATTATACGGGAGGAGCACGCAGTCTAAAGTCCAAGCTACATGTGGGAGAAAATTAAAGCAGGTAGATAAAAAATACAAGAAGGCTACCTTATACAGGAGGTACACGCCGTCTAAGGTCCAAGCTACATGTGGAATAAAAATGTTATATTACCCGAACACCTCAATGAAAATATCGGAGTGTTTATTTTCTTGGACATGTAATAACACCAACGCTTTCATATAGCGCTTGCTAAAAGAGGTTAGTGCTCAGACTGCTCAGCAAAGAAGCCTTGCACGTTTAATCAAAATGGCTCCTTGTTCCGAGCCTCTGAAAGACGAAGGCTGAATTTGCTTTGGTGTGGTCAGAGTGTGCCGCGGGCAGGTTTCAATGGCAGGGGAGAGGTTTACTCGTGTTGCATCCTAGCTGATGAACAGCCAAGCGGTGCTATAATCCCCAGGTCGAGTGGTGGATTGACGTCACTAAACCCTGCCCCCCTACGTTATTGGACCAGACTATTTGGATTCCACTTTTACATTTTCAGTTCAGTTCATTCAACTTTATTGGGATAAACAACGTATCCATAAAAGTACATGGTAAAATATAAATAACAGGAGAAGAGTAACAATAAGCACAAATACAAATTGACAATTTGTAGGACACAATGTTGCACGTTCAGGAATAAAAAAGATAAATTCATTGACAACAATTGTAAAATGTATCCATTCGTACTTCAAAGGCTCAAGGGTTAAACAGTGACTTGCATGCCCGAGTAGCAACCCCCAGAAATGTACTAATGTGAAAAATACGCTCTTCATCAGTCAGGGCGAGCATACTCGAAAAGGCAGAGTCCAGACTAATGGGCCTGCTCCTGCTGAATTTTATATATTAAACAAAGTGGATTCTAATACAGCTATGTGTTTCTCTTTGGTTGAAAACAAAGGTATCCGCAAATGTGGAACAATTTAGTTTCACTGAACACAATCTCCACACGCCAAATACGCGGGGCTAGATTATGTAACATAAAAGTTTGCCTATTTCAACTTTCTCACATCTCCCCTCAATAAATCTTTTGTTCACATTTTTAAATTCAAATCTGCACATATAATGACTACATGTTCCTATTTCGACAAAACGGTCTGGGATTGTGAAATGGAGCATCTCCCCAGCTTTTTAATTATTGTATTATGTTTATTAAATGAAGCAGACACCAGCAGAATGGTCCGTGGACTGCACCAATGGGCATGGGTGGAGATAAAGATAGGGGTTATTGTGCCCACTGGGGAGCTATGGAGCTGTCCCCTGTAAATGTGAGAAGCTCGCCCAGTCCGCCTTTTCCTTCCCTTTTGGCCACTCTTTCCCTGCTTTCATGAAAAAAATGCAAGTATCAGAATGTAAGAAAGTTAACTGGGCTGGATGATACACTCCCATCTGATTTTATACTTAACGGGGCGCGTCTGTGCGTATATTTATGTAGCGCCAAAAGACAGCTCTGCAAATGCAGCGAGGCGCTAAGTGGTCTCTGTAAATTGTCATCTGTGTCAAAATTGACTACATCTTCTCAATCCACTCATCTGCAAAAAGTGCCCTCCTGACAAATAGTTTTAGTCTAGTGCAGTTTGCCAAAGCTCGAAAGTGCTTCTCTGATGCCCTCTAAGCACTATAAGATTCTGAAGCTGTTGTATCTCTGTTTTCCGAAACAGAAAGTGAAGCATCTCTGTGACAATTACTCCAGCTGGCTTTGCCTGGGATTGGAGGCTGAAGCAGCCGGTTAACCACGACACGTGTTAAGTTGACGTATTGGAAGGCGCATTAAAAATGTATGTGTGCGCGTGGTAAATAGATGACACTCCCTGTTCAAACCACACACACAGATTCCTTCAACCAGAGGAGCTCAGTTCACCACAGCTATGGAGCAAATGCTTAAGCTGGCCATTATGCAATCGGTTCTAATTAAAACTTTTGCACTTGTCCAACGTGTGTGATCCTGGGCAAATCACTTTATCCCGAGGGTCCCAAATCCCTTATCTGCAAACATTGAGAGAGCAGGAGACAGTCAGGACTGGACACAGCCAATCCGACTGCATTAAGCACAATATATAGTGCTCATCCAGACGTCTCACTAGACATTTGGCACCTTTCTTTTTCTGAAAATGGTTGTCTGATCTCTGAGAAAACACAGGTTGGGCACTGCTGTAACAGGCCGCACGGAAACAATAAAATAAAAGAAAGCAACAAGAGAAATGGTAAAAAAAATAGGAGCGGATCAGAGGCAGTCAGGAAGACAATGCAGCTGAGATGGACAAATAAATAATGACATGATCGATAATGTACCATTTCTGGAAATAGTAATGAGATGCCTTCTGTTATTCGAGTATCGCGATACTGTTGCAGTTAATATCGATCATGATTCTACTTCCAATACTATCAATAAGACCTTTTTATATAGTGCTTCTGTCGATGTTACGCACTTCATAGTATTGCGGACTTGTTGCTTAAAGAGTTTTCTATATGTATAGGGTGCGTTCGAAAGAGCCTCGAAAACAATGGAAACTTTAGATCGGAAAATGTATGGAAATCATTGGGCTAAAGACTTCTACTCCACCCCTGCCGCACAGTTCTTCCCACCCCATCTGAGGCCTTCAAGCATCTTTTTAAATATTTAAACAAACCTCAAACAACAACAAAAATGATATTATTATTATTATTAAGATACAACACAGAGACCCGCATTGTACTCCGCCATTAGACTACAAAAGCACTGAGATGACCGCTGCCGGGATTTCTCTCTTCTAGTCTGTCACCCGCCGGGCGGTCTTGCCGAGGGAATGTCATCACCAGATAAAGGACGGGGCCTTACCAAGAGCGTGGTGGGCGTCAGCAGTGTAACGCAAAATGGTGCCCCCCCCTTCAGAATGTGACGAGAGGCCCCACATCTCACAGATATTCATTAGCCTAGGGCTTGACGCCCCGAGACGGATTGGGGACCCGAGCTACTTTGGTGAGTGTGTTGTCATTTCCACGTTTCCTATTACGTTCCACGTGGGCCTCCTTCTATTTTATTTTGTCAGGAACAATGGCGCACGCCCTTTAATATTGAGATGTTTTGAGAGGCCGCTTTGTCTGCTGGACTGACTTTAGCATCTAATGGGTCTGTGGACCAAAAATAAATCATTCTGTGACGGCATTGGCGAAGAACATCTGCCTTACTTCCTATATACTTATGTAATATTACAAAAACGTAAGAAACAGACGTAAAACACATACGGCCATGGAATGAAAACAACATTTATTCAACAAGCGTGGTCCCGAAAGTGAAAGAGAACCGCGCTGCAGCCGGAGCATGGGGATTTTTTGTCTTTACGGGGCCATGTGTTTCAAACACATGCCCCTATAAAGATAAGAAAGTGCTTCACAACAGCCGTGAAGCAGGCGACCCAGTCCGGATCTCAGGCCAAAGAGCGGCAACCCAAAGCCCTCATTTCCAATGGCAGGCCACCGTTTAGCATAAACGGTGACACCGGCCAATGGAAATGAGGGGCGGGGCTTCAAGTCCTCTGCTGAAACTGCTCTTTAGCAATAAATCTCGCCGAGCGAGCTGCGCATGTGGGCAGCAACGCTAGGCGAGACCTACTAACTAGCAGACCTTCCTGCATTATATGACATAAGCTACACCTGTAACTAAGAATAATGTCTGACACTTATGTGCTTAATGCTCCTGCACAGCCATGATACTCTGCCATTCATGCTCAATGCACTTTTTAAATACATACCTCCCACAGTAAAAGGTTATCTTGTTTGTGCAATTTAATTTTTTTTACCTAAGTGATGTTAATATTTACAAGGATCATCAAATATATGCAACGTCTTTAGATCAATATTTATTCAGTATTTCCTAGGTTCTGTGTTGCATTGTTCATGGGGGGGCACTTCTAAGTTAGCTTACCAGTGACTCATGAAAGTTGCCCTGGAAATTGTCACTAAAGAAAGTGGGTGCAGAAACTCACTGGGGGAATACCACTAGGGCCAACTATCATATCGATTTTTGCGCTATTTACCAGTTACATGATGTTGGAACTTAACTCAAGATGAAATAACAATACCATTCTCTGTTATTGGAGAAGTGCAAAGAATTAATGTAACATCACTCAAAGGAGCTTACCACATGGGGATATGAGACCATGGATCACCCATTCATATTGATTAGAAGGCAAACAGTTCAGCAATTACATTTAACCCTGATGAAATTCCAAGTATGGGGCGAAACGTGTTGGCTGGCCTGTGTGGACAATCTTTATAGTTATGTTTATCCTCAATAAAAGGTTTTGTCTTTTACAAGAAGAAAAGACCCTGGTCTAATTCTCATACCTCGAAATTGTGGAATGAATACAATAGTGAACTTTCTGGTACAATAACCGTGCTTCTGGGAGTGCTTCCTTCATATTTCGAATTTCAATTTTTGCACCATATTCGGATTTCTTTCCTGTGCAATGGGGCATGAAGTACCCATCTTTAATTCAAAAATCTGTATTCGGATAGAAGTACATCCATAAAAGCACAGATCACATAACAACATAAAAATTACGAATCTTGGTAATCATAAGAGCAATAAAAACAGATACAATAAAAAAAAAACCTCATAAATATACATCGAATTGTAAGGGGGTAAAACAATTTTCCAATTAATACCCTCTTGATTTGTGCCATTCATGATTATTGTGGGGGAATAAAACGCAAGTCTGCAAAGAGTGTCCGCTTAGTTCGTGTTAATCAAAGCAATATTATGCATATGAGGTCTGTAAAAACTTTCTTTATAAAGTACACATTATATTATGAGCACGTACTGCGACTTTCAAAAAGGAGCCTACACGGAGATCCAGTTCAACATCTTTCAATTTGAGTATTTTCATGTACGCAGCTTAGAGATGGACAGGCAACATTTTTTTTGAAAAACTTTATCAAAAGCCATTTAGCATATTTCATATAAAATTTACAAAAAAATAGAAAGTGGAGCATGGTTTGCCCGCTCTGACCGTCACATGGCCATGACAGATGGTCTAAATTAGCTTTATACCCCAGGGGGAAAAAAAGTAAAGCTTTTGCTATGCCTGCCCTTATCTTCGCATCATGGGCCAAAGTCTCAAATTTGGTCAAATACAGCGTTTGCAAAAGTAAAATACCTTTCACATATATACTAAGCCCATTTTACAGTTCTGAAAAGTTTGACTTCAGTGCAAAATGGATTCGGAAATGATTCCCTTCAAGTAACTTGGATTGGGCGTTTTGGGGGTGTCCCTTGCAAATTGCGATTCCCTTTATATCAGTGGTTTACAACAGTACTTCAGCCTGCAAACCATTGATCAATTACTGACTCACAAGGAGAAGGCTGCAGTATGTCAAATATTTTCTAACACACAACAAAAGTGAAATATGCTTAAACGTACTTTACAAAAGTTTAAAAATATATTAGAAGCAAGTAAGGAGCAAATAAGGTATACTGTATTTTTTTCCAATTTTGAATTGTTATGGATACAAAGATTTGCATAGGATCATAACAAACCCAGACACTTTACTTGTGTGATAAATATGCAAAGACACCAATTTTCCACACGTTCTTGTTTGTGCTAAACATAGGTTTAGCAGGAAAGCTGCATGCTTTTTAGGTCTCGGCTGCGAAGGCTGCGCTTGCGCAGTCTCGCTCCGAGATTTAATGACTTAGAGAAGAGGGGCTTGAACCCGCCCCTCTTCTCCCCTGTTCTCCATTGGCTGGCCTCTTGAATGCTGGCCAGCCATTGGAGAAGAGGTCAGTCATTTAGATTAGGCCCCGTCCTTTTCGGATCGGGGGGGGGTGTTTTTTGCAAGAAGTCTCAAGGAGGAGATAACAGCAAAACACGCCCCCGAATCCGAAAAGGACGCTGCGTTTCTCCGAGGCATTTCTGCTCTGCCTCGGAGAAAGGCAGTGGTGTGCTTGTCCTCTCCCCCTGCTCTCGGCTCCTGCCCTTTAAATCTTTTATTTCCTGTGAACTTTCCCCTGTAAGGATTCGTTTTTAGCTCGAAGGCTCCGCCATCCCGCAGTACCTTTTGAAGTAAGTGGCGTGTGTCCGAATCCACTTCCCTTCTATTCCATCAGGAGTTACTCTGTGCACGCTTTGCCAATTTGTTATGCGGGCCCTCCGTGCTTCACAATCTTATCTCTGCAGCATGCGGCAGCCCTGAGTGCCCCACTGCCTCTCTTGCTGCATGCACCGCACTGCGCGTATGTGCGTTAAGAAGTCTTTACTATTAATTGCTGGATTTACCCAGTGGCCCTGCTTGTAGATTCACTTCTACAATAAACCTACGACCTGTGAATCTACAGGATATAGCTGACTGACTCCTCATGGGAATATCTCCTATTTGAACAATATGCTTTCACAAACGCATGCCTCTGTGTTCACAAGTGCGCACACGTGCATTCACAAGCGCCGAGAAGTGCATTCACAAGCGCTCAGAAGCGGACTTCGGTGCTCAGTGCTTCAGCCTTCATTTGCCAAGGGATCACGCGGATGGATCCCGGCTGAGGTTTTCAAAGACATTTCTTGCAAGCAGACTGTTTTCACAAGAGTTCACAGCAGGGCGAGAGATGCTGAGGCTGGATGGAGATTAATGCTATTAGCGTAACCAAGGAGTGACCTCTCAGAGCGGTGCCTGGGGAGGCGGTTAATAAATGCACCTTTCTGCGGACTGCACGGTATGGGAAAGAAAACAGTGGCGTCTGTAAAGCTGCCATTGAGATGTGTGCACCAGACCCCTTCAATCCGTGCATCATGATATGCACTAGTACTCGGGGTCCCCTCCATGGACATTTAAACCGGGCCTTTAAACTCTAGAGAGTGCACAGAAACTGACTGGGATGCGGTGTTCCCGGCCTGGACGGGCGGCTGCCAGTGGCTGCTGGAGGCCGAAGGGGGGGGCCTTACTTGTACGTGAAAAAAAATGTGAACATCTGATCGCAGCTTCACAGGCCCTCTGCGAGGAATGTGCGCACATCTGGAAAGCAGAACCTCAAAGTCGAAAGGACACAGTAGAAGGGGCTTGGGGGGAGGGGGCAAGGAGGCGAGCATTCCAGTAATTCACTAATCCGCCCACTCTGCGTGGTGCGTTACCTACGAAGGCAACGCACGTCCATTAGCCCAAATAAAGCTCTCTTATTCTCTTTATGGCTGTCTTTCTTGACTGCTTGTTTCTGCTTTGAATCTAACGCCGACGTTTCACTCAAGGAAGGAATTAGCTTTTAGTGTAGTCCGTGGATGGATACTGAAAGTACAGAGCTTGCGTCACTTTTGGCCTACTGCACTCTTCTCGGACAAATGCATTATGTTGTGGGAGTAACAAGACCTAAAGAACCTCGGGGGTCTCGTTTATAGGTATGTAGATGTCAACCCCCTCCCACTAACTCATTTATTGCAGCAGGGGTGCGTGGGGGGTCGGGGAATGTGGCCTCTTGTTACTGTGGGGGGGGGGGGAGGAATCAGAGATTAGGAACCGGGCTTTCCAATTACAAGTCCTTGTTTGCACGTGTGTTGAGTAATTAACTGCCCCAACACTAAAATGCAATGCAGTCCCTGGTGACCTGAATCACTTAATACCCTCACCCAGAGGGAAACTAATGAATCCATAGAAGTAAACAATTACGACTCACAAACAGCTAACTGAAGGGGGATAAACAGACGTGCACACCTTTTATTACTGTCACTTAAGTAGTAAATACACGTGAGGCCGACTATAGAGAATCTACTCTCGTGCTTAAGGGCAACATGGTTATATCTTACAAACCAGCAGGTGTAGCCCATCTTGTGCATTTACGAGCAGAGGCCTGCAAAATCCACCGATGGGAAGTTAGAACGGAAGAGAAATCCTAGCCCAGCTGTGAGCATGAAATCCGTGGGTGACGGGCACATTGGGCTGACCAGCTCCTGAATGTGTGAGGGGTTGATTTAATACTAGGAGCCAGTAAAACTGCTCTAAAACAGGGAGTCGGAAGGCCCCTAAAACATGCTAACGAGATCACAATCCACTCTGACAATCTTAAAAGAAAACCATGCTGTAGAGAGGAAACGATTTAAAAATAAACACTAAAGTGACAAAAAGGAGCAAAAATATAGTCCAGGCGCACTAATTTTTTATGGGGAGCAGAATAAAAGGTGCTGCCCTGCTGGGATTTATTGAGTTGGTTCCAAACATCGTAAAGACTTTGTTTCCTTGCTAAGTTGCATAAGGATCTGAAAACTTTTGGTTTCCGACCCGTATAATCAGTCCCTGAATTTATATTAAATGTTTCGGCTAAATGTATATTAAAATCACCGCATAATATGATAGGGTGGGGCCATAAGGCTAATTCCAAGTTGAGGGAGTCATATAGTTCGGGATCATCTACATTGGAGCCGTAAATAGTGCATACAGTTATGACCTCCCCTGTATCAAACCCAGCCTCAATAATGGCCCACCGACCGTATTTATCCTCTTTATGCCTTTTACAGAGGACAGCACCTGGTTTACAAAAAATTGCTACACCTCTCGTATTAGTAGACTGCTTAGAACAAGTAATCAATTCCAACCCCATCTTTTTAAGCCATAACCTGTTGGCCCAAGCAATGTGTGTTTCTTGAAGACAGACAATGTCCCATGCGAGGGCCCTGGCTATTTGTGCGAAAACCAGTCTCTTTTTAAAGTCATTCAGGCCACATATGTTTAACGTACAAAGCTGTATTTTCCTCATTAGATAATAATTTTTTTAACTTAGACAAAAGAAAATTGGTCATGTCTACATCAAAGCTAGTCCATGCAACAGCCCTTGTATTACTATTTTTTAGCCTGGCCTCTAATATCAAACAATAAGTAACAAATATAAACAAAAACATCAATGCTGATTTTTCATTCCACCCCCCACCAGTGACCCATCAGCCCCCACCCGAGCCCCTCCCCAACCCAACCTTACCCTTCCCATGGAGCAAGGGGACACTGTCCCAAAGATGGTGATGAGTTTGGCTACCACCCCTATCCCCCCCGGACCTTTATTCCAAATTTGGAGTATAGCCGAGCCGTGCCTTACCATGCCTAGCCTAACCGAGACCATCCCAACCAGACTATTGAACTGAGAAAGACTAAGAACCTCTATAGCTTATGTAGAAATTCTTTAGCAGTAGCCTCTTCCGTAAATACTGATGACCGTCCTTTTATGATAATTTTGAGTTTCGCAGGGTTTTGAAGATAGACTTGCGCTCCTTTCTCTTGGAATTTCGGGATCAACTGTCGGAATCTCCACCTGAGATCCACCGTTGATTGACAAAAGTCAGGTCTCACAAAAAATTTGCAGCCCATAGCGTGGGCTCTCTTATTAGGGCGAGCCAGATCAAAAAGAGCCTCTCGAGCAAGGAAATGATTTAGATTAATTAAGATTGCTCGGGGAAAGGAGGTTTCTTGAGCAGCTGTTTTCTTTTGAAAAAACGGAAATCGATGAGCCCTCTGAACTTCTAGTTTCCAGTCCCAGCTGCTGGTATCGGGGAAGGCTTCGGTCAGAAGATCCACCACGAACTTCTGAGTGTCTGTCCCTTCCTTTCCCTCCGGTACCCCAAGAATTCTAAGATTGTTTCGTCTTAACCTGTTTTCCATATCGGTTAATTTCCATATATAGTCATCTTTATTGGCATTCAATGAAGTAATTTCTTTTTTCTGAGATGCTACTTCGTCCTCCAGGGTTGATATCCGTGTTTCGGCTTCCCCTATTCTTGTTGCAGAATCAGCACATGATTTGGCTACCCTTCGTAAAGAATTCTGTAATTTTTTGAGCGCGGTCTGTGTGCGGAGGTTCTCTGATTGCGCCTCCGCTCTTTGTGCCATTATAACATCATAAATAGTATTGAGCGTGATTTCTTGATGTTCTTGATTGGAAATGCCCAAGAGTGCGGTTGAGTGTTGATGTTGAGTATTAGCAGAAAGGTTTAAAGAATTTTTATAGGTGCCGTTTGCGAGATCTTCAGACCCAGGTATATTTCTAGTAGCGAAGGAAAGCTCTTGCATTTCTGCCATAGAAGTTTGACACAGCCTAGCCGTCGCATCGGCGTCATCTTCCCCACCCGAGCAGCCCTCACCGAGCCAGTCCTCAACTAGACTTTCCGTAGAGGAGCGATCAGAAAGTGAAAAAAAAAAAAAATCGTCTCCGACAGAAGCTTTATCTTGAGCCTCCATAATAGAGCACTCAGTGTTGGCACCAGGTCCTGATGTGTGACCCCCCGTTGTTTCAGTGTTGTTCGTTGTGCTCTTGCCTCCAGGGGCCATAAGTTTAGCTTTGGGGACCACATCAGTCTGCTCAGCTCTCATCAGCAAACTCGATGTTTGTGGGGGAACTACTACTCCCATAATGCCGTTCTCCGGTAATCCAGCATCAGGGACAATGCACTGACGCTGTGGCTTCACTATCAATGCATTTTCCTCCGTAGCGGGTAGTGGGGTTAGCGGCTGTGGGGCCATAGCAGGTAGTACTGGTGTTCCAGTTTGCTTACCGAGTGCTTTCTTGCCTTTGTTTTTATGGAATAATGCCGGAACCTTGAGCTTCGCTCCCTCCAAGAAGGAATGCTCCTCGCTGATCATGGCATCGGACGCTCCCCCCTCCTGTAAAATTGCCGATGTCTTTTGGCCTGAGATGTCTCCAGTTGTCGAGCGGGAGCACACCGGGGGGAGAGCAGATTTGACGCGCGACACCCGTTGCTGATTCTTGGGCGACATTGTGTCAGAAAATCGTACCTTCAGGTTCAGAGTAGCAACGGCACAGTTCTCACTCCGGTGCGAACACAAACGAAAGGTGAGCGGTGAGTTGACGCGGTGTAGCAAAAACCACCAAAGCATCCCAAAGTTGAGTAGGTTTTCACGCGCTCCACATCACAAAGAGTCACGGGAGAGTCCGGGAGGGGAGCAGACCGCTCACACAGCCAGCGGCTTAACCGCCATCTTGCTCGCCAACATCATATTTTTGCTTCATCCTCCATTTTGGCAGATGCTACTATTATGTTACTGCCTAGAATTATATCAGATCACAACCCTCTCGTGTTAAACTTTCAGATCTCTACAGGGCCATGTACAAAATATAAATGGACTTTTGATAGGAAGCTATTAGTAGATGAAGAATATCGGAACTGCATCAAACTTTGGCTCCCAAACTTTTTTGTAAATAATAATGGCTCTGCTCCAGATACAACGGTCTGGGATACTTTTAAAGCTGGTGTAAGGGGGGAAACCCTTAGATATGTACTTAAGAAACGTAATGTCATAAAACAAAAAAACGAACAAGATATGTTAAAGCTAAGCGCATTGGAACGAGAACTGGCTCAAAAGATTAAAGATCGAAAGGATGTCTCTTCTATACAAATTAACCTCGTTAAACAGAGATCTTTAATATATAATCATCATGCGGACGAAACGGCAGCCAAATATCAGACATTCCGAAGCGAATGCTTTGAATACGGAGAGCGGGTGGGGAAAACACTGGCCAACAGAATAAGGCAAAAGCAGTCTCAAAGCAAAATTGATAAAATAAAGGACATAGATGGGTCCCTGCAAAATTCGGAGCCTGGTATCTTGGAGGTATTTAAACACTTTTACCAAAAACTCTACGAAAATGGGGAAACTCTCGACCCGCGGGGCTATTTCGGTGAAATCACTACGGTGGGTCTGAGCCTGGCTGAGAGGGAAAGTCTGTCTACTCCTATATCATGGGAGGAAATCACTCAGGCAATGGAATCCTTGCCAAGGGGGAAAGCAATGGGGCCGGATTCGATCCCTCTGGAGTTCTATATCTCTTTCCAGGTTGAGCTTCAGGAAGTGTTACTATCTCTCTTCCAGCAAGCTTTTTTGGGTCTCGTACCCAACTCATGGTCCAAAACAACCATAATCGTTTTCAAAAAGAAAGGTAAGGATGCGGTTGAACCAGGCTCATACCGCCCCATCACACTAATAAACTCAGACAGCAAGATCTTTTCCAAGATTCTTGCTAGAATACTTGGAAAGATCATTGCATCACATGTCTCATTACGTTAGCATGGGTTTGTGGCAGGTAGAGGCACTACGGATCATGTCCGGCGTATAATCTCTCTTCTGGACTGGTCTCAGGTCTCTAAAGTTCCAATAGGGGTGGCCCTGTTGGATGCTGAGAAAGCATTCGACAGGGTCTCCTGGGAATTTTTATGGGCAACTCTCTATTGGAAAGGATTTCCATCTTCCTTTACTAAGGCTATACAAGCTATGTACACCTGTCCAGCTGCCACAATCCGTATTTCAGGTAATTGCTCTGGTGAGTTTAAGATCTACAGGGGTACTCGGCAGGGGTGTCCCTGCTCCCCTCTCCTGTTTGCTCTTTATATCGAGCCCCTTTTGATTAAGATTGAGCACGATCTGCAGATTATTCCAGTACAGCCTGTGACCGAGTCGGTAAAAGTTTTAGCCTATGCGGATGACGTGGCTGTTGTCACACTAGATGTCCCCAATGCAATGAGACGTATCGAATTTTTGACATCAGAATTTGGTGCTGTGTCTGGCTATAAGCTGAACCTACACAAAACCCAAATTCTTTATACTGGCTCTGATGTTTTATCTGGCGTTAATATAGTTACAGAGACGACTTACCTTGGGGTGAAAATTGCGGCCAATGTACAGTCTATAGTCAATTTAAATTTTGATCCCACCCTAATCTCAACAAATAAAATGCTAGAGAATCTGGATTACTTGCATCTATCATTATATGGCAGGTGTAATGTTATTAAGATGGTAGTCTTCCCGAAATTTCTCTATTTATTCCGCACGATCCCACTTCTGGTCCCTAATTTAATCTTTATGAAAATCGAAAGAATATGCTCCCGCTTTTTATGGGGGTATAAAAGGACAAGGAGAACCTATAAAAAACTAAGTTCAGCCATGGATAGGGGGGGATTAAATATCCCTCAATTCCAACACTATTATTGGATGGCTATGTTACAACATATGGGAACTTTGTTTTTTGGTGTACAGTCTTACAAGGATCCAGCTAATTCCCCATCTATTTATGAACTTGTTTTTGGCCCAGAAGCTAACTATATGTTTTTTAAGTTTTTTGAGCCCAGTTATTACAAAAAGACACGTTTCAAGATCCTAGTTGCAGCTGTAGCAATCTGGTCAAAAATGTGTAAACATTTTACTTTTAAGGAATATAATCGATATATGCCTGTGGGAATACCAGGCAAACTTCCTACAATTTTTTCTGATTCTATAATGAGGAGGTGGAGTGCTCAGGGTGTTAGATCCATTGGTGACTTTTATATAGGAAAACAACTAATATCATTTGCAGAACTTCAAGAAAGATTTGGGCTGCCACATACAGACTTCTTTAAATACCTCCAAATTCGCAGCTTTTTAGTCAATTTAGATTTAAAAGGACAGATTAGCCTGGAAAGGAACTCGATACTTGAATGTATAAAAGGGAGATGTAAGATCTCTCAACTTGTCAAAATTATGACCGCATGTCAACAGGATGACCTTGCTTTATATGAGCACCGTTGGGAGATGAGGTTGAGGATAACAGGGGTTGACCTGCAAACCGTATTTAATTTAGCCGATCGGCTATTATTTTCAGGTAGGCATAAGAGTCAACATTTCATGGCTATCTTTGACCTATACTATTCTCCAGCTAAGATAGCTAAATGGGGGACAAACCGAGGGGTCTTCTGTCCCAGATGCACTTTAAGGGCTGCAGATTTGGTCCACATGATATATGACTGCCCCGTTATTTCCCCTTGGCTTAAGGAGATACAAAATTTCTTGAATATAGGTCTTGGCATTTCAGTTAATCTGTCACCTCAACTAGTCTTGTTTGGTGTCGAGTTTGATGCAAATGTTAGAACCCGCTCTGCTCCTGAGAAAGGATTTTTGTTTCTATGTATGGTAATTCTCCGATTATGTATCACTTCCCAATGGATAAACCCCGATCCACCGTCTTTTAGTATGTGGATGACTAAATTACTTTCTCTGTATAAGCTGGAAACTGCTTTGTACAAACTTAAAGGCAGGGAAAAAAAGAAATTTGGACTCTCACTATGGGCTCCAATTAAGAACTGGATATGATTAAATGTGTTATCCTTTATGCTGAATCTCCACTGTTTGCAGCTATGACCGACTGTCTTTTCTTTGGGTTAAAGTCTCTTTTCTATGGATCATGTAACAAATGTTAATATTATGAAACTGTTATATCACCAATGCTGATTCTCTAAAAATTCAAAAATAAAAATTTATAAAAAGTGACAAAAAGGAAGCAGGTGCAAATTAAAAATGGACCTTCATGTACAGTGCCAGATCATAGTGGGCGCAAAATGAGTAGTCATAATGGGCAAGAAAAGCGGAAACGGCAACTAATCACGGTTTAAAAAAAGAAAGACACAGGAAGAGGTAAATAAATCAAGGGAAAGGTCTTCGATGCAAGGAGAATCAAATAAGAAACAAAAAGGATTTATAACAATGCACCTGTGAAAAGTGCACTATGATTTAAGTGAACAATGCTTGGAACTCACCACAATTTTCAAGATAAACACATAGCGTTGCATACAGTAAATCTAAAAGGAACTCATTCACATAGTTACACTTCAAACAATGGGGCGGAGCTATCCTTAGAGCCAATTCAAGAAAGTAGAATGATAAATTGTGACTAAACCTGATATAGCTACAACAAACATGTTTTAGTGGATGGGACAATGTTTATAGGCTACTGAAAGAGATCTTAACAAGCATTTACAATGCAATGGTCTCGGCATTGTTAAAGTTAGAGCTATTGCCATTGCTCATGACATTATTTTTGTTTTTAAAACATCTCTCTCTCTCTCTCACAAAAATAAGACTTATTTTTGTGAGAGAGACAGAGATGTTTTAAAAACAAAAATAATGTCATGAGCAATGCCAATAGCTCTAACTTTAACAATGCCGAGACCATTGCATTGTAAATGCTTGTTAAAAATGTAATGGCCATTTCAAGAGATAATTTCTGTTCATGGCAGTGCCCGGCCACTCCATGCTTCACTCTTATAATTGGGACTGTGCGCTTCAGAATGCACCGCAGATGCACACTACAACCTTGCAATACTAATGAATAGACGTGGCTCATTTGCTACACTTGACCTTCTGATTTTTCACAAACCCTGTGACTTCAGTGATGTAACATTGATAGCAACACCTCCACTCTGGAAATGTTTAAAGCACTACTGTCTCGAGGGCAGAAAAGCTATGTGGAGAGATGAAAGAAGGGAAGATAATTATCTTCTGTACTCCTTAAAAATGGTAGACAAGATCCTCTATTTAAAAAATATATATATATTTACTCAAACATAAGCAGAGATGAGAGTATGTATAAAGCTATAATGACAACATGCGCCACATAGTGTTACTGGAATACAGCAAATCAAAGTCCGTGCTGGACCCTTATTGTGTATCAGTTAAGTGTCTGGCCGATGTGTAGAAACCTCTCATCTCACACTGGTCCAATCATAGTCTAACCTTGAGTGGCAGATCCGTGCATTGTGATTGGTCGGTTACATCAACGTCAGTCCAAGGAGTCCCTTAACAATTCTGAATAAATAGGACCTTCGGTAGTCCTATCAGCAACTGGATAGAAAATGCATTGTAACAATTTGCGAATAGACTTGCTCCAGTAAATAGATTGTATTCTCAAATAATCTTGTGTTACGGTCTTGGAATTTCAGGTGAGGGTGCAAATCACATAGGAATCTTCTTAATTAGAACCTTGAAGAGCACACACTTGTCACAGATTTTGATAAGTGCGGTGTGACTTCCTCCAGTTGCCTAGGATTTGTACTGTTAAGAAAGAATCCTTTTCAGTCCTATATTAATATAACAATTGCCCAACTCGTGTCATGGGGTTGTACACTGCCGGCGGTATGACGGTACACAAATGAGGACAACATAATCTATGGGCCCCATAGACACTACATATAATTTATATACAGGATAGTGTCATGTGATCAGCTAGCCCAAACTCGGTAGCAGTATTGGGTTCAAAGCATAATATAAGTTACAAGTATTACCTGACTGATCAGCGTCTAATAAACTTATCTGTCTGTTTTTTTTATTGTTGAGCTGTAAATTTCCCAAACATTGTTGAATACGTTAAGTTTGACTAATGTCTTGCACCCCACATTGAAGACATCACAGCCAGGGGTGAGTAAAGAACTTGTTTATTCATTCAGTTTCCCTACAACTTAAGCATAGCTATCCCTCAGCCAGTCAGACTCCAGCTGACCTCCTTGGAACGCTAACTCAATAACTAGAACCTGGAACACAACTGCATTCCTAGTTCCATACGACATAGGCATAACACGCGTAAAACATATCCTCCTCCTTTAAAAATGCAAAACATATTCATAAAAATGAAATTACATAAACTACACATAGAAACAAAAATAAACTTGAGATGAAAATTCATATATGAAATAAAATCAAAAGTAACAAAGAAATACTGTAAACTTTACTAAATATGGCCTCTCGAAAACAGGTGGTCAGCGACTCCTACTGCCTCTTGTCATGTTTGCGGGCCGGTTTGACCCTTCAAGAATTTCCACAATTGCATACACTCTATCCTGGGCAGCCACCATAGTGTTACCAGACTCTTGTGTTGAGTGACACAAATCTTCATCAGACATCAACATGAAAGGACTTCTCCCCTGCCCCACCCCCGTGCTGACATCACATTGACCACCTCTTTGATACAAGTCGACCCACCTATTGTTCCACTTTTCCCTATTGTCCAAGACCACTGAATAATGATGAACTTGTTCAACTCTGAAATAGCCTCTGAATATTGTCAAACCCACACCTTTCTGACCACAACAAAGCTTTACCCAGTCTCCTACTTTGATGCGTCTGGTGACTGTATTTCATACTTCCTGACTTCTACTCCGGTCCCCCCTTTTTTCTTGTTCCATTCTCTTCTTCATCCTACCAGGGACCAATTTTATTCTTGGAAGGCTCCCCCACATAATTTCGAATTCGGTTTTGCCTATTACCTCACGTACACTAATGTGATAGGCCCACACAATCACCATGAGCATTCGTCCTAAGTCTTGCCTACTTGCTATGGCCATCTGGATGGTATCCTTGACCATACTATGTGCCCTCTCCACAACTCCATTGCTTTGTGGGTTATGTAATGAGGTGCGATTGTGTTAAATTCCCAAGACTCTAAGAAAGTTCATTTCTCGTGCAAAGTCAGTTTAGTGTCATTGTTCGTTACACCCGCCTCTCTCAAAATTTCTTTCAACAAAGAAACCGTTACTGTAATAGTAATCTCCACTTAGTATGTACATTAACCACCACCAAAGCATACCTCAATTCACCCCTCAATTCATTCATAGGCCCAATAAAATCTAAGCTCAAGATGTGCCATGCCTTGCCCAGATTGGGTATTTGTCACAAGTCTGCTTGCACTTCGACTCTCAATTACTTTTCACTCTCCTTGCATATACTACAC
The DNA here is from genome assembly GCF_964204655.1 of Triturus cristatus. NCBI lineage: Eukaryota > Metazoa > Chordata > Amphibia > Caudata > Salamandridae > Triturus > Triturus cristatus. Next base: position 1,044,822,207 of record NC_140594.1, read on the forward strand.
CGCTCTACTTGTTCATCCATTCCTGGCCACCACCATTCTCCTCTTAATCTTTTCTTTGTCTTGGATTGCTCAAGGTGCCCCTCATGTGCTATTTCCACCAAGTTTTGACCACAACCCACGAGGAGGAACAACGTTTGCACCCCTGATGACTACTATATCATCACACATTGATTGGTCATCCAAGACCTTGAGATATGGCCTGACAGAGAGCACCACAGAACTTTCCCTCCTACTTACTAACAAAATTAAGCGTTTCACTTCCTTAATCGTGGATCAGAGTCCATTTCCTTTCTCCATTTCTCCATAGTAATGGCATGTGCACCCCCTGCCTCCATCATGTCTTGCACTGATGCCACTGCACCCTCACTTTCCCTTGCCAAAACAGCAGGGTCATCCACCTCACGCTAGTTCAATGACAACCTAGATAAGCAGTCTGCTTGACAATTTCTCCACCCTTGAATATGTTTCAATGTATAACAATACTCCTGATGTCGGTCCGCAAGTCTGGCCAACCTCGCAGATCCCTTGCCAGCTCCTCCTGGAAGCAGAGCCTTTACTAATGGCTTGTGGTCTGTTAGTAAAACAAGCTTGGTTCCCGTCAGGTAAGTTCTGAAATATTCAGCCCCCACGCTGCTGCTAGTGCTTTGCACTCTATAGCAGAGGGCTCTCTCTTGGAGGTGGTCAAGGTTCTGGAGGCAAATGCCAATGTTTTCTCATGTTTGCCATGGATTTACGAGAGAACAGCCCGATGCCAATGGCACTGGCATCAACTGTGAGCACAGACCAGTTTGGTGTCAAACGGTATTATCACTAAAGGCAACTGTTGTTTAACTGTTATCCCTTGTGGGTATACAGTTATACCAGGAAGCCGGATATCCTAGCACAAAACCTCTGGATATCTTATCTGTTGTTGTATCACTTAGTAGGGTGGAATATCCAAGATATTGGAGAAGACGCCTCACTCACGAATAGTGACATGCTTCATCATAGGCGTCTTCTCCACACCCAGATAAGGTGGTACTATCTGGGCGGACTCAACCAAAGGTGTTTTGGGAGTTCTTATATAAGATAATACTGGTTAAGCAGGGAACCAGATGTTGTGATATATTAAAAATACCTACAGGTATACCCCTCTCAAATATTTTATTATTAGGGTAGTTGTGGTATCATTAAAATCATGTATTGGGGTTCTTTTGAAAGTAATTTTTTCAAATGTATCCTTGTTATAGTGCCAACATGTTTCGGCCCACGTTACTAACCCTATCGGGTCTGGGGCCTTCGTCAGGGCTTTGTTATTCTGTTCCTTATTTTAAGGTCCCTGCCTTGTGTTTACGCATTTGTTGCATGCATACCAATCATGAGGCCTATTGCACTCACCTAGACTCTTACAACTCGATCGTCAGTAGATTTTCTACAAGATCAAACAAGGGGAATATAAACATATGCACACAGTTATGTTTCTTCACAATTTGGTATTCCTGTCATATTATTTTCACTACTATAGTGCAACGTTTGTGTGAACACCCAGACTAAGTGATCATTTTTTATCGGTGTCAATAGCCGTGTCTATACCTCATCGAATTATACTCACTATGTGATTTCCCAACCCACACTCTGTGTTCATTTAAAAAAAGGAAACTTGTGGCTCTCAGTTGTGAATCCCCTTCCCACACGAATATGTGCAACTTTCCTTTTCATTCACACGTGTGCCATTGTGTCTATTTTAAACACATGCTTCATGGTACAATGTTATTGTGTTCGGAGGCTACCCCACTCCCATGGTACCTGTGTCTCTCTAGAGTGTATCTTTCCGAACATTAATATTTTTCCATACTTCTTTTTTCTCACCTACTGGTTGATGCTTATTAGCATCATGCAGGTCTTGTGTGTCACGGTAGCGTCCTGTAGTCACACACTAAACAAATCCAAACATAGATTACAGAAAATATTTATTTGCCCCAATACTTTTTTTGTTGTTGTTGATGGCTCGCCCTGCAATACAAAACTGATTTGTTTGTTCTTATTTATTTTTAAAGACCTAAGACTGCTTAGCTTCGCTTACCACGGACCCAAGTGTTACGATCCCTATTAAGTGCTGACGGTGATATTACGTCCCGGGTCATTTTTATACTCGTCTACTGTGAGTGTTATTCTAGCCAATGTCTCTATCCTTTCCCTCTAACACATCTTTACAAAAAAGGGTTTTTGCTCTCTACACCAGGTCTACAAAAAAGATGCCCCTTACGGAGTGTTTTGGGATTTCTGGTATAGAAAGACAAGGGTTCGGACAAAACGGGTCACGGATAGTTTAACCATGGTTATACTTAAATCCCCTCGTCTCTGGATATAACGACTTACTTCGTCAAGGATCCACCACCGCGTGTGTACCTAGTAAACACACCGCCTGCCGTCGAGGAAGTCAAAGGTGTTTTGGCGTCTTAAGTAATCACTTCACTTATCTCGTAGTGTTCTTACGCACCGCGCGTCGTTCTCTCTATGGTTATTTTGGCATTTCCGGTTTACGAAGTATTACTATGCTTCCGGTCAACAGGGGCTTCTGGGTAATGTAGTCCGATAATTGTTTTCAAGCCCCCACCATTTACACATAGTTCTATTTATTTGAATGTTCTATCCACGTTTTATTATAAATTTTTATTCTAAATACGTAGACGAGATGATAAATGTCTACTTATTGTATCGTATGTTTTTTCTTATTTGAATGTTTATTATCTATTCCAGGGTTTAATAGAATATTATTTTTGTGGTTAATACGCTCGCATTGCTAATGTAGCAATGACCATGATGACCTTTATGATTTCAACTTTTTTTACTCTGTTTGGCTCCAAACTGGCGCCTGTTCATGTGGTGCAGTTACTGCCCCATTCTATTGTATATGTTATATTTACATTGTTTTTGTTGGACTAAATGTTCAATGTCATATTGATTTTTTGAGGATCTGTCATGCAAGCGATATTTCACCAATTCCTCCTCTCACATCAGAGTAGTCCACGGGATTTCCTCGTTTAGGCTTTGTGTTGCACTTGATAAGCGGTAAATCCACCTCTGCTCGAGTTTGAGGAGCTGTTTTTCCGTGCAACTATTAGGTAGACGTTCAATCACGGTCCACATGAAGTCGTTTTCAGTATGATTTTTTGTCTGAAAATGACGAATCATTTTGGTAATTGTCTTTCCACATCTAAACATGCTCCGATGTTCGTTTATTCTGATTTTTACTTTGCGGGTAGTCATTCCTATGTATCTCATGTTGCAACTGCACGTCATCGAGTATACCACATTTTGGCTATTACAATTGCTAAAACTTCGCTGTTCCCAGGGAGTTTTGAGGCCCACGTCGATCTCTCTGCTGGTTTTTGTTAAGCAGCATACATTACATGAACCGCACGGAAAGTGTCTAACCACTTCAGGTAGGTTCTATAAAGTATTCATCTGTTGTCCTGTATTCATTTTTTTCTTTTTAGGGCGAGTTTGTACCACAGAATCCCTTATTGATTTCCCTCTTTTAAAGGCAAACATGGGTTCTTCCATTTTCAAACCACCTGAGTTTAGTGTTTTCCAGTGTCGCAAAACGATTCCTTTTATTTTATTGGATTCCGTACCATAAGTGGTGACACACACAGTTCTTTCATTTTCAGGTTTTTCATAGGATTCCAATAGTCCATCTCGGGTGTTATTCTTAGCCCTTTTGTATGCCTGTTTTATCAATCTTTTAGGATATGATTTTGTTATCAATTTTTGCGTGAGCTTCTTAGCGTGGATTTCATAAGTTTCTTTGTCTGTACAGTTTCTCCGTAATCTTAAGAATTGTCCCACCGGCAGATTGTCTTTTAGGGTCTTCGGATGGAAACTATCGTACCGTAATAAGTTGTTCACATTGGTTGGTTTATAAAATACTTCTGTTTTTAAAGTACCCTCACTTGGCCAGATTTTCAAATCCAAGAAGGTGATGGAATCTTTTTCCAAAGTCATAGTAAACTTGAGGTATTCATCCCTAGAGTTCAACCATGCAAGAAAGTATTTTGCTCTATTTTCATCCCCTTTCCAAATGAGGAAAATATCATCTATAACGCGTTTCCAAAACACCATGTTATTATGGTACGGGTTCGTATCTTTATAGATGAATTTCATCTCGAAATCGTGGACGTATAGGCAGGCTATACTAGGTGCGCATGTCATACCCATAGAAGTTCCGTGGGTTTGCAAAAAATATTCCCCTTCAAATTCAAAATAGTTTTTTGTTAGGGCCCATCTTGCACAATCCATGATGAAATTAATGGGTGTGATCGAAGTCCATGTTTCCGCTTGTAATAGTCTCTCAATCACATTGAGTGATGCTTCTTGTGGAATGCTGGTATACAGCGCTTCCACATCCAAAGTGATGAGGTAATCTGTTGTAGGATCAAAACACAAGGGTGGTGTCAAACGGTGTCAGGATTCCAGCGCCACAAAATTCTTTTTTAGGAGATAAAAACACTTTTGCTGTTCATCACCGCACACAAAACTGGCCCCTTTCTTTATCAGTAATCTTAAGCATTCTGTCTTATCAGAAAACCTTTGAACTAATTTGTCATAATATTCGATGAGGCCTAGGAAAGACCTGAAACTGTGTTTATCAAGAAGTTGAAGGAGCTCATCTAATAGCGTTCTCTTTGGGTTTTACTCCATCAGCAGAAATATTGTAACCTAAATATTCTACTCTGTCTACCAAAAACTAGCATTATCACTTCGGAAGGACAGGCCTGCCTCTCCTACTCTGTGTGAAGCCTGTATGAGGACTATGTTGTGTTGTACAATCGAATCACCAAAGGTTAAGGTATCATCCTGGGAGTATGGGATGTTGCTCAGACCCTTAAACACCTCGTTCATCATTCTTTGAAAAACTTTGGCTGCCGTACATAAACCAAACGGCATCCATGTAATTAGAAAAGTATCCTCCTTAGTAATAAAGGCTATCAGTGGCCTGGATCCTTCATGTAGCTTGATTAGGTGGTAATCATTTTTCAAGTCTAGTTTAGAAAAACTTTCCACCCTCCAAAGCCAATATTAGTTTGTTTATGTCCGGCAACAGGTAAGTGTCTACTACCACATTCTAGTTAAGGGATCTGAGGTCAGACCAAAACCTGTACTTCCCATCGGACTTCTCAGTGATTACTACCAGAGATATCCATCTAGACGTCTCTACAGGCTTGATCACTACATTTAAAAACATCTCTTTTAACATATCCTTCACTGCAGCCTGAGCAATTAGGGGAATTCTCTGTACGTCGCGCTGAATTGGTATAGCTTCAGGCTTTAACGCTATTTTCTGAACTCACCCTTTCAGATGGCCCAATTTTTCTCTAAAAACATTCCGGGCTTCATTTAGGATGTAAGATCATGAGACGTCCTACACTACCATAATCCGATTGGGTGCTCTTGGGTTTATGACAACTTTGAGGTCATATTGATGCATCCAATCCAATTTAGGTGGTCCATCCTCCGCTATGTAGACCTTCCCTTTAATCTTTCTCCTTCCAAATTCCACAGTAGAGTCCATGTACCCCACCAAGTTAATTGTTCCCCTTGATACCCCCAGTTTATCATCTTTGGGCAACAGGTCCACGCTTGACCAATGCTTCGCTAACATTTTCCTTGGAAATAATTGAATACATTGAGCCTGAGTCCACCATAAGCTCTACAGTCTCCCCAATGAATATAAATTCCGCTTTTGGGCTGCTTCTTCTGCTTCCCAGCCTCTGCATCTCCTACACCAAGGATTCGGTCCTCATGTACATCCACTGTAGCCACTCTTGGTTTGTTCTCCTGTTTACAAACCATTACAAAGTGACCTCTTTGCCCACACTCCCGGCAGTCTTTGCTAATTGCTATACATTTACAATAGTCTGCAGTGTGAAAATTGCTCCCACACCGATAGCATGACTTGGTAAGCTGCTTGGGTTTCCCTGTGCTATTACCCAACTTACTTATCATGCTCACATCAGGTTCTGCTTTTACTGTGTTGGAAACTACACTACATTTGGTGTCTTTTTTTCTCCATTCCCGTCATACACTGTTATGAGTGCTCTACTACCTTGGCAATGTCTATGACATTATAAGTGATGGATTCTTTGCAGCCCACAAACTCTCATGAATCTTTTTACTTTTACAGTGAACAGTTACTTGGACACGAATTAGTTCATCCGTCATCGCACCAAATTTGCACTTCATAGATAGTTCCTCTAGTTTAGAAACAAACTCATCGATTGACTCACCCATACTTTTAGGATGCGTTTAAAACTTATACCTATTCTGGACTAAATTCACTTATTTGGCAAATCTGTTTTCGAGACATTTTTTGCCTTAACATACACATCTTCAATAGGATCACCATTGGACTCAGTCGCTATAGGTATTTAATATATTGGCCTTCCCTACCCAGTGTATTTAAAAGTAGAGCTTTTTTCCTAGTCACACTAAATTCCTGACCATATAGTGCCTCTATATATGCTTCAAACATTCCTATTTAATCCTCCCATACCACTTGAAATGGACCAGGTAGTGATAGGAATAATGAAGGTGAAATAATGGCACTTTTAGACTGGATAATAGTCAGAGAAAGTGGACTAAACACAAGTTAAAAATGAAATAGTCTTCCCTCCTTTCTGGATATTATGTGAATAAGAATTATATTTCAGTCACACAAGCTCTTATTATTGTTTAAAAAAAAATCACAACAGGTGTGCGTGTCACCGAAACAGATATCAGCAATTGGACACGCTGTAAAACTTGGTGTATGAATCACCCATAAATAATTAAGATGACTCGCTAATCATTAATCCTAGTGTGCGAGTCACCAATGTAACATATGACAACTTAAGTCATAATTGCGAAAGTTACAGTGTTGCGGTGTTTGTATGAAACCAGTTTTGTGGCGAAACAATTGATGTATCAGTGCCTGAATTGCCGATACACCTTTGCGGCGTTTACATGGAAACCGTTGCAAGACAAAACAGCAGCCAAATGTGCGTATCACCGTATGTGGGTCCAACGCAAGATGGCGCCCACGCACACCACATACGCATGTATCACGGGGATTGGCTGTTATGAGCTGATGCGCTATGCATCTCTTCATAGTCTCTGTTGCCTCGCATGTCTGACAGTCTGCTCATGCTCTACTTCTCCACAGTCTTGCACTGCTCTTCACTGCACGCTCCTTACTGCACACGCCATAATGTGCCTCAGTTCACTGTGCTCATGCCTCCTCACACTCACTGGAAAAAATTGAAGCAGTGAGTTGGAAAAAAAGTTGTGGTTGGTGGTGTGAGAGATATGTTGATATGCGGTGTTCTGAAATTTTTTGGGAATGTTGATGAATTTTAGTGATTTTCAATAATCCATAGAAATGACTATGTGGATAAAAAAATTTGATTGATTCAAACGGAGACAAAAGGTCTTGTGGTCCTATTGTTTGACTTTAATGTGGTACGTATAAAAGGAAAAGTTTTCATCAGTATTGGCATTTTGTTGTTCATTGGCTAGTTGGGGCTCAGCCTTACTGATTTTGAGTCCAAACCCTCGTTGTTATTCATCCTCACACTCACAGCACAAAAATTAAGGGTTTGAAAACAGTACCAGTGCCGGTCCGATCCCCTGCTTGTATTTTGAAGTCAATTCACAAAAATCCCGGTCCCATGCAGTTTTACTGGTTTGCAAGGTCCGGTACTCCGGTTGCGCAAAAACAATGGGTTCTCAGCGACCTCATCAGTTGTAGGTGCTGACTAGCTCCTCATTGCCCATTCTTGCATCCCACATCGAAGACACCACAGCCAGGGATGAGTAAAGAACTTGTTGATTGGTTCAGTTTACCTACAACTTAAGCATGGCTATCCCTCAGTCAGTCGGACTCCAATTGACATCCTTGGAACGCTAGCTCAATAACTAGACTCCATTCTTAGTTTTATATGACCTAGTCATAACATTGCCTGCAAGTGCATAACATAATGCTTATTGCAGTTCCTATACCCTGCCTAAATAAATATCTTTATTTGAGTGAACCCTCTTTTTAGCTTAAGATCTTTGTAACACTATCAATTGTTTTGGTTGAATATATGATGGAAAAAGAAAGGAAAACAAAGACAGAGATTGGACTCAGATGGCGACCTATGGGTTTGTTTAGAGTGGGTGGTAATTGAAACCCCCAAAAATATAGGAAGGAGACCTAAATATGGCTGACAATCAACCAGGGGAATGTTGGTGGAGAAATTTCCACTGCTTGATTCTCCTCCGGATTTAGCTCTCTCTCCATCCAATAATTGGGATATTTCCATTACCACTCATCTCTAAATGAGGTGCTGACTATGCCCCAGATGAAATTTCCATCACCCAGGCGTAATCTTGTGTAATTTTACGTTACACTTGAAATACGAAATCCCCAAATTTTGCTATTACACCACAGTTCGTGGAAACCACCAGAATATGAGTGGCTGTGCATGTTTATTTTTCTTTTTAAACATTAAGGGCCTCATGTAGGAAGCCAAATACCGGTCGGTAACGGCCGATTTTCGGTAATTATACCGTTACCGACCGGTATTTTGGCTTTTGAGATGTAGGGGGAGAATTTCATGATTCGGTATTTACTGAATCGGTAAATTTACCGAATCGGTAATATTACCGATTCGGTAAATTTACCGATTCGGTAAATACCGAATCATGAAATGAGATGTAGGGAGAGTGTGTGGTGGGTGTGGGGATTCGTTATTTACCACCAACTAAAGGTTGGTGGTAAATGACGAATAGGTGAGAAAAAGCATTTTTGTGCACGTGTAAGTGTGCAATGTGGCAGACATACATGCCCTTAGGGCATGTATGTGCGCCACATGTGCCCACATGGCCGAATCAGGGGTGCAACAGGGTGTCAATGTGACACCCTGCCACCCTTGCATGTGCTCCCCCATTACCGAATCGGTATTTACCGAATCGGTAATGAGGCATACCTTCCCATCAATGGGAAGGTATGCCTCATTACCGAATCGGTAAATACCGATTCGGTAATTACCGAATTTCTCCGATTCGGTAATATTTACCGAATGATTACCTACATACGAGTTACCACTTCTTAAATACCGAATCGGTAAAGTTCGGTATTTAAGAAGTGGTAACTTGTATGCTACCTACATATGGCCCCAAATGTTTGAGTGCTTTTTAAGGTAAAATATAGTACCAAATGCTGTTTTTTTATAATTATACAAATGTTTTTCAAAATTTGACAAAGTTACGCAAAAGAAAATTAGCCAAATTCTGCACACATCTAGTGGTGACATAAAGGCTCTGTAAGACTCATACGCCTGTGCTAGAAACAAGTACACAGCCTATGCCTTTCATAGTGAAGCTTGTCTTCCCAGTACTTACACAGTGATAAATGAACTAACTAAGACATAGTTCCTCTTTCAGTTTCTTCTGCAGCAGACATACCTATGTTCAGAGTAAATCTCAGATGCCCAAAAATATAGTCTACGTAAGCCTGTGCACTAATCAGTTTTGTTCTGAAAAGTAGTGTTATAAAGAAGCGGATGACACTGGAAACTTGTAGACTCTTCTTTGTTCGTACCTTTCACCATCACAGGTTCCTGTCAGCTGGAGTCAGCTGTGGAATGTTCAGTACAACATGGTTAGGCAAGGACCAACCTGGGAGGAGGGAGAGGGGTGGCGGGGCATACCAAGTGCAGATTATAACACATCTCCTTACATGGGGAAGGGAAAGGAGTAAAGAAGGAAAGGGGGGGGTGGGAAGCCAAGGCAGTATGGGCATGACCTAGAATGAAGGTAATATACCATACCAGATAATGTAACATTAGAACAAGGCAATTTACACAGTACAGTAGTCTTTGGTCCACCTGGGTGCGGACCTGGACCTTAGTGATCTTCTAGGACCATCAAGATCCTTCTCATCCCTTTGAGGCACAACCTGAGGCACAGCGCCATGCCGGTGAGGGACAATTCTGTCCATGCTCCATGTTTGGCCATTAGCAAGTTGAATTACATTTCTGCCTACGTTAGTTACCCTCATGGGTTCTGAGAACCTTGTGGCCTCCCTTCTTCGTGGTTTTGGTAGGTCTACACAAACCCAATCGCCCACTCTGAAAGTGCGCGCTTTAACATGTTTAATTTCATCATACCTGTTTTTATATTCAGACTGATGAACACTTATTCTTTTGTCCACTTCGTCCCTGTCTAATCCACAGGTGTATGATCTTTCCCAAGGAGGTGAAAGTCTGGTTTTGGGGACTCTTCCCTTCAGGGAGCTAAAGTGGGACACCCCGGTAACTGAATTAAGGGTTGAGCGATAGGCCCAAAGTGTATCTTGCAATGCTTCTTTTGCAGAGATTCCTAAAACCTCTGCTCACTGTAGACATTCTTTCACCAATCGGTTCATATGTTCCACCACCACCCATTGACTAGTATGAACAGTTCATTTAACATTTTGAGATTAAGGGGACCAATGATGCCGAAGGCTAGTTTGGACCATGGCCGGTCTGGCACAACCACCGGGGACAGTGGGGGTCTCAGTGTTTGATGAATTTTGTCAGAGCTACTACACTAAAGACAATCCCGTACTGCGTGTTCGGCTATAGTATCCATCCCCGGCCACCAATCGTCCAACCTAATCTTATTTTTGGTGAGGCTGCGCCCCAGGTGTCCAATGCGGGCAAGGGCTACAATTTGTTGTCTCAATTGTACAGGTGGAACGATCTTTTCACCCCTACAAATCGTACCGTCTTGAATGCTCAACTCCAATTTCACATCCCAGTAGCCACTAAGTGACATGGTCACTTTCTTTCTTATCATTAGGCCAACCATTGACTATGAGATCTTTGAGTGCCTTAATTTCCTCGTCTGAGTGTAAGCACTCGTTCCATTCCTCTTTGTTAAGGCAAGTCAGTTTAAGTATAATTTCATCAGAATCCACTACAGTTTCACAATCATCAACATTAGGTGGTGAGCGAGATAGAAAATCTGCGACAACGTTTTTATTGCCTGGCAAATACTTAACAGTGAAATTGTACCCCTCCAGTCCCAGGATCCATCTTGCGATCCTTGGTGTGGTTTTCACTCACCCTTTTGTGGTGCATACGTACATTAGGGGCTTGTGATCAGTCTTCACAGTGAAGGGGATACCCCATAAAAAGAAACGGAAATGTTTAATGGACCAAGCACATGCAAGTGCCTCTTTCCACCACAGAGTAGTTGGCTTCTGCTCCTTTAAGGGCACAGGAAGCAAAGGCGACCACATGCTCATTGCCGTCGACCACTTGTGTAAGACTGGCGCCTAACCCTTTATTACTAGCGTCAGTGCACAGCACAGTGGTTTTAGTGGGATCAGTGGATTTTAGTGGGGTGGCAATACTCTCCTTCACTGTGATGAATGCTGACTGACACTCTTCAATCCACACAAAAGGTGTTCTTGCTTTTAACAGTGTTCTCAATGACTCCACAATACTAGCATAGTTACGGACAAATTTAGCATAGAACTCAGATAAGCCCAAAAACGATTTAAGATCTTTGACATAGGTGGGAGCTGCTGTGCCCTGAATAGCCTCCACCAAGTCTACCTTGGGCACACGATCTTGAGAGATCGTGTGCCCTAAGTACGCTACAGATCCCACCCCTATGCAACACTTTTTTTTCTTCAAGGTTAGACCTGCTGCCTCCAGCTCAATTAGTGCATTTCTCAAAATGATGTTGTGCTCCTCCAAATCTTTACCATAAATAAGAATGTCATCCTGGAAGCATAGTGTACATGGGAGGCCTTTCAATACATGTTGCATGATCCTTTGGAAGGCAGCGGTTGCTGAGGCCAACCCAAATGGCATGCAAATGTACTGGAACGCCCCAAGAGGTGTTATAAACGAGGTTAGGTGACGGGAGTCTGGGTGCAGCTCCCTTTAGTGGTATGCCAATGATAGGTCTAACACACTAAAACAACTTGCACCTTTGATGAGGGTAAGAGCTTCATGTATCCGGGGCAAGGGATGCCTATCCACCCAAATGTTCTTGTTTAAATCTCTCAGGTCAACACATAACCTGATCTCCTTGCTGGACGATTTGGTGGTAAGAACTATGGGCCAACCATTGTGAGCTTTCTATGGGTTCAATAACCCTTTGTGACAACAGTCTATCTAACTCAGCTCGTAGGGGTGCCTGCATCATGTGTGGTATGGGCCTGACTTTGTGAGCCACTGGTTTAGCATTGGTTTTGAGCTTAATGGAGTGTTGGTAGTTTTTCAGCAGCCCTATCTTTGGGAAAACCGTTACACACTTCAGTCCCCCCTACTGACGGATCTACTAGTAGGACTTAGTCCGGACTGTTAGGATCCAGCTTGATACCTAGCTCTCTCTGGTGCTTCCACCCTAATAAGTTGGATCCTTTCTGCGTGATATATATCTTCCCAACTGTGCTTCTCCCTTTAAATCCTATGTTCATGGTGGTCATACCTACCAAGGGTATGGGGTCACCATTGTACTCCCCTGGATGGATGTCAGGGGATTGCAAGTTTTGTTTCCATAAGGGAAACATTCTTGAGAAAACCTCAGTTTGCACCAAGGTATAGGGCGAGCAAGAATCTGCAAATACAGTGACCTCTCTCTTGTCAAGGGTGACAGTACACAACGCAAATTCTGCATTTTTTTCAGGGTCGTTGAGTTGAAACGTGTGGGTTCTTGGGGCGGCTCTTGCTCAAAGGACATTACTGCTCTAGTAAGTTGATCGCGGCAAACCCTAGCCAAATGCCCCCTTCTACCACACTTGTGACGTGATAGATCTGGCTTGACACCCTACGTAATTTGCTAAATGACTTGGGCTGCCACACCAGTAACACTTTAATTTGGTGCCCGCTAGAAGAACATTAGGTACTTTACTCTTGCTCTCCTTGCTGACCTCCTGTTTACTTATGGCATTTACTTCAGCATGTTTGTCCCCATCTTCCTTCATTGCTGCCATGCAATCTGCAGTGTGCTCAATCCCCACCGCTATCTCAATAGCCTGTTTAAGATCAGGATTGGCAACTAGTAGCCTCTCTTGTATTTTAGTGTTGTATGTGCACCTCACCATCTGATCTCTGATGAGGGAATCCTGTAGTGTTTCAAATTCACATGTGTTTGCTAGGCCCTTTAAGGCTGCTATGAACGTCTTAACTTTCTCATTCTTGCCCTGTACTCTCGAAAATAATGTAGGCCTTTCCAATACCACATTAATAGTTTTACCAAAATGCTTTTCTAGTTTGTTAACTGCAACCAAGTACACATTGTCTTAATCATCGCTATCATTATCTGCTTCTGCTGATGTTGTACTGTTGTCATAGGTTTTTCATCCCTCAATACCTAAATTATGAAGTAGAGTATGTAATTTGCGCAAGGAAGATAATTTTTCCCCTCCTGTTGCGATTAAGTAAGACTCCATTAGTCCAAACCATTGTTTCCACGCATAAGAGGTTCTCCCACTTCGTTGAAGAAAGGAAGTGGTTGGGACATATTTGAAGTGGCCATGTTCCTTCCTGCTTTGTATGGGTATGTTACTTGGCACTGGCTTCATGTCAGTGTGAAGAAATTTGCAGTACAGGGAGGAACTATGCAACGATGAGACCTCAACAAGGATCAGACTGGGAGCGTGAAGCAGGCTGCAAAGCACTGTGTCCAGTAGGGCTAGCAGGGTTAGGGAGATGAAGGTGATTGCTGTGCCTGTCAGCGAGTGGAAGGCATAGGCAGGCAGGGTGATGATGGACGTTGTATACCGTCTTGTGAACAATTGTGACTCCTGTAGAAACTGCTGTGCTGGTCAGCGTGTGGCATGTAAAGAAATTGCTGTGCTGGTCAGCGTGTGGCATGTAAAGAAACTGCTGTGCTTGTCAGCGTGTGGCAACAGCATCAAGCGTATACAACTTTACCGTCTTTTGAACAATTGTAATTCCTGTAGAGACTGCTGTGCCTGTCAGCGTGTGGCATGTATAAAACTGCTGTGCTTGTCAGTGTGTGGACATAGCGACAAGCATTTACAACTTCCTTGAAACTGGGGCGTCTGTCATATGGATGAAGAAGTCCCTTAGAATGAGAACCTGCGTTTGTTGAAAAGACTGGCACGTCTTAGCGTTGCTCCGCCTCAGGAATTATCACAGTGAAGACGGAAGCAGCATTGAATGCGGGTCGAATACCAGGGCACTTGAGGAGGCTACGCGGCAAGATGGTGAGGAGGCAGAACAGCGTTCACTGATGGTAGTTACCGGGGCCTGCTGGTCACGTGAGGAAGTCCCGTTGTGTGACCTCCACCCGCAGTATTACCCCTCAGCGGCAGTCTCGGCAAGACAGTGAGGAGGCAGAACAGCCTTCGGTGAGGGAAGTCACCGAAGCCTGCTGGTCACGCGAGGAACTCCCTCTGTGTGACCACCGCTCCGCAGTATTTCCCCCTCAGCGGCAGTCCAGTGAGGATGGTGCGCCGCGCGATTACTTGAGTGGCAGCGGGAAGACCGCACACTCTGCAGGCATACCACGGCGCTTTCTCAACCACAGCACATAACGTTTCCTCAGATCTATCGCGGAACGGCTTCTCACAGTGGCAGACTCGTTTGAAAATCACTCCATGCGACCTCCACTTAGCTATGTTTCTGAAAGCTGCTCTATTCCACACGTCTACTGCGAAGACGCTTCAGCCCCATGTCACTGACAACTTGAACGAGCTCTACCAGCAGTTCCACACTGTAATCCTCCGTGATGCTTTTTCACAGTCACAAGCATGAAACCCCCAGAATCTGTGCTCGCCATGCAGCAGCAGTCAGCAACTCCTTTCAGTAATGATCCAAACGTAAGCAGTAGTTCAGGTAAGATAAGTGAAATTATTTTTTGTACATTCTTGGTATCAGCTGTAACTGGATTACGTATTGGGGGTGATGGTGAACCGTCCTCACACGGTTGTCCGTCGCCAGTGTTATAAAGAAGCAGATGACACAGGATACTTTAGACTCTTCTTTATTCATACCTTTCACCATCACAGGTTCCAGTCAGCTGGAGTCAGCTGTGAAATGTTCAGTACAACATGGTTAGGCAAGGTCCAACCGGGGAGGAGGGAGAGGGGTGGCAGGGCATACCAAGTGCAGATTATAACAAGTAGCTTTCATGATTTGCTACTGTAATAACCTAATACATTTACTTTCTTCTTTCAAAACCAGAAACAGACAATACCAGCAGTTATTATGCGGTTGCAGTAGTTAAGAAAAACAGCCAGAATGCATTCACCATCAATGAGCTTAAAGGAAAAAAATCCTGTCACACTGGCTATGGAAGGACGGCTGGATGGAGGATACCAATAGGAGCTCTAATTAAAAGAGGCATGATCAGGCCTATGGATTGCAGTGATTCTAATATTGCCAAAGGTAAGAATATTCAGAAGCACACTTTCAAAAATTATTCATCAGATGCAGTTTGCAGTCAAATGAGTGCATTTCATCACATATGTTTTAAACCATAAAACAATTATCTAGGTGGGAGAGGACGCTTCTGTTCCGTTTCAGGGTGGATTCGGTATGGCGCTCTTTATGTTTTTGGAAAAGTCCATGTCGGCTGGGACCATGTGTTCAGGCTTGCCCTTGCAAACACAAGTCTTGACCCTGTGCCTCACAGGAACAGTCCAGCTCGAACTGCCAAGCCATGTCTTCCCTGGACCGGAAACAAGCATCCTGGGACCAGTTTCGGGCTCACAGCCCTCATCAGGCAGGCTAGCTTGAATCCAGTGTCAAAGTGAGCAAGGGACCCATGTCTGGGCATACCCTGCCAACTTAGGGCGAACAAAGCAAACACAAGGAGATGATGGACGGAGCGCTGAAACTTTTCAGACACTCGCCCCCAGTCACAGATCTGGGTTGAATCCATCATTGTTCTTTGGCTCACTTCGCCACTTCAGCTCAAACTCTGATGTATTTTATGTTTTTTTGAAAATTTTATAGAGCTCCTTTTTTCATCTACCTGAAGCCAATTTTAAAGTTTCTGCAATTTAGAAAGTGTTGTGATGCTTTATACAGTTTCTAGGTAGCTCAGATGTGTGTTTTAGAGTCTTCTCTTTTCTCAGAGTGGCTGTGAGGTGAAGAAAACTTATGGAGGGGTGACCCAGGATTTTATTACCGGTTCATCTAGTCTGATAGAAAAGAGGAGGCAAAATTGATTCTTATTTGATTATCTGTGATCGTATTTGTTATGTATATTTCATATTGTCTTTCTGTAAAGTATTTAGTGATATTTAAAATGTGTTTTATGTGATTCCGATTATAATTGTACTATCTTTTATGGTTTTATGCAAAGCCAAATAAAGAGTATTTTGACTTTGAGACAAAGCAATTAGTATGCAGCACTACAGCGCATTTATTTTTCACATATTGAATGTTTATACCAATTTGATAATGTAATATTTTCACTCATCATGAGAGAGCGTGTTAGGAACCCTTTCATGTCTCTGTCACATATTACAAACCATCCTCATAAAATTGAGTGGGAAAAGTTCGGATGCTTGATGAAAATATTTTCTCTTGAACCAATGTTTCATTTGGTGACTCGTCCACAAGTCCAAGCATATGAGTAGATTTATTCACAGGGAAAATTTGCCACACCAGTGGATTTTCTGTGTGAGCTAATACTATTCACAAAGTTAAAATCCCAAAACTCATGACTCTTTGAATATGGAACAGCAATTTGCCCTCTTATAAGCAGATCAGGTTCACATAGATGTACAGATACCTTTGGGAAAAGGACCCTCACTACTTTCTGAGGATCTCAGAGCATCATCTTAACACATACTTGGTACTGTTGAGCCACAGTTAGCAAATACATTCGTTAGCGGCTATAGTAAGAGAATATATACGTCTACAAGCACATAAAATGTCACTACATTTGAAGGAATAGTTATACATCTCAATAAACTGGTATCATGTTGGTCAAATATACATTTAAAATGTCAGTAATTTTACCCAAAGGAGACATCTGAAGCCAATGAAATGTATCTCAATAGAAAAGCGCAGGAGCTACATCTGTCACTTCAGAATGGCATGGCCAACATAATTTATCATATGTGTCCTGAGTTATATTCAGCTAAGATATAGTATAAAAGATTTTAGAGTCAACATACTTAATAAAATCAGTTATTTGAATGAAAGCATAGATTGAAAGTGTAAAACTGTGGGTACCACAGTCATTCTCAGGGCGTCTCAACCACCATGATAAGTACATTGGAGATCGATGCTTCATAAATAATTCACATTCTCTTTTACAGTATTAGGAATAATACAGCTAATGCCACAAATGTCCTTTGCTTACCAAACTCATCAGTTTTTTATTTTTTATTTAACATTCATATCCACAAAACATAGTGCAATCAAATAAAACACTAAAGGAGAGAATTTAAGATTTGCCAATGTTTCTTTAATAACTTGAAAGTTTTAATTCTAAGGAAATGACATGTATAACAGAATATCATCTGCATAAACAGAGATCTTTTTACTCTTTATAAAATGCCAATCTGGCTAATTATTGGGAGCTCAAGGGCGTGACTGACCATCAGGCAAGATGGCTGCTTAATTTAGCAGTTTTCAAAACCCACTGACCGAATCCCCAGCAATTCGCCCTATAATCCATTCTCAGCGACTAACTGGCTATCGTTTACATGTCCAAGCATCATGGCCATGCCAATAATACCTTTATAATGCAGTTGCCTGCTGTGGATTGTTGATAGGTAGGAGTGGCCGAATGAAGCAGCGGGCTCGAGTGCATGACCTGCGTCACCGATTGAGGTGGACAAGAAGCAGTCGATCCTCATCTCTGTGGCCCCCACTAACTATTGAGTGTGCTCTTAACTAAGGCTGCCACAAGAGTGTGTGGCCCTGTGATCGCCAAGAGGGGACAAGAAAATATGGTCGGATCGGAGCCCACCCGATCGCAAAGTGCGACAAGGATCCATAGCGGTGTGGCAAGGCGCCGCGGCGGAGTCGCCAGTTTAGGATTGTATAATTTTTATTGTTTTTAAAGGACAACATGTTTCGCCTACATCCTTTGGCCGGTGAAGAGAAATACAAGAGGAAAAAAGAGAAGAAAATGAAGAAGTGGGATGGGGACAAGACATAGGGAGGGATGAAACACAACAGCCATGCTCTTCTCTGATGATTTCATTTGAATCTGTCCTCTTCCACGTCTATGAGCGAATTACTTTCAAGCCTGGGTCTTGGGCGTAAGACTCGCAAATATATTGGACAGGTAAGCTCACGAAATGTAGAGGAGAGATGTTTTATACATGATTACCAATTTTTCTCAAATTTGGGCAGGGTATGGTTGATCACCGCTGTCCGCTTTTCTATGCCCACCAAGTCCCATAGTTTGTGCAGCCAGTCCAAGTGTGATTGGATTGTGTCTGCTCCCTATTTTGCACCTAGTGCCAAGGTGATGGCCCTCCCCTTAGTGCAACATAGTAGATATGTTTGGACATTGGGAAACCCCAGGAGAATATAGCTGGAGAAACAGGGCAGGTCGGTGTCGAACATCTGATCTACGTCTGCCAACACCTCCCCCCAGTATTGGTGAAGTTTAGGACAGTGTCACAGCAAGTGGGAACGCGTACTGGAATGGCTGCACGGCTGCCAACATTTATCGTCACTCCCTTTTGCCACTGGGCTAGACGGGCAGGTGTATAGTATCAGTAGTGAACTGTTTTAAGCAATGTCTCTTTCCCAGAGGCGCTATTGGCTGATGTGCAGGCGCGATTAGTAATGTCTGCCCATTCTTTATCTGTGAATTGGCAGCCACATTCTATTTCCCATCCTTTCCAACCAGGTGTGCTTAAGGGATTCACTACAGTGTTTAAGTGTGCCGCTGTTGATTCCGGGAGTGGCGTTAGCAATAACGGCGCCATATAAGAGGAGCAGCCTACAGTGAGAGGCGTGTCCGCCTTATACAGTTGCACATAGAATTGGCCAAACTCCTCCGCTATGGCCTCGTCTCTCTTCTTGAGTTTCTGATCCTGGCCTATCAAGCTGTGTATGCATCTAGAGTATGTTTGGACTCTCAATCTATGTGCCAGTAGCTTCCCCGCCTTGTTGCCCCCTGCATAGTACTTCTGTCTCGTTCCGAGCAAGGCATGCTCTGCCATATCCATGTCGAGGGCTTTGAACTGTTTCCGGGCGATGGTCAGCTGTCTCCGTGTTTTGTGAGAGCCCGTCTGTGTGTCTCCTCCAACTCCCTCACCTGCATCACCAGCCTGTTGCGTTTTGTCTTGCGCTCCTTATTGAGCCGCGCCGCTATGGCTATGTATGTTCCCTGCGCCACTGCCTTGAGAGCGTCCCATAGTATCGCTATTGTTGTATGTGGTGTGTCGTTAATCACGAGGTAGTCAGCGTTGGATTGCTCCACCTCCTTAACTGCGGGTTCATAGGATAGCAATTTGGGGTTGAGATGCCACATCTTGGAGCTCTTGTTACAGATCGACAGGTGTGGCACTATTTGTAGCGGAGTATGAGCTGATATACAAGTTACGTCGATGTCCACGTGTGTCACTACAGCGGGAGGAGATGCTGAGAGAAGAAAATCAATTCTGGAATAAGATTGATGTGCGGCCTACAAGGAGTAAGACCGCCTCGAAGGATGCAGGGTCCTCCATATGTCAATCAGCTCTGCATCTGCCAACCAGTGTGTGCCCTGTGGGGAAATTATCTCAGTAGACGCTGTTCTTTGGGGAGTCCGGTCCATGGCAGTGTTCAGAGATGGATTAGTCCCCCCTACCACCATGTGTACATCTAGTGTGGTAGGTATAGTCCCGATTGCTCAGGGAATAAATTGCTCTTGGTGATTCATAGGACCATAAACACATGCTACTAGGAATGTGTACTGGATAATGAGCTGCGTATCGATAGCATCCGGCCTGTGATCTCTGAGTGTGTTTGGATGATACGTCCCTGGAAATGTGTGGTGATAAGAATAGCCACTCCTGCTTTTTTCCCCAGACCTGCAGACCATACTTGTTGGTGAAACCATTTGTATTGCATTCGACCCAATCTTTCCTTTGGAGGTGCGTCTCCTGCAGAAGACATATGTCACAACGTGAAGCCTTGAGTTGCACCAATAGTGCCATTCTCTTGGCTGGTGAATTCAGTCCCCTCACATTGAGGCTAACTATTCGCACCATCTAGTACCAATGGCAGCTAGGATTCTGGGTAGAGCAGACGGTGTCCCCCCTCCCTTCCCACGTGGTGTGATGAGACAGAGTTGCATAAAATGGAGCATGGCGGTGTATAACAACTGTATAAACATTAAAACTATAAGAACTAAAACACCAATTGGTGCTAAATTAGCAACTATGTAGTAGGGGTCCATGTCATCGGTCCCTTGCAGCAGTTCTCAAAGAAGTAGTAAGGATGAAGGAGCCTCCCCTGCTACCTGCGCTTTGTCGTCTTGCTGACGGCTAACCCGGGGGGGATAATCCGGGCACCAATCCCGAGAAACCTTCAAATGAGTCCGCTGAGTTGTCCCATTGCAAGCTGAAGCTGTGTCAATAGGTTCATGTCTCAGTTTCCAGCACAGCCTAAATTAATCAACTTCTTGCTCTGGTAATTGGTTTTGCTTGGTGAGGTGTTGTAATATCGCTGATCTCTCTCTGAGGCTTTCGGTGGCTGGCGGTTTGTTCAGTTGTTGTTGAGTCCGAGTGTTGGATTGCCGCCATCTGTTACGGTCCCGTGAGGGGCCCTGAGAGCTCTGCTGCTGAGGAAGAGCCCCTTGTTACAAATCCAACCCATGGATCATCGCCGCCTCTGGGGGTGTGCGGACCACAAGTGTTTCCCCTTCCCAGACAAAGATTAGGCGAAAAGGGTGTCCCCATTTGCAACACACTCCTTTATCCCTTAGGAATTCTGGGACTAGCTTCATGGTGCGTTGTCACTGCAAGGTAATAATGGACTAGTCCTGGTAGAGGCGAATCTTGTTCTATTTGAAGGTTATATGTGATTGGTCCCTTACAGTAGCCATTATGCGCTCCTTTTGGTGGTAGACATGGAGGCAGGTAAGAATGTCTTGTGGGGAGCAGGGCGTCTGTGACGGATGACCAGCCCTGTGCGTATGGCCCAGCGAGAGGTTCTTCCTTTCTAATTCTGAGACGATGTGGTGGAACAATCGTAGAACGTACTCCTCCAGGCGGCCCGCATTTGCCTGCAACGGGACACCCTTGATGCCAGTATTGGATCTGCGGGATCTGTTTTCCAAATCTTCAAAGTGGTAGTTAAGATCTGCATTGCGGTCTTTGAGTTCTAGGATCTCCCTACAACACTCTTCTAGTTCTTCCTGTCTTGCGTCCCCCGACTTCTCCACCGTGTCCACTCATTGTTCCAGTATGCTCATTTCTAGGAGCAGCTTTTTAACCTCCTTAGTCACTTCAGTCCTCAGAGTCGCTACGGCTTCTCGCAGCATGCTAAAGAGGGACTCCATAAAGTTGTGCGTGATGGGAGCCTCCTCCCACCGTATCCAAGGCAGCAGGGTCCGGAGAAGCCGAATCCAAAATAGGCCTCATTCATTTATTAGAGCTCTTGGCGAGGAGATCCTTGAGGGTGGCATCCTTTTTTAGCCTGGTGGAAGTCATGGGGACAGATTTAGTGGTACCTCTGTGGTTGCTCCCAAGTTCTCACTGTCGTTCCCCCTCCAATGGGCAGGCAAGTTCCGCTATCCACTTCCCGCTGGGCCCCACGTCTACTGCTGGCCCTCCCGGTCACCCGGCTCACCTCAACTAGTCCAGACCTGTTGGCAGCCGAAGGTGGTGTAGGGAGAGGTTCCACAGGCGGCCTGTTTGTGAGTCCTGAGGTTGATCTCTTGATGTCGTTCTTTCATGCTGACCAGCACCTCCCTGTGCTCCGGTTAGGGCCAGAGTGTGCACCTTCGTTAGAACCCACCTTCTGATGGTTCCAAGTCACTGACTCGCCCGCTCTCTTGTGGCTGGTAGCTCCAGTCAGTTCCAGGATCTGCTGTCTCCCAAGTGGTTGTGATCACCAGCACAGGTCCGCTGTTTGTTCAGCCCATTACCCTTGCCCTCAGCCTGATTGTCGCATCTCAACCTCTAGAGGGCCTTCCATTCTGCTCCGGTGAGTGGGATAGGAGGGAAGCGTGATGCCCAGTTGGCCACTGTTCCAACGCCTTCACTCTCGTTGCCTCACCGCAACTATGGCGCTTTCCACTCTCACTAAGTTCCCCTGCTGGCCTTGGCCGTCCTGGCCTCTCTTCTTAGTTTGTGGCCCCTTTGTGCTGCTTCTCCCAGATCAGATCCATGTGGCCTCCATCTTTAAATCAGGCAGGCTCGGGCACTCTTAGGGATTGTTGCCACCGGAATCTGTCGTTGTGGGATGACCTTAGGACTGAATGGGGTGCCCCCTGTGCTTACACCAAATTGTCATCAGCTTAGAGTGAAATGCTGTGCATTATTGAATCCACTGATATATCCACTTGTCTACTACTTACCTGACGTCTCCGCCATTGGCTCCATAATTAGAGCAAACAACAAGTGGTAGAGACGGCAACCCTGTTGAGTAGGCCCCTCTGGGTAGGCCAGATGTCATAAAACACAGTACCAGTTCACACCCGCACCCCCAAGCATGTGTACAACAGCCAAATGTATTGTAAGAGAGTAGACAGGACATAAGTGCCACAAAGGCTCTCTGTGGATGATTAAAAAAGATGAAATGATTGGGTACCCCATGCCACACATGGGTAAATTGGAGTAAATTTCTTTCTACCATAGACTTCACTAAGGATTCCACAGCTGCTCTTGGCAATATGATACAGTCACAGATTCCTCGGAATAGTCATGAATTTCTTTGTGAATTCTATATTATTCAACATTTTGTACCCGTGGATAAAACCTTAGTAGTGTTTCTCAGCAAAATTCATAAGGTAATAAGGATCCAAAACAGTCATATATGTGCTCCTGCTCAGAGCTGGAGTATGTCAGGCAGCACCAATGGACACTCAGAGGTACTGCAACACCATCCCATAACAAGCATTTGCAATGCAATCGGTCTCGCCGTTGGGAACTTATATGTTTATAGCTATGCAGCACATTAGCCTGGGTGCTGAAACATCTACTGTTCTTTAACATGGAGGGAAAGTAAGCACCAAACTACGTGACACACTAGGTATGGGAACACATGGAGATAAATATGCCTTTTAGAGGGAAATGGTATAGTCCAAAGCTCTGTTTTTAATATAAAATCAGGGCCTTTGGTGGTCATATCACTGAAAATACAGTGTGGTCAACTCCTCGGCTAGGAAGGCACTCATATTTCGTTGGTAAGAAGTCAAAAGATTGGTCAAATTGAAAACCTGAAATGCAAAACGCAATCCAACAATTTGCAAGTACATCTCATCTATGTTCAACAAGCCATGTTTTACCCATGATTGGAATAGTGAATCACCAAATAAACTGAGCCACCGCAATCAAAATCAACCAAAACTGTGGCTCAAGGTTACATATTGGCAGAAACAGTATAAAACAGAAACACAGTCTAAATAACTATGAAAGTGACACATAAATATTGACCATCCGACTCAAACTCAGAAATTCCATGTCCAATTCACTGCCAAAGCAGGCCTACTATGTGTCATTTCATGTGGGCTAAGTGCAGTCTACAATGCATGACTTGCAAAAGCAAATTAACATTCTCTCATATTTAAAATTTCCTGTAGCAGAAAAAATTTTAAGTTACTGCAAAGCGGGACAAGATTTTACATTCCAACATTCAATGGTCTGTTTCAGTGTCTGATTATAGTACAGATAACGGTGTACGTATGCTCATACCTATATCTGTCTTACTTCCTATGTCCCTCTTTCTCTCTCTAGCTCAACATACTCGTTATTCCCCTCTCTCTTTCTGCCACACTCTCTCATTCTGGTTCTGCTTAGCTCCATCTCTCTCTCTGTTTCTCTCTTTGTAAAAAGTGCAAAATAAAGTGACAAAGGAAAAGCAAAGCCATTGTGATCAGGAAGTCAAGCTTTGTCCCCACGCAGAAGGTAATAAAAAGTAGAGTAGCCAGCAACTCGCTCCCCCTTGCATAAAAATTGATGGTGGTCATTTGGCATCAATTCATTTTACTAGCCCAGTATTAATGCTTTCGTCTCATATAAGAAATTCAATCATAGATACGCCTGACATTATGACGTCTATTTTGGCTCCGATCTCAGACTTTAACAAACCTAAACAAAGAAAGGCCCGTAACACACTATTCGGCAATGAGCAGGCTGTTAGCACCTCACAAATAAAATAAAAAGAAGCCTGTTTTAAGCTGCAAATAAAAAAATAAGATGTGTAATTTTAATTTCTAATGCGACGTGAAGAATTAGCATGAGAGCAGTCAGACAGCATAGGGTTTGCTTTCAAAGAGGGCTGCATTTCTGGATTAATTCATCCTATAAGCAGAAAATGTACAGGCGGTGTGCACAAAGTGTGTTCACGATTCTGAACCTTTACAGAGGAGACACTGAATCAGAGAGAGCAATGATATTCTTTAATCATCACCATCAGAGGGAAATAGTCAAATGTTACTAATCTGCTTGCCATTAATAGTCTTAATCTCACCGGTTCTACCTTCTACAGTAAGCAATGGTCCGGCCACCTTCCGAAACCAACGACAAAAAGTGTGCACTGAGTGGCTTCACAGTTCAGGCAGAGCCGAGCACGTAATAGCTGTGGAGCAGACCCGCTAAATCACCTCAACCATGCATCAACTCTGTTCACTGCACCAGGGAACCTCATCACAATGAAGCACCTTATTACTGTGTTCTAAAGTGTCTATGGTGTCCGGTTCATGTGTGTACACCATGAGACACATGCAGATCAGTCCTAATTTCGAATGATGGCCTAGTGTAACATATAAGGGCTCTTTACTTTCATTGTCACAGTATGCATTGATTTGTTTATGAATCCTATTCTCTCGGTAATGTAAGACAGAAAAGTAATAGTGGATGCCATGCAAGTATTCCAAAAATACAGAATGTCAGATTTGTTTTGTGGGTTGAAGGCGGAAGGGCTTCCATGAGACCTGTATTTCTATCCTCTACCTGCTTCCTTCCTCATGGCTTTGGGTCGAACACCTTATAGTCCAAAAACAATTATTTAACCATACTTGCTTGGAGCCCACAGTACCAAAAAGCAATCTTATTTAGTTCGTGTCTCTTGCTATGATTTTCTTATAACGAAAACCTGTCTTTTCATTATTTGTACTTTTAAGGTTTTATTACTGTGCAAGTCTTCCTTCAAGGGCACACAAGTGCTGTTTAGAACAGCCCACTTTAAATCTGCCTATTACCAGGTTCGAACAGCGAGATCTCACCTGCCTGCACAGTTAACTAACCCCCTCTGCTCAGCTTGTACCGCTTAAGGACCATTCAGCTGAACTGCATTTGTTATGAACATACAGCAAGCATTCTTTTAAATTAAACCTAGCTGTTCAGAGCACAACTTGCTCAATCCGACAAATCATATTGGAAACTAAGACTCAACTTACTAATCACACATTCAGAGATGCAAGTAAGTGCCGAAAACAGAAACAAGTGACATTGTGTTCAGGCCTTCACAATATTTATTTTTACCGTTATCCTCTCCTTCGCATCTAATTTGCTCTTCATTGTCAATCATTTGGCACTGGTGGCATGTGGGGCAGAGAGTACATTGTTTTGTATTTTTTTTACTTTTCTCATTGAATGCTTGGTGTTTTGAATCTTTGCACTGTACATCGCTGTGCTGGGTTGGAGCGAAATTTACACTTTATAAAAACTTGATTACCTATTTTACTGAAAGAAGCCACTAAAGTTAGGGGCCACAAAAAGGAGAGGGCATGTCTGTGATTGTGTGGACCTGTGACATTTCTGTACAGCCCACGTACGCCTTTACTTGCGGCTCGAGGCAATACTTGGAGTCAAGGCCCCATAGTCAGTTATGCTACAACTTCAAGACATCTTCTGACAAGGAGAAGCAGCACATAATACGAGCATAGCAATTAAAATGTAAAGTATGTACCATATAAAACAAAATATGCACTGCAAACACATCAGCAAGCACTGAAACGTGAGCAGTTCTATTTGGTAATGATAACACTAAAACAAGCTAAAGAAAGGGCGTTGCAATTTTGTTGAAATTGAAAATGGAAGTGATACATCTAAATAGTTCTACGCAATCACTCCCAGTTGTGAGTCTCAGATGCAGCAGGGAAGCGGAAAATGGGAAAAACTGTCACTTTAACTTAAATGGTCACGTAAAAGTATATGACCATGTACTATAAAAAAGGAATGCAATCTGTGGCAGGGTGTTAAGCAGGTTCTGTAAAGCTAAACAGCCTGCACTTCAAATCTTGGCTGTTGTCCTTGGGCGTGCAGTGAGAAGCGCCTGCCACAAGGCAGTGTTTTATGCAAATCATGCTTGTACATTACAGAGAAACATAATCACTGCGAACAATGACAACATCGTGCAGTGACCACGCGAACCCTATGTCATGTGGCTGACGCACTTCCTTTAGCTGTTAGGCATGCATCCTAGTTTTTCACCAAATCCTGTGTCAATAATATTTTGAACAAAAATGCTTTCTGAAGACTGGAGCAATGACCGAGTGAAAATATTTTTTACAGTGTTCAGTGCAGGTCTTTAGGCGCTAGCCATGCTCTGTGCCAAACACCTGAGAGCTTTCATCCATCCATTATTTTCTTCGTAGAAACAGGTTTTTCAGGTGCATAAAAGCTGCTCCCAGTAAGGCCCGATTCCTGGTAAGAAAGACAGCTACGTCTAATGTACCAAAGCCTGCAGTCCGCTTCCAAAGGCGGATTACCGCCAGTGGCGCCATGATAGTGAACATTTCCAAACATCCAATCGTATTGAAGTGCACGGTCACTCTGGGTCTGTGGAGCCGAGTCACAAACATATCTTCATTTAACAAACTTTTGTTATGTGCCAGATGTGTTTTTTTCTGATGTCGAAGTTCATTTTTCTACCCCCTTGACACGAACAATGGGAATGCTTTGGAAACGTTTACACCCAACTTACACACAAACACAGTCGTGGCTCGCGGGAGGGGGGAGGTGTAATGTCACCTGTTCTATCATATATCTGGATACAATGACAGAAGCAGAAAGCGATAGACGCGCAGTGCATGCTCTTGTAGCTAGCTGGCAGACACGTCACACGGGAGGAGAAGTGCTTTCCAAGCCTCATTCTGGCAAAATAAATTTCATTGGTAAAAGAAATAAAGGAAGGGCTAGGCTATTTAGTGCAAACTCGACCTGGAGGAATGCAAAATTTATATCAGCACTACTTGCTTGCATGACACAAGAACAAATTCATTTTTGTGTATTTTTAGGCATTGGGATATTAAATAATTTGCCCAGGATTTCAAGATGGTGAGCCGATGTGAGATTCGAACCGGGTTCCCTACTTACTGCCCCCTCCCCGCCTATCTGACGTCAGCAGGCGCGCAACACCCATTGGACTCACAGGGCTTCAGCCCCCCCCCCCCCCCCCCGTCGTGTGTGGCAGCCTGGGATGAGACACCTTCCCGGGCAAAAAAGCAGCCGCACCCGAGCACTTCACAGGTCTTTAAAAGACCATTTGCATGTTAATGAGGCCTCGCTGTTGTTTCACCCCTTCTAAGAGCCCTTGCAGCTCCACTCTGCCTATTGCTTAAAGTTCAGCCCCCCCCCCCCGAAATTTTTGCTCAGCCCTCCCCGAAATTTGGCTCTAGTTGCGCCTCTGGGTCACAGGTTCCAGTCCCAGTAACATACTGGAGTGCATTAACATGCGAGACATAGAAACAAACCGCCTGTCACACAATCCTGTTCCTTTGAGGTAGCTCAGCGTCTTAATGAATCTGCTGCAGCTCGTCGTAGGGTGCAAATTACGGGTGCCAGGGTCCGATGCTAATAAAATAGCTCACTGGGTTTAGGCATCTGTTGTATGGGTCTTTGTGTAACCTTCAAATTAGAGGTTCCAATCCAAGTAAACCCTGTAACCTTCAAGGGGCAGATTACATGGCCAGACAAACAACTCAGTGATTTAATGCACCTGTTAGTTACCTGCGTGTGATTCTATCAGTTCAAATGTTCGAGCCCCCAAACCAGCTTGCCCTTTCTTCCGTGCAAGGAATATACAGTACGTGCAGCTTGAGTCGTAATAGCTTTTATTTTAGGGGCATAATAAAAATAATGAACTGCTGTGCACTTTTATCGCGTGTGCATTATTATAGTGAACTACACAGGGCATATACCTTGATGGCTGATTTCCAAATCTATTCGTATGCGAATGCACAATGTTTGCTGCGCAGAGGAAGTAACGTAGGCTGTTATCTGCATGTGCGCGTCACCGAGAAGACGGCAAAAAATAAAGCGGTGCACTGCTGCTACTTTAAGACCCCCAGCGCCTGCTGTCACAATGTGCGGGCTGGAGAGGGAATAGTTTCTGCCAGCAAACATGCCCAAACAACTTTTATTTGAATCTCGGAACACTCAAGAACCTGTAGTTGAGCGCGAACTATCGGAGGAACTGTGCACATATGGTTTTGTGTTTACGTGCTTGCACTGTAAACGGAGTGTACAGGCTCGACAGACACATTACAGGTTTAAATTATTAGTATTGCTCGGCCCTGCACAGACCACTGGGTTTTATGCTGTGTTTTATTCCGGGTTTTGTCGGATACAAGACACTCGAACATTCTGCAGTGAAGAGTAATGAAGAGAGAATGGAGAAGATGTGCCCAGGATCACATCGGGGAATAGGGGTTGGGAGGTGTAAATGAATGAAGGAGGGATGGGGCATGTTGGGTAGAGAGGAGAAGGAGACGGGGCGTGGACTGAGGAGGTGAAAGAAATTATACGGAATTTGAAAAACAACTAAAAACAGAGAAAGGGAGTAATTTAGAGAGCGCTTTATCGGCGTGTAAAGGGCCTCTTTGCTCTACCGTTAAAATGCCGTGGAAGGAAAAAATGCCTACTATTAAGAGCCACATCAGAGAGAGAAGGGTGAGTTATGCCAGATAAAAAGTGGGCAAGTCTAGGGGAGAAGGGCAACACCATGAGAAATTACCAAAAAAATAGTGTAAGACGGGGTGTAGGAAGTTCGTTCATGTAAGAGGTCTGGGAGGGAGAGTAAGGGGTGAGGCGTGACGGTCTGCTCCAGTGTATGTAGATTTAAAGCTGTATTAGAGTAAACGCGCGACTAAGCAACTCAGTTACAATTTGGCTGCGCGGAATTATACTACCACAAGCTGAATTTAGCTTGCAGAGTCTAACAAATAGGCTATGTAAATTACCCTGCAATGTCAGAAACCCAGTCGGTATTCAAAATAGGCGAAGCAGCTCGTTTTCCCATAGAGGGCAAAATGGAGCAATTGCAAAAAATATTGCTCATTAACATATATCGTTTATTAGCACTTACTTGGCCAACTTGAAACAGTTAGATTGCTAAAATGGAAGACTTATTAGTGAATCGTGGCATTTCAAAGCGCGCGTGAGAACAAGCATCGCGGCACCGGCGCTTTACTTTAAACATTAAAAGTAAAGCGCGGGTGCCGGCTGTAGTGTCTGACCCCCGGGCAGCAGAAAAATTAAAAGATCCTGGGTTGCCTGGCGATCGTGAAATTCGCCATCCGTACACTCCTGCAGCCTCGCGTATGCAAGCATACACACAAGCATCGACTCATCACACGCTTGCTTAGGCATGCTGAAGTGGATGCCTGCTTGTGCCCCGGGGGGACCGCAAAGTGCATTCTGATAGAGAAGCACTCTAGTAGGTCCCTGCTTTTGCCCCAGGGGCACTATAGTGCACACAATGGACACAAAGATAAACCCCTTTAAGGGGGGCTTGTTTTGAAGCGACCAGCGGTGGCGTAACCTATAAAGCTGCCGACGTTGAAGCTGGAGAGCAGAGTTCGATCCTCCGCTTGGGCTGTATAATCCTAAATAATTAAACAGAGATCTCAGATAAAACAAGCTTTGTGGGGAGAGACAAATAAAACAAGCATTGGCAGAGACACATAAAACAAGCATTGGCAGAGACACCTAAGACACATAAAACAAGCATTGGCAGAGATAAATAAAACAAGCATTGGCAAAGACACATAAAACAAGCATTGGCAGAGACACATAAAACAAGCATTGGCAAGACAAATAAAACAAGCATTGGCAGAGACAAATAAAACAAGCATTGGCAATTCAATAGTATGGGGGTGTGAGAAGGCATTGGAAGAAAGTAGTCTGTGCAGTAAAGGGGCCAATAGCCGTGGAAGTACACAAATGAAGAAATGTCCATCATAAGGAGGGACTAACATGCCTACAACCAATCGGAAGGCACCATCTAGGACACCAGCCAATGAAAATGATGGTTGGAGAGTGGGTGGAGCTTATATACACTATAGTGTATACTGCATGTCTCAACGAGACAGCGCAAGCGCTGCCTAGGCGAGACCTAAAAACATAATGGAAGTAGGGACTTAAAATAAATGAACACATTTGTTTTTTTCTTTATTTAAAATACTAACATAAAGCTATTTAACATTAAACTTTAATATATTCACCTTTTATTTATGTTTTACAGGTTCATAAGCTTTTATTATTTTCCTATACTTTACCTCTATGCAGGGTTTCCCAGCTCACCTTGAGCACCTTGTATATTAACAGCTCTTCACTAGGAGACCTTGTGAAAGGAGCCAATATTGCGTAACACACACTGGCACCACATGAGAAGAATCCAGTATTTGTTAGTCTCCAGTTTTAAAGGTAACACAATGATTTTTTACATAAGCCCCATGGAACTGCTATGAGACTCCTGCTCTCAAGAGGTTTTGCTATGATATCACATTGGTGTGGAGCTAAAGTCCTAGCCATCGACTTTTTCAGAAATGCAAATCTCTTGACACCGGGGCCTATCCACAACCGTAAAATTAAACATGTAAATGTACTCATGTGTAAGTCTACTCATGCACTGAGGTGTAAATGTACACTTATGTGCTTTTCACCATTCCCAAATGCGGATTTACATCTAACGGTAGATTTACATGTCTCCACCTTTTTCATTTGAAGTGGCGCTGACAGCTATGACTGAATTTACTTGGGTAAACTACCAGTAACTTTTCACACCTCGGTGGAGATCTACACCACTGTGGCGGAGCTCTCCATATGGGAAAGAACAGGGGAAATTAATAAAATGTATTATTCTTTTAAAATTATTACACATTTTTTAATAATAAATGTAAACTGTAAAATACTTTTAAATATTCATTATTAACATAGAATATGATAAATAAAATGTTGCAGTATATTAACTCATTAAATTAAATGTGTATTAATTAATTAATCGAAATATATTTATTTAATTTATGAATCATATTTCTAAAACTACAATTTAAAAATATTCCCACTCACAGTAACTTTTTTATTTTTCTTTAATGTGTATGCCTTTTAAATACTATATGTTAAATTAATGTTTATCACTTATAGAAAACAATCAAAAGTATAATTTAATTTGACTTTTAAATCCCATTTATTATTCTATTTTAAAATAATAAAATTATTTGTTATACATCTTTGTGAACATTGAACAGTATGTAGTTTTTTATATATATATATATATATATATATATATATATATATATATATATATAAAGTTAACAAGTACAATTAATTTTATTTATTGAACATTATTTCCTATGGGGTGTTTTTTTAAGTCCATGCCTCAATTATTTTCTAAGGGAGTGACCTACTCCAAGTCTAGGCTGTCCTGGCGTATATGTACTACTGTTTTTGGACATTTAGGGCTGTGTAATTTAGAAACATAGGGCCCGATAATGGATTTGTTGGTTTTCCCGTTGGCTTCCGTTGCAGCAGTCCCAGGAAGAACAACAAGCCAGTGGTCTCCCGTCCGCCGGATTAGGATTGTAATCCACGGTTAGCGGGGCTGCGGCAGCGGTCCCATGGCGGTGGCATTCTTTGGCTGAGGATTACAGCCAGCAGTCATGCAGCCACCGTGGGACCGCTGCCACGTCGGGTGCGCTGCGTGGCATGCACCATGCTGTTCATGTCACACGGTGCACGCACAAAGGTGCAATTCTAGGGGGGCACTACATAGGCAGATTTTCCCAGGGACCCTGTTTGGGCCACCTCACATGCATTTCCACCACCCGTTTCATGGCTGGATCCCCTCCATGAAATCGGTGTTGAAAATGCAGGTCGAAATCTGCTCGGCGGTACCGGAATCAGCACCAACACCATTTCCTTCCCCTTTCACCACTGCTGGCGGATCTTGGATCTCGGCGGAGTCAGCGGGCATGTGGCAGTCCCACTGACACCGTCATAATCGGACCTGACACGATGGCGGTGGTAGGACTGCCATACCCAGGTACAGCGGTCCTAGCCCCTTCATTTGCTACTCAGTATTAAGCATACATGTGTGCAGATACTCCATAGAAAAGATGGGAGAGGTGGAGATTTACACTTGTAAATTTGTGAATTGCATTTTGAAATAAGTGGTGATTCTTTGATGCTTTTCCCTTATTCTGAACCCTCTTTCCCCACACACATTTGGCCATGTTTTTACTGGCAAAATCAGCACGAGAAAAAGTACACAGAGGGGGTGCAGTTTTGTCTGATTTGTCAGATAAAAGAAGTTACTGGCCGGATCATCCAGTAACTCTCGTTACCCGCCAAATCGGGATGACCTTCTGGCTTGTAATGAGAACCTTAGTGATGTATCTAGGTATGTTTTTAATAGATCAACTGAATTACAAAGAGCAGTAGAAAGTGTATAAATAGAACTTTTTTATTATAGCAGGGTTATCTTGATCAGGAGGCGCTTGGCATGCAACACTATGGTCTGTTGGGTCAGGTTAAGGCGAATACGAGATCCAGAATTGGATGAAAAAAAATTTAAACACATATGAGACAGCTGCTTTTTACATTTTTACAATGTTCACACATTATCACATTGGCAAGTCATCAAAAACACCACCTTGACATATCAATATTAATAGTGTCTCTTTTGTTTTATAGCCGAGAACTTTAATATATCTTCTCATACGTAATATTAAGTATTATGTTGTCTTTGCATGACCTTTGAATGGAACTTTCCAAAAATGTGTATCTTGTTTGTGTGCATAATTCTATTTATTTAGTGTAATTTATTAAAACACTGTGCGGTTGTTATACGTGCTTCACTTCCTAATTTGTGACCGATTCTTGCTCATCAGCTGTGGGTGAATTCTTTCCGGCTAGCTGTGTTCCTGGAGCCAACCTGGAGGGCTTTGCACCACAGCTCTGCAGCCTCTGCCAGGGTAAGGGACCGGCCAGGTGTGCCACCAACTCTGTCAAGGAGCCGTATTTTGGCTACTCCGGTGCCTTCAGGTAACTGAATCACAAAGCCACTGATGATTGTTGATGTTGATGCTGCTGGTGGTCTTATTGCTAACAATTTGTATTATGGAATAATAATTTAGGTGACCTAAGCCAAGTGAACAAGATTGACCACAATCTTGCAAGATGTCTCTTCAAATGGGATGCACCTTCAAGTCTTTGAGTGGCTTAAAGTTTGCTGCTTGTTGAAAATTGAGATTAGACTGCCAAGCTTTCTCAACATCTAAAGCTGGCACATTCTCATAAGTTAACAGCACAATACTAAGACCAGACTTGAAACTCTATTTCAAACCCTGGGTACCATCTGTATCTGTAGACACAAGCTCCATCTTCCATAGGTTTTCCTTGCTTGCAAAGTCTGAGCATCATTGAGTAATTTCATGGTCACTGACTACATTCAACAAGCACAACCTGCAATATGTTATGTTAGGTTTGTATAGCGCCAACTCACCTGCAGGTCTCTAGGCGCTTTGAACCACTGGGCAACAGCTATAGTTCAGACCCCAGAAGCGAAAAAGATACCCTGTAAGAAGCTATTTTAGATGACCAAAAGCCTCTTTAAAGAGGCGCGTCTTTAGCTGCTTCCTAAAACATAGAAGGTTTCCCTCTCTCCGGAGTGATTCCGGTAGTCTGTTCCATAGTTGTGGGACCAGCACTGAGAAGGATCTGCCACCTTTTGTTGACAGCCTATATCGAGGACAAACCAACAACTGAGCATTCCCAGATCTGAGAGCTCGTGTAGGCTTATAGAGCTCCACACGTTCCTTAATATATGCAGGAGCCTGTCCATAAATTGCCTTGTGGGCCGTGCAAAGGTTCTTAAACTCCACTCTCTGCACAATAGGAAGCCAATGTAGTTTGTGCAGTAGGGGTGAGGCCTGGGTTCTTCTAGGGAGTCTGAAGATCAGTCGCGCAGCATCATTTAGCACAACCTGCAGTCTATTAGTCAAGGCCTTTGGTAGGCCTAAGTAAAGGGCATTTCCATAGTCCAGCCTTGATATTATTGTAGCAGAAACAACTGTACATAGCATGGAAAAGGAAAAGAAAGGGACAAGCTTGCGCAGTTGTCTAATCATAGCAGTACAAGTCCCTACAACAGCAGAGATCTGACTAATCATTGACAGCTCATTGTCAATCTTGATCCCAAGACTTTTTACTTGATTGCTTGGGATTGGCGTAGGACCCAGGTCCTGAGGCCAATAAAGATCACACCAAGGTGAAGCTGTGGTTGAAACCACCGGTATCTCGGTTTTATCTGGGTTAATTTTCAGCAAATTTGCCGTCATCCAACTGACCGTGTGTCTGAGAATATTTTGAGCATTGGATTGTGCTGACGTCGTATTCTCAATACTTAATAGTAACTGGGTGTCATCAGCGTAGTTAAACACATGACAACCCATTGTAACTAAGGAGTTAATCAGGGGTTGCAAATAAAGATTGAATAAAAATGGAGAGAGAGCGGAGCCCTGCGGAACGCCGCACTCTAACACTCCAACCTCCGATACACAATCCCCCAATTGAATCCTCTGTGTCCTACCGTTTAAGAAAGATTGTAACCATTTAAGAGCCAGATCTTTTATCCCAAAACAAGCTAGTCTGTCCAATAACAGGGAATGGCTGACAGTATCGAACGCCGCTGATAGATCTAACAGTATCAGGGCGCTTTGCTTCTTACTGTCAGCCATACCTCTAAGCTCATCCAGCACTGCAAGCATCACCAGCTCAGTGCTGTGATGTGCACGAAAGCCTGCCTGACGCTCCTGGAGTATGTGATGTGACTCCAGGAAACCGGAAAGAGACTTCAGTACATGTTGTTCCAAAACCTTGGACAAAAAAGGCAGCTGAGAGATCGGTCTGTAATTTTTCAAAATAGTCGCATCAGCTCCCGGCTTCTTCAAAAGAGGTCTAACTCGAGCTTCCTTAAAGCTAGATGGTAGAGAGCCGGTCTCCAGCGAGCTATTGAGGAGAGGGATAATGCAGTCTCCTAAAATGGGGCACGCCAAACGGAAGACCCTAGGGGGACATGGGTCCGCCGGGGAGCCAGACTTAATTCTATTCATAAGCTGTTCAAGGCTTTGATAATCTATCTCTGGAAACCTTGAAAGAGAAACTTCCAGAGGAGTTAGAGCTTCCTGTAATGGGGGTGGGCCATTCAAAGTACCGTTCTTAATCTCTAAAAGAATGGTCTCCACCTTCTCCAGGAAAAAGCATTGAAACGTGTCCACATTTATTGTAGTTTCCAATGTTTCAGGTTTTTTGCTCAGCTCTGTCAAAATGTTAAATGTTTCCTTCTGGATATTTTCAGCCTGGCTAATACGAGTTTCATAAAAGGCTACTTTAGCAGCCATAATCAACTTTTTATATCTATTAAGAAAGGTTTTATATCTTTCCCTATCTGTACCATCCTTTGTTCTCCTCCAATTTCTTTCCAAAGAGCGAAGCTTTTTTTTATGATCCCTCAAGGCCAAGGTAAACCACGGAGCCCCCTTATCTGCTCTTTTTACTTTATGTGTTTTCTCAGGTGCTATTTGATCTATAGCCAGACTCAGGTTCCGCGTTAGTTTCTTAAAGTCTTTATCTAGATCTTCACTAGGTACCAGAGATTGAACATACCCAGGAAGGGTATTGGTCAAAGATTGTAAATCAACTCTTTTCCACTGCCGAACTACTTTCATTTTGGAAGGTTTTTGAGCTGGGTATCCTGTAATCGGGATCTCACAGTTCACCATATAGTGATCGGACCAAATACATGGAAGGATGTCCACGACAAGTACCTCGGGGTCTGAGCTCCATATAAGATCAAGAATATTCCCTTTAATATGCGTGGGGGCATTTACAAGCTGTCTAATTCCAAAAGATGACGTAATGCTCTCTAGATGACGAGATGCCGAGTCATTGTGACTTTTATCCCAATGCATATTAAAGTCCCCGGTTATCACGATTTTTTGGTACCGGGTACAGAGGTCAGACATCAAAGAGGCAAATAGGTCATTGAACACTGCCGTCGAATTTGGTGGGCGATAGACAGTAAAGATCACGAGACATGAATTATCCAGCGTGATCTTCACTCCCAGAACGTCAGATATATCCAGTGTTTCTGTCACTATTTTGACCAACTTTAGATGTTTTTTATAGAGAATTGCTACTCCCCCCCCCCCCCAGCATTATGGGCTCGGTTGTGCCAAACCACATCATATCCAAGGGGGAGGGCCGCTACAATATCAGGTAAAGAGTCATCACCCAACCATGTCTCTGTAAGGGCTAGGACGTCGATGTCCTCATCCTGCAGGAGTGTAAAGATTTCTAGATGGTGTTTATGGAGTGATCTAGTGTTCAGGCACGTTAATTTTAACGTAAGGGACTTAGCCCCCGACCTCCCGCTGGGGACACACAGTAAATTCATGTCCCTAAGCCTCGCCATAGTCGTGGCATCTGGTCTCAGCAAGCCGCTGTCCAAGTGGCGTAAAACACTACTAGAGTATACATGGCGGAAGAAG
Source organism: Triturus cristatus (assembly GCF_964204655.1). Lineage (NCBI taxonomy): Eukaryota > Metazoa > Chordata > Amphibia > Caudata > Salamandridae > Triturus > Triturus cristatus. The sequence goes on from NC_140594.1 coordinate 1,044,859,137, forward strand.
ATAGTCTCCTGACCTGAGCTCGGTCGAGCGCGGACGGGCGCAGACGGGCTGAACTCAGGCGTAACTCCGGCGGAAAACCGGCGACCCCGCTGCGCGTCAACATAACCGACTTAAATGTTGTCCTAGCGTCCTTGCGTCGACTAGAGCGTAAACAAAGATGGCGCCGCCCGGCGTCCTACTCACCAATCCAAGATGTCCCCCAAGTAGTGGAGTGTGTTCAGGGACCCGCTAAAAGAGCGGTGAAAATACCAATTAGAGTGCGAGTACGAGGCCAGTAAGATTAAAACCAGGGGAAAAACAAAATAACACAAATGAAATAAAAAACCAGGGAGTTCGTTAAAAATAGATTCTCACAGGCGCACTAACGCCGCTTCCAGCAGAATGCGCGATGCGCAGCTAGTGTTCAATTCAAAGGTCCATAGCCACCAGCGAGATTTCCCGCCTTAAATGCAGCACTAGCGTCCTTGCGTCGACTAGAGCGTAAACAAAGATGGCGCCGCCCGGCGTCCTACTCACCAATCCAAGAGGTCCCCCAAGTAGTGGAGTGTGTTCAGGGACCCGCTAAAAGAGCGGTGAAAATACCAATTAGAGTGCGAGTACGAGGCCAGTAAGATTAAAACCAGGGGAAAAACAAAATAACACAAATGAAATAAAAAACCAGGGAGTTCGTTAAAAATAGATTCTCACAGGCGCACTAACGCCGCTTCCAGCAGAATGCGCGATGCGCTGCTAGTGTTCAATTCAAAGGTCCAGTTTTGTACGTGGATCATGGATTCCACCTATAATGTACAGTAAATCATCGAGGGACAAGGAAAGGATGATCTTCTTTGAAATGTTATATATTATGTATGCTTGTTATATATGTATACATCCAGACATATTGTAATTCTTTTATAAACACTGAAGAGTGAGATGTACACAGTTATATACATAGATATTGGTGGCAGCATGAATAAATTATGTTAAATAATGATATGTGATTGAGTCACATTGCCAGTGTAAATTATTGTGATAAATTACCATTGGTGTATTTATCCCCAATACTGACCTTGTTTTTCTTTTGTTCATAGACTCAGCCCAGGTTATGTGGGGTTATATGGGCAAACTCAATGCTTTGGTATACTGCCCTTTGGTAGAAGTAATCTAGGTTTAATTAATAAAAATGGGATCTCACTACATAAACTCAAAGAATGCTATACATTGGTGGTTGTACTTAAGATTGTTTTTGACTATTCCTTTACCTTAAAGTTACAACCTCATAACATAAATCAGGTAGTATTTTGACCTTTACAAGGAGTGATTCATACATTTTTAAATGAATGAACCATTGTATTTATTTTATTTCAAGGTGCCTGGTCGATGGGGCTGGAGAGGTGGCCTTTGTCAAGCATTCAACGGTGCTTGACAATGCTGATGGTAAGAGTAGACATTGCTGAATAGAGTTTCATCAGACTCACTTCATGGTATTGGTACTAAGTAATATCCTTTCTCTATATCTCATGGTAGGCAAGAACAAGGATGACTGGGCTTCCCCACTGAAATCGACTGATTATCAATTACTATGCCTAAATGGAGCACTAGCAGAAGTACATCAATTTAAATTTTGCAACTGGGGTCAGGTACCTGCTCGGGCAGTGATGGTCCACCCAGACACCAACAAATTTGCTATTTCTGGATTGCTAGGGAAAGCTCAGGTAAGATTAAATAGCAGGTCCAAATATTGCATTAGCCAGTGTTTAATATTGGAACCTCTAGTATGATTAATGATTGGGATTTTTGCAATCTACTTATTTGCATTTTTATTGTCATACAACAAAGTTCACCCCATAACGTTTTGATGGGCCTGATAACCCTAGAAAATATGAAAATTAGAAAGATATTTATTTTACTGGGCCTCCTATTTGCAAAGTGCCGCATTGCAATAAAATGGTTAGGTGCCATACCCCTAAAATACTCCGACTGTCTTCGAGACATGTCAGAATGGGCAGTGGCAGAGGAAGTACTAATGAAGCATGTACGGAGAGATGAGAAAGTAGAAGATGATCTGACTGCCTGGGTTGTGATGCTGACTGACTTACGTGAAACCCAGGGACTACTGTGAGTACTGGGGAGGTGGTGGGCACGAACCAGTGCCTTAACTTGTGATGAGTTGCCATGTGGGCAGGAAGAGTGTGATAGACACCTAGGGGAGACAGCTGGAGTTAAGAGCAACGGAGACCGAGTGGTGGACACACAAGGGGAGTAGGCTGGGATCGAGGATACACTATCATGTATGCCAACAGAACTACTCGTAGTCCCAGGAGATGGCTACAGGGCTCGGAATGTTTGCTTACATGCACAACAAATGGGTACCAGTTTACACACTACTACTGATGGATGAGAGCAGCAAGTGGGTGAGGAGGGAGCTGGGGATTTGGTATTAACCTTGTCCTACTTACACATTTGAAATGTGCTGGAACACTTATGATCCAAAGTGATCCATTTATATCATGTGAAAATCAATAAAGAGTACCTAAAAAAACAATAAAGTTGAATGATCCATGGAGGGTCATATAAGTTCATAGCACAAGAAAACTATGAAGTACACTGTAACATTTGCATACAACATGAGTTCAGGTTACTCCGTGTCAGCAGAGCGAACACTATGTACAAAAGTTATGAGGTATTTATTCCACAGGTCGTTCACGTCACTCTCTGTTCACTCATCCTATCAGTGGATTAGAGCCCATCTTTAGAGTGGAGTTTGTCCACTAAAATCTCCAATATTGAACTTGAGGCGCCTTCCGCCACAACCACCACAGCAGAATTCTGCATTTGGTTAAGAGAAAGACCACCTCTATGAAGTTGCAACAAATATAATTTTGCCACCACACCATTATCCAACCTACATCAAAAATATGATTAATTAACTCATCTACTTTCTTATGGAAATCTTTTGAGAATTTTGAAATAATGTCCCTACAATGTGTAGGCATCTGTGGCAAGCAATTGTGTGTAGGGTACATTTATTCTACATTTAATGTACTGTATGTAGGCATCTGAATTAGACAACATTGTGTTTGGTGTTACAAAGTCCCTGTTCCACTAGATAGCACCACACTCTGAGTTTTGTGGTTTATACCAAGGTCTAAAGAAAATTTCTCCCAGGGATTAACAGATATCATACGAAATCCTTCACTAATTACCTTTTAGAAGTTTGTGACCTCTCCCCTTGCAATAGCTATATTTTAATTGATATCTTCAATGGTAAGTATAGTGGGCTAGAGGATTAGTTAGGAAAACTATGCATATTACAATGCATAAGTGTGGCTAAATTGCACACACTGAAGAAATGTCTGATCCTGCCTCTCACATGTTGTGGTAAAATGCATAAGCAGCGCTAACTTCTAGCAATATTGAAATCAGCTCCTGGGGTCTGATCTGTATCATGCTCATTGCATTGCTTAAAAGATCTATGCAATTAGCATTGGTTGCAATCCTACTGTCTTACCACTGCCTCACGTGCTACTGTGAGAGTCTAAATGCCCACACATGCATGCTGTACCAGAAGTTTTTTTCGGTATTATCAGTTGATACCCCTTTTAGAGCTCCATGGCTTTGCCCCAAAAAATGGTTGGAAAAAACACTGCCCTGCACTAAGACAAAATGAAGTATTTACTTACTTACTTAGCCCCTTCACCCCAGTTAAAGCAAAGCAAAGCAAAGCACCTACTGCTGGCTCCAGCATGGCCATTCTCTTGCTGACCATGACTTTCCAGGGAACATAAGAGCAAAAGACAATCCCTAGATATTGTAATATGTGGAACGTGCTCTAATATTCACTCTCTCAACATACAGGATATGTTAGACAAGTTTTTTTTTTTTAATCAAACCGAATACTTAGAGGCTGCCATTTTTATTGCTAAGAAATTAGACTGTAGTAAACCTAGTAAAAGATGTGCTTGGTCCTGACCATCACTACTGCTTCATCAGCACAGGATAATGGGTTCCTATAGATATATTACACTTAACTTGCAGATGATAAGTGTAATATACTTACATTACAACTATCTGTGGGAAATTGCTAGCCGTTCAAGTTCCCAACACCATCTTCATGACTACAATGTAAACCCTGCAAACAAACTAATCCAAGCACCGCCAGTGGTGAAATCATCACACAATGCAGACTTAGTAGTACACCACTCACAGACCGTGTCTTCTAATGGGAATGCAGCTGGAGTTTGAACAATGTCAAAATATTTGCATCTGTATTTGAAGTTCAAATGCTTATATGTTTGATCAATGACAGCATATTACGCCCGCACAATCGGCGGCTGCTTTTTCACTTCATCACATCCCTGATGCACCTTCCTTGTCTCTTGATGAAAGGACACTTTGTCACTTCCATTCTTCAGTTTTACTATGTACTATTTGGTGCATGGAAAAATGCGTGGGCCATCCACTGTTGGCTAAATCACCATGTTTGAGTTGGGGTTAGTAGTCTGGCCACCACACACCGGTTCCTTTGATGCACTGAGCAAGGTAATCCTGTCTCGGAAATTAAAGATCTTCACCATCCTATGTCAGTGAGTGGATGCTGGACATAGTAGATTTGGCCTATGTCATCAACAAGGTGTTACAGTAACGCTCTTGCCCCCTTTTGGAGCGGCTGATGTACAACCCCTCCCCCGTATAAGGTTGTGTGCAGTCAAACTAAGTCTTAAATTGTCTTCTCAAGCTACCTTCCATGTCTCACGTTTTTTTTCCTGAGTTTGCCCTGGTTGCATAAACATGAGCTTGACTCTCTCCTTTCCACGCTCTAAGGTCCATTTGTGGATTGTAAAATTCTCCACAAACCATATTGAGACTGCTTTTCAACATGTCCATTTTGCCACCTAAAGCCTTATTACATACTACTGTCAGTTGCAGTATGTCCGGGTATGGCTTTGTGGTTGCTGGATTGTTCCTCCACTCATCAGCGAAGAACTCTGACAGTGTGCTGGTGGTGGCTGACTTGTCTTTGCATTTGAAAAATGTTCTTTGATTAGTTGCTTGGGACATGTGCTATGGACCTGCTCTGGTTACTTGTGGTCAATATGTATGGGGGAACAAGTACAGAGATTGAAGGTATAGCAGGGGCCATAATATTACTTATCCTACGTTACAGTGAAACATCAGTATAAATGATGCATGCAAAGGATTGAATAGGGTGTATTCTATCCTTTTATTTATGCCAAGATTCAACTGGTAGAATGCAGACAAAGGGTAAATACCCATGTGGGCACACAGGTTATAACAACATGACTGCCTCTATGCCCACAAGGACCATTTAGTACTAATGGCTGAGACCCAGTTAGGGGTCTGCAACTTCCTGGGCTTCAAGAGGGTACATGAGCCACTAAATGCCACCCTCAGGGGAATTCAAGTCACCAGCCGCAGCCCCAGGTAAAACCTCAGCAGTGTAAGGGTGGGCACATGCTGAGGTGCAGCCAATGAAAAACTAGCCAAACAGTTCCTGTGAGCTAGTGAAGGACATGAAACAGGTCCCTCAGGAATGGTGATACCTCCACATGGCTTGCGGCTTCAGTCCTGTGACCAGCTTCTGCATGTGTGCAGGAGGACTAGGGCATGGGACCATGAGGCAGCAGGGAAGGGGTTTCCCATCCAGCACATATGCAGTGCCTTGCTACCATCCCATACAGTCCCTCAACCCTGTCAGCTCACACTAAGAAATTACACAGATCTTCTTGCTTTATTGGACTATTTCGTCCACTGTGTTTGACCTCATAGTCAAAGGTTCAAATCCCGGCGGGTCCACTCAGTCTTTAATCCTTCTCAGGTCAATAAAATGAGTAACATTGAATTGAGTAACAATAAACATCTATTATTCAGCACCAAGATACCCTTCCGGGTGAACGTGTGCTTTACAAATACGAGTTACGTTATGATGGCTCACCTCAAACAGCAACAAAGTGCTGATGAGAGTCAGGCCAGTCTGTTGCGTCCGATCCTAAGATGGTAGAAGTTCATCACCACCCTTCTATCTGCATTGGCCCCATTCACTCAGGACAAGCGCTTAATAGATCCTCAATGAGAGTCGACTGCATGGGCCAGTCGAGTGAATGTGTCCAGCAGGACACACCTGTAGTGTCCTGCTGGACACATTCTAGTGTCCCAGCAGGCACAGGGTTCCCAACCATTCTCTTGAGGGCTGTCCTTTACACCCACCCCACACCCATCTAACACAGGCGTCACCTGCCAATGAAAGAGTCAGAGTGCGCGTGCTCGAGGCCAGTTTTAGTAACAATACCCACTGTGTCTTCATGAATTATTTATTAGCATGCGGGCCTAGGGCCCACCGACACGAAAACACCGACTGCTATATTAGGCAGCGATGGACACATTTGGGAGTCGAGATGCTGTCCAAGGAATATCCACCTGCCGAGCCACACAGCAAAAAGCCATCAGCAGTAAGCTACTGGAGGAGGGGGGAGGGGAGATTCCAGCACAGAACGAATGGTGATGTACTGGTTGCTCACTGTTGAGCATCCGTGCACATAGACATATATCTAAGTGTCTGGATGCTCAACAGTGAGCGACCAGTAACATCACCAGCTGACTTGCTCCTGTTTAGGATTTAAAAGCTGAGAATATCTAGGTGTCATCTAGAATATGGGAATTTTTGCTGCACAATTCAAGTCTTTTGTGGTCATGGGCAATTTCCTCAATCTGATTTTAATTTGCCTTTCCCTCTATTTAGTTACTACTAGAGTTTTTCCTGAATTTCTGTATAGGTTTATACATTTTTTATGATATGTCTGGTGCATCTTAGATATGGTTTGACCTTATAGGGTATTGCTAAGAAAGTATTCAAATTACTCCAGTATTGAAACTTTCATAGATTTCCATCTTTGAATCATTCGCCGTGGTCGAGATGGGAGTCCCCAGATACAATTTCTGCTGTAACCATCAGAAAACGGCACATTACTCCTGAGATCAGGTCCCCAAGCAAGGAGACTCCTCTGCTGCCTACTCACCTCCTAGAGGAGGAGGATTCGGAAGAAGAAGGTCCGTATGGCTATGCACATAGCCCTTCTGAACTGCACGGTAAGTGCCAGGACTTGGATTCTGAGGATGGGTATGATGACGAACAGGAGTATGATCCTCCTCAAGACTAACATGGAGGTTATCAGGAGGAAATGGTCTGTATGCCATACTCCTTGATTTCAGACTTACAGTTCATGCTTTCTGACTATAAAAAGAGGTTTCCAATGCCAACTCCGGTAAAGGAGCTTGTTTCAGTTCCCGCTCTTCCACCAGCGGGAATTTCCACGCCTTGGCTGCCGCCACCTCCACTGCAATTGATAGTGGATTCACCACCTAGAGTTCCCCCAATCCAGGATGATACCTCGGATGAGGACCAGGGTCAGACGGATCTCCCGGAGCCGGATATGGAATGGGATAATTTAATTATCCCTACTCCTGCTTCCTCTTCTCCGGTGCCAGTGGATTCTCCTCCTTGGGACATTGGTGGTTTCCATAATTTGCTGGAGAGGGCAGCTAAAAGGTTCGATCTGCCTATGCCATCGGTGCAGTCGGAATGTTTTTTGTACGACTTTAAAGAGCCTTTTAAAAAATCCAAGAGGACAATTCCTGTTGTTGGTCACGTTTGGGAAGAGGGGATCAAGGTTATGAAGACCCCAGCTACAGTGGGCCCGGTGCTTCCTCGTTTAGAAAAGAAATACAAGGCACCAGAGGACAGCCTGGCTTGCCAGGTGAGCCAATCAAAGCCAGACTCGGTTATTTCCCAGACAGCACAGAGGAAATCTAGAAATCCAGCGGCACCTTTGACAACGCCTCCAGATAAAAAAGGCAGACGCTTGGACAATGCTGGCAAAAGGTTCTCATCAATGTCCAGCCTGCTCGTCAAAGCAGCTAATGCTTTAGCCATCTTTGGGCGCTACAACCGCCAGATGTGGTGTGACCTCTCTCCCTATTTAGACCAACTGCCTGAGGACAGCAAAGTCAAAGCTCAAAACATTCTCCAGGAAGGAGAGAGGGCCTCATGGATATTGCAACAACTGTATTCTGTTCCCTGGCTGGAGCGCCAGTCCTACGACGCCAAGGATGGCTCTGTGCTACCTCGTTCAGACCAGAGGTTCAAAACAAGATTTTAGATCTTCTCTTTGATGGTGATTGCGCGTTTGTTAGGGACGCTGCAATACCGCAAGGTCACCTTTTAGGGTGCAAGGGGTAGAGGTCTTCCCTCATACAGAGGAGGATACCAGCAATACTGGTACTCCTCGTACACGCCTGCCTCGCAGTCCTACCGTACGCAGTATAACCAGCGGCAGGGTCAGTCCTCATCTTATTCAAGATCCACAAACCGAGGAAGAGCAGGACACCAGGGGAAGGAGTCCTCTAAGCGCCAATAGCAGCTACCTTGCTCTAACAATCCTCCCCCTCATGTAACACCTGTGCGAGGCAGGATATCACAATATTTCCAGGATTGGCAACGAATAACATCGGATCATTGGTTTCTCAATATCATCCAATTCGGCCACACATTGGAGTTTATCCATTCTCCTCCAGCCAAGCCCCATCGTGCCACAGCAACAAAACATCTTCGTCTCCTGCTGTTAGAGGTCCAACAGATTCTGCAGAAAAAGGCAATAGAACCGATCTCCATTTCGCAGAGGGGAAAGGGGTTATACTCCCGGTTCTTTTTGGTTCACAAGACTGTGGAAAAGTGGCACCCCATTCTAGATCTGAGGGAGCTCAACCCCTATCTCATCAAACAGTCGTTTCGAATGGTCTCCTTACAGGACATTCTTCGCCTTTTAAATTCAGGAGATTTTATAGCCACTCTAGATCTAGAGGATGCATATTTTCATGTTCCCATTCATCCATCCCACAGGAAGTTCCTTCGCTTCACAGTAGCCAAGAGCCACTTTCAATTCAAGGTCCTCCCCTTCAGCCTCAGATTGGCACCAAGGGTCTTTACAAAGATACTAGCTCCAGTGGCAGCTTTTCTAAGGAAACAACAGCACCAGGTTTTCCCTTACCTGGACGACTGGTTGCTAAAGGCTCTTACCAAAGCGGCAGATGTGAGGCCGGTAACAGCTTGTACAAAGCTGTTCAGGAGTCTCGGTCTTTCACCCAATGCAGAAAGATCAAATTTATGACCTTCAAGGAGCGCCAAATTCCCGGGAGCCATATTGGACATGTCTCAGAACAAGGCTTTTCCTACAGTAGAAAGACAAGCAATAGCCCACCAGCTTCGAAAAAGAAGGTCACTTTCAGTTCGCCTCTACAAGTCCCTTCTGGGATCCATTTCATCCTGCATCCCTCTGATTCCTCACTGCAGGTTTCAAATGCGCCCTCTTCAAGAACAGCTGGACTTGCAGTGGCGCCAGGTGGAGGGATCTTTCGAAGATGTGATCGCAGTTACGGCTCCAATGAGGGAAGCCGCCTCATAGTCGACTCGCGAGGAGAACATTTCCCAAGGTGTCTCCTTCATGGTCTCCCCAGCTCCTCAAATTATCACAACAGATGCATCGTTGGAGGGCTGGGGAGTGGTCCTGCAGGACCTCCAGATAAGTGGTTGGTGGCTGAACCACCATCGCCTTTTACACATCAATCTGTTGGAACTCAGGGCGATTTACCTGGCCTGGCAGGCTTTCCTCCCAAGGATAAGAAATTCATTGGTTTTAATAAGGACCGACAATACTACGGCCTTGCATTATATCAACAAGCGGGGCGGCACAAGATCTCGTCTGCTATCAGCGGAAGCTCAGGCTGTCTGGGAATGGGTGATCTTGCATGGAGTCTCACTAAAGGCGGAGTATCTCCCAGGGACACTAAACGAGACAGCAGACACACTAAGCAGACTGAAATCAGACAGCCACGAATGGGAGTTGGATCAGCAGTCTCTAGAAGAAATTTTTCGTCTATGGGGCAGACCAGCCATAGATCTCTTTGCTACTCCGGCGAACAAGAAATGCCGGTTCTACGCAAGCTGGCATCACCATCGGGGATCCTTGGGTAATGCGTTTTCGATGGCGTGATCAGGCGCCTTTGTTTACGCTTTCCCCTCATCCCAAGGATTCTCAAGAAGTTGAAGATGGAGCCATGCAAGATGATTCTAATAGCATTGTCTTGGCCTCGCCAGTACTGGTTCACGGAGCTTCTTCTATCTCTGGAGCATCCGGTGCCTTTGGAACCGATCCCATCTCTGTTGACAATGTCCCGGGTTCAAGTGTTGCATCCAGATCCTCGATCCCTACAATTATCGGTGTGGCTCCTGAGCACAGAGAATTTCTCGATGTAAGACTCTCTGCGGAATGTAGAGACATTCTCTCTCAAGCTCGTGCTCAAAGTACAAACAAAACTTACAGGCTGACTCGGGGGTTCACCATTTCTCTTCTTCGGCTCATGAAATCCTTCTTTACATTCTTTCCTTGGCGAAAGCAGGTCTGGCTCATTCATCTGTTAAAGTTCATCTCGCAGCAATTTCTCACTTCAGGAGAACATCCTCAGACCCTTTGCTCTGCTCTGCAGGGATTGTTAAGCAATTTATAAAAGGCCTTTTTTTTCGAGCCTTCCCTCCAGTGAAACCTCCTCCACCACTGTGGCACCTTAATCTGGTCTTGTCCCAGCTCATGAAGCGTCCATACGAACCTATACATAAAACAGACTTGAAATTTCTCTCTTGGAAGGTGGCTCTTCTTCTAGCCTTGACTTCAGCTTGGAGAGTCAGCGAGTTACAGGCACTCACCATTCAGGATCCTTCCTTCAGTTTAAGAATGGAACAGTTATACTCAGTACCAACCCCAAGTTCATCCCAAAGGTGCCTTTGGACTTTCATTTAAATGAACCAGTGATACTTAAACCCTTTTTCCCTCAACCTACAACTCCGGCTGAAAAGTCTCTTCACTCATTGGATATTCAACGTTGCCTGAAGTTCTATCTTCAGAGAACTAAGGATTTTAGAAAGTCACCTCAGCTCTTTGTGGCTTAAAGCGCTCCTCGTAAAGGATTTCCCCTTTCCAAATGGGATTGCACGTTGGATTTCAAACGCTAGCAAATATTGTCATCAAGCAGCGGGGAAGCCCCTTGAGGGGAAGGTCCGTGCTCACTCCACGAGGGCGATCTCTTCTTCCACGGCCATCTTTGCTGGAGTACTTATCCGGGACATCTGCAGGGCAGCAACCTGGAAGAGCACGCATAGCTGCACAAGGCATTACTACTTGGATTCTTCAATGCGTAGCGACGCTGCAGTGGGTCAAGCAGTCCTGAGGAACCTCTTTCAATAAGCGGTGAGCTTTCCCTCTCATCCCTCCTTCCTTTCCCTTATACTTTCTTCGCACATTCTTTCAGTGCCTTTAAAAAATAAAATAAAAAATAAGGGTAATGATCGGTAAAGTCTAAACTGATATATGTTTGATATATATTGTTTACCTTATTCTTATTGATGCATTGTTGATATCAGTCTAATTTGATACACGCAAAGGAAAGTGCTCATGACTGCTAGCTACTCTGATTCAAGCATGGGAATCTATGAAAGTTCCAATACTGGAGTACGAAAACAAGTTACTTACCTGTAACTTTAGTTCTCCAGTATTGGTAACCTTCATAGATTCACATGCGACTCGCCCTCCTCCCCTCGGAAAGCACGACCTTCTGAATTTTATGTTTATTCTGTGGCACCACGGCTAAAAAAATCTGAGGGTCTGAGGTTCTCTCAGGAAGGTTCTACAGGATGAGGCTAATCTGATTGGTTGTTGATTTTATTTGGTCTCTTTTACAAAAAGAGGTGGATATGTTACAAACTAGAATTGGCCTAGGCCTTGTTTCTGACTTGTACTACTATTTTTATATGTACTGGGGACTCCCATCTCGACGACGGGGAATGATTCAAGCTTGTGAATCTATGAAAGTTACCAATACTGGAGAACTAAAGTTACAGGTAAGTAACTTGTTTTCTTCAGTTTCGCAAATGCACATATGGTAATCAAAATAATGACTTTGCGGTTGTGGAAAGCTAACTTTGTCTATTGATGCAATAAAGAAGGTAAACTTGCTACTTTTCTCCACCATTTCCACATGCAAGTAGTGTGATGCCATAACCACAATCTTCTAAAGTTATGCCAAATCTGTAAATTGAAGCACGAAAATAATGTCGTAAATCCCGACCATGCTTTTGAATGTCAGTGTCAAAAATCCTCGAAATTGTAAGCTGTCCTTGAGCTTTAAAGCCAATGGAAATAAGCCTTATTAGTTTATTTGTGCAAGAAGTATATGAGCACCTCTACATCTGCTTTGTCTCTTGCAGGGTACATACAAGGCCATTTCTCTTTGAGCTTGACCCTTCTTCAGTGGGTGTGCTGTCGAATACTTGAACCTTGTTACAATCAAAGGGCCAGAGTTATCAATCTTTCACGCATGCACTGGCACACAATCTGATGCCTAGTGCCAACGCAGGCACCCTAGTGCCATGGTGCAAGGCTGCCTGCGTTGCAGGTAGGATTATTTTTGTGCATGAAGGGATACCTTCCTGTATGAAAACAGTCCTTTGAGGCTTTTTTCTCCTTCTAAGTCTGTATCGGAATGCAGCACGTGTAGAAAGTGGAAACAACAAAGAGAAATAAAAATATTTCTCCCCTTAGAAGGTGTATCATTTTGATGCATTCCCAGGTTTTCCAGTCGTGGTCTATCAGGAAATGTGTCTGAATTCATGGGTGGATGCATGGGAACACCCACACTCCAACCACGGATTACCTTCCTGGGGCAGCAACACAGGTTCACAAAAGGTGGCCTTGCTTTGCTTGGTAAGTCTGACTTTTTGTATTGTGTTGCCTTTACGACACCTTGCGTGATGCAAGGGCAACGCAATACTATGATAAATCTGTGCCAAAATGTTTTTCATCATTCCTTTGCTTTAACGTTTGAACATATCAGAATGTGCTTGAAAGTTGGAGCATAATGACATGGTAGATGTTATTGCATGGTATGGCAGTGGAACTGTATAGCACAAATGTTCACCAATGCTTCTTTAGGCTCAGAGCAGCACCCAAAACACTCATTTGATTTGAATCTGATTTAAACAGGTGTGTTTTTAGAAATTGCCTAAAACAGGCTTAGATTTTAGCTATAGTGATTAGAAAACCTAGTTCAGCGTCTGATTACTATCTCCCATGATTTCTTATAAATGAAGTGAGTGGGTGTATGGCTCTGACAAAGACACCTAGATTCTGCCTAGAACTGATCTCTCCTTTTTTCAGTCAAAAAAACAGGAAGCAAACAAGATGTTTTCGCAAGGCTGATGCAATCTGATTCAACAGATAATATTATTTGCAGGATTACTTTGCAGCGGACAATGGCAAAAACTTTTCCATGTTCAGTTCAATAGAATATGGTGGGCAGGACCTCATCTTTAAGGACGCAACAGAAAGAATTGTGGCAGTGGGCGACAAAGACACCTATACAGAATGGCTTGGTAAAGAGTACATCGACTCACTGGAAGGAATGCAATGTATTTCTGGAAGAGGTAAGACATCAATGTTGGTTTCTTTGTCTAGATCTAAGATCAGACATTTTGTATGTTCAATATTAACCCTAAAGTGGTGCAATAAAAGCACTGTCCATTCCTTTGACTCATACAGAGCACTTGGTGGATTGCTAGTCACCAAGACACCGATAAAATCAAAACTATAGCCATGAACTCTTTTTTGAAAATAGGAGTCGTACACGGTAGGACTACTTATATGCTACAAAATACAATTCACAAATCAACATGCAGAGACCTCCGCTTGTCCTATCTTTTTTATGCGTAGCTCTCTGTCAACGTGGCAGAGATCTTTGCACAGGTATGTATACAATTTAGGTGGAAATATGGGATGGGAAAGGTGAGTCGTAAGAAAATTGGGAATAATTACTCAAAAATGGGAGAGGTTTAAGAAAATGTAGGAAAGTTTTTACAGAGGGACATGCTATGCTAATACAAACACTCACTCACTAAAGAGTAAGAAGGCCACTGCTTCCCATGGGGTGTTGTACATGGCCAAACCAACGCCATGCACCGCCAAAGACCGTGAGTGCCGATAGACACCCCCCCGTGCACGGGGGGTTGGGTGCAAGGTCTCACCACAGGCCAGTTTCTGCAGGCACCTGCAAGCTGCGGCCATGCAGAAGGTTGTCTTGTCTGTGGGATGGTTGAGCACAGGCCCTTTACCAACCCTGCACTAGGCTTTGCACGTGGGGGCTGGCTGCCTGCAGGTGGTTGGATGCTTGTTTTTTCTGCAGCCCAGGTCTTGGTCTTGCAGCCTACCTCACTCCACAGACAGTCGAAGGAGTACATGGCAAGTTTATAGTTATTTCGGGTAACTATACCCTGCACTCTTGCCATGCACTGCTTATGACCTCACATATTACAAAGCTCATGACATGTTTTGTGACATGATAACATTACTGATGAGGACTGAACTGATATCGTTGTTGACAACGCTGTGCATAGCGGGGACGCAGGTTATAGATACTTGAAGTAACCTTAACTGTTACATTTTTGTAGTTTTTTTAGTTTAAAATGTTGAGTTAAACTGACATGTTCACCTAACTATAATGTCACTTTAACCGTTGTTTTTTTCAGTGCATCTAAATCTATATATATATATATATTTATATATTTGTGTTGACATTTCTACAACATTGCTAATTAGACATTATATTATTTAAAAAAAAAATAGAAAAGTTATTTAATAAAAAACAAAATTATAGTATTCAAACTTTATTAAGAATTCACAAAATATACATTAATGAAACACATAGTTACCAATTGAAAATTTGTTCGGAAGGGTGGGATTTGCTTTTGTTTTGTTTGAAAGTGTATTTTTGAAATAATTTAATATATTTAAATGATATAAATATTTAAAAAATATTTATTTTGAAGTGTTTGAATTATTTCACAATTACATTTTTCATTCGAATATTTGTTATACTTTTATCTAAAAAATAAATAAACATTATTATTTTCTCTATACTCTCATATAGGGTGGTGATGATATCCACTTATGTGTGAAAATGTATTAGTGGCAGGTTTACACTTATAAATTCAGTATTGAATGTATCCACCCTCTAAATTGAGGGAGAGGAGACATGTAAGTCTACATCCACGTGTGAATCTACACTTGTAAATGGTGACTAGCGCAACATGCAGATTTTCACCTAGGCGCGCATGAGTTGATTTACACATCAGTGAAAGTACACATGTAAATTTATCTTTGTGAATAAGCCCATATATTTTACAGAGGATCTGCTTACACAGAAGGGGCAGAGATAGATGCTGTGTATTGAGAGGTTGTACATTATCTAAAATTCAATAATGATTCCTCTATTTGCAAAATCTAGAATTATTGGATAATGGAAAAGCATTATTGACATGAATTTGCAGCATAAATGGGTCAGGTGTATCTTTTAGCTATCAAGTAGGCTCAAGGGTGCATGATCTGCAGGTTCTCCTGAGCTCAGGAGTTAGCATGCTAAGGATCAAATGATCGCTGCTATTGCTCCTTTCGAATATATGCTGCAAATTTACCACACTAACCGGTTTTAGTTATGCTTTGTTTCATGCTAAGAAGAACTTCCACATTCAGTCTGATGAATGTAAAAATTGAATCGTTACGCATTATATTCAATCTTGCTTCATTCCACCGCATTCAAAGCTGCAGTACTGTCACGTAAAGACTGATTAATTTTTACATCCTCACTTTTTACATGTACACTGCATGAACACACCAGTTAATCTAATCCAATTTGATACTCTTTCCAAATGTCTCTGGTTTAAGTCCTATTCAAGGACTTCCATAATATAAGCCTTGTTGCCAGACACATAACAGTGCCTGGAGAGTCTCCAACATGTAAGCCGTGTTGCCTGGCCAAGAGCAGTCCTTATCTCAAATAGGTTATTTGCCTCAATAACTGACTTATCTTTTAGCCTTTACTTCGCTTTCAGTGGCCAGCAGTGCCACAGGATGTGCACCGAGTGAAGATTGTACAATGCGTCCTGAATTTTGTTTACTGTGGGAAGATGTGTTGGTTTCTTGCCTTTTTCATTTACCAGGGGATCAACACATAGAGGCGAATTTTGGGTTTGTTGGAGAGGGTGAAATGTTTGGTTCACTCCACCACCTACTTCATGAGTACCCTACCCATTTAGTGGCGTGGAACCAAAGGAGCTCCACCAGAGAAGGTTCAGCTGGTGAGGTAAGAATAACAAGATTTCTCTGCTGTGGGCCACATACGAGGCATGGCAGTTCCAGGCAGAGAAATCAAACAATGACCCCACCCCACGGGGAGAAAACTCCCTGAACATTTGGTTTTCAAAAACAAACATAGTTTGGGAATTTGGCTTTGAGATACAAAACACTTTGCCCGGCGGAGCCAAAATAGCATTGGATCCTATTGGAAAAGGGCTTTATTTTCAGAGCAGATGCTGCCGCACTGGCTGCCAGGTTCTCAGTGACTACCGAGGGTGTATTCTGGAGCTGGAAGAGAAGGCTTACGGTATGATTTGCATTTGGAGAGAAACGTATCATCCTAAAACTGGAAATTTGGAAAGATCTGTGTTCTCATCCTGTTCTCCATCTGATTTGAAATAATCCCTCTACTAAATCCATCAATACTTTATGATCAGTCTGTTGAGCTATTTTAACTATGAGCTTTTCTACCACTCACATAGATACTTATTTCATTATTCACTGCTTTGTTGGTTATACTTATCCCTCATATAAAACCTACATTTTTATACTTATTCTTTTAAATCACTTACTTTTGCTTTACCTTGTTGTTTCTTTAAATGTACCATAACCTTTATCTTTATTATGTCAAATGAAATGAGTATACTGATCTAGGTATTATGTCTTCTCTGAGCATCGCATACACATATTTCCTCCTTCCCCTGTCTGCAGAAACCTTCATCCCCTTTACAAGACGTGTTCTTCACACATCTGGTACTCAATCAAATTATAGTACGCATGCCTAATCCATTTTTTCACTGGTTTACTTAGTGGTTCCTCACATGGTACAGCACGTGGCGAAAATAAGATGAGACAATTTTTCCTTCTTTACCCACCCTTACCGGTGCAGCTCTGACCTTCGCACAGCATGACAGACCAGTGATCTTAGAAGGTGATCTGTTAGTATGTGCATGGATCTTTCAGTGCTGCAGGGATCTTGAATGTATTAATGGGGGGGGGGGTGAATTGCAGCTACTGTAGTGGTGGCTCCCATTCCCCCACCCTAAACAGGTAACCTTGTATTCATTCAGATTCTATCTAAGGCTGCCTTAGAGGGATGGTGCAGAATTCCCTCACCTCAGATGGGGCAGGAGCCTTGAGATTCTCCTCACCCTCTCTAAAAGAAAAATCATGACCATAGTGGGGGGCAATGTGTTGATCACTTCCTTTTTATTTGATATTCTGTGTTGCACCCAAAGGTGGTACCTTGACCTACCACTTATTCTCCCATAGAAATATGCTGCAGGTTAATGGGGATAAATCATTTTTATGGGTCTCACTCCCATGCCTGTGCTGGAACACTCCCCATAATGAGAAAGGGCATGACCTACTTGACAAGGTACCTTTGGATCCTTAGAAGATTTTTGTAACACAGGTAGTGGCAGTTCACCTAGAACTGAATTGACACTTATATGCAGAGGGTCATGTTTTATGTTCTTTCTCAATAAATGTTTGTCTGAATAAAGGAAACTCACCTACCCTTTTTCAGTTCCTTGGTAATTTGTCACTGTTAATTAGAAGCTTCAAAGGAGTCTGTTTGTGGGTTAGACATAACAACGCCTCATAGAACTCCAGATGTTAGTTTATGGCACTGCTTCTATACATTCTTTAATTTCCCTATTATAATGTTCTATTTTTAGATGTGTTTTGTCAGAATAGGGGCCATTGCCATTGTTGCATTTTTCTGTTGACAGCCTTAAGACTGATTATTCTTTCCATGGCTCCGCATATTGAATGATGAGATGAATGCCAGATTGTTAGGGGGGGAAAGAAGAGCCTGCCACACGTCAAATGACAGGTGGCAGACACCACAAATGACAGGTGCCAGACACCACATGCTGGGATTCAACTGACAGCAGGGCCATCCCTTTCTCCGTTGAATTAGACCTTGCCCCAAGGAGACAGCAGAGATATATCGCTCAATTCACATGCAGCAGATCTACCTCTCACATGCTACAGTCAGTACATCTATTGCTCACCTTTGGAAGATCAATCCCATGCTCAGATGGCTGGTATCTCACTCAGTGCAGACAGCAGAGATACCACTCATTGGTTATAGACTACAGAGGTGTGCCTTTGCTCTGCTGAGCTATCCTTAGATAGGTGTCTGTTTAATTATCCACCTGTTGTGCAAGTCTATCTTGATCATCCATCTAGCTCATGAAGCCTTGACATAATGACTGAAGGACAAGGAAACTTGAAGGTCAGGTAGCTTTGGAATAAGCAGCCTTGTGGTAAAGAAACCTTGGAGATCACTTGGGCGGAACAAGGAGAAGTGTGGAACACGGAGAACTGGGTAGAGGTGACCAAGTGTGGAGCCACTGTCATAAATGAGTGGCAACATGGGAAAGTGGTACTCATGAATAATAGAAACAGTGCACACCTCTTACAGCAACATACAGCAACATGGCATCAAGGAAACACTAACCTAAGGTGGAATGTTTAATTTGAACCTAGATCAAGAGGCTTACGCCCCAGACTAGAAACAGAACCTCTACAAATACAGTGTTGGAAAGAGCCTGACACACTGCCTTGTAGGTTGTTGGGAAGGCCATAAGATCTATTACTCCAACATGACCACACAACCGTAACTGACCAATTTAGGCAGACCGCCTTAAGACCAGAAACTTCACCAAAAAGAGACAACCCACTACACAATTGAAATTTGCAGCGGTTAACTTACAAGTTCTCCAGTATTGGGGTGTCTTTCATAGATTCACATGCTTGAATATTCCCCGTCGTCGGAGTGGGAGTCCCACGGTAAATAATATAGCAATATATACATCCATAATATATATATATATATATATATATAGATATATACATATACATAAGTAATCATATAAAAACAGAGATATAAGTAAGTGATAACATCAAGAATGTCCCTATATGAAATCTCCATAGAGATACATGGAAAGAGAAAAAAGACATTCGTAGTCTATCTCTGTCATTATGTTAGTCCAAACTACGGCCAATCAGGCGCCAGCTCCTCTCTAAAACCTTCTCCTCAGAGCTCCTCACCTCAGATTTTCTACCGCACGTCGTGTGACAGGGAGTCTCCCTGAGCTCTGCTCAGTTTTTTTGTCAGAATGTCTTCAAGTAAGAAATCTTTGTTTAGACCATGTTCTTCGTGTGGAAAGCTGCGTTTATTTTCTGAGGACCCACACAGTAAGTGTATTTACTGTTTGTACCCAGATCATGAAGTGGCAAAATGTAAATTTTGTAGAACTTTTTCTACAAAGACTTTAAAGGACAGAGAAGGCCGTCTCTTAATATGGCTTCAGAGACTGAAGGATTAAGATGACCCAGTGTCTGACATGGAAAGTCTTCTTTCTGGCCGTTCTCAGTCAGCCTCTAAGCGCAGTAGTGTGCAGGAGTTACCATCTCCTTTCCTCAAGAAAAAGAAACTGTCAGCTGCCACTTCTGCGGTCTCACCTACTGCTTTGTCGCCTTCGGGACATAGTTCTCAGGCTGTAGAGGCGTCTATTTCCCAGTCCTCAGGAAAAAGACTGTCCGCCTCGTCGACGATGCTGCCGACGACGAGATCTGCTGTATCTGGCTCGTCGACGGTGACTCTGACGACGACCTCGGCTGCTTCGTCGTCGACGAGTGTTCTGTCGACGTTATCCTCGTCGACGGTGACCATCAGTACTTCAAGGGCGGTGACTTCTATTTTGCCCATTACATCGTCGTCGACGAAGAAGGTAAAGGTACCGTCGACGCAACCCGTGTCGTCGACGAAGACGTCCTCGATCTCGTCGGCGTCCACTTCGTCGACGAAGAAGAAGAAGATCCCGTCGACGGGATCGTTGACGGTGGCTTCGTCGACGGTGGCTTCGTCGACTAAAGCTTCGTCGGCGACGGCTCCGTCGACGGCGGCTCCGTCGACGGTGGCTCCGTCGACGTCAATTTCGTTGGCACAGATTCCGTCGACGTTTATTCCGTCGGCCAGCGTTCCATTATCGACAGCTCCGTCGACGAGGCCTTCGCTGAAGACGTCCACAGTGCATACCATGGAGCAGTCGACGGCAGGTTCTTTCATAAAGATAAGGGTGAACAAGATATCGTCTGCCCAAAGGTCAAGGAGGGAACAGCTACCTCATGCAACTTCAGCATCGCTTTCCTCATTCACTGGGGTTCCTTTGACACCATTACCAACTGGTGCTAGCCTCGATAGGCAGGAAGAGATTATTCCTGTAGGGGATGCGCAGCCTCCCTCGCCTTTATTTGCTACGGATTCTGATCAGGAGTCCGAGGGTTTACCGGAGTCCTTTGGAACGGCGCAAAGCCCATCCGACTTGATAATTAAATGCCAGGATGACAGCAGTGAGGGTGAAGACCCAGTTTACATACAGCAGGTGCCTGTGAAACATGCAACGGCGACTCTTCCATTGTCGCTCATAACTAATCTCCAACGCATGTTGGACGACTACAATCAACGCTTTCCTCTATCTCCACAGCGTTCTGAGGTCCCGTTAACTCCTGTGGTTCCAACAACTATACCACCGATACCAAATGTAAATCCTTTACCTCTGCTACCGTCTGCACCACCAAGGCAGGTCCCAGAGAGATTGTTGCCTCACTATGAGCCTCCGCAGGAAGTCTCTCAAGAAACAGAAGAGGGTGAAATCCCAGATGATAGTGGGGATGTGGATAACGATGACGATGATATGGCGGAGTGGGACAATTACCAAGCACAAACTCCATCCCCCTCTCAGATAGTAACAGGGGATTCACCTCCAGTGGACATAGCGAATATTCACCAACTAATGGAGAGGGCGGCGCAACGTTTTAAACTGACAACGGAGCGCAGAGAGGAAGATTGTTTTTAACCTTTTAAACAGACTCATGCTATTCCTATTGTGGAATTTATTTGGGAAGAAGGCAAGAAGTTGATGCAAACACCGAATACCTTGCCGGCACAGGTGCCTAGATTAGAGAAGAAATATAAGGCACCAATAGGAACCCCAGCATGCCTCACGGGACAGGCTAAACCTGAGTCAGTCGTTACGCAGGCAGTGCAACGTAAGGCAAAAAATTCGGCGTCGACTGTCACCGCACCACCGGATCGTGACGGACGTCGAATGGATGCCATAGGGCGTAAGTTCTCTTCAATGGCCTCTACTGTGGTTAGAGCAGCTAATGCCTTGGCCATTTTGGGTCGCTATGACCGACAAGTGTGGGCTGATATTTCAGATGTGCTGCAAGAGTTGCCGGAGCCATCTAAGGCAGAAGCAATGAAGTTGCTTCAAGAGGGAGAAGCAGCATCGGCGGAGATAATTGATTGTGCAGTAGACATCGTCTGCACGGGGTTCCGTCAGCTTGCCGGAGCGGCTGTTCTGCGTAGGCAAGGATGGTTAAGATCAACATCCTTTCGACAGGAGGTACAGTCCATGATCCTTAACATGGCTTACGACGGCGAGGCGTTATTTGAAAGTCACGTTGATGAGGCACTCCAGTCCATAAAGAAGGATACTGAAACAGCTAGATCCTTAGGAAACCTACAATTTCAAAGGCAAAATTTTCGTGGTGCGCGCGGACGCGGCACCGCCTCCAATTTTCGAAGGGGTAGTAATCAATACAGACCCTATAATCAAGGATCCAACAGATATTCGAATGGCCAGCAACAGCAATCTTCACGACAGCAGGCCTCCAAGTCGTATAGAGGGAAATCCTCATACAGAGGAAACGCATCTAAAAGACAGTGACTCTTTCCGGACATGCAGGGTTGGAGGTCGAATCTCTCTGTTCTTTTCTCAATGGTCCTCCTTCACAAGGGACCGTTGGGTTTTGGACATTGTCAAAAGAGGACACGCCTTAGAATTCACTAAATTCCCTCCTTCCACACCACCCTCCGGACCACCACCTGCTCACATGAAAGAACTTTTGCATCAAGTTCGACTTCTAAAGCAGAAGGGAGCTGTAGAATTGGTGCCAGTATCTCAAAGGGGAAAGGGTTTTTATTCCCGATTCTTTCTGATCACGAAGAAGAACGGAGAGTGGAGGCCCATCCTCGATCTAAGGGCACTAAACAAATACCTAAAGAGCCAATCCTTTCGTATGATGACGCTAGTAGACATCTTGCGTCTACTCTCGCAGGAAGATTTCATGGCAACTATAGATCTCCAGGATGCCTATTTTCATGTTCCTATATTACAAAGGCATCGCAAGTTCCTGCGCTTTCGAGTGGGTCAACACGATTACCAATTCAAAGTGTTACCGTTTGGTCTGCGCTCGGCCCCTCGTGTTTTCACGAAGGTACTAGCTCCAGTAATAGCGTTTCTGCGACTTCAGGGAGTGCAAATTTTTCCATATCTGGACGACTTTCTCCTGAAATCTCAGTCAAGCACTCACCTAAAACAACACATACTTCTATGCCAGAACGTGTTTCGCTCATTAGGTCTGTCCATAAATGCAGCAAAATCCCAACCTCATCCTGCTCAGCAAAGGGATTTTCTGGGAGCAACTCTGGAAACGGTATCAGCAAGAGCGTTTCTTTCCCAAGAGCGTCTGCAAAAGATTCTACGGCTGGTGGCTTTGATCAAGTCAAAAGAGTCAGTTTCTGTGAGATTGTTAAAATCGTTTCTGGGGATGGCGTCATCCGCCATTGCCTTAGTTCCCTATTGCAGGCTGAGAACACGTCCTATTCAGGAAGCACTGGATGTTCAGTGGCGTCAAGTTACGGGTTCTTTCCACGACATGGTACTTGTCACAGATCAAATGAGGTCAGCACTCGCATGGTGGGCAAATGGCACGTCTTTTCTGTTGGTGCCGCCGGACTGGACAATCACGACAGACGCCTCATTAGAGGGATGGGGCGCGCATTTGGAGGATCTCTCGGTAAAAGGGAGATGGTCAACACACCAAAGAACTTGGCACATCAACAGGTTGGAGTTGATGGCGATTTATCTCGCTCTAAAGTCCTTTCTGCCCTTGATCCAAGGAGAATCAGTGCTTATACAGACAGACAACACAACCTGGATGCACTATGTGAACAAACAGGGCGGAACAAAATCCCCAAGTCTGTCCAGGTTAGCTCAAAGAATTTGGGACTGGTCTCTCAGTCATCAAATCATGATTACAGCAGTACACCTGCCAGGAGTATCCAATGTCCTAGCGGATTCCCTGAGCAGGTCCTCCTCGTCGACCTACGAGTGGGAATTACACCAACCCACTCTAGAGAGGATATTCCAACTATGGGGTCGTCCGCTACTGGATCTTTTTGCTACGCCGCAGAACCGGAAATGCCGGAATTATGCAAGCTGGCATCCCCACAAGGAGTCGCTGGGGAATGCCCTTTTGATAAACTGGTGCAATCTATTTGCGTACGCCTTTCCTCCAATTCCCCTCATACCTCGGGTCCTTTGGAAGATGAAGAGACAACCTTGCCACCTGATTCTGATAGCCCCACGCTGGCCCCGACAAGCGTGGTTCTCAGAGCTTCTCCTGATGTCCCAATGTCAACCAATCCTCTTGCAACATCGGACAGATCTGCCCACTATGAGGGAAGGGAGAATTTGCTATCCGAATCCCTCCTCACTGAGCTTATCGGCCTGGAACCTGAACACCATGAGTTCGCCCATCTAGACATCCCGCAGGATTGTAGGGATATTTTGGCCCAAGCAAGAGCACCCTCTACAATCAGGACGCACAAGTTCAAATGGAAAAGATTCTGCCACTGGTGCGCTTCTAACGGAGTCCACCCGATACACTCCACGGCGCATCAATTACTACCTTTCTTCCTGCACCTAGCTAATTCTGGACTGTTTTATGCAACCCTACGGGTTTTCCTAGCAGCAATTTCCCGTTTCCGGCAGGATGGATCAAATTCCCTTTGTTCCTCAAGAATAATCCGTCAATTTTTTAAAGGTTTGTTTCGGAAATTCCCACCAATTCGACGCCCTCCTCCGTTGTGGCATCTTAACGTTGTGTTGGTGCAATTGATGAGACCTCCGTTTGAGCCCATTCACAAGGCCGACTTAAAATATCTAACTTGGAAGGTCGCACTACTTCTGGCATTAACGTCTTCACGTCGTGTCAGTGACATTCATGCTTTTACCGTCAAACCTCCGTTCCTGCAGTTCAAACCGGATGCTGTAGTGTTACGCACCAATCCATCATTCCTACCCAAGGTGCCTACTGATTTTCATATTAATGAACCAGTAATATTAAAGACCTTCTTTGCCAATCCTCAGACACCTGCAGAGCAAAGATTGCATTCTTTGGACGTGAAGC
This sequence comes from Triturus cristatus, assembly GCF_964204655.1. NCBI lineage: Eukaryota > Metazoa > Chordata > Amphibia > Caudata > Salamandridae > Triturus > Triturus cristatus. The sequence goes on from NC_140594.1 coordinate 1,044,883,643, forward strand.
GATGCCTAAAATTCTACATCAGTAGGACAAGTTCGTTTCGAAAATCCGATCAACTTTTTATAGCATATGGACGTTGTCATAAAGGACGTCAGGTTACTAAGCCGACGATTGCACGCTGGATTTCGGCAGCTATTGTTTTCTGCCACCAAAAGGCAAACAAACCCCTACAGTCTTCAGTGAGAGCGCACTCCACTAGGGCAGTATCATCATCTACTGCCTTATTTGCTGGAGTACCTTTGCAACACATCTGCAGAGCAGCTACGTGGTCGACCAGACACACGTTTACTAAGCACTACTGCTTGGCAACTTTAAGCGAAGAGGACGCTGCAGTAGGACAGGCAGTGCTACGCAATCTTTTTAAATAAGGTGAGCCTCTTCCTCCCGCCTCCATATTGTTTCCATTTATAATTGACATAATGATGCATTTATACAATTACAGTTATTCAGTACTGTCATATGCATAAGAAGATTGATTGTCATTATAATTTCGAAGCTGTGTGATCATGGAAACAATGATGATTGTTACTGCTAGCTATTCTATATTCAAGCATGTGAATCTATGAAAGACACCCCAATACTGGAGAAGAACAATTGTTACTTACCTGTAAACAGGTGGTTCTCCAGTATTGGTGTCTTTCATAGATTCACATGCGACCCTCCCTCCTCCCTTCAGAGGCTCTCTTCTCCTCATACACTCTAAAGGTCACTTTGGTGCTACGAAAATCTGAGGTGAGGAGCTCTGAGGAGAAGGTTCTAGAGAGGAGCTGGCGCCTGATTGGCCGTAGTTTGGACTAACATAATGACAGAGATAGACTACGAATGTCTTTTTTCTCTTTCCATGTATCTCTATGGAGATTTCATATAGGGACATTCTTGATGTTATCACTTACTTATATCTCTGTTTTTATATGATTACTTATGTATATGTATATATATATATATATATATATATATATTATGGATGTATATATTGCTATATTATTTACCGTGGGACTCCCACTCCGGCGACGGGGAATATTCAAGCATGTGAATCTATGAAAGACACCAATACTGGAGAACCACCTGTTTACAGGTAAGTAACAATTGTTCATCACAAGCGGTCCCCATCCAAGGAACACCTCACTGAGGATAACCATTACCCTCTAAACCACAGACCCACGCAAATGTTTTGAAGATATCACAATTCCTGTTTGTGCAAAGTCCCAAAAGGCCAAGTAATTGATGAGTGCTTTGCTGTAGAAATACACAGTAACATAGCACACAATCCCTTTTCCCTCAATGTCACAAGTTATTTAGTTGATGAATTTCCTTTCTCTCAATTGTGCAATTTATTGGGTCATCCAACCCCCTTTCCTGGCTATTGTAACCCCTTGAGTCATACAATTATTGAACTCCTGAACATTTTAACCTCTTGGGCAATACAGTTCCCCCTCCCCCAGAGTTGCAATCTCTTGGGTCTTGCAGGCCAAAGAATCCTCTTTCTCTATTTGTGGCCACATAATCCTGCTTCAATGAATATTGAACCTTCTTTTGGTTATACAAATCTCCTTTCCTGATTGTTGTATCTTCTTAGATCATCCTTGAGTAGTGAGATTTTTTAAATCAAACAGTCCCTCTTTGTTCAAAGCTGTCAACTCTTGGGTCACATTATCAACTTTCCATAGATGTTATAAACTCTTGGGTCATAAAGTCCCTATACCCAAGTTTTGCAGCCTGATAGGTCATTCTCAGGGTTGTAACATGTAGGGTCATACAGTTCCCCAAGCCCTGAGCACATAATTTGTGCCTGAAATGTCGAACGTAAGTGTAACATGAATTTGTTGTCTTACATAATATCACTGTTTCTGTCCCACAGCTGAAATACCTGTGAGTATGGGACCGCTGCTGATGTCCAACATCCTTCTAACAAGGTTTTTCTTGTGAACATTAAGAACAGAAAAGTCCTCCTTCACAAACGACATAAAGAACCCAAGACATCGTGGGCTAGACACGCTCGGTTATAAAACCACTACGATTCTACAGGAACGTTGCCCTTTTCTGACTAGTTGTGCCAAAGTTTTACTAGATCATAAAAGGGAAGTCGCTTAATCCTGAGTTTTTGTGAAATGCTTAATAAAGTCTCCAGAATTACCTGTAATAAATTATTCAAATGTATCAAGTGTTTGTAAATACAGCTAAAAGAGAGAGCTGGCAGAGGAGCTGCATATACTTTTTTAATCTTTTTAGCAGAATTATTCTTTATATACACTGACTCTTTTTTTCTTAGAGGTAAAAAGTTCCTCCAAGGTAGAGGAAATGTTGGATAGTCATACTGAATTGGGGAAATTCACTAGAAAGTAGAACTTGAACAACTAATGGGTGACCAGATTTGTCATCGTAGGATTTGCATTTATTGTGTCATCTCATATATGAAAGTCTGTTGAAAACTGCAAGAGATGCATCTGAAGGACGGTATCTATTGCCTTACAGTGTACTGGGGTATATGTTGTAGCAACATGTGTTAAGGATTTAGTGTAGACATCAGCACAGCACTTTTTACTTTCGGAAGTTACAGAAGGAAGGAGAGTTCAATGTTCACCAAAGAGTTCAATAAAGAAAACAAAACTAAAGTGTGCATTGATTTTTTTAAAATCATTTTTATTGGGTGTGTGAACCTGAGTTAACAACATTATTTGAAAATTCCTCAAATAGGGATCACAATGTCAACTGCCTCTCCATGTCTGCCAAGCTGGATATTTCAATTTTGATTTGTTCATGTCTAATAAACCATATTTATGTTTGGAACAAAGATGTCAGAAAAAACATCATTGGCTTGAAGATCTCCTTGGAGTTCAGGATGAGCAACGGATGAAAATACCAAAGACAGAGCATTTTTTATGTAAAACAAATATTTAGTGTGGCTGGGTCGGTGCAGCTGCTCCTCCACAACACAAACATAATATAGGACTTTTGGAAAGTGTTCACTGAGATGGCCATCATTAATGAACTAGAGTTTGTAATCAATTAACATCACAGCCAATGGTCCTGTTCTTATGATCTTGATGATTAAGAGCAGATGTTGGTAAACGATACCAAAACAAAATGTTTAAAATAGATTTGAAAATGTTCAGTAAGCACTAAGGGCCTGATTTAGAGTTTGGCGGATGGAATTTACTCCATCAGGGAAATGGAGTAAAGTACACCGTCGCTCTGAGGGAGTGCCCGCATGCTAAATTTAAAGCTGTCAACTGGCCAAGCATTGACAGGAACCGCCTTCAAAGTGGTTTCTGACAATACATTGAAAGTTTGACAGACATCTCCATCAACATGACGGAGTCGTATCGCAAACCTCGAATGTTTTTTTTATTTTCAAAAACTACATTCTAAAGCAGTGACTCCCTAGCCATGGGAGTTTAACCCCATGGAGTGGGGGTCATTTTGCCGTTTTCACTACCACTTATAGCCCCGTTTCACCTGGCTGTGACGGACATTAAACACTTGCCATTTGTTCACCCACTCTAAAGAGAACAGGCGGACAAATGGCAAAACCTCAGATGGCTCTTACTGTGTTGCACGGAAGTCAGTCAAGCAGAAAGAGAGGTTGTTTTTCAGTTTCATAGACTTCTGTGTAGCCTTTGATCTGGGGGCCCGGAACCACTTATGAGAAACCATTATAAAATATGATATTCCAAAGGGAAGTTTGACCCTAATATAGGAGCTCCATGAGCATAATTGGGCCAGGTCATTGTGGACACAGAGGGGACACTGACACAGAGAATAGCAATCAATAATGGACGTTGTGTGTTGGCCTCACTACTCTTTTCCATATTTGTAGCGGGTCTCCCAAAGGCCCTGATGAGGGTTAGAGGTGCTAGCCTTAGAATGAATGGTAAACACATATCCTTCCTTTTGTGTGCAGATGATCTTGTAATTTTAGATCAGACAGAGATGGAACTTCAGAGAAAGTTGGATGCGTTCAGGGATTACTGTAAGTACAAACAGCTAACTGTAAATATGGACAAAACTAAGGTGATTTTTGGTCAAAAAGTAGACCCGTTTAGTGGCATCTAGGAACCACAAAACATGAAATAGTTAATGATTATAAATATGTAGGAGTTTGGTTTGAAAGGTCCCTGAACTGGCATACCCACTCGGAGGCCCTAAAGGAGAGGGCCCTTGCCTTGATGAGTGGCTTGAGAAAATTCAACCGGGACAATGGGGAGATGTTGCATAGACCAGTCTTGAAAGCTTTCGTGGCCATGATACCACCACAACTATAATATGGAGACGTATTACTCTGCATTAGTGGTAAAAGCGGGTGGGACACCGAGGAAGGGAAATGTACTAAGACCTTTACTGTGCCTACCGGGCTCCTCCATGATACAGACCTTTAGACTGGAGGCGGGTTTGACCTCTTGGAATATATTGGCCCAAATGGCTGTAATAAGATTCTGGCAAAGACTGGGCCAGGGAGAACAACAGAAAGTCTCCCATTGGTGTAAAAACTAGGTCCAGCAAAGTGAATAAAATGGGCCAAAGAAGCCAGAAAGAATCTAAAGTCTGTTTGTAGGGATATGAAGGTGAGGTTATGCCTACCAGACCTTGCAAGTAGAAGTCTCTAAGGGTGAGCTGTGGTCATTAGGGAGTGAACTATCTCGGGGAAAGGATTGGCAGTATCTGAGAGGCAAAAAAATCAGTACAATTTATGTCAAATTCCTGGCAGAAGGGAGTTTGTTTTCCGTATCTGGATATTTTACCAGACCACTGGATTACGTTGAAATTACTAAGAATAAGAATTGGTGTCAATCCCTATTATACAAATGAGAAAACAAAAAGGGAAATGATCCAACCTGATGGGAACTGTAAATGCGAGCTCCGCACAAAATTCAACATTTTGCACATGTTTGTGGATTGCCTAAAGGTGCTGCCCTTGCTGAAATTGATCCTACGTCCATTATTTTTTAAATACAGAATTACGAATCGAGCACAGGCTGTAGAGCTTCTGCACTACCTGGATATTGTAATAGCTATTGGAAGGTTTATTATTGCAATTAAAAAGTCGTGTTCTGGGGGGGCGTGGCTTGCTGCCGACGGGAATGGCCGCGCAGTAGCGAAGCTCTGCAGCGCCACTCCCGAAAAATCCTGATGAACTGAGCCCCGAGGCCTTCACCCGAGCGGACAGCCGACGCTGGTGTTGCTGGAGCCCCCGCTGATCTGGTGGCGAAGTTTGGCGGCGATTGGAGGTGGGGCCGCGACTGAGCTCCGCGACTGAGCTCCGCGACTGAGCTCCGCTCTGCGGGAGCTGCTGGTCGGACGGGCGGCCGAGGAGTGATCCCCCATCGGACTTAACGGCTACGTGAGGCCGCGGCTGTGGCCTGAGACTTCCGGCGCAGTGTGAGCTGGGGCGCGGTGCCCCGAGGAGCTCGAGAGCTGGTCCTGCGGGGCCCTTCACTCGGCCCGGCCCCTCAGTGGCCCTAACAGAGATAGAGGCTACAGGGCCGACCGTAGTGGGAGCAGCCGGTGTAATTGTGGGCCTGGAGGAGTGGCCGGATCGGGGCCGGTAGTGGCGGATCTCCGATAACGGAAGGCGTTAGAAGCGGCTCTGTTGGGCTGGGTCGCTGCGTTGAGAGGCGGAAACGTGGGGCATGATTCCTCCTGGTCCCGAGTGCCGGCAATCCCCCATCTGACGAAAGAGTGGCCCAGGTGGGCGTGGGGACAAACGCGGCCGCGGTGCGTCCCAGTCTGCCGGGGAAGAAGCGGCGCGGGGTGTGATGACCCCAGCGGGATACTACTCTGTCCCGAGTGACTCTGTTGGCCCTCCCACGAAACCTCAATGACCCCGATAGGGTACAGGCGAGACTTACTCCGAGGTTGGGGTACCGAGGCGGCGGAGAGCTGGAACGGATGACCTGACCGCCACGCCATCGGTAAGGGGTGTGCCATACAGTTGGATTGAAAGACTGACCAGGGAGCGGGGAGCGAGACCACGAGGGGAGCCCTCGGATTCCCGCCTTTGCGGGTGGGCGAAATCTGACCGAAGGAGCTCTCTGTGTGACGGCTGGCGGCTTGAGTTGTGGTGCGGCCTTGTTGAGTGGCGGGACCCTGAGGCCTGTGTGCGAACTGCGACGCCGGATCTCCAACTGTCGTAGCGCCTGGCAGGAGAGCGACTACCCGGCTTCGGTGAAGTGGATACGGGGACTGCAGTGATTGGCCCTGGCAGCGGTCTCGGGATCCTGAAGCTAGAGGGGGCGCCTCGGCGGCGGGGGTGCAACCTGCGAAAACCGACAGGCCAGGTGGAGGTCTTCACCGCAGGCGGCGGGGATTAGCGGTGGCGCCTCGTGGCTGTGGTGTGCTCACTGCAGGGCGATCATGCCGTCTGGACGGAGCAACAAACCCACGACGCAGGACAAACTAGAAAAGTTCGCATGGCACCAGCAACAGGGAGGTGACCGAGCTGTGACGCCGGCCTCAGACGGTGGAAGTGACCCGACGAATAAAGACCTCCTGGACGCCATCAGAGCCGTCAAGACATCCCTTGAACATCGGATCGATACTGTGGCCACCGATGTCGGTCTTATTCGCGAGGACGTAAGGAAGATCGCGGACCGGGTGGCGGCAGTGGAAACGGTCACTAAAGAACTGTCAAACGACACCAGCCTCCTCAAGCGTGAACTCACTGATTTGCGAACCTCCCACGAGGTACTTGCCCGGCAGCTGGACGATTATGAAGGCAGGATGCGCCGAAATAATGTCCAAATTATTGGTGTTCCGGAGCGAGCGGAGGGGCAAGCAGCGGATCGCTTTGTCGAGGACCTGGTCCTCACTCACCAAGTGTTTTTCCATTGAAAGAGCCCATCGAGTGCCGGGGGGTCGCCCTTGGCCGGGGGCCCCCCCTAGACCACTTCTGGCCCGAGTGTTCAACTATCGTGATCGAGATATTATTCTTCAAACGGCGAGGGCGGCTCCTCCGGTCGCAGTGGAGAACAGCAACATCACGTTCTTTCCGGACTTTACCCTACGGGTACAGAAACAAAGACGCAGCTTCCTGGAGGTGAAAAAGGCCCTTCGCGACCAGGAGGTCAAGTACGCAATGATGTTCCCGGTCAAGCTGCGAGTGGAGGCCGATGGCAAAACATTATTCTTCTTGTGCCCGGAGGATGCTTGGGACTGGTTGGAAGGTTGGCGAACGGTGGACAAACGGAAGAAAAAGGGTACGTCGGCGGCAGATGCGGCAGATGATTGGCGCCAGCAGAGACGCTCTCCTGTACGTTCAGATTCTGGGGCCCCCGGGCCGGGGGGGGAGCAGTAACCTGGGTTGATGGTAAGACGCTATGGGTCTACCATGGCCGCACAGTATCCCCCCTGTAAGAGGTCAAGGGGCAGACTGCTATCCACACGGTGATATTACTTACAGAACAGAAGACACGTCTGCTGGGAGTTTGTGGCACTCTTTGCTCTGTTGTGTGCCTACTGGGTCCCCCAAAGTGGGCATCTTAGGGGCGTGAGCTGAGCCCACATTCACTTTGCTGGCCTCCCCTCAACTGTGTGCTCATTACTGTACTGTTGGCTGGAATGGTGTTGGGGAAACAGATTCATGCGAGTAGCTACGGGGTGGTGGTGGGGTATCGGCGGTTCGAGCAATGCTCCAACAACATTTTCTGACTTGCTGTGCCTAGGGTGGGGCGGGGGGAGGGAAAGTTCTTTGCACGCTGTCATTAGTTACGATGGGATTGGGGCAGTACATGTTTCCTCTGGAATTTATGGGGGGGCGACAGGCACTCTGCATGTTGGGGGAGGCGGGCGGTTGTAGTCCCGTTCTGCAGGGGAGCAGGGAGGGTTGGGTTGTTTCTTGGATTGAGTTGGGTGGGGGGGTTGTTATTTATTGTTCTTTTGCAGCAGTCCGATATGGTACCTTTTGTCAATGCACGGCACGGACTAGTCACCTATTGATTTCTGATCTCATCTCAGTGGTCGTTGGGACGGGCAATGGGTAGAGAGTAATGTCATTGGGGTTGAGGGCTGTGAGGCCCCTGTACACTGAACACCCCGTCCATTCCTGCACGTTGTTATCAAGATCTAATGGCTATGGCTCAGAGACTTAGTCTAATGACCTGGAACGTTAATGGGCTGGGCGATAAAATTAATCGGAGCATAGTGCAACAATATATACATCGACATCGCATAGACGTTGTGCTGCTCCAAGAAACTCATCTCATAGGTAACTCCTGTCAGGCCCTAGACCGGAAAGGGTATCGCATGGTTGCACACCCCGGATTTACCTCGGGATCCAGAGGGGTGGGGATCCTCTTGAGAAAGGGCTGCCCCTATGTGATCCACACCACACACACCGAGCCTCAGGGTAGGTATGTGGCTTGCTCTGGTAGTTGGGAAGGGAGGGCCCTCAACCTACTTTCTGTGTATGCACCACCCGGCCTCCAGCGCCAGACCCTGGCGGACGTGGGGACAATCCTAACGACCCTTCCAGAGGGGGCGGAGGTTATGGGCGGCGATTTTAACTTGACCATGGATGAGACACTTGACCGCACTCCACCCCGTAGGGATGACCCGCGGGGCTCGCAATTGAGTAATTTTGTGGATGCATTCGGCCTTATGGACGTTTGGAGGTGGTCGCACCCCAGAGATACGCTTTACACTTTCCACTCTGGAGTGCACGGCAGTCATTCGCGGCTTGACTATCTGTTTACTCAAGCGCATTACATCCAACACTTCACCGGTTCCTCTAGCTTGGCAAGGGGGATTTCTGATCACTCCCCGGTAACATCTTTCTTTGAAGCGAATATTATGCGACAACCTGGCCCCATTCGAATTCAGCCGTGGCTGCTGAAAATCCCGCATATTAGGGACTCCTTGAGATGGGACACGGATTATTATTTTGATGAAAATGAGGGTTCAGTGGTGTCGGCGGTAACATTGTGGGGCGCGTACGGGGCGGTCATCAAGGGACGAGCGCTGTCCCTGATGGTGGGACACAAAACTGAACGTAGGCGATGGGTTAGCGAGCTGCAGACGGAGATATTACAGCTCGAGCATGAGACCTCACACACCCCAGCCCATGAGACTCAACATTTGCTCGACGTTAAGAGACAGGACTATAAACAACTGCTCTGTGAGGAGGCCAGTCGACGCTCCCTCGCCACCCGACACAGAATTTATGAGCTGGGGGAACGCACCGGTAAATTGTTGGCCTAGCTTGAGCGTAAAGAGTTGGCAGCGCGATGGGTGGGGGCGGTCAAAGGACCGGATGGGGAACTGATCACCGACCCTCACGATATCGCCGAAGTATTTGCAAAATACTACGAGCAAATATATACCTCGCCACAGAATTCGCAGGCTGGGTGGGCGGCAGACCTCCTGGCCACCATAGATATGCGGTGTCTCTCTCAGCAAGAACGGGAGACTCTGGAATCGGACATCTCGCTTGAGGAAATTTAGGCTGCCATCCGGGATACCCGCTCCGGGAAAGCTATGGGTCCCAACGGAATCCCAATAGAATTCGTGAAATCCATGACTCTTAAGTTGGCGCCCCACCTCCTCAACCTGTATAAAGAATGCTATGAAACCGGCACTCTCCCGGCCGACATCCGGGATGCTTCAATAGTGGTAATCCGCAAGCCTGGTAAACCGGCGGATGAATGTGCATCATACAGGCCTATCTCCTTGATCGCGATGGAGGCCAAAATCCTGGCTAAGCTGCTGGCCAACCGCTTACTTCCGTATCTTGCGGCCCTGATCCACCTGGATCAGTCGGGTTTCATGCCTGGCTGCAATACCGCGCGTAATCTGCGGCGTGTCCACGGGGTCCTGGGTCGGGCGGAAACACTTCAAGAGGAGGCGCTATTGCTTGCACTTGATGCTAAGATGGCGTTTGATACAGTGGTGTGGGACTATCTCTTCGCTGTCCTGGCCCGGGTGGGGTTGGGTCCTCGGCTGATAGGATGGATTTGACTGCTATATACCTTGCCTACGGCCCATGTCTCGGTCAATAACCACCGTTCGACCTCCTTCTCCCTCGGCCGTGGTACGAGGCAGGGCTGCCCCCTATCGCCGCTCCTTTTTGCCTTGGCACTGGAGCCGCTTGCGGTCTGATCCGGAAAGACCCAGAAATCAGGGGCCTTAAATGGACAGCGGAACACGAAGATCGCATCTCTTTATATTCGGACAATATTTTGTTGTACCTGGCCTCCCCTGCACTCTCAATCCATCGAGCGCTACATATTTTTCATATATTTGGGGCCCACTCTGGATACCAGATCAACTGGTCCAAATCCCAGATGTATCCCCTTTGGCGTGATCCGCCGCTTAGCCCTAGGGGATATGATATACCGGTAGTGTTACAGGGTTTTCAATACCTGGGTATTTTCATAACAATGGACTCGGCTGTATTTTACGAGCGAAATTTGGGGGGCCCACTGCAGCGGTTCAGATCCGACGTGATCCACTGGAAAACACTGCCTCTTACCCTCCTGGGAAGGGCAGCCCTTTTTAAAATGCTAGCTCTCCCCCGTTTTCTCTATGCTCTTCAAAACACGCCCGTACCGATCCCTGAGTCCTATTTTTTAAAGATCGACGCAGCCTTGCGTGGGTTGTTATGGGGAGCCGGTCCACCGCGTATCGCGATTCACAAACTGACAATGGGCTGGTATGACGGTGGGATTGGATTGCCGGACTTACGCCTCTATTACCAAGCGTCGCAATTGATTGCGATCAACCAGTGGGTTTTCGGGTCTTACGACGACCCCAGCTTCCGAATGGACCGTTGGCTCATGGGGAGGGGGGGATACAATCGTGCGCTGTACTCCAACCCAAGGAACCTAGACTTGACCGGCCCCACGGCCAGAACGTGGAAATTTGGCATCTACTCCAGAGGCGCATGGGGTGGTACGGACGACTGACTAAGGCCACCCCACTCTGGGAACCTGATTGTCTGGGCCGGCTGAGCACCTGTGACGGGTTCGATAAATGGGATCTTATTGGCATCTCTAAGGTTGGGGACGTATGGGTTAAAGGTAAGAAGGCGACCTTCGCGGAGCTTCAACTTAAGTACCAGCTGGCTCCCTCTGAGCACTTCCGCTATATACAAATAAGCCATGCTATCGATCGCGCCCTACCCGCGGGTACTTCCCTTCCGGATTATTCGCCTTTGGAAGACAGATTGCTCCTAGATCTAATGGACCGCAGGGCTATCTCCTTAACGTATAAAAAATTGATTAATAACCACATTGACTCAATGCAGAAAGTACGGGCCAGGTGGGAAACGGATGTGGGGGGCTTACCTGACGAAGACTGGAGAGACGCGCTGGCCTCCCCTTGGGAGGTGGCGATACCAATGCGGCTCCGGCTAGTTCAGCTCAAGGTTCTGCACCGGTGTATTTCAATGCAACCTTGCTGTGTAAATTGGGTAGGCGTTCTAATGAGCTCTGCCTGTGCAGTTGCCATCAAGTAGGCACATTCACGCATATATTGTGGGCCTGCCCCCCCATACACCACTATTGGATTGAAGTCACTCGTCAGTTGGCGCGGGCCATCGGTAAGGTGGTCACTCCTTCCCCTCAGTTATGCCTCCTAAATTTGTGGGATGATACGGACCTCACCCAAGCGGAGCAGGACTTTGCGGCTTTGGGTTGGGTCATAGCTAAAAGGAATATTGCCCAGAAGTGGGGGGTGGCCGCTGTGCCATCGCTGCGCACATTGGCCAATGATATGGACCTATCGATGTTGGTGGAGAAAACAGTCTATAAGGGTCGAGGTTGCCCTAAAAAGTGGGATCACAAATGGGGACGATGGAAAAAATATCGGGGGGACATTTGCATCTCTCCCACAATAGAGCTCCAACGAGAGAGAGAGAGGCCATACTAGACAATTTGGGAGCGGTTGCCTCGACCTGAACACCTGGAGAAAACTAGTCCAGATAATATGGGATGGTGCCCCCTGGCTCTAAACTGTGTTGCGAATCACCTCTTTAGTGTGTCGCTATTGGTTGTGTCTTTGAATTAAATGTCCTTGCCGCACAGCTTATTGTCTCGAATGCCCAACGTGTATTCCATCTATGCGGGTGCTATGCGTGTGTCATGATTATTGTAATGCTGCAATTTTGTTATTAATAAAAAGTTATTTAAAAAAAAAAAAAAAGTTGTGTTCTGATAAATAAATGAATTGGGTGTCTAGGTAAATTATTATATCAGTGATAATAAGAAATTAAGTGGTATAAATGTAACCAGGAAGTTAAACGTTATTGTCTTTATCTTGGTTTTAAAGAAGAAACTCCAGATGTATATCTTAATTTAAAGATAGGTGAGGCAGCTAAAAACGGACTGATTGGATATCCAATTTTAAAATAGGTATTCTAACAATTTTGTAATAATCCTTTATTGTTTTACTACAATGAGTATGAAGTGGTAATTAAATATTAGGGCTTTTTTAAATTGTATTGGTTTTAGCTATGAATTTTGTCGTTGAAATTTTAAATATTGCAATACTTAATGTTTTAATTGTTAAATGTTTAGGGTAAGGTGATTATATGTGTAATTTTGTTGTTTAAAGACCATTGGTCGAAATAAACATTTCTTTGACTGGCTGTTGGGCTGTCAAAGCTGTATGTTGTAGTTGGATAGTCTTTGCCGTAAACCTACTGAAGTTCTGTCCAACTCTAGAAGAGACAGATGCACCTTAAGTTTGGCAGAGAGGGTACTCTGTTGCCTTTGCAACAATGTACCCTCTCTGCCAAACCCGAAATTGGGGCCAAAATTACGAACGCCAAGTACTCATTGTAATAACTATTCATTGATGTTCATGCTTTTACTGGTTTCCTCTATTGTGTAAATTGTTACTAACCTCTCATGTGTATCACCTGGCCTGGATTCGATACCTCAATAGATGTTAAATTATAACACCTTAAAAATCTCTGCAAAGTGTTATCACATTAATATGTGAGTTATGTTTCTCTGTTCAACAGTTAGTTGTAATTGTGGGAAGTATGTGGTGTGACTGTACTGCAGCCCTGCTAGCGCAACTTTTTTCCGACACAATGATACATCCACACAAAGCTTTATACTGGCACAAGCACCACATAGTAAGACACAGCCTGGGCTACTGTAAGACAATGCCACAAAGTCATGTAATATCAGATTAATATGAGCACTTGTACTTAAATTGGGAATCCAATGGGAGCACATCTCTCATTGCCCAGTGTTCATGCCAACCTACAGACAGACTTTTTAGTTCATATCAGCCACCATATTGTACCCCCAGAATTCAATATCCCCTTAAAGATCTTTGTACCCAATTCAGAAACCCAGTGGCACCTCTGTGCTAACAGTAGGGTTGTAAAAATACCATATGTAGGCTCAAATTAGAGATGCTGGTAGAAGTTTTTACCTGCAAACATAACTTACTAACTTGAAAAACCTGAAAATAACATGGCAAGCAGATTTTCCACAGTCAGGTATGTAAGGTTGGAACTTAAAGGTAGGATCATATGAGCTTCCATGAAGAGGGTGACATGTGGTAATATCCACTTAGGGCATTTTACACGTTCCCTGGATATAGGTGCAGCAGTACCTATATACATGGATTACAACTTTACAGGATGCTTCCCACATATTGAGGAACAGCACTTGGACTGAATCCGGTTCTTTAAGTTTTACCTTTTCTGGGGGAAATATTGGCCCAAATCCACAACCATTTGCCACCTGTTTGTAGTCTGTAGTATTGTTAGGGGGCCTTTACTTTCAGCTGTAGTGAGGAGGATGGGTGTGGCGAGAGGGCCGAGTGGATTTTGATTGAGCTGAGGGAGTTTTTTCGTCTCTCCCCCATTCTGCAGCATGTGAGCTGGTGTGTCTGGGCACAGAAGTTGTTAAGAGCAAACACAGCTCTGCTGACGAATCTGGGCTCAAATGATCAGGTCTGAAGTTAGAGACCTGATAATTTCTGCTCCGGTAATAACAAGGATGGTATACTTGCCCAGCACGGTATCCTCCATGGGGCTACCGCTCTGGACAACTCATAATGAGGCCCACAAATGGATAGTTGTGGATATCCAAATACATTTTCATAAGTTTCTCAATCCTATTTGCGTATGTACATTTGCAAGTATGCAAGCATAGAGAAAAAGTTCCTTTACAGGCTAGTATTTTCAGGTGTTGTATGTAGAAGCCAATTCCATACAAGGAACTATATTTTACATGTGGATATTTTATAAATAAAAATAAGTTACAAGTGTAAATTAATATTTTGGATTTACCACCTGGCACACAGTCCAGAAGCAAGCATATTTGGGCAGATGTCAGCCTTGCTTCATATATTTTAATTTAAATTATTACTTCGCCAATTTCATCCAAAACATTTGGTACAAAATTTGTTGCTGTTGTTGAAGTTCAAATACATCTGAAAGTGTAGTCTCGCTGCTGAAGCTAATAGTAGGGCTGTAAACAAAATGGGATCCTATGTTTTTTAAGTATGGCTTGAAAATGATGTTCCATGTATGGTTCTATTGTTTACACATTTTTACAACAGACATAGAATGGGTTTTGATTCTGCCTCTAAACTCACACAGTTAGTATCAGTATTACACATGGGAAATTACACAATACAATAACCAGATTGTAGATGGATACAAATCATTTTCACAAAATCATACAGTTTTATGTATGTTGATGGGCTCCCCATCTGTCCGTTTTCTTTGCATTCCCTTAAATACTTTTTGGCTGTCTATACAGACTTGGATTTCGGCCAGTTCTCTCTGTGAGCGTGTTGTAATATTGAAGTAGTACAACCTTTATTTCATGTGCGAAACAATTATGGTAGTCTCAAATGAATTACTAGCCATGTTTCAGAGAGACAAAGGTGACCAATATGGACCTAGGTCGATATGTTTTTAGCAGTCACCCCCACAATCAAGAGAAAGATGGAATATCCTTCAGCACCTATACTCACAAAACTCAAGGTAGATCTTCCTAGTTCAAACTTATTTTACTTTCACACTGACTCTCACACGTTATTTAGAAATTTAACAAACTGCACGCAATCAAACAACATCAAAACAAAAGACTCACTTAAATGATGTTTCATCAAGGTCAATAGGTAGCCTTTCCAGACCTCCAGCAAAGCCCCCAATATAGAGAGTGTGCTACAAAGCCGAAACAATTGTGCTCACTGTTATACTAACATAACCTAATGTTGTAGTACATTGCTTTCCTATGTGAAAAAATTACAATAGCTTAGAAATGAGTGAAGAGCTGATGTTGACTAGCAAATAACAAACATATTAATGGTATGTTTTAAACATCTAAAAGGTCTATGGATATGCAAACTTACGCCTTGTCATTGGTTTGAGGAGTTCAATGTAGGGACATTATATATCGAGTTTCTGCAACTCTATTAAATAGGTTCCTGCTGTTAACATAGAATAGGGACTTAACCCCCAAATTAAATTTTAAAGTATGAGAAACTTATTAGATAACTTAGTGATACCTGGGTTGATGGAGGAAACTAAAAGTCAAGTATAACATATAATTAATTGTTCTAAGTTCAAACTTGCCTGCCATAACGTGTTAAAGGTAGATGCTGAGAAGGCATTGGACAGTGTAAATTGGACCTTACTATTTGCAATCCTACACAGAAGGAATTTTGGAGACACAGTCAACAACATTGTTAGAGATATGTATTGTTCTGTTGTATCTGTTGCAAAGGGACTAAAGAGGGTTGCCTCTGCCCCATTTGATAATTGAGCTTTGCAACGTTTTTCCATTTATACTTAATCTTATAACAATGGGCCTAATGTATTAAAGGGTTTTACCCGTTCTGTATCAATGAGGAAATGCGCTTATATGTAGGCCCATGCGCTAGGAGTCAAAATTGATCAAGAAGGATATAAATATTTAATATTTGCAGCTGACATTATATTAACATTATTTTCACCTGTGAAGTCCATCCTAGAATTACTTAATTTATTGAATATTTTGACTCCTTTTTGGGCTACGAAATTAGCTATAAAAATCTACCGTACTGCCAATGTTGAAACTAATAAATAAAAAATAACAACAAAGAGTGTTGATTGCAATGGGGATGCAAAGTAAGTTGTATATGTGGCTGGAAAAGTTCCTAAAGAGGTAGAAAAACTCAGAAAATGAACATTGAAGAGCTTATAAAAAATACATTAGAATTTCGATTGGTTTCATAAACTGAATTTGGGTATATTGACTAAAAGTAACACCATAAAAAAGAATATGCTACCCAGGATTTTTAATGTCTTGTAAAAAATGTGTGTATCAGAGAAAATCAAAAGATATGATGCCAATTTTTATCTGACATGCAAAAATGTAATTCTAGATTTTTGGGGGTAAACCGAAATATACTTTCCAAAAGGTGCATCTGTTTTTCATAATTTATGAGAGTATTATTTTGTTTTCATACTTTATCAAGCTTGCATTGGTTTAAACTTCATATAGAAGAAACTCCCACACAGGTAAATATATAAAGATATTAGCAAAACAACTACCTTTTTAATCTTCCTTTTAGAGGGTAGACACAAGTGTCAATGTTTATGTATAGACACACGAGCTTTGCTGAATACACCTTCAGAAGCTGTATAAAAAATGGTATTAGTCAATATAGGCTATTAGAGGTCGTAATATGGAACAATCAGCATATTCTATTTTATAGTATACCTCTCTTATTGCTGACCTGGATAGAGTGCGATATCATTTCAATAAAAGAAGCAATGCTAGAAGAGAACAATTTATCCTTGTCAGGACTAAACATTAAATACAATTTACCACTGGGAGAAATTTTGAATTATCTGCATCTAAATCAAATTCTCTTGGAAAGAGAAGACGCAATAAGCATCTTCAGAAATCAAAAGAAAATTGTATTTACCTTTTATAAAGAAATGATGTAGCTGCTAAACTGCAATAACGTATTATAATTGAGCTCTGACGTCACAATACCTGCTGCCAGAATCAGCACCTAAGAGTAAGAAGCAGGTCAGGTCACATAGTATAATTAAAGCAACTTTATATATAACTGAAAAAATAAGTTGCTTTTTTTTCTTCTGCTCTGTCTAACTGTACAGAGACAAGCACTAAGAAGATATTTAGGGTAACGTTTATTTTCTGCACTCCTTAGGTAATTGTGGAAAGGTTAGAATATTTCTGCATGTTTATAACATTCTGAGCTACTATGCTTTTTAAAAAAAAAAGAATCGACTTGTTTTAAACTAATTGTAACATCTTTTTGCAACAATTATCTAACAGATTTTTTGTGTGTTTATTTTCGAACTAAAGATTCAATTTTTTCATATTTGCAAACATTCCCTCTCTTTCATATACAAGAGCTACACTCCTAGGATTTAGGTGGTTTGTGGAAACGCTGATGGTGTGACTATGCATTATAAGGAATAAAATACCACCTGCTGTACATGATAAGGATTTTGCAAGTAACCGCAGAGTTCCATAACGTTTTAAAGGAGCTGAGCCTTTGGCCTTGTTCCTCTATGTGGTCATGGAACTCTTCGGTAAGTTGCAATATCTTTATGATGTAAGGCAGTGAGTTCTTTATCTCATGTTTACTAACAAACTAAGCAAATAAGTAGATGGCAACATCAACTTATTGTAGTTACACTACAGGAGATTCACAATTAAATTGTGCTTGGGAAGGTATTAAGAAAGCTGGTACTGTTAAAGTCTTAAATTAAGATACCACATTTCTTTTCACATCAGTCTTGAATGATCTGTATTCATATTATTCAGTGCTCAAGTGCGTAAAAGGTTGAGGAAATTGGTAGTGTCCCGAGACTACATTAATTCATTTACAGCATTAAAATGTGTTAGGTTTATTATAAGGTGTGGGTCTGGGAAGGCCTTTATCCCCAGGGTAATTAACAGGACAGGTAGATTGTGGGCCCAAACGATAATTTCATATATGTAATACATTACATTTTTTTTCTCATCAATTGGTGTACATTTGCTAAAGACAGAGTACTAATGAACATATTTGTTTAAAAAACAGTGGAATTCGATATTATATATTATGTTTGTTGATACATTATATAGATATGATCCACACTAGTTAAACTGATTCTTCAACCAACACGTTTCGCCCTGTGTGGGCGTCTGCCAAAGGCCAGCTCAAGGCTGTAAAATGAACAGGCGTACAGATATTTAAGTCCAAAGTCTTTCAAGATGGAATAGAAAGGATGGATTCACACTTTAGTGAGGCATGGCATGGCCACACAATTTTCCTGGTGTTAAAAATATGCCATTACTTTGTTTTTGAAAACTATTTTGTTCAATAATGCTCTGTACTTAGTAAATGTATGCCAATTAATGAGAAAGAATATGTTATGGTATCTATGAAAGTGGGGCATTATTTACCAATGTTTTGCAAGGGAGCCGCATGGTGCAAGCAGTGCAAAATGATGCAAAGCATTGCATCCATTCGCTTAACATTAAACTGGCCTGCGCGTGCAGAGCAAAGATGCTCAGCTGCCCATGAGCTTCTGCGCAACTAAACTGGCCTGCGCGTGCAGTGCAAAGATGCACAGCGTCCCATGAGCTTCTGCGCAGCTCAAAAAACATCTGAGCCTGGGTGTCTAGCTTTTCAGTTTACTTGTATTATTGTTCTACATTTGTTATACTTTGATGTTTCCTGTCTATTGACCAATAAAACAGCTTTCAAACTTTTTTGTGACTGAAAAACAGAATGTATCCATCAATGTGTAGAAACAGAAATTATTAGCTGTAGAAAGTAGTGTAAGGAATGGACTGGCTTTTGAAGGAACTCACGCTCCGATTTCCTTCATCTACGACTGGGGCCAGGAAAGGTTTTAGACATCAGGAGAAGATGACTTGTTGTCCTTGAAGCAGAGAGACAGTGTTGTGTGATTAACCACATAGGATGGGGAAGATGGCTTTTAACAGAAAATGCTAACTTCCAGTGTTCTTTTGTAGTGAGAATAATTCTATATTTCATAAAAAGGTTATAAACCTGAAATGAGATGAGTAGCATAAAGAAATGCACTTTAAAAATAATTAACTGTTGCGTTTATTGGCAAGATGGCCCCATGAGTTAATGCTCCAGTGACATCTATTGTAAACTGCGGGTCATCAACTTGAATGCAGCTTGGCCAACAAAGCCTTTCATCCTTCTAAGGTCATAAATCAAGTACCACTAACTTGGGTAATAGAAGCAACTGTTTATTTAACCATTTTAGAAGCCCGAGGGGCTTGGTGTAAGTGTTTTACTTAAAACATCTCATTACTATTGTTGTTACCCCCCCCCCCCCCCCCCCCTCCCTCTTAAAAAGCTTAGGCTGGGTCCTTTCAAAACAGAATAATTCAGCTGGGTTTTCAGAATCACCAACAGATATGTTTAGAATCTTCACTGAAATTCAACTTTACATCTAGTGTCCTTACATACGTTAGTTATGGGTCTATTAAAAACATGACTGGCTTTTGTACTGTTTGTATGTTTCACGAGTCCAGCCTCAAACTGAAAAAGTATTGTACTTGTTTCATTTAAAAATAACACACTGCTGCATATTGTATGTTTTATAAATAGTCTGTCTGCTGTAACTTAAATTGCTCATTTAGTATAGTGTGAAAATGGAACTGTATAAAGAGGTGTGGCGCAGCGGCCAGAGCGTGACTCTCCCCGACAGCCCCCAGCGCATTAAAACTTAAGGAGTGTTATATTCGTGCATTATAAATAAGGATTCATTTTATTATTTATTATAGCTAGGAGTTGTAAAAACACGACTTAGTAACAAAATAAACTATTTTCTAAAAATAATGTAGTTTGAGACGTGTCTAAATCAAAGTAGTGCTTTCTTACGAGTCTGACTTTAGCGCTACCAGTTAGTGATGAAAATCCTAACATTCAGAGTAAATGGGGCACAACAATCAAGTCTGCTGACTGCTGGAGCAGCGTGCATGTGCATACAATATGGGCTTCTTGGGGGGCACGTCTCTCGTGAATCATTGACTTGCAACTTTGCAAGTTCAGTCTGGCTACGGACGAGAACCTCGAATTCCCAGTATTGGCCATTACCAGCAGGCCCTGGAGAACTTTATTCACCCCTAGGTTTGTATAACCAAGTTACAGTTTTACGACATGTACTTATTTACATCCTGTTTTCCATATATTCACTTTATCAGCCCACGTGCCTTCCAAGACCAGTGTTGCGGCTAGATATCAAACAATCATAATATATGTTTATATAGCGCTTCAGTCCGAGATTTCTGTCACTGAGCGCTGAAATAGGGGCCGTATCGAGAAGGGCACTGGCTGAGTACCTTTTTTGCGTTTGAGGTGTCTGCAGTTTATGCATAAAACTCTGAATTACTCTGAGTTAATGCATGGAATGTGGCCAGCATTAGTACCCCCAGGGGCACCCCGCTTTCCCCCCTCCCCCAAATTAGGTTACCCAAAGAAACACAAGAAACAGTTGTAAGTGGGTAACAAATGCTGCAGGTTTATTACATAATTCCAGTATATGTAATGGGTGGGTTATCTTACGGGCGATCCAAGGGCAGGCGACCATCTACTTCACCTGCCCGCCTGATGAGCCGGGCAGCGCGGGAACGACCCGCAAGTGCTGCCCCCCAAGTGATTCTTTTTACGATCACGTGCCGTTGAAATTCTACTCACGCCCCCCCTCTCGGGGCGGAGCGTCGCATAGCAAGCCCCCGGTTGTTCAGGCCCACAACCGCCCGCAGGACTAGCGGGGCGCCGACCGGCTTCCGGGACCTCTCTGGAGGCTCCTCGTTTTGGCTCAGGCACCACGTGGTGCCGCGCAGAGGTACCCTTTGTACCGGCCTGCTTCCAGATCGCCCTGTAACTCCGCCACAGCCCTGGAGGCGGCTAACCGTCGCAGCCAGGGCCCCCCACCAACCCGCTATAGTCTTACCTGCAACCTTTCCTATCTAGGGCTTCCTGCAACTAGCTGGAAGGTAACCATCCTAGCAGAAAGAAGAGTTTGAAATTCTGCCACCTCATAGACAGAGTGACAGCGCTAGCGGGACTCAAACCCTGTGGGATCCCTTATGTCCACAGGCCCAAGACTTACCAGTGAGCTATAGCTCCTGGTGTTGTAGATGGCCCCATCTAGGTCCCCAAGGCCCCAGTCGCTATCCTAACCGGATAGGGTCCGCTGCAAGAGGGACCCGGTGGGCCTGGGGAGATGCGCCAAGAACTATACGCGCCCCATGCGGGCAGGTTACCCTCTTCACAATTCTGGGCCTGCCCTCTTTGGCTATGAAGGCGGGAAGGGTTTTACTTAACCTTTGGCCAGTCCCCTCTGATTGCTCAACCTGGAGCACTGGAGTGCTCCTGGCTGCCAGCGCGTGACCATGGGCAAGGGGCGACTCTTGCCCTTGCCCACCATCCCTTATTCCTTATGGGAATTATGCCTCTACAGATCCCTCAGTGATGAAACCCCCTAGGTATACCAGCTACGGGAATCTGTCTGGCTTTAAGCATTGCGCGCTGTCGGTAAAGTTCAAGCCTTGAGGATTGAGTAAGTCCTACTACGCCCCTCCCAACATGCTTCCCAGTAGGAGGGTGGCGGGGGGGTGCCCCCCCCACCAACCCAGAGCATCCCCAGCAGTGCCAAATTCCTGCTCCATTGAAGTAGAGATTTAGTGCACCCTGGGCGTGACAAATGTACTATTGACATAATGTCCCCTTGCGTTTGCCCCGCAGACACCCCAGTTATTGGGACAGCAGCACCCTATGGTGGCAGGCAGCGCCCCTAGCGCAGTAAACGTGTCCGTAAACCCGGACCCCACCCAGACTCCCGCCGCTGCAGTACTCGACCAGTGAATCCGGTGGGGGGTACCCGCAACCGCAATGGTCCCCAAGCATCCAGAAAAGGCCCTATTTTACCTGGGCCTATCTCCAAATGATGGTGGTTTCACCCAGCTGTAAGGCCTACTTGTTTTGCTACTCGGCCTCTTTATGGGTGGGCCTCAGAATTAGGGCAACGCGCGTGCTCCCGGGGCACGGAGTTGCTGGAGAGCAGATGCCTGTTACCTACACGCTGATACTTTATCTGTTGCTGACAACAACAACGACACACGAACCAAGCCCCCCTTCAGCAAAAGGTTGGAGACGAGGGACACGTGGCTACGTGCGGTCAGGATCGGACAGCGCGACCCTTGCCGTGAATAGCTCTTTTTTATGCGCGAACTCGACCCGAAGGTATAGCAGCACTGTGCATGAGCACCATATTTACACCCATATTCGGGCACAGGAGTGGGATCATACGGCGATATTCACTGATTTACTCAGCGTCACCCACCCAGCGCGAACTCGATCCGAAGGTAATGGCGCGCCGTACGTGAGCACCGTATATACATATATCGGGCACGTGGATATTAATTAACTTATCTGCCCGGAGTCACAGCGTGACCCGCCCGAAGGCATTGGATTGCAGTACATGATGCCCCGTATTAGCATACCTATTCGGGCACGCTGGATTCGTGATTAGCTCCCACCGTACTGCACGCGAAATTATTAGAGCGCCAGCACTAGCACCGACCAAATAACCCATTCGGGTGCCGGGGGTGTCGTAATGCCCGGAATCACCTGATGCGCGCGAATGAGGGCACGAGCAAATTAATACCTGCACTTGTTGCATCATGGTCTGCATTATAGGAAGCCAGCCCATTTGCGTTGCATATTTATCTAGCGTGAACTCGACCCGAAGGTATTGGAGCAAAATCTTGTGCACAATGCCTGCACTTGTGTCAAGTGTCTGCCTTATAGGAAGCCAGCAGATACAAGTTGCCTATTTGTATAGCGCGAATCGCTGTCAAAGGTCTTGGAGCTCTTTACATGAGCACCGTATCTACATTACACCATACAGGCACGGGTAGCGTAAGCGATTCGTACCATATAACACAATCCCTGTGCCGAACCACGCGAACACCGCACCCGATTAACCTTTGAGGAGCGGGGGTTTTAGTAATGCGATGCAAACGCGTAATGTGAACAATGCATGTACTTGTGTTATGTATCTGCCTTATAGGAGGCTAGCCATTACATGTTGCATATTTATCTAGCGCGAACTTGACCGCAATGTAATGGAGGACTTAACATGAGCACCGTAATTACATTACACCTTCAAACAGGGGGTGCTTAAGAGAATCGTACCATATTACACGCTCCCCGTCCCTGATCACGCGAGCACCGCGCCAGATTATCCATTGAGGTGCGGGGGTTTTAGTAATGCCCGCAATCGCGTAATGTGAACCATGCATGCACTTGTATCATGTATCCGCCTTATAGGAAGCCAAAAATACAAGTTGCATAAATATATAGCGCGAACTCGACCCGAAGGTAATGGAGCGCTTTACATGAGCATCTTATTTACATACCCCTGCGGACGCGACATGCGGGCGGTCATACATCTAACTTTTAAATTTGTACGCCTCGTGCGCCTCCTCCCCTTTCTATCCCCGCCCCTCGCCCGGCAACATCCCTTGGTGCCCCTGAGGTCTGGGCGCACCATTCTCGTGCACAATGCCGTCCCCGCCTGTATATGAGCACCGTATTTACACAAGCCGGCACGGGGAGAATAGGGGATTCGTACCATATAACACGATCGCTGTGCCCGGCCACACGAGCACCGCACCAGATTAACCCTTGAGGTGCGGGGGGGATTAGTAATACCCGTAATCGCGTGATGTGGACAGTGCATGTCTTGGTATCATGTATCCGCCTTATAGGAAGCCTGCAATTACATGATGAATAGTTATATCGCGCGAACTTGACCGGAAGGCATTGGAGCACTTTAACATGAGCACCGTATTTATATTACCTCTTCAGGCAGGGGGTGTTTACGACATTCATACCATATTACCCGCTCCCCGACCGAATCGCGCGAGTACCGCACCAGATTCTCCATTGAGGTGCGGGGGGGTTTATTAACGCCCGTAATCGCGTATGTGAAAATTGCATGCACTTGTATCATTTATCTGCCTTATAGGAAGCCAGCAATACATGTTGCATAATTATATAGCGCAAGCTGAAGGTGTTGGAGCGCTTTACCTGAGCACCTTATTTACATTACACATTCAAGCACGGGGAGCTTACAAGATTCGTACCATACTAACGATCCCCGTGCCAGGTCCATTGTGCCTGCCGCACGCAGCCCTCTGCATGCCCCCCCCACCCTCAACGACAGCGTAGCCAACGGGAGGGGGGGGGCGATAACCTTAACCAGGGAGCGCCACAGGTGTTGCACCGCCCGCGATCAGCGGGGACCCCGGCAGCTCCCAGCCTTGCAATGCTGGTGTATTGGGGCCGTGAACCCACGCTAGTCTCCTACCGGCTCCCACGGCACAGGGTATGCGGCTTCTTAGCCGGCCGCACCCCCCTTAATTTACTTTGCTCGCGAGGCCGACCGCCATTGCGAAGTATGCCCCGCGGGCGAAAGGCCGACGGACACGCGATCACTAAAATGTGTGCTCTGCCGGACGGTAATCGATCCTTTACACCGCACTATAGCTCCCGCGTGCGACGCGTGAGCAGGGGTGACTTAAACCATGCCTACGAGACCCCCGAAACCTAAGATGCGCGGGGGGGGGGGGTGAAAGGTACACCACGAAAGATACGCCAACGGAAACAGAATCAATGTAACTTGAACCTGCGGCCTTGCGAGGCAGCGTCCCAGGGCTGAGGACCCACGCACGCTCATGCCCGATGCCACCGTGCACCCGGCTTATTGGCCGGCGGCTCCCAAGCCAACTGACGTGCGCGAAGGTATTGGAGCGCTTTACATGAGCACCCTATTTACATTACACATTTCGTTCACGTGCTATAACGGCCCTCACTGTGACCCACTAGCGTGTGGCACGGGAGCGAGGCAGACGCGCTACCCGCGCACGAGGCTCATCAAATGTGTGGCAATTTTTTTTTTTTTTTTTTTTTTTTATGTTAATGAAGAGTGCGGAGTGCGGGCATTGATCCCGCTACCTCTCGCGTGCAAAGCAGCCACGGCACTTGGGATGCCACTAGGGCCGTGGAGGTTGCAGATTTTAGCGAGCGCAACTCTAGATGTGGTGGCGCCAATTCTAAACCGTGCCACCCCTGCGACCAGCACCGCCCTTCTAGGCCGCAAGCCACCAAAAGCCGCCTTTCTACCTAGCGTTAGACCAACTTTATTACATCATTCACTCCCGTGTGACGTTGTAGCCTCGCTGTGGGAGGAGGGGTGGTGGCGCCCTACCACGGCTCTAGCGCAGGCCCCTGGTTACATGTATTTACATGCGATCGGTGTGCCTGGCTCGCGTGAGCACGCACGCATCCTCCCCCATCCTTCCGCATAACTGGACCGAGGACCAAACAGATATGGATGCGCGAGTGCGTCCCTCCGATTATATATATATTCCTCTTGAAGGGTGGGCCAGCTAGAGTAAGTTGCCCCCGCATCGCCGCCTCCCCCGTGACGCCACAGGGATTCGACCCAGGTCCCCTGGGACCACACCGTAATGCGCGCTTACCCCTTCTGATCCTGGAAGCCCCCGCATGCACCTTGCCTATTTATGTAAAATTATACACGGGTCTGATGCTTGTGTTTTCCAGGTTTGAAATAGCGGGAACTCGATCCGAACGCATTGAAGCGCTTTGCATGAGCGCCGGTTGCCTAGCACAAACTGTATTGGAGCGCTTGCATGACAAGTACAATACTCCGTGATTATGCACTCTAGGCAGCCCCCAATTCCTGTTGAACCCCGGCCGCCCCGTCACCAATCTCGATGCATAAATATAATTGCGCGAGCTCGACCGAAGGTGGCGCTGCGCTTCACATGAGTGCCGTATTTACCCTTCCAAATCTAGGCACTGGGCCCTTCGCTCCCAAGTACAATCTTGCGTGAGCGAGTGTCAGGAGCAACCTGTTGCATATTTATGCAGCGCGCAATCGGCCCGAAGGTATTTGAGCGCTTTACATGAGTGCCCTAATTACATTACACAACCAGGCACTAGGCGCGTAATTCAAACCGAATGTCCTAATCACCGTCCAAATTTACACATCGGGGCCGTGAATAGTTTAAACTCGCGTAAATGCTTGTTTCTTGTTGGGCACGGGGAGATTAAGTTAATTGCCCAGAATCACGGGATGTTTTGCCGAGGCTCGAACCTGGTTTCCTATTTCAAATGTCGGCAGCTCTGGCCGTTACGCCACACCCTCTTTTCTCTCGCTGATATTGGTGAAAAGGACACAGTTTTTAGAGTTTAGGGTTTAGAGGATCTACAAAGCAGTGTTCCTTATGATACATTCTTTGCTTGACCTCTCAGATAGCAATGAGTTCCGAAAAGGTATTTACCAGCTGTTGGGCTCGTATTTACATTAACTGGGTAATAGTTGCATTGCTTCCTATAAGGAGACCCGTTTTAATCTTTAATTAAAATAATGCCTACAATATGCAAATTCTGGTCGAACTAGATGCATCTCCTGGTCCGGTGACTTCCCCTGCGTCGAGGCTACACCCGGGCTAGACTCGAGGCGACTAATTGATTTGCCCAGGATCACTGGATGAGACAGTGACCTAGAGCTCGAACCCTGCTGTCCCGTAACAGAGACGGCAGCGCAGCCCACGGCCCACATCCTGATCGAGGAGATTACGTGAGCAGCCGGACCACGGGTTAAATGATAATAATAAACCACATATGTGCAGGTTTAAATTAATGACTAGCCCAGGAATGATGAGCCCCCCCCCCGCCCCGGGCTCGCAGCCTGCATCACCGCGCCCCTCGCAATTCTCGCAACATTGTTAGGCGCGGGGAGATTAAGTGAAATGCCCAGAATCACAGGCTAGTTCAGCGTCATTGCCGAGAAGCAAACCCGGTTCCCCCGATTCAGGGATAAGACCCATGCCTCCAATAATGAGCGCGGCCCTAGCGCAGCGCCTTCGACGGACCCCCCTAAGGCTCAACATGTTTACCCAAACGCCGTCTACGAAACTATTTCCGGCGCGGTAAGGAATGCGAATGCTGCCAAGAGGGACGAACTAAGCCGACAACAGCTACACTATTAGAAAATGTGTGCTCTGCCCCACAGTTGACGATCGCCATACCCGCACCAAATAGACAGTACATTTAAACTGCAAATATGCTTGTAGGTGTCTCCGTCTGTGTGGAGTACCATGAGCCCCAGAGATTGCGCGCAGTGACTTCACAGCGCTCACCTGGCTTGCCAGAGACCTCACAGCGCTCTACCGGCGCCACTGCTGCGGGGGCAATTTGAGCCTGCAAGCCAGCGTCCCCGACCGTAACATTTAGGCCACAATGACTTATTTTTATTTGCCCCTATCTTGCGCCCCCTCCGCCCGAGGCCATCCTAGCCACAGGGCCCCGTCGACCTGGTACTGCCCAGGGACAGGGCCGGGGCGGAGCGGGTGCTGCAAGACTCACCGTAATCTAGTTGACGGAGCGACGACGATCAAAGGAAACATTGAGTAAGGTTTGCCTCGGTCTTTTTCCGACTCTTTCAGTCTAAAGGTCGTGTACTAACTCCGAAATCCCGAGTTATATGTATGAGCTTTAGATACCTAACCTGCAGAAACAGTAGTTCGGCTGTGCAGTCGCTGAACCAGCACATTCCTCCATGTTTTGACTTCAGGTATCTTGATCCCAATCTTTGCAGTGTGCCAGGGCCGGACTGGCCATAGCGGGCACCAGGCGTTTCCCCGGTGGGCCGGTTTTGTGGCAGTGGGGGCCGGTTTTGAGGCAGTGGGGGCCGGTTTTGCAGCAGTGCAGTAATATCAGCCCCCTGTAACAAAAGCAGTGCTTCTTACTAGCACCCCCGAACCCCCTCCACCCCTCCCTCCGGCTGGTCTAGCAGCAATCTGCCAGGGCTGGTTGCTGTTCCCAGTGCGGCCCTGACTGTGCTGACGCAGAAGGGTTCTGGACCGTGTGTTTCTTTTTTACATCTACAGCGCAAACATAAGCGTGATAAACCTCCGTATTTGTGCACTCGGTGCTGACACCACGGCACAGAAACACTTAGGGGTGATGGATGGCTGTCCTCCGTTTCCCAGCTCTGCTGTCTGCAACCCATACACAAACTCAGAGATTTTGGAGTTAATGCACGTGCTGAAGGAAGGAAACAAAATGTACCTGCCCCCAGGGGCGTAACAAAGGCCCCCACAGCCCCCGCGGTGCGGGGGGAGGGGGGGGCCTTCAGCCTAGTACCCTGTTAGCAGAGCTCCTGAGTGTGGTCGGAGGGGGCCACCTTCATGCACTTTGCAGGGGGGGCCCCCTCAAGTTTCGTCACGCCACTGCCTGCCCCTGCGTTGGGGCAGCACAGCAAACAGGTTTATGATATGGATACGGTGCACTGTCCCACTCTGCTCCGCGGTGCACACCTAAGTCTGTTTACGAGTGCAATGTATTACAGCAAACAAGCTAGTCCGACTTGGGATCTTGGACTTGCCCTCGGAATAGTTCATTTATGAAAGATGGATCCTTTGTTTGCAGCCACTGGAACGCCTGTGACTGGGCAGGTGGCAAAAAGGCCTGTATTTGAAAGGGGGTTAGAGATCCCCCTGAAGGTCGGTGTGTTCAGTGAGCTACTGCAGCTGCCAGCAGACAAATTGCGGGGGTGTACATTGGTCCCCTTGTGCGCCCATTTCAAGGGCACCCTCGGGTGGTGCTCTGACTGTGTGCTCACCTCAGTGTGGCAAGCAGTGAGTGCGCCTCCTGGTAACTCTTTGCCTCTGTGTCCAAGTCTGTAATAAGGCCCGGTGCTGAGACGCATTGTTTCCTTATTTGCATGGGGCCACCCCTACTTGCAAATGTGGGAACGGCCCATTGAGTCGTTCGAGGGGATGAGGATACGTCCTTTTGAGCATATGGTGGGGAGATGGATCTGTGTGTGCATGTGTGTGTGAAAAACTGTGCATGAGGAGAAGGTCTGGGGCCAGATGTACAATACATGCTACCGGTCCCAAACAGCCCACCGGGCCGTTTGCAAACTGTAAAATGCTTTTTGTCATGGACCAACCCTATTTTACGAGTCAGTAACCTATCACTGACTCTCAAAATAGGGTTTGCGGGTCACTATTAGGAAGAGGCATGTTAAGGGCGCCCCTTCCTTAATAGCGAGTCGCACTGGTATGTAGTAATATTTTGCAAGCGAGAATGCAGTCGCAAAACATTCGCAGTTACCACCGATTTCAAGTTGGTGGTAACCCATTCGCAAACGGGAAGGGGTCCCCAAGGGTTCTCTTCCCCTTTGTGAATGTGGGGGCCAACATTTTCTAAGAGCAGGCAGGGGTCCACAGACGACTGCCTTCTCTTAACCTTTTCAGTGCCCATGACGAGATAGTCTCGTCATGGAGCATGGTTGCGCTGTGCCCATGACGAGACTATCTCGTCATGAACCCCACCCACTAGTGCAACGCCCGGCACAGGAGGGGGAAAGGGCGTGGCACTGAAGGGGTTAAAAAAATTAAAAGCAGCTATTCATTTTCATTTTTGAAATGTATCCCATTTTCCTTTACTGAAAACTGGCTGCATTACAAAAGAAAGTCGCTTTATTTTAAAAACAATCACAGACAATGGTGGTCTAGTGTCCCCAGCAGGCCGCTATCCCTGTGAGTGCGGGACATTCTCAATGGGTGGCAAAGCGAGACCTACCTCATAAATTTTAATGAGGTAGGTCTATTTGTGCCCTCAGGGAATCGGAAAATGTGTCTAAGACACATTTGTACATGGGTGTTTGTGATTTCCTAATTGCGAATCACACAAATACGCAGTTCGGAAATCGCAAAATAACTTTTTTTGTACATCTTGCCCCTAAAGCCTTCGCATCCAGCAGCAGTGTCATGCCAATAGGAGAGCGCCCGTGTGCATCCAGAGAGCTGACCAGGCCCGTGCGCCAGACAACGACTGGAGCATGTTTCCGGGGTTTGGATGTGGGACAGGTAGAGGTGAGGACTAAGGGGGGAATCTGAAAGCGACAAGAGTAAGAAAGCATGTGCAGGAGGCCAGCTGCCCCATAAAAAGAAAACAGGTAAGAGAGTTAGGGAGTAAATGAATGAAGGACCGAAGGAATCTTCCTGCTTCTGAGCCTCTGTCTACTGGGTGGATTCTGACTTCACACTCAGAAATGTGGCAAACAATAAGGTGACTCCTGAGTTAAGGGGAATTTTGGAGAAATTATCTAAAACTGTAGGAAGAAAACCTTACAATGCCGGAGTGATGGAGCGTTGACAGGGCACTACATGGCAGGCCATTGCTGGAAAAAAACACAACATCATTGGGTGACCTAGCATGGACAGCATACACCTGGGACAGGGCTTGCTTGCTGGACTCCTGTAGCACTGGCAGGACACTGCTGGACAAAGATAACAATATCTCAGCCCTTTAGTATAGACGTGTGATTTTTGTGGGATCACTCACTGCGACTAGGAGTATCACACTGCTGTAGTCCTATTGCACTGAAAGGCACTGTTCCTTGTTGGAATCCAGTAAAGGACAGCATCCGTCAAACACTAATCCCTCACAAGCAAACCACTCTACAAACATACCCATCTGCTGACTTTTTTCATAACACCTTCCTTGGGAAATGAGGCCATAATTGATGGCTTTGGGTGCAGTCTCGAGCTCCTCTTTTGGTGACTCGTCAGAAAGCTGTCTAGAGTTGCCTTACCCTGGACCAGTGCTTAATTTGAACCGGTGGTGTCCGGTGCTGGGCACCAGCACTTAACTGTCAGCACCGGCACTTATGACAGTCTGCCACATGGCGGCGCAACCTGCCTAATTTAGAGATAAACACAACAACAGTTCATTAAATTGATATAAACTAAAAAGTACTACTACCTGTCGGCCAAGACATTCTTGTAGCTTTAAGGGCATTGAATAGTCTGGATTGTCCCACTTGTAGGAGTGTAATGGTTAGCAGTTGTGTTGGCACTGTCATTGGCAGCGCTGACAGGGCCAATGGGTGGTGCAGGCTGCGGTGGCCTCCTGACGAGGGGCTGGCACACATTTTTAACAACAAACTAATCACTGCCCTGGACCTACCGTTATACATATTCTGTTTACCCACACGATTCAAGTCAACAGCACTATTTACTCTCTCTCTCTCTCTCTTTCCTCCTCTCTCTCCCTCTCCATCTCTCTTTCTCTATTCTCTCCTTTGCTTTCTCTGTCCCTCCTTCTGACTCTTTCCCTCAATCTCTCTCTTTCACTTTCTCTCTCTTTTCAGCCCACTAGTTTTCATTCATTCATGCGTGCACTGGGTCTGCCAGGTAAGTGTCCAATGCACCTGGGTTAACACATATCTCAGCCTGCTGTGTTTAACCAATACACACATATGCCCATTCATTTATTATCTGCTTTTTGTAATCAAAAATAATAATTAGTTAGAAGGAGTGAATGTACATTGTTTTGGTAAACTTGTGGGACAATATCTTACACCTTTGCTAACTTTGACTGAATATATTTTGGGAGTGCTAGGGGAGAATCAGCCTAACTCACGCTAGCAAGTGTGCATTAACGCAAAACGATTTTAGGCAAAAAAACATTGATCAGTGCGTCCTTTAAAAAATGTACATTGTTGGTCCTTTATTCGAACATTCTCTTTTTTACATCAACAATAAAGCTGTTTATCTGAATCAGTCACAATTGATAGGGACCCGCCGCCAAACACAGGGCCTTATTTACGAGGATTTGGTGCAGGCATCTTGCTTCGCTGACGTGCTTCAAAAGAAAAGGGCAGGAATGCACCGTGTCTATGAGATATGGCGCATTCCTGTCCGTTTCCCCTACGCTGGTGCACAATGGACTGCCATGCACCAACGCAGGCGCCCTTGCGCCATGGCTTAAGGGTGTCTGTGTTGTAGGGATGATTTTTTTGTGCAGGAAGGGACACCTTGTAAATCTGGGAATGTGTCAAATTCCATGGATGTTGTGTGGGACCACCCATAGCAACCCCATGGAACGCCCCTTTCACGCAGACTAATGCATGAAAGGGGCCATATTTATAAGGCCATGAAAAACCACGCAGGGTGGCATTACGTGGCCCTGTAAATATGGGCAGGCACACTGCGTGCAATGGGCTTGTAAATAAGGCTCACTCTACCTCTAGCCTTCCTTTTTTAGTCATGCTTGTGGTCCTTGTAGTATCCTAAAGTACACGAGGGTTAGCCCCATCCTTTTCGAGAAACCATGGCAACACTAGTGGATGCAGTAAACCTAAAGAAGATGTTAGGAACATTACTCTTACCCTACACTGTACCATCTGCGCACTTCTATTTCACGTTGAACAAATAAATGAGCAAATAGAAAAATTGATTTCACTACTTCAATATTTTCCATATTCGTGCATGAGTCATGCTATCCACCTCCTACTGTCACTGCTGTCCCAGCCACATGTTCCTTTGGCTTTCTTCCTGGAGTTCTTGTTATTTTCTCCTGAGATGTCTGTGCTTTATGTGAAGATGCTGCTGCTGCTACCATAGTGTGTGTGATGGGGTCCAATCCGGTGCTCAGCACCACAGCCTCATGTCACATTGGCAGGTCTACAAGGGTCTGGGAGAAAAAGGGTACATGAGAGAAGTGTGCTGCAGGCAGCCATGCAAAAGGAGGGCAGGTAGTCGAGAAGGAATGAGCAACATTTGTCACCTCTCATTTTTCTTTGTTTAAATCTGTTTTTATTGTTTTCTGGTTTTTAAATTACAATATATCTGACATTTTCCGGAAGTCCATTTAAATTACACTGTAACTTGATAATAGCAATGCAGTCAATACAATAGACAATCCATGCATTATTACGCATGAACAGGCCCAAAGTGACATTGATTGATATAATGCCTCACCAGACAGATTTTAACTACAATCAACTTAACTCTTATAACACCCAACAGTTTGCTGTGCTTCCTGAGACCCCTTATTGTTGCCTTGAATTGCCAGATGTAGTACATCTGTTATGTCCCGTAGAATAACCCAACCCAAAAATATACGGTTTGTACATATCTCTGTGCATACTCCAGTGCCCAATGCATGTAAATCGCATGGTTTGTAGAAACACCCAAGGGGGTTCCGCGTGTGTCTAAATTGTTTGACGGGGAATAGTTGGAGGGGCAAAACAAATCGAGGATCTCAGTCGAGTGGGGAAGGGGGGAACAGCCATAGCAGTCCTTGGATGGGAGGGGGTGGGGAAGTGACGGGGGAAACAGCGCCGTACTCGCCACCCGGCGCAGGTGTTTCTAATAAGGTAGTGGTCGCCGCCCCGCCATATGTGTTTTGTATGGCGATCTCAGTCATGTGCCCCTTCAACCCCTTCGGGCTCATCTTCTGATGCTTCTGATCAATCTTGCCAGTGTGTTCTGTAATCTGATAGTATTGTGTCCCTTGCCTCCGCCACTGGCTGTTTCCGCACCCCCAACGGAGGCCTCCCTACGAAGTGCCACACGTTCTGCCTGCGCCCAACACAACATGGATTGGTACCAGGCTTTGGCTGGCGGGGGACTAGGGGATTTCCAACGACGCGTGAGCAGGCCCAGGTCTATATATCTAGACGTCACCTTGTACTTTTTGGATCTTTGGTACAATCCTAATATGCATGATTCTCATGTTCAGTCCAGGGTGCGTCCCATGCACTTAGCCAAGCATGTGGTGACTGAACCCCAATATGTTTGGATAATCGTACACGACCACAGCATGTGCAGTAGGTCTGCTCCAATTTTTCCGCATCTCGCGCAGCAGGCGTCATTTCGGTTATGCACTCCGGGGTCAGATAGGCTCTATGTATTATATAATACTGAATGAGCCGAAACCTGGCACTGTGATGGATTCGTGTGGGGCTCTCAAGTATGCTGTCCTGCTCCGTGATGGGTTGCAGCAGATCGGTGTCCCAATGGACATGGAGAGATGTCAGTTGCGGTGCCCTGTGCATTCTAAGCGACTCCGCAAACCACTTGGTGAGGTGACAGCCCGTTCCCAACTCATGTAAATATTGTATCGTTAAATGGGTGGCAGATTCTTGCATCATATCATCCACAACGCGCTTAGCGTGCACACTACTGCGGCATGCAGCAGGAACTGACCTTGCACAATCCCGAACCTTCAGCCAGATCCGCGAGCGGCATCAATTGCCCATCGTTGTATAGGTCGCTTAACGTCTGCACATCCACCTCCTCCCAATGCGTGAGTTCTGTACTAGCTACTGCCCCATACCTCCTGGGTGTGCCTAAGATGGGCAGTGAAGGCGCGCATGGCAACACCCGATTTGTAATGCGAAGACTACATCGGTAGCACTGGTATGCCACCCGTACCAGCAACAGTGTAGGAACTCCGCCTTTCCAACCAGGATGGAACAATGTCACTACCTGCGGATGAGTAAGTCCGGGCACCTGTTTTGCAGATGGCGTGCACTTAACCATCGCGCCACCCATTGGAGTTGCGCCGCTAGATAGTATTGCTCCATGTTTGGCAATGAGAGGCCTCCCCGGTTTGTCAACAGGTACATCTTGGCTAATGATACTCTACTGCACGATCCACGCCAGATGAACTGTCGCATATTGGATTCCAGTTTTTTTTTAAACTGCAACCCAAGCAACAATGGTAAGTTTGTAAAATAGTAAAGTAGACGTGGCAGAGACCACCATCTTCAGTAGTGCTACTCTGCCCATAACCGCGAGCGGTAAGGCACCTCAAAAGGCCACCTGTGCCCGTATCGACGTGGCAGCATGTACCAGATTGCCGTCAAGGAGGACTGACTCATCCCTGTATATGAGAATCCCCAAGTATCCGAATGCTTCCAATTGCCAATGCACAGGCCCACCATTAATAACCAAACACGGATCAGGAGTGGACGCAGCGAAGGGGTACAAGTACGATTTTTCCCAGTTTACCTTTAGGCCTGACACCGAGGTAAATCGGGATAGGGCATCCTCGATTACTGCGCATGATTGCCCCACATCCCTCAGATATATGAGCAGATCATCTGCATATAATGAAACCGCATGGATGTCGTCTCCTAAGGGGATTCCCCACTCTTCTTGTGTGCTGTGTAGCGTCTCAGATAGAGGCTCGATAGCGAGCGCAAACCACAAAGGAGAAAGTGGGCAGCCCTGCCTCGTGCCGCGTTCTATGGGGACTTACCGTGACACATAAGGGCCTGTCCTGACTCTAGAGGTTGGACTTGTATAAAGTAGCTTCACTAGACCCAAGTACTCCTCACCCAGTCCATATTTAAGCACTGTATTAAATAGAAACTCCCATTCCAGCATGTTGAACGCTTTCTCCAGGTCTAGCACCAGGCAACCAGCCTGCGCCCATCTGTCCCTGGAGTAACGTGCCACTGGAGGAAGTGCCATAGATTTAGCGACGTGCTGTGCACTGGCATGAATCCGTTTTGATCTGCATGTACTAATTGCGGTACTAAAGGGGCCAATCTATTCGCTAATATCTTGGCTAGGACTTTATAGTCCGTATTAAGGACCGCTAACGGCCGGAATGAGCCTATTAGCTCAGCGTCTCTGTTAGGTTTGGATAGGGACACCAGCAGGGACTCACGGAGTGTAGTCGGGAGTGCTTCCTCTTCTTGTGCGTTTTGATACATTGCAAGAAGGCATGGTGCCAAGGCCTGTTGATAGGCTTTGTAATATTCAGCCGAGTAGCCATCTGGGCCCAGTGCCTTGCCCGTGGCCAATTAGCATATAGCACTTTGCATTTCCTCTAGTGCAGTGGTTCCCAAACTTTTGACTCCTGAGGACCCCCTTTGAGTCACCACTGGAAGCCGGGGACCCCCAAGCAATTTGTATGATTTAAATTTCAAACATTAAAACAGTAATTCACAACAAATAAACACACATGTGCACACTTTTGGTGACGTTACCGTGGCGATAGAGGCTTCGCCTTATTTACAAGGCAGCGTTAAGCCACATAACATGACTTAATGCTGCCTTTTAAATAAGGTCCCCTGTCACACAATGCTTAGCCTGAAAGGGGTGGGCAGTGGGTGTTGCAGTGGGCGTTCCACCGCAACACCCATTGATTTTGACTCTGCCCCCTATTTACAAGGGCAGCATAAATAGGAGGCAGCGTCAAAAATAAGACCAAGGAAAACCAGGTCTTAGCTTGGCAAAACGAGGAGAAATCCTTTATTTCTCCTCGTTTTTACTTTTTCCATGTGGCTTGCCTTGTACAGCACACATGGAAAAATCAAAACGCCTTGGATTATTTATGTTCAAGATTGTGACCCTTCCTGCACATAAACAATCTTTTTAAAAAATTCCATTTTGTAACTTCCATGTGTGCTGCATCAAGCAGCACACATAGAAGTGACAAAACAGCATTTCAAGATTGTCAGTGCACTTTACATCACCCACAGATTGAGATAATGAATCATACGTGTAAATCAGTGTATAGAAAATGTTACATAAGGCAAAGGGTACTACAAGGTGTAGGATTCACATGTCATTCATACTGGTAGGCATTTTTAAAGAGTGCTTGGTCTGGAGAAGCACAAACTTGGGATTCAGAACATCACTCAGTGGTTAGCATTGACTTTAACAATAAAAATGTATTTCCGCCCAAATAAACCTTTTTAGCAGCATCAGGATAATGAAAGACAGGGAAAAAACATAAGTTACTAACTTGTACCATGCAGTTTGCAGGCAGCTCTTTGATGACAGTTTATAGGTCACTGTGCTAGATTTCGGCTGTCACTTATGAACTGCACAGTAACAAAAGAATCTCTGTGACAAAAGCAGTAACACATTCACCTATGCACATAAAATACTGTTTTTTAAAATGTATGGTACACGTTCTTTGCAGAAGGCATATTAACCCATTAAAACATGTACATCCAACAAGGGCAGAGACTGTCAGTTGATTCCTTTGTGTTCTACTGCAGCTTCCCAGAGTGTTCTAAAGAACAACTAGAGCGCCAACAGTCCTACTTATGACAAACGTATGGCACACCTGAAGCCATCTTGGTTGGAATAAAGTGGTAATTCTTAAAACATTTAATTTAAAAAGGAACAAAATGAGGGGGTTCATTTTGCCATAGAAAGTATGATTAGTGCTGCAGAAACAAAAATTAGGGCACATTTTGAGTGACTTCTCAAATCCTCTTCTATTTCATTAAAAAATTCTGACATGCAGACTGAAACATGCACTTTCAATACCAGCAGCAGACTTCCCTGGTGAGCAGTAGCTTTACTACAGTGATCTAATAAGCAACCAGAGTGCTAACATTCTGAATTTATGGCAAATTTGTGACACATCTGAATGCCTTCTTGATGGAATCAAAGTAAAAAACTGAAAGTATTTCCTACTGAGGAGACTGTAGTAAATGAGGAAATTAGGAAACATCATAACAAATAAGTCTCCCAAAATGGCCACCAGAGACAAAAGAGCCCAAATGTAGCCCAAATATCACCCAGAACTAGAGCGCTAACAGTCTTACTTATGACAAAAGTATGGCACACTTGAAGCCATCTTGATTGGAATAAAGTGGTAACACTTAAAACATTTAATTTACAAAGGAACAAAATGAGGGGGTTCATTTTGCCATAGAAATTATGATTAGTTCTGCAGAAAGAAAAATTAGGGCACATTTTGACTTCTCAAATCCTCTTCTATTTCATAAACAAATTCTGACATGCAGACTGAAACATGCACTTTGATTACCAGCAGCAGACGTCCCTGGTGAGCAGCAGTTTTACTACAGTGATCTAATGAGCAACTAGAGTGCTAACATTCAGAATTTATGGCAAATGTGTGACACATCTGAAGGTCTTCTTGATGGAACCAAAATAAAAAACTGAAAGTATTCCCACTGAGGAGAGTGCAGTAAATGAGGAAATTAGGAAACTTCATAACAAATAAATCTCCCAAGATGGCCACCAGAGACAAAAGAGCCGAAATGTAGCCCAAATATCAACCAGATGTAGCCCAAGTATAGCCTAATGACAGAATGTCCCAGAGTGTTCTTAAGAACAACTAGAGCGCTTACTGTCTTACTTATGACAAAAGTATGGCACACCTGAAGCCATCTTGATTGGAATAAACTGGTAACACTTAAAACATTTAATTTAAAAAGGAACACAATGAGGGAGTTCATTTTGCCATAGAAATTATGATTAGTGCTGAAGAAAGAAAAATTAGGGCACATTTTGAGTGACTTCTCTAATCCTCTTCTATTTCATTAAAAAATTCTGATATGCAGACTGAAACATGCACTTTTAATACCAGCAGCAGACTTCCGTGGTGAGCAGTAGCTTTACTACAGTGATCTAATGAGCAACTAGAGTGCTAACATTCAGAATTTATGGCAAATGTGTGACATATCTGAATACCTTCTTGATGGAATCAAAGTAAAAAACTGAAAGCATTTCCTACTGAGGAGACTGCAGTTAATGAGGAAATTAGGAAACTTCATAACAAATAAATCTCCCAAGATGGCCACCAGACACAAAAGAGCCTAATTGCAGCACAAATATCACCCATATGTAGCCCACATGTAGCCCAATGACAGAAGTGTGCAAAACACTTATTTAATGTGTATTTGCAGTTTTATATAGTGCAGACTTGTCAGGTATTGGAATGCTTTACATGAGCATTGGTTACATCACACAAGATCAAATTCATTTTGGTTGTAGACATGGGGAGATCAAGTGATTTGACCAGAATCACAGAATGTTGAGCTGAAGCAGAAACTCCAACCTGGTTCCTCAGTTGCAAAGTCTGCAGCTCTGGAAGTAACACCACATCCTCTCGCCAAGGAGCAACATTTAATCAAGTGGTCAACTGGATAAAAAAACATAAAGATTACAAATAATTTAAAAGTTCTTTGTCGCTATTTGAAAACTCAGAAAATATGTCCTCATTTTAGTTTTTTAGAGCACTAACCATAATTTTGATGCAAATAAGACCCTCTCATATATGTAATTTCTAAAGGAAATACTCTAGATATTACAGTTTTGATTACATCAAGATGACGTCAGGCGTTCCACACTTTTGTAATAAATATAGAATGTTAGCAATCTAGTTGTTCATTGGGATACTGTTGAGAGGCAGAGACCAGGGGCACGGACTCTGAAAATTGAAGGCAGGTAGGAGAGTGCAGAGGCAACAATTTGTCCACACTGGGCAGGCAGGAAGGGCAGTGGCAGCACAACAGACTATGGAGGGCAGTGGAAAAGGGGGGCAGGGGCAACAAACCAACAATACAGGACTGGCAAGAGAGGCTGTGGCAATATAATAGACCATTGTGGGCAGAAGGAAGAGGCAGTGGTAGTACAACCATACATGCCAACAGACCCGTTTCAGCCAGGAAACGCCCAATGTTTTTAAGCTCAAATGGGCTTTATTTGATCTGTCTCCTGTCTACAATCTCCTCTTTTTCAATGTAACTCAAAGGGGAAAATCAATACCCCAGTTTTTTTTCAAAATCTCCCTCTTACCAAGTTCAAAATGTTCGCAAGTATGGTACATTGAATCATGGTAGGCAGGAGGAATTGGGGTAGGGACATGGACTCAGATAACCGAGGACAGGAGGGACATGGAGAGGTGCACCAAACTGACCCTACAGGGCAGGCATCAGGGTTTGCAGCAGCACAATACACCACACAGCGCATGCGGGACGGGAGTGCAGCACAACAATCCATAGAAAGCAATAGGGAGGGGACAGGACCATGCACATGGACAACAGAGAACAGATGGGAAAGAGGCAATGGTAGCTAGCTGACCATAATGGACAGACAGGAGAGAAAGCTGCAGCATAACAGACCATAAAGGGCAGGAGGGACGGATCAGGGGCATTACAATGGAACAGACAAGCCAGGAGGGAGGGAATAGGGGGTCTGCACATGGAAACAGAGGGCTGGGGCCAAGGTGGCAGGGCAGGAGCAGCAAGATGACCATGGAGGTCAGGCAGGATGGGCACTAGAAACAAGACACACCATGGAGAGCAACAATGAGACTATGGTGGCATACACACCGACCATGGAGGGAAGGTGGGAGGGGGTCAGGGGCAGCTAGCTGACCACACAGGGAAGGTGGGAGGGGCCATGGCAGCACAGAAGAC
Organism: Triturus cristatus; assembly: GCF_964204655.1. Lineage (NCBI taxonomy): Eukaryota > Metazoa > Chordata > Amphibia > Caudata > Salamandridae > Triturus > Triturus cristatus. The sequence continues at coordinate 1,044,923,685 of NC_140594.1, forward strand.
CATGCATGGTAAGCGGGAGGGTTAGTGGCAGCACAATGGCTATGATGGGCAAGAAGGAGGGTGCAGGGGCATGCACAAAGGACCATGGAGGATAGAAGGGAGGGTCAGGACCTGGGCACAGACAAGAGAGTTCAGGGGAAGGGGCCTCACAACAGACCACGCGGGGCAGGCAGGAGGAGCAGTTGCAGCACAACAGATCAGGGAGGGCTTTAGAAATGGCCAATGGAATAAAAGATCTGCTGGCCCTGGCAGTGATGCATTGACATTGCGGTACCTTTCAGAAATCAGTGTCTTGCCACTCCTTACTCTTTTTTACAGTTTAAGACAGCATGTTGCTTTCTGGGGCTTGTAGTTTTTCTTTTGAGATAAGTAGTAGGTTTAAAAACCCTGACCTTGCTGAAAGTTTGCACATAAAGTAAAAAGAATGAAGTACTCACGGGGGCGAGTCTAAATGTTTATTACGGGGCTCACATTGCAACCAGACGCATTTCGGTAGTCGCCTTTCTCAATGGTGATCAGGCGCGCCGGAAACGGACATTGTTTATATGTCAATCATTTCCTGTATCCCGACATGGTTAACAACAGCAAAAACGGACTGCGTTTCTAATAGAAAATCATTCCCGCCATCTTGTGACATGCAAAGTCCATTTATTCATATACATTTTATAAATATAAATCGCTATACATTATACGTTTGTGACAACGAAAGCCTTATTGTATAAGTAATTTACCCAATATATTTCTGTTGGTATTCTCATATCACTTCCAACTATATTTAGACATAGATTGCCCAGAGTCTGCAAGAAATCATCATATTGCGCCCACAAATGGGTAAATCATCGACTCTATAATCGCTTCCTTCTCACAAACATATTTAAATGTCAAGGTAAAAATAATGAAAGCACAATGCAAAAGGTTCAGTTTCCAGAATAATGTAATACCTCCGATCTCAATAGATCAATATATCTATAGCTCTCAGAAATCCGGAATGCAAATAGAGGATCACAACAAATATCTCGCCCTAAATGGGCATACCCTTCGACATTCAAAATATTGTGGACTTTAACACAGCGCAATATTTCATCTTATGGGGCATCATCACCCCTCATGTTTGTTAACCAAAGGATATGTATCAAAGAATAAACTATCAAAATAAACTTTTAGGTTCACATCATACACATCAGAAATTCATGTCTAATGTCCTTCAATTTCGTCAGTTTTAAAACAATTCAAATTGATAGATCGTAATTATAACGTCAACAGACAGTTACCGTATTTTGGTCACAAACATTGATACATTGCATTGAGAATCACTGGTTAGACGGAACGCTCTAAATACACCCCTTCCAAAAAGCGGTTTTGTATGTATTTCTAGACCCATTTTTCTATTAGTTAACCACTTATAGAATTGCAAAATGGCTCTAATGTATAGCAAAAGGCCATTTTCCAATTACAAACTCTGTGATTTTGTGAATCGCACAATTTGAAACAGAAAAATGTTTTGTACTTCTGACCCCATGTTCTCTTTAGTCATGTCTTCCGACCAGAGAAACTCCATCAAATATTGTATTGTTTGTAAGTGGTGCCAACACATGCATTATTACATTTTCTTGTGCATATATGAAAAGGTAACACTCTCCAGAGAAATGCCCCAACTAATTAATGCTTGGCTTTATAGTCTATTAACAATTTTTATATACATATATATATGCCTTCACAAAGAGTTCACCAGATTCGAGGACGCACTCCGTAGCAGAGAGGTGACACCTTTATTTGAAAAACATGCAGCATCACATCCTGATTAAATGTCCCCGGCCTTACGCGTTTCAGGGAATCCTTTCCCCTTCCTCAGAGGCCCCCATGAGCAGCTTCAGGTCACGTGACTGCTTTTCACTCTGCGTGCTTTCAAATCATAATTGGTCTCCGGTGTTCCCTTTAATAGTTCATTCTGTTGCACGCTGGTTATTGCAGTCCTAATTTGTAATGTTTTACCCTCCAGTGGGCTAAGTTGCTCATATCGATTTCAGGACACATTCAGCAGCCCCTTGTTGAGCCTCCAGATGGGATGCTGTATGTTCAATAAGTTCCTCTGCTGCGCCGAATTTGAAGGAACATGATTTTCCTCCACACGGACCACTTTCAATCATCCGGGCGGTGCGATAAACTCCACGGCCTGGAGACGCCGTGTTTTAATGCCTTCACAAAGAGTTCACCAGATTCGAGGACTCACTCCATAGCAGAGAGGTAACACCTTTATTTGAAAAACATGCAGCATCACATCCTGATTAAATGTCCCCGGCCTTACGCGTTTCAGGGAATCCTTTCCCCTTCCTCAGAGGCCCCCATGAGCAGCTTCAGGTTACGTGACTGGAGGCTCAACAAGGGGCTGCTGAATGTGTCCTGAAATCGATATGAGCAACTTAGCCCACTGGAGGTTAACACATTACAAATTAGGACTGCAATAACCAGCGTGCAACAGAATGAACTATTAAAGGGCACACCGGAGGCCAATTATGATTTGAAAGCACGCAGAGTGAAAAGCAGTCACGTAACCTGAAGCTGCTCATGGGGGCCTCTGAGGAAGGGGAAAGGATTCCCTGAAACGCGTAAGGCCGGGGACATTTAATCAGGATGTGATGCTGCATGTTTTTCAAATAAAGGTGTCACCTCTCTGCTACGGAGTGCGTCCTCGAATCTGGTGAACTCTTTGTGAATACATACATATATATATATATCTCTCAGCTTCAAAGTGTGCATCCGTTTGTCCGTGCACTCGTGGACTGGTGCTTCCATGCGGGAGATGCGCCCGCAAATATAAAAGCTACCAGCCTCGCACATAAAGTACAAAGAATGAAGCACTCACGGGGGCGAGTCCAAACGTTTATTCCGGGACTCACATTGCAACCAGACGCGTTTCGGCAGTCGCCTTTCTCGATGGTGATCAGGCACGCCGGAAATGGCCATTGTTTATATGTCAATCATTTCCTGTATCCAGACATGGTTAACAACAGCAAAAATGGACAGCGTTTCTAATAGAAAAACATTCCTCCATCTTGTGACATGCAAAGTCCATGTATTCATATACATTTTATACATATAAATCACTATACATTATGCGTTTGTGACAACGAAAGCCTCCGTATACAAGTAATTTACCCAATAAATTTCTGTTGGTATTGTCATATCACTTCCTACTACATTTAGACATAGATTTCCCAGAGTCTGCAAGAAATCATCATATTGCGCCCACAAATGGGAAAATCATCGACTCTATAATCGCTTCCTTCTCACAAACATATTTAAATGTCAAGGTAAAAATAATGAAAGCACAATGCAAAAGGTTCAGTTTCCAGAATAATGTAATACCTCCGATCTCAATAGATCAATATATCTATAGCTCCCAGAAATCCAGAATGCAAATAGAGGATCACAACAAATATCTCGCCCTAAATGGGCATACCCTTCGACATTCATAATATTGTGGACTTTAACACAGTGCAATATTTCATCTTATGGGGCATCATCACCCCTCATGTTTGTTAACCAAAGGATATGTATCAAAGAATAAACTATCAAAATTTAGGTTCACATCATACACATCAGAAATTCATGTCTAATGTCCTTCAATTTCGTCAGTTTTAAAACAATTCAAATTGATAGATCGTAATTAGAACATCAACAGACAGTTACCGTATTTTGGTCACAAACATTGATACATTGCATTGAGAATCACTGGTTAGACGGAACGGTCCAAATACACCCCTTCCAAAAAGCGGTTTTGTATGTATTTCAAGACCCATTTTTCTATTAGTTAACCACTTATAGAATTGCAAAATGGCTCTAATGTATAGCAAAAGGCCATTTTCCAATTACAAACTCTGTGATTTTGCGAATCGCACAATTTGAAACAGAAAAATGTTTTGTACTTCTGACCCCATGTTCTCTTTAGTCATGTCGTCCGACCAGAGAAACTCCATCAAATATTGTATTGTTTGTAAGTGGTGCCAACACATGCATTATTACATTTTCTTGTGCATATATGAAAAGGTAACACTCCCCAGAGAAATGCCCCAACTAATTAATGCTTGGCTTTATAGTCTATCAACAATTTTTATATATATATATATATATATATAAATATATATATTACCTACTGGCGGTCGCCAGTAGGTAGTTATAGTTAGGACCACGTTTCCATAGGAAATCCGCAACATTCTATTTTGAATAACTTTGGCGCCGGACGACGAATCCTCGCGAATTTTTCAAAATAGGTGGGGCGCTACGCTCCGCTCCTACCCTGAAAGTCTCGGGGCGATTCGTCAAGCGGGGGCTGAGATAAAAGGGGGGTCCCAAAACGCGTTTTTCCCATGCATTTTTCCATAGGACCTTTAGACAGGGCTACAGCCCGAACGGCTGAACAGAATTACTAGAAATTTGGCAGAGAGGTAGTCCTCAGGTCAAGGAAGTGCCTTTTGTAGGTTTGGTGTAAATCTGTTCAGTAGATTCTGAGAAAATAGCCTTTAAATCAATATATATATCTGAGCCAGCTTACGGTGCGCTTACGGTACGCTTACCGTAGGCGTACGGTGGCGTGCGCGAGCGCGATTCTGATTGGCTCTTAGATCTAAGTAAACATTCGAATCGGCCGAAACCAGGAAGCGGCGGCTGCCATTTTCTCTCTCGCACTGAGAGTGATTTTTAAAATATAAAGCCCAAAAACATGTAAAGGGGCTGTTTAGACAGCTCCCACACACATAGCCATGTTGAGGGAGTCCCCAAAGATCCCCCAAGGCCAAAAACGAAATTTTTATTTTTTCGGTAATTTCGCCGATTACGCTTACCGTACGCGTACGGTAAAAAATTAAAAAAAAAAAAATTATCCACACTCTCTCCACCCCGTGTGCAATTGGTGCCCGATGGGCACCAATTGTGCATGGCTTATTACACCTGAGATAAACTAAAATATTAAAAAAAAAAATAATAAAAAAAAAAATTATCCACACTCTCTCCACCCCGTGTGCAAATGGTGCCCGTAGGGCACCATTTGTGCATGGCTTATAAAATATACGAAAAATTAAAATATTACCTTTCAAAACGAAGTGCATCATATGTCCTCCATGTGCGCACGGTGCGCGAAGCGCATCGTGCGTACATGGCCCATCTAGCGTAACGCGGGCACGCGGTGCGCGTAGCGCACCGCGTGCCCACCGTGCGTGCACGGCACTAACTGCGTAAAGTGGGCGCGCGGTGCGCGAAGCGCACCGCGTGCTCACCGTGCGCGCACGGAACGAACTGCGTTAAGTGGGCGCGCACGCCACGAATGGCGTAAAGTAACTTAGCATTTAAAAAAACGTACAAATTCACTGAAAAAACCATAGGTTTCACACACGTTATAGTTAGGAATTAGCATTTAAAAAACCTTGCAAATTCACTGAAAAAACCATAGGTTTCACACATGTTATAGTTAGCGGAAATTTTACTGATAAAAAACCAATGAAATTCCCCCGTTATAGTTAGTGCAGGCAACTATAACTCACGCGACCGCAATCTTCTGCTGATGACATATGTGTCTTTATGAAAAAAAAATATTTGTAATATATGTATAGCTAAAAATGTATGGAAGAAGACATGGGCAAATAAGTGTCTAAATACAGTATTAGCATCAGCAGAGGATTGCGGTCGCGTGAGTTATAGTTGCCTGCACTAACTATAACGGGGGAATTTCATTGGTTTTTTATCAGTAAAATTTCCGCTAACTATAACATGTGTGAAACCTATGGTTTTTTCAGTGAATATATATATATATATATATATATATATATATATATATATATATATTATCTACTGGCGGTCGCCAGTAGATAGTTATAGTTAGGACCGAGTTCCCATAGGAAATCTGAAAATTCTATTTTGAATAACTTTGGCGCCGGTTGACTTATCTTCGTGAAATTTTCAAAACTAATGGGGCACTCCGCTCAGCTCCTACCCTGAAAGTCTCGGGGTGATTCGTTTTCCCATAGGACCTTTAGTCGAAGGTACAGCCCGAACGGCTGAACAGAATTACTTGAAATTTGGCAAAGAGGTAGTCCTCAGGTCAGGCATGTGCCTTTTGCTTAAATGGTGTAAATCCGTTCAGTAGTTCCTGAGAAAATCAAAAGTAAAATCACATATATATCTGGGCGGAGCCTAACCACACATCCCATCGTGAGGTCTGATTGGCTGTCAGCACTTCATCCAAGAAGTGTTGGCGGCCATCTTGGGACCAATATACGTGATAGTACCTCATTAAAAAAGCATTGCAGTTAATAGAAGGTTTTAAGACTTTAGTTACATTATAAATCATTTGTTGATTGTACCATACTCATTTTAGGAATTGTGATGTGTTCTAAGGTGATTTTACCATGTGAAAAAGCCTTCTGCTGTGATATCATAAATCATGTTTGACAGAAAACTATTCTCTCATGCTTTTCCCACAGAGGTTTGGAAGGTGATCTATAAGCTAACTGAGAGCATATTTTCTGTAAATTCACATTATCTTTCTCAGTCATGTGAGAATGAAGCCTGACATTCTCAGTAAAACATGTACATCCAACAAGGGCAGAGACTGTCAGTTGATTCCTTTGTGTTCTACTGCAGCTTCCCAGAGTGTTCTAAAGAACAACTAGAGCGCCAACAGTCCTACTTATGACAAACGTATGGCACACCTGAAGCCATCTTGGTTGGAATAAAGTGGTAATTCTTAAAACATTTAATTTAAAAAGGAACAAAATGAGGGGGTTCATTTTGCCATAGAAAGTATGATTAGTGCTGCAGAAACAAAAATTAGGGCACATTTTGAGTGACTTCTCAAATCCTCTTCTATTTCATTAAAAAATTCTGACATGCAGACTGAAACATGCACTTTCAATACCAGCAGCAGACTTCCCTGGTGAGCAGTAGCTTTACTACAGTGATCTAATAAGCAACCAGAGTGCTAACATTCTGAATTTATGGCAAATTTGTGACACATCTGAATGCCTTCTTGATGGAATCAAAGTAAAAAACTGAAAGTATTTCCTACTGAGGAGACTGTAGTAAATGAGGAAATTAGGAAACATCATAACAAATAAGTCTCCCAAAATGGCCACCAGAGACAAAAGAGCCCAAATGTAGCCCAAATATCACCCAGAACTAGAGCGCTAACAGTCTTACTTATGACAAAAGTATGGCACACTTGAAGCCATCTTGATTGGAATAAAGTGGTAACACTTAAAACATTTAATTTACAAAGGAACAAAATGAGGGGGTTCATTTTGCCATAGAAATTATGATTAGTTCTGCAGAAAGAAAAATTAGGGCACATTTTGACTTCTCAAATCCTCTTCTATTTCATAAACAAATTCTGACATGCAGACTGAAACATGCACTTTGATTACCAGCAGCAGACGTCCCTGGTGAGCAGCAGTTTTACTACAGTGATCTAATGAGCAACTAGAGTGCTAACATTCAGAATTTATGGCAAATGTGTGACACATCTGAAGGTCTTCTTGATGGAACCAAAATAAAAAACTGAAAGTATTCCCACTGAGGAGAGTGCAGTAAATGAGGAAATTAGGAAACTTCATAACAAATAAATCTCCCAAGATGGCCACCAGAGACAAAAGAGCCGAAATGTAGCCCAAATATCAACCAGAAGTAGCCCAAGTATAGCCTAATGACAGAATGTCCCAGAGTGTTCTTAAGAACAACTAGAGCGCTTACTGTCTTACTTATGACAAAAGTATGGCACACCTGAAGCCATCTTGATTGGAATAAACTGGTAACACTTAAAACATTTAATTTAAAAAGGAACACAATGAGGGAGTTCATTTTGCCATAGAAATTATGATTAGTGCTGAAGAAAGAAAAATTAGGGCACATTTTGAGTGACTTCTCTAATCCTCTTCTATTTCATTAAAAAAATTCTGATATGCAGACTGAAACATGCACTTTTAATACCAGCAGCAGACTTCCGTGGTGAGCAGTAGCTTTACTACAGTGATCTAATGAGCAACTAGAGTGCTAACATTCAGAATTTATGGCAAATGTGTGACATATCTGAATACCTTCTTGATGGAATCAAAGTAAAAAACTGAAAGCATTTCCTACTGAGGAGACTGCAGTTAATGAGGAAATTAGGAAACTTCATAACAAATAAATCTCCCAAGATGGCCACCAGACACAAAAGAGCCTAATTGCAGCACAAATATCACCCATATGTAGCCCACATGTAGCCCAATGACAGAAGTGTGCAAAACACTTATTTAATGTGTATTTGCAGTTTTATATAGTGCAGACTTGTCAGGTATTGGAATGCTTTACATGAGCATTGGTTACATCACACAAGATCAAATTCATTTTGGTTGTAGACATGGGGAGATCAAGTGATTTGACCAGAATCACAGAATGTTGAGCTGAAGCAGAAACTCCAACCTGGTTCCTCAGTTGCAAAGTCTGCAGCTCTGGAAGTAACACCACATCCTCTCGCCAAGGAGCAACATTTAATCAAGTGGTCAACTGGATAAAAAAACATAAAGATTACAAATAATTTAAAAGTTCTTTGTCGTTATTTGAAAACTCAGAAAATATGTCCTCATTTTAGTTTTTTAGAGCACTAACCATAATTTTGATGCAAATAAGACCCTCTTATATATGTAATTTCTAAAGGAAATACTCTAGATATTACAGTTTTGATTACATCAAGATGACGTCAGGCGTTCCACACTTTTGTAATAAATATAGAATGTTAGCAATCTAGTTGTTCATTGGGATACTGTTGAGAGGCAGAGACCAGGGGCACGGACTCTGAAAATTGAAGGCAGGTAGGAGAGTGCAGAGGCAACAATTTGTCCACACTGGGCAGGCAGGAAGGGCAGTGGCAGCACAACAGACTATGGAGGGCAGTGGAAAAGGGGGGCAGGGGCAACAAACCAACAATACAGGACTGGCAAGAGAGGCTGTGGCAATATAATAGACCATTGTGGGCAGAAGGAAGAAGCAGTGGTAGTACAACCATACATGCCAACAGACCCGTTTCAGCCAGGAAACGCCCAATGTTTTTAAGCTCAAATGGGCTTTATTTGATCTGTCTCCTGTCTACAATCTCCTCTTTTTCAATGTAACTCAAAGGGGAAAATCAATACCCCAGTTTTTTTTCAAAATCTCCCTCTTACCAAGTTCAAAATGTTCGCAAGTATGGTACATTGAATCATGGTAGGCAGGAGGAATTGGGGTAGGGACATGGACTCAGATAACCGAGGACAGGAGGGACATGGAGAGGTGCACCAAACTGACCCTACAGGGCAGGCATCAGGGTTTGCAGCAGCACAATACACCACACAGCGCATGCGGGACGGGAGTGCAGCACAACAATCCATAGAAAGCAATAGGGAGGGGACAGGACCATGCACATGGACAACAGAGAACAGATGGGAAAGAGGCAATGGTAGCTAGCTGACCATAATGGACAGACAGGAGAGAAAGCTGCAGCATAACAGACCATAAAGGGCAGGAGGGACGGATCAGGGGCATTACAATGGAACAGACAAGCCAGGAGGGAGGGAATAGGGGGTCTGCACATGGAAACAGAGGGCTGGGGCCAAGGTGGCAGGGCAGGAGCAGCAAGATGACCATGGAGGTCAGGCAGGATGGGCACTAGAAACAAGACACACCATGGAGAGCAACAATGAGACTATGGTGGCATACACACCGACCATGGAGGGAAGGTGGGAGGGGGTCAGGGGCAGCTAGCTGACCACACAGGGAAGGTGGGAGGGGCCATGGCAGCACAGAAGACCATGCATGGTAAGCGGGAGGGTTAGTGGCAGCACAATGGCTATGATGGGCAAGAAGGAGGGTGCAGGGGCATGCACAAAGGACCATGGAGGATAGAAGGGAGGGTCAGGACCTGGGCACAGACAAGAGAGTTCAGGGGAAGGGGCCTCACAACAGACCACGCGGGGCAGGCAGGAGGAGCAGTTGCAGCACAACAGATCAGGGAGGGCAGAAGGGTGTGGCAGTAAAATGGACCATGGAGGACAGGAGGAAGGGGATAGGGGCATGGCATGTGGACAGGCAGGGTGGAGGTGGCAGAGACAGGTTGCAGTCATCTGACAATGCTAGGCAGGTGGGAGGGGAGTGGCAGCTCAACAGAACACTCAGAGTAGATAGGAGTGGCAGGTCCATGGAACATAGTGGGCAAAAAGGATGGAGCAGGGGCATGCACAAAGACATCGGAGGGCAGGGGGAAGGAGAATAGGGGCAGCAAGCTAAGCACAGAGGCTAAGCAGGAGGTCAATGATGGGCCATAGAATTGGGCAATGGAGGGCAGGAGGAGTGGACTGGTACATCATGCTAAACGGAGGGCAGTGGCAGCACATCAGACCATGCATGGCAGGAGGGAGGGGGCTAGTCCATGGATTCAGACAACAGAGGATAGGGAGGAGGTGGATGGGGCAGCAAGCTAACTGTTCAGAGAAGGTGGGTATTAGGAACTTTATTGTTTTTAAATTGTGTGTCTGTGCGAACTACTTAAAATATGAACAAGTATGCAGCATAATCTCACTTTTATTCAGGAAGAAGAGGACGTTTGTGACTGTGACTCCAGGCTCACTTGGCAGAAACACCCCCTGACCCTCCACCCCCATCGCAAAATGTAATGCCCGTGAAAAGGGTAGGTGGACGCAGTGTTATATAGAACATAGTCCTGAGAGCACGATTGAAAATGAAAACTAGATGTAGTATATGGTATAAACTATGCACCAAAAAGTGTGATATAAGATGAACCGGGCGTGAAATATAATATGCAATACATTGTGCGCAATGACAAATTCATTGGAGAGCGTGAGATAGCACAGGCACTAGCGCGTGCTATGCGATATGCGCCTTGGAGTGTAATATGCACAGGGCAGTGTTGTGTAACATAACTAGTCTCTAAAGTTGTAATATAAAATATGTGCTGGGGAGTGTAATGTTGCATATGCACTGTGACAAAGATATGGATCCCAGATTGTAATATGTATGGCATAGCGCTGTGCGTTATAACAAACACATCGAGGAAGGCACGTTAGATGGGGCAATATAACCCGTGCGAAGGCAAGTGTGGAATGACATATTCACGGGGTGGTGTTACAGTGCACATGGGCTAGAGAGTGTCATAGCATACGCACTAGCTGGTGGAATACAACACAGAGGTGTGAGGCAATCGGCGGGCACTGGTGGGTGTAACACAGCATTGGGCTCAGCCAGGAGCACGCTGTGACTCTCAAGTGAGGTTCGTCTCCTTTCCAGAGAGTAAAATAAAAAGTATTACACATCCGGCGGTGGATGTGTTTTTTATTAACCGTGAGGGGGGTTTCTTGCATAGTTTGGTCGAATTTTTGTCGAATCCCCTTTGAATGGCTTGGTGTGCGTGTATATTAAATGTGCCCGTCAATAGCTACCCATATTTGTATAAATAAACAACAAGGGTGTCTACTTGGAGAGTACCCACCAGCGGGGGCGCCGGGATTAGGCACGGTAGGGCGTCAGACACGTCAGAGCTTCACTAGCGGTGTAAATACATTCCATGTGGATTCATTCTATGCATAGTCGCCTTTTAATGAATATCACGCAAACCGTCATGGTGATAGGTACATACGGTTTGTCCAGCATGTCCTAGGTGTTTCTATAAATATATATATTTTTAAAATAATAAAAAAACAAAGGCCGGCCCCGGGGGATGGGGTCCTCGGAGCCATAAGTGGCCTGAGGAGGGAGGCAACGCAGCCCCCTCCTAAAGAATTTAAATTAAAAAAAGGCCATGACCTGGGGGTTGGGGTCCCCGGGCCGATTAAGGCCTTGGGAGGGCCAAATTAATTTTTTTCAACAAAAAAAATTAGGGTGCAGGCCCTGGGGGATGGGGTCCCCAGGGCCAGTAAATTAGAAAAAGAAGGGGGGCCACACAGCCCTCCTTCTTAAAAAAATAAAATAAATAAAAGACCGGCATCGCGCTGGAGGCCACGCCCCCTCCTTGCAGCACTCTGCAAACGCGCCGCCTGGCCAGTTGTAAGTTGGGGAATTAATTCCCCTTCAATACTGAGGGTCCCTGAGGGCCAACTAGCCCAACAGGTATCTCCAGTGTGCGCCAGGGAGCTGCGTTGCAGACAGGTGTTCTGAGGCCACGCCCCTTTTTACACCTCTATGCAACGCAGCTCTGTGGCGCTTACTGGAGGTACCTAGTGGGCTAGTTTGACCCTAGGGACCCTTAGGATTCAAGGGGACTTAATCTCTCAACTTAGAATGGCCACAGGGCGCGTTTACACAGTGGTGAAGGGAGGGGACGGGGCCTGAGGTGACGTGTGCAAACACGCCCTGTGGCGCGTTTTAAGTTGGGGAAATAATTCCCTTTCAATCCTGAGGTACCCTGGGGGCCAACTAGCCAGGTGCTTCCAGTAAGTGCCACTGCTCTGCGTTGCAGAGAGGTGGTGCAGGCCGTGCCCCTTTTTACACCTCTCTGCAATGGCGCTTACTGAACGTACCTAGTGGGCTATTTTGCCCCTAGGGATCCTCAGGATTCAAGGGGACTTAATCTCCCAACTTAAAAAACGGCCACTGGGCATGTTTACACAGTGGGGAAGGAAGGGGACGGGGCCTGAGGTGACGTGTGCAAACACGCCCTATGGCGCGTTTTAAGTTGGGGAAATAATTCCCCTTCAATCCTGAGGGCCCCTGGGGGCTAACTAGCCCACCAGGTGCTTCCAGTAAGCGCCACTGAGCTGCGTTGTAGAGAGGTGGTCCAGGCCGTGCCACTTTTTACACCTCTCTGCAACGCAGCTCTATGGCGCATACTGGAGGTACCTAGTGGGCTAGTTGGACCCTAGGGACCCTCAGGATTCAAATTAACTTAATCTCCCAACTAAAATCGGCCACAGGGCGTGTTTACACAGTGGTGAAGGGAGGGGACGGGGCCTGAGTTAACGTGTTCAAACAAGCCTTGTGGCGTGTTTTAAGTTGGGGAAATAATTCCCCTTCAATCCTGAGGGCCCCTGGGGGCTAACTAGCCCACCAGGTGCTTCCAGTAAGCGCCACTGAGCTGCGTTGCAGAGAGGTGGTCCAGGCCGTGCCACTTTTTACACCTCTCTGCAACGCAGCTCTGTGGCGCATACTGGAGGTACCTAGTGGGCTAGTTGGACCCTAGGGACCCTCAGGATTCAAAGGGACTTAATCTCCCAACTTAAAACGGCCACTGGGCGTGTTTACACAGTGGGGAAGTGAGGGGACGGGGCCAGAGGTGACGTGTGCAAACACGCCCTGTGGCGCGTTTTAAGAGGTAGTTTTAATCCCCTGCCCTATTATATACTAGGGGCTTACAGAGGAGGTCATGCTGATCACAGGGGGACCCCAACGCATAGTGTTCCCTAGTGTATGTAGGTGTTTTCACTCTATTCTGAGTGTCTTTTAACATAGCACTGGCTCTAGGACTGGTTAGTCAGACTCAGTTACCACCAGTATCCATCTGAAAAAGTTGAGGGTACAGGATGATTTTGCAACAAGGCTTCTTTCTGCTCTTCTGTTTGTTCTTTCTGCACGTTATCCTTCTTCCTGCACTTTTCTTCTTCTTTGAGGACTTCTGTTTATTTTTATTTTTTTATTTATTTATTTATTTTTTCCTCATTTTGCGATTGAATTGATAAGGAGGTTTCTGGAGTCTGATGATGTTTTCTTTCGTTAATCTTTGCCTTCACAGTCCCATTACTTTCTGAAGAACTCATTAGAGAGTCTTCCTTTCGTTGTTTGATCCATCAGTTTTCCTCCAATTACCCTTTATCGTTTCCCATAATACCATCGGTTTGTGGAGAGGAGCTAGCCAAGTTGACTACTCGGCAGAAATCATTTCTGCCTGGTATTATGATTTTACGCATTAATCATTGGATTTATTATTTATAACCCAGAAAAGCATTTAATTGCTTTGGAAATAATTTTCCCAAATTTCCCAAAAATCTGTTCTCTTCGTATGGCCCCTGTTTCTGTCAAGGTTATTGATTTTAATGATGTAATTTAACCAGTTTGTGTCGTTTGGAGCGATCGGTTTAACCCAGTTAATGGAGCAATCGGTTTAACCCAGTTAATACAGATTTCTCTCCGGGCCAGTAACATTAATACAAAGAGTAAATTTTCCTGTTTTTTATTTAATTTGTTGCTATCCGCATCTATACCACTGTGGATCCCAAAAAAGATAAGAGAAGTACTTACAGTTATGTTGCTTCTTAAAATCTTATTCACGGTCTTACCAATCTCCTCCCAGTAGTTGGTTATTGCGGGGCATTTTTGAAACATATGAATATCATCCGCTCTTGCTTCTCCACACTTGGGACAGAGCTTGATACTGGAACCTTTAAATTTAGACAGCTTCTTTGGGGACCAGTACGCCCGGTGTACTGTAAACAAATGGTTTCTTCTTAATGATGCTGATTTTATACAGGACCAGCATTTCCCCATAGATTCTTGCCATATCATTTGTAAATCTATTTCTTGATCTGGTATATCTTTTCTCCAAGTTTTTTCCGGGGTTAAGAAGTCTTCTTCCCCTGATTCAATTAATGTCCAATACCACTTCGATATTTCTTTTCTTATTAATGTAGTTCTTATCATTTCATTTTCAAGAATCTCGTTTCCGATATTTCCCTCTTTTAGAGACTTGGCCCAATTTGATAACTGATAATATTTAAATTTCGATATCTTACCATCCGTTCGTTCATATAGTAAATTCCAACGGATTATGTCTTTACCCTTTAGTAGCTGTCCCCATAGTATTATTCCTGCTGTTTTGAGTGGTACTGCTAGAGAATCTTTTAAACATTCCGGTAGCCCTGGAGAATCCCATATTGGTGCTTTTGTACTATAGTATGGTATATTTACTGAACTTCTTATTTGAAACCAAAGTCTAGCGGCATTGTATAGAATCTTGAATTTTTTTTTTGTGAAAAATTTTGGGTGTCCGAATTTATACAGGAAATGATCGGTGTTCTCTGTCATATTTTGCAGGAAACTTGGGTAGTTTTGATACTTCCTTAGTAATGATCTAAAATTCTTGAATTGGAAGGACCTGTAATATTCAAATAAGTCAGGACTAGCTATCCCTCCTTGCTCTCTCTTCCTCCTTAGTTTGTTCCAGGCTATTCTCGTTCCTTTTGAGGCCCAAATGAAACTTGCAATTTCGCCTTGTATCTTCTTCATGGGTTCTTTTTTAAAATCCAATGGTATGGTGTTAAAAAGGTATGTGAACTTTGGGATAATCGACATTTTTATTACATTGGATCTTCCCAGGAAAGTTAATGGTAAGCTTCACCATGTTTTAAATATTCTTCTCATTTCTTTAACGATTATCATTAAATTTAGTTGTGGGACTTTGTCCAATTCTTTTACTAAAATAACTCCTAGATATTTTAATTTGTCCCTACTATGTGGCGAAATTGGATTGCAATTCCAACTCATTGTTTCAGTTTTTTCTTTGTTTGTTAAATAGCCTGAAACTTTACCAAAGTCGCTCATTATCTTGTCCAATGCTTGATGGGTATTTTCATAATCTGTTGTGAAAACCATTAAGTCATCAGCATATAATGCTATTTTCTTGGACCAATTTTGATATTTGAAAGGAAGAATCTGTGGGTGATCTCTAATCAAAGCGGCCAGTGGTTCAATATAAAGGTTAAAGAGTAACGGCGACAGTGGGCACCCTTGTCTTGTACCACGTTGTATTTTGATGTTGTTGGTAAGGTTGCCATTAACTATTATTTTAGCTCTTGGATTCTTGTATACTTCTTTTATGGCATGTGCAACACTTTCCCCTAAATCATATTTTCCTATTGCTTCGTTTAGGAAGGCCCAATTCACCCTATCGAACGCTTTGGCCGCGTCATAAGTGATTATGGTTAGAGGAAGTTTTTTGGAAGTGGCAATATCAATTGCCGCAAACAGCTCATGAGTAATTTCATGGATTTGCCGCCCTTTTATAAAACCTTTCTGATCTAAATTGATCAATCCAGGCATGACCTTAGCGAGTCGTTTTGCTATGACTAATGTAAAAATTTTATAGTCGCAGTTGAGTAACGATATTGGTCTATAAGACTCACAAATCTTTGGGTTTTTCCCAGGTTTTAGGATGAAGCTGATTATCACGTCGTTCCATGAATCTGGAATCTTTTCATGATCTATATATATATACTATTCATTAGATCTGTTAATTTGTTAACTAGATGCTCTTTTAATATTATATAGAATTAATTTGGAAGGGCGTCTGGTCCAGCGGCTTTTCCTCTTTTTAAATTGTTTATTACTTCTTTAACTTCCTCCGGTTTAATTTTTTGATTTAACTCTGTCTTTTCTTCCTTTGTTAATTTTGGAAGGAAAATAGCTTCTAGGTATTTTCCAATTTGTTCTTTAGTTGGATTTGTATCTTCTTTATATATACCAGAATAGTGTTTTAAGAACTCTTGTCTTATTATATCGTCTTCGAAAGTCTCTAGCGATTGTTCTAGTATCTGGATGCATGGTATATTGTTCCTAGATTGTTCACATTTTGTTTTCCATGCCAATAATTTTCCGCACCCTTCCCTGTATTCATAATCTGCTAGTTTACTGTTTTCCCATTTTTCTCTCACAATGATTTCTAAAAAGTTTGCTAGCTTTTCTTTTGATCTTTGATGTCTTATCTCCAATTCTACTTTTTTTTCCGGGGCAGTTTCGTTCTCTAATTGTAACTCCAAATTTTTGATATCCAATTCCATTTTATTAATTTCCAGATTCTTCATTTTTATTTTATGTGCTCCTAGACTAAGCAATTTTCCCCTTATCACAGCTTTATAAGCATCCCAGGTTATTTGTTTTGAGGTATCTGTTGCATTTTCTTCAAAGTAGTGAAATGTAGTCGTTTCTAACTGATTAATGTATTGTTGTTTGTGTAATAGAGAACGGTCTACTGTCCATCTAGAAGGGGTTGTATCTTTGGGTAAAAGCATAGTTAATTTTACCGCTGAGTGATCAGATATGTGTGCAGGAATGTGTTCAATACTAATAACCCTGTTCTGTAAAGATCTGTTTAAAAGGAAGAGGTCTATCCTTGATTTGTGTCCAAGTTTTTTATTATGAAAGGTGAAAGGATATACCTTATCTCCTTTTTGTGGCCACATATCCTCCAGATCTAGGTCTTTTTTATATATACTTAGCCATTCCCTCACCTTGGGTAAATTGAGATGTTTATTTGGGGGTGATCTATCTTTTTTTGGATTCATTATTATGTTATAATCTCCTCCTATTATGATGGGATCAGATGTTGACAAAAGTTCTGAGTATAAGTTTTGGAGGGGTATAGGGTCATCTGTGTTTGGGCCATAGTATCCTACTATATTTAATGTGTATCCTCCTATTCTTATTTTCGCTATGGCCCATCTTCCTTTATTATCTACTTTCTTACTTATCAGTTTTGCCTTCAAGGATTTTTTTAGGATAATTGCTACCCCCTTCACATTACAGTCTTGGATAGTATATATACATGTTTCTACCCAATTTAATCTTTTTATTATCTGTTCCCATTCAATGCTAACAAGGTGAGTTTCCTGAAGTATAATAATCTCACTTTCCGTCTCTTTTATGTATTCCATTATTTTCCTCCTTCTGTTTGGGGTTCTTAGGCCATTAACATTCCATGATAAAATATTTATTATTTTTTCTTTCTTCATTTCTTCTTAAAGACTTTTTTCAGAGAGGGCTGTGTTAAGGCATTCTTGTGAATATTTTATTTGCCATCCTTTTGACTCCATTTGATTTATGAGGATATTTTTTCTGGATTTTTCCCTAGTTTGCTCCCCACCCGTGTGTTTTCTATTTACATTGTGGTATTTCTGTGAAATCCGTTTTCCCCCCCCTGAGGAAGCCCCCCTTCTTCTTTTGGGTGGTATTATCCACCCGATTTGAGCTCCAACTCACCAGTTTTCTTACTTATATATATTATAAAATTTTCTTTCCTTTTTTAATAGGATTCTTCTTGAGGGATATCTCTTGAGTTTCAGTTAGTTTCATTTCTCCCTTTGGGTCTGATCTTTTATCTGTTTTATAAGGTTTTCTACATCTTGAGGCTCTCTGATATTATGCATTTTGTTTTGCCACATTATTCTTAATGCTGCTGGAAATTTCATCTGGACAGTTGCCCCCAATGTTTTCAATTCCTGCATATATTGTCCCAACTCCCACTGTCTATCTTGTGTGGCTTTGCATATATCTGAGCGAATTTTGAATGACCAATTATCCTTGTTTATTGTACCATTTCTTAAGCCCTCACTCAATATTTTTTCTCTGAGAGTGTATGACATAAAATTGACCAGAATTTTTCTTGGTTTTTTCTTTTCTTTACTTTTCCTGAACGGATCCCTGTGGACCCTCTGAATATTTTCCGTCAAGTTGCAACTTTTGACTCACGGGAAGAATTCCTCAAGAAGTGAAACAATAAAAGATTTTATATCCGCTCCTTCCATGTTCTCCGGGATATTTAGAATCCTAAGATTGTTTCTTCTCCCTTGGTTTTCCAGTGATTCCAGCTTCTTTTTGATTGTTTTCTCGCTGTCTTTTATTTTCAGAATTTCTTTTTGATCCATGCTAACCTTTTTGCTAAGAGATTCCACTGCTGCTTCTACTGCAGTAACTCTCTCCCCCAGGACATTTAATTTTTGGTCTAATCCTTCGCATACCTCACGTATCTTGTTTTGATTTTCTTCAGAGACCAAAATCTTTTCATTCATTGCTGCCATTATTTTCCCAGCGAAAACTTCCATGACTTTTTCAGTTGTCATTACTTCTTGCTCTAATACCGCTGCTGGAGAATCTTGCTCTGTAGGTCTCTCTGTGGATTTAACTTGTGATGACATTGTTTCCATTAAATGTGTGATTACTGGAATTGCGTTAACCAACGTAGTTAGTCTTTCTCCTCCGGTATTTTCTGAAATCTCCTCCTCACCACCACTCACACTGCCTGAGACCTTCTTATGTATAGGTGTTCTTTCTAAAAGTTCTCCAGAACTAATTGGTGGTTCAGAGAGCTTTCTCTGTGTAGAAGGTTGGCTACTTCTTACTTGCAATGATTGTTGAACCTTAAAATAAGACCGCAGGGAAGGAGTAACTCTAATTTTCTGGTTTGTGGGAGGCTTTGATCTTGCAGGTCTTGATTTAACGTTTTCTGCCAGTTCTGCTAGTTCAGGTAACACTTTCTGTTTACGTCTAGTTGTTCGTGGAGACACGCCTTTCTTTATAGGTGTAAACTGCGATGCTAGTAGAAGAATTTTCCACCTCCTTCTAGATCTTTGTCTTTTTCTACCTCTGATATTTCACTTAAGACAGGGTCTCTTCCTATTTTCCTAGATCGCGTATTATACACCTCCGTTTTAAGTTGTACATGGGTGTGGTTCTCTCCTACGCACTTTCCAGTGCCCTCTTTGTTAAAACAACTTACAATCAAGTCTGGCTCTGCTTTCTTCAATCTATTCCCCCCAGTGCTGGGTATACTCTTTGTGTTGTTGTTTTTATTATTTGCTGATTTTGTCGATTTTCCCGGAGTATCCTGAGCTCTATTAGCTCTATTAGCTTGAGAGACGAAAGAAAACACTCTCCCCTCGGCTATTGATAGTGGAATATCTTTTTCAGAATTCATTAGCTGGGGGTATACTGATTTTGCAGGTTGCGAGTTAGTATAGGTAATGTGTTCTTTGCACTCTTTATTTTCACTTTTTGATGCTCCTACTGCTTGAATTATATTCACCGTTTTACTCTGCTCACTCGTCTCACTGCATCTCTGTCTGTCAGTTTCATCCCCGCTAGCACCGCATCTCGTGCCCCGGAACTGGAAGGTAACTCTCTGGAACGCCCTCCGGCAGTTCCGCGTCGCTTTCTGCGCACTCACCCAGACTCCGGTTGTCGAAGAATACTGCTGCGGGAATCTCTGATTCGAAGGTAAGCTTTGGATCCTATTTACCATTTTTTTCTTCTTCTTTTCCGGGTCCCTTCATCGAAAAGTTGTACTGCTTTGATCTCCTTTCAAAATCTATAGAAAACTACGGAAAGATTACTCTTACGCTTCCCATTAGACTGGTTCTGTCAGAGCTCCCGACCGAGAGTGTTAGCCGGCCGCCATCTTCCTCCTCGTAAAAGCAGAGATCGCGTTATGACCTCTTCGTACCTCCCTTCATTTTTAAAAGATCATCACACAGCCTTGAGGACTTCTGTTGCTTCTTTCTGCATTTCTTTTTTTTCTTTCTGTGCATTTTTTCTTCTTTCTTCACATGTCCTATCTCTGTAGGCATAGTTAGAAATTAGCATTTAAAAAACCTTTGAAATTCACTGAAAAAACCATAGGTTTCAGGCACGTTATAGTTAGGAATTAGCATTTAAAAAACCTTAGAAATTCACTGAAAAAACCATAGGTTTCAGGGGTGTTATAGTTAGCTGGACTTTTCACTTGTACAAAACCATTGAAATTCCCCCGTTATAGTTAGTTCAGCTAACTATAACTCGCGCGCCCGCAATGCACTGTTGATGACGTCACATATTACATCACTCATGACATGGTCAGTGACATCACTCATGACATCACTGATGACATCTCAAATGACATCACTAATGACATCACTGATGACATCATCCTTGTGATAGAGTGGCAGACTTCCTCTTCCCCTAATATAACCTTTGATACACACATTCAAAAATAGAAACTACAATGTTCAAAACAATAGACATACCAATACCAGTTACAACAACCTATTCAGTAATTCTAAGATCCACATACACATCCACTCATTCACCAACAGTCCTATTCAGTCACTCATACATGTACTCACTCATCATATGTACTCACACACCTATACATCCTGTTACACAACGCCACTCATCCATAGAGTTACTCACACACATAGTCACTCATGCTAATAAAGAATCAAACATCCATTTACTTGCATATACAGTTATACACACACCACCACACTTACTTCTACAGAAACTTACACATACTTAGTCTTTTAAACAATCACTTATAGAAACACATACTTATTCATACAGGAACTCTTTCAATCTCTCACTCTCACATATACTCACTTATATACACCAATAGTCACATATACTAGTTTAAAACATATGTAGTTACTCATAAAGACACTATTGAGACAGTCTATCACTCACTAACACACCCATGCACACACTCATCCACCCATACAGTCCTGCTCACATGCTGTCTTCAACACATACAAACAGTGAGTCACTCAATCATGCACCTATGCACTACGTAATACCCCCCACCGAACCATCCAGACACTCAGACACTCATATGATACTCAAAAAACCAACTAATAACCTAAATAGACACTCATGTAGCTACTCACCAACCCATGCAGCCACTTATACACTAAGTGAGAAACTGATACAGATATTTACACATTTAAACATTACTCGCTAAGCCATGTATTGACTAAGATACATTTAATCAGTCAGTTATACAATCAATTTTTCAGAAACAAATCATCCATTTAGACACTTATATACCCATTTATTCTTCCATCGACCTTGAGATATACATATATAAAACATATGTAATTTTCAGAAAAACACACATTCACTGGATGATGTCATCAGTGATGTAATTTGAGATGTCATCAGTGATGTCATGAGTGATGTCACTGACCATGTCATGAGTGATGTAATATGTGACGTCACCAGCAGTGCATTGCGGGCGCGCGAGTTATAGTTAGCTGAACTAACTATAACGGGGGAATTTCAATGGTTTTGTACAAGTGAAAAGTCCAGCTAACTATAACGCCCCTGAAACCTATGGTTTTTTCAGTGAATATATATATATCTCGCAGCTTCAAAGTGTGCATCCGTTTGTCCGTGCACTCCTGGACTGGTGCTTCCATGCGGGAGATGCGCCCGCAAATATAAAAGCTACCAGCCTCGCACATAAAGTACAAAGAATGAAGCACTCACGGGGGCGAGTCCAAACGTTTATTCCGGGACTCACATTGCAACCAGACGCGTTTCGGCAGTCGCCTTTCTCGATGGTGATCAGGCGCGCCGGAAATGGCCATTGTTTATATGTCAATCATTTCCTGTATCCAGACATGGTTAACAACAGCAAAAATGGACTGCGTTTCTAATAGAAAAACATCCCGCCATCTTGTGACATGCAAAGTCCATGTATTCATATACATTTTATACATATAAATCACTATACATTATGCGTTTGTGACAACGAAAGCCTCCGTATACAAGTAATTTACCCAATACATTTCTGTTGGTGTTGTCATATCACTTCCTACTATATTTAGACATAGATTGCCCAGAGTCTGCAATAAATCATCATATTGTGCCCACAAATGGGCAAATCATCGACTCTATAATCGCTTCCTTCTCACAAACATATTTAAATGTCAAGTTAAGAATAATGAAAGCACAATGCAAAAGGTTCAGTTTCCTGAATAATGTAATACCTCCGATCTCAATAGATCAATATATCTATAGCTCCCAGAAATTTGCGTGAAGCGACCGTGATAAGTGACGTAAAGCCATTGAAGATCTGGAATTGGAAATTGCTAAGGACAGCGATAAGAACAGACAAGATGAATTAAGGCAACAGATGCAAAAATGTCTCAGAAATTATGAGAGTAAAATCAAGTAACGAAAACGAGAAATTTGAGCGGGATGAGTGCGACTATGCACTCGGCCGAGTGCTTACTTTTGCAAAAAAATATGATGCACCTCACAGGGCCCTTCAAATGAAACCAGTGGCTCAGATTGCTGATCAACAAGACACCACGGAATCCGAGGCAACTGATCTGGAGGAGTCCGGAGAAGAAAGTGGAGGTGCCTCGATTTCGGATCCTAAGAAAACCCCTTTTCAGGACGAATTTCGTCTCATCCGCCAATCATGGCATAAAGGCAACTGGGGGAAATCGAATCAAAAAGAGGAGACCAACAAGGAGAGGGGGGCGAGGGCGTAAAAGGATGCAGGTCACCTCCAGTGACCAGGAGCAATAAGAAGTTAACCAAACGACGTTAGCACCTACAACAGAAATAATCTTACCATCATTAATTTAACACCACGTAATCTGACACCATGTGAAGAGTCAGTATTAAAGTTGGGACTCAATTTTTGTTCACAGAAGAAACTCGAGTACACTCAGACGAGGATTGGCCTATTCCGGTTCGTGAGGAAAATTAAATGACACACATTTTTCAAACTAAGACAGATGAAACGGCAAACTAAGCGGACAGGAGATCAATCCCTAGCCACTGATATCATGACAGGACATGACTGTCCAGCATTACAAGAGCTAGAGGATCTAAGGTAAGAGATTAGTGGCCCATGTGAATCTAAGGGATCGACATCAGTACTGGGCATTGAACAACGGAGTATAACTACCCCTTTGAAACCTGTATCTACTTTTTTGCCTCAAATGCCCAACAACACTGTTGTAATGTTCTCGGACGCTGTAATTAAAGATTTGATGAATCTTAGAACACAGAAGACTATGTCAATTAAAAAGAAGAATAAACATAATTTTACTCAGGAACAATACCAGGCAATCAACAGCATTAAAATGGGCACAAATATTGTGTGTAAACCCTCTGATAAGGGCGGAAATGTTGTGCTTGAGACGTATGAGGCATACAATCATGAAGCCCTACGTCAATTGTCTGATATTCTAAATTTGAAACAGTGAGTAAAAGTACATATATTTTGAAGATTACAAACTGTCATGCATTATTGATGAAGTGGTATGATGAAGGTATGCTTGTGACGGAGGAATATTTGTTCCTACGGTGTCTAAATCCGATCACACCTAGTTTCTACCACTTGCCCAAGGTTCTCAAGGATGTGAACACTCCTCTGGGGAGACCTATTGTCTCCTTGCAAGGGAGTCTTCTGGAACCTTTGTCTGTGTACTTAGATTATTTCCTGGCTGACTTTGTGGTAGCTCTAAGATCATACGTGAAAGATACCAAGGAGTTTTTGCTTCGCATAGACTGGGTACAATTGGAGGAGGGCGACAACATGATAGTGATGGATATCACCAGTTTATATACTTGTATCATGCAAGAGAAAGGGTTATAAGCGGTTCAATACTTTTTGCAGAACCGACCATTGAAGCTTACAAAGCATAATTATATGTTACTCGAACTTTTGGGTCTTTGTTTACATAACTACATTTTTCTGTACCAAGAGCAACATTACAGACAGGTATCAGTGACAGCTATGGGCACCTGCTTCTCTCCCAGGTATGCAAAGTTGGCTGGTGGGAGGAGCAGGTGGCCTAAGCAGATAGCCACATCTTCTGGACCAGGAATATAATTGCCTGGTACAGATAAATAGATTACCTGTTTATGGTGTGGAGGGGGTCCAAAGAAACAGCCCTAGCATATGTAGACATACTCAATCAAAACAATGTAAACCGAAGATTTAGTGCAGATATAAGTTCCACCTCAGTTAACTTTCTGGATCTAGAGGTATGTATAATAAATCGTAAATTATGTACTAAATTGTATCTGAAGCCCACAGCGGGCAATTCGATATTACATGCCTCCAGTAGTCCCCTTCCTAAATTGATCAGCAGTATCCCCTATGGGGAGCTGCTGAGAATCAAAAGAAACAACACTAGGGAGGAGGATTTCCAGAAACATGCTGGGCATTGCCTGGAAAGATTTAGAGCCCGCGGATATGGGGAACAAACACTGATTGGGGCATTGCAGAAAGTGAACTGTATATCTAGAACTAGATTACTACATGAACAGGCACCTAGAAAACCCAACACATGCAAGTTCCGTATGATAACTACATTTTCAGAAGGAGCAGGTGAGCTTAGAACTATCTTGAGAAAGAACTGGAATCTGCTTAAGATGGATCCAGTGATAGGAACAGACATTCCAGCAGGCCCAATGTTGACATTCAGAAAAGCTAGGGCCCTAAGACATTCTCTTACAAGCAGTCACATGACCAAAATAACAGCACAAAAGCCTTTTGGGAAAGACCTACAAAGGTTCTTCCCTTGTGGGAAATGCAAAGCGTCTATAGGAAGTAAACGAGTATTGACATATAACGTACCAGGCTTGGAAAAACCTAGGTCCATTAGGAGATTCATCACATGCAGTACCCCATACACCGTATACTGCCTTATTTGCCCTTGTGGACATAGGGAGTACCATACATCAGACCAAAATGCGTATCTTGGAACACACTACGGCAATAAAGAATTGTGATATGTCATACCCGGTGGCGAGGCATTTTATGTCTAAACACAATAGCAATAGGGATCTATTGACTTTCTTTGTCTTGGATCATGTACCATTACATCCCCGGGGGGTGATAGAATCACGAGTCTCAGAAGACTGGAATCAAGATATAATATAGATCTCCTAACCAGAATACCGCAAGGGTGAAACAGCAATGAGGAACTTGTGGTACATTTGGGCAATTAAGAGGGGTAACCTTGGTTGTCAATTGGAACAATAATCTCTGGAATAATTCTTGTATAGTATTGATTTCTGTTTGGTTACTGTCTGTTGACGTTATAATTACGATCTATCAATTTGAATTGTTTTAAAACTGACGAAATTGAAGGACATTAGACATGAATTTCTGATGTGTATGATGTGAACCTAAATGTTTATTTTGATAGTTTATTCTTTGATACATATCCTTTGGTTAACAAACATGAGGGGTGATGATGCCCCATAAGATGAAATATTGCACTGTGTTAAAGTCCACAATATTATGGATGTCGAAGGGTATGCCTATTTAGGGCGAGGTATTTGTTGTGATCCTCTATTTGCATTCTGGATTTCTGGGAGCTATAGATATATTGATCTATTGAGATCGGAGGTATTACATTATTCTGGAAACGGAACCTTTTGCATTGTGCTTTCATTATTTTTACCTTGACATTTAAATATGTTTGTGAGAAGGAAGCGAATATGATGATTATTGCAGACTCTGGGCAATCTATGTCTAAATGTAGTAGGAAGTGATATGACAATACCAACAGAAATTTATTGGGTAAATTACTTGTATACGGAGGCTTTCGTTGTCACAAACGACTAATGTATAGTGATTTATATGTATAAAATGTATATGAATACATGGACTTTGCTTTTCACAAGATGGCGGGATGTTTTTCTATTAGAAACGCAGTCCATTTTTGCTGTTGTTAACCATGTCTGGATACAGGAAATGATTGACATATGAACAATGGCCATTTCCGGCGCGCCTGATCACCATCGAGAAAGTCGACTGCCGAAACGCGTCTGGTTGCAATGTGAGTCCCGGAATAAACGTTTGGACTCGCCCCCGTGGGTGCTTCATTCTTTGTACTTTATGTGCGAGGCTGGTAGCTTTTATATTTGCGGGCGCATCTCCCGCATGGAAGCACCAGTCCACGAGTGCACGGACAAACGGATGCACACTTTGAAGCTGCGAGATATATATAATATAAATTGTTGCTAGACTATAAAGCCAAGCATTAATTAGTTGGGGCATTTCTCTGGGGAGTGTTACCTTTTCACATATGCACAAGAAAATGTAATAATGCATGTGTTGGCACCACTTACAAACAATACAATATTTGATGGAGTTTCTCTGGTCGGAAGACATGACTAAAGAGAACATGGGGTCAGAAGTACAAAACATTTTTCTGTTTCAAATTGTGCGATTCGCAAAATCACAGAGTTTGTAATTGGAAAATGGCCTTTTGCTATACATTAGAGCCATTTTGCAATTCTATAAGTGGTTAACTAATAGAAAAATGGGTCTAGAAATACATACAAAACCGCTTTTTGGAAGGGGTGTATTTAGAGAGTTCCGTCTAACCAGTAATTCTCAATGCAATGTATCAATGTTTGTGACCAAAATACGATAGCAAAACATTGAACAGTAACTGATGCCTGAATTGGGTTGGAAACTTGTTCACAAAAAGGAAGGGTTCCCCTTCTGACCCTTTCCCCTTTGTGAATGTTAAAAAAGAATAGTTGCTGGGTCACAGGCAGTGGTGCAGGGGACCACCGCCTACTCTTAAACAGACTTTTCAAAAAAGAAACCTTTTTTTGTTTATACGGTGACCCATTACCTTTAAGGAAAACTGATTGCTTTAAAAAAAAATTAAAAAAATTAAAAGCAATTACAGATATGCTGGTCTGCTGACCCCCACAGGCCATAATCTCTGTGATGTCCCTCAATAGGAGTGAGTCACAATTTGCGCCCTACTTCATGGATAGTAATGAGGTATGTCGGACTGCGTCCCAATCTGAATGGGAATTTTGCAAGCTGACCTATTAGTAGGTCAGATCACAATCTTCTGTTCCATTCGCAAAAAGTTGTTGCGTAATTTGAAACCACTTTTTGCAAACTGAATTTTTATGCATGTGACCCATTGTGTTTTATGAGTTCAAAGGGAAGGTACTTTGAACTTAAAAGAGCTCTAAAGTGCTTTTAAAGTTGTCTAATTCTAAGCGCACTGTAGATGTTGATATAACAAGTTAGCAGCCCAGGCTGCGATATACTTTTTAGTGCCATAAAAGGAGCGATTACTCTGGGATGATGGATCAGTGATAGGCAATAGTCTAGTGGTGCCGCATCACTGGTACACTTAGATAGAGCACCACTCCCTGCCAAAGATTTGGTGTCTTTGCTGGTTCAGGTTGCCGGATCAGTATGGGTAAATGGACCTACAGCCACTTTTTTTTAATGCAGATTTATATAGCGCAAACTCGACCCAAAGGTATTTGAGTGCTTTACATGAGCACCGGTTACATTACACTAGGAGACATTCAGGCACGGGGAGATTAAGGGCCATATGTAGGAAGCCCAATACCGGTCGGTAATGGCCGATTTTCGGTAAAAATCACGTTACCGACCGGTATTCAGGCTTTTGGTATGTAGGGGGGACATTTCATTTTACCGATTCGGTAAATACCGAATCCTGAAATGAGATGTAGGGGGAGTGTGTGGGTGTAGTGTGGATTCGTTATTTACCACCAACTAAAAGTTGGAACAGTACACCACAAACAATCAAACCCAACCTTCGAGCTCCCAAAAAAAGAAGACTTCCACCCAAAATACACAACCCGAGGAGGCATGCACACCTCAGCCCGACCTACTATACCAATAAGTGCACACACAAACCGCCACGGAAAGGAACGTATCAAGGCCAACAAACTCGCACCACTACTGCAAGCTCTTTCTTAGATGACCTGACACACAGGTGATACGGTTTTTGACAATCTTGATTACGGAGGGAGGAGTATAAATAGAGACACGCATTTGGATGTAGGCTCACTTCTTGACGGCAGGACGATCTGAGGACGCCTACGTTTGGCTGAAGGACTTAGATGTTTTGAACGCTGGTGAGTTAGGAGTAAAAAACGTTTGAATTGTTTATTTCTTTTTTTTCTCTTTAAACTGGGGGTAATTTGGGTCTACTATTGCTTGTTAGTACTCCAATCCAGCATTTGCCTTACTATTATCTTGGGCTAATTGAGTACTTAGCTTTATTTAAGAGTTAAGCATTGTAACTTTCCACCAAACGAAGGTAGGCTTAGACCTATATAGAATGGTGAAAAATAGCAGGTCTCTATCGAAAGTGTACTTACTTTTAAGTAAAGGGTGCATCTTGAGATACCCCCTTATACTCATCCCCACTATTTTAGTGAAGCACAGTCATGATCTTGGACGTCCGCTGACTTTACTATTGGTCCCATGCTTTGGGACACAGACTTTATATATGGGTCATTAATATTAATTGACCGTTATCGTTTTGGCTGTCTCTCTGTATCTCTTTTAGGGACACCGTAAAGAATTGCAACAGCGTGTATTTGTACGGTTGAGACTCTGCCCATATCTGGTTATGGATGGAAATAATATACTTTGGTGATCTTTAAACAAACTTTCTTTTAAAGGTATTTACAATCATTTAAATCTGGTGATAGTGAGTAACAATTGATAAATAGGAGACAGACTATAATGCAGTATATTTTTAACTTCCCCACACAGATACATGGAGTACTACGGAATCATTGTTGGATGTCTCCTAGCCGCATACTACATTTAGTGGGATTTAGAGTCTAACCACTATCGGTATGTAAACTCTATGTGGATATCGTTGCCCTCGGCCAATATAAAAAGAACTAGCAGTACCTAAATAGAGAACTTGGAGCGATAATTAAAATATGCTATAATCTTGATTTAGGTTTTTTCTGCCTTAAATTTCACTAGGACATCTACAGATAAACAGACAAATAAGAGGAAGAATTTCCACTGTGATTACGTCTTACAGTATAAACAGCAGGCTTTGTAGGGTGATATTGTCCCCCTAAATAGTAAGTATCCTTCTTTACTGTATTTATAGGACTATTACCAAAAAAACAGGATTTTCTTACATAGATCCATACCTTTCTGATCAGAGTAGAGTAGAGTATTATAGGGATTATTTCCACTCACACACTTTCTCTTTTTAATTTCTGTCAAAGGTAACTCTCTCTCATTAGAAATTGTACTTCATATCGTACTAATTTGTGTGTTGATTCTCTCAGACTATCTTTATTATTCTTTCTTCTTCTCATTTTTACTTGAATGCTCAGTTGTATAGATTGGCCCAACCGGTGTCTTTTATTATAGCACACAGTATTGACAATAATAATGTTTAGAGACTAGTGACTAATTTGTTTTTTGTATGTAAAAATTCTCTTTTCTTTAGATACCCCAGGTTTTGAGAACTTGCGCTAAGAGAAGTAGCTGGTCCTGAAGAAGGTGGTTTCCACGTTTGCTTATACCACCGAAACGCGTTGACCAAATCTTCTTGTAGATCCTACAAAATTTTTTTGTTGCAGCTCCTTTTTTTGGGGGGCTATTAGGACTACCTTACCACTCATTATGTGTTAAGTGGTAAAGCTACTGAGATATATGTGAACGGAATGTCTGATATGTGTCTGCATGAATGAAGAGTTTGTATGTGCAGTGTTCTTTCTCCCTGGGTTTTGTTTTCCTTTTTTTGTCATGAATCAAAAGAATATCTTTGTCTTATCGAATTGACATGAAACAATGTGTAAAGTATAAGTGAAAACGTTCATTTATGAAAAATTGATTTATCTGTTCAAAATTGATTATATTTTTATACAGAAAAAATGAAAATATAAAAATACGAAAAATAAAAAAAATAAAAATATTAAGAATACACTTTTGTGCTTTGTGTGCTAGTTTATATATAAATAACTGTTGTTTAGGTCAAGAGGGAGTATTATTAGGTAGATTGGCTTCATTTTCCCCTTTTCTCCCTGACCTATTGGAAAATTATCTCGTATAAAGGGGGTCCCAGTATTTTCTGCATTTCAAAAAACAAAGAGTGGACAGATGGAGGAAAAGAATGAAACCTGTCAAAATGGGAGACATCAGGAACTTGAAGGAGTGAGAGAAAGGGGCAGAGACTGCCTGGTAGTGGATTCAAGAGGCATCAGGTGGTTTTAATGCCTCGGTATTTAGTGCACCAACATTTAATAGCATCAGCTGCAGGATTCTGAGCTGAGCTTTGGGCACTGGTACTTATTATTTTACAAATGAAGCACAGGAGGAACACTAGCCAGTCTGGCCCTGACCAAATGTGCGCTGTCTTTGCTCTCTTGGCGAAGCCTTTCCATCGTCCCCTGTCTTCGAAGATGAGAGGTTGGCAGCGTGTATTGAGGCACTGCCACCTATGTTATGCACTGGAGAACGGAATAGGCCATGTACCAGCTTCTCTTCCCAGGGACACCAGATGTAGCAGGGTGCCTGTGTTCCCACTGTGGCCTTAAAATGGGCTAAGCTATTCATATTTTGACAGCTGTCAGTCGGCCAAACCCAGAATAACCAGCACTGCACTGAGAGTAACTTATGTGGCTAAGGCCTGGGGATGTATTATGATGACCTGCTCTGCTCATCCTTCTGACTTGTTCTGTCTAAATTTCATGCATGAATTCAGAGAAATTCTGAGTTATAGATTTGGACATTAGATGCTTCAGACGCAACAAAAACAGGCATTCGGGTCTGTGCTGGCCAAGTGTGCCTGATCATGATAGGGTCCATGTCAGCAATCCTCAGGCCACAGCAGTGGCTTCTGGTATTTACCGGCAGTGTGGGGGGGATGGGGGAGGGGGGGTCACAGTGGAGGGGGGAAGTGGAGAGATGGAGTGGAAAAAAACCACTTACCTGTCTGCCACCGCTGCCACCACCTCCTCTTCCTCTAGGTCCTCTAGCTCGCAGGGCAGGAAGCACCCGACTCCCAGACTCCCGATAGCCACTGTGATGCAGCATTGTGATTGGTCTGATCGCCGTGGATCAGTGCTCAGCCAGAGGATGGGAGGCTAAGCATATTCTCCATGCAGGCTGTAATGCAGCCTGCATGGAGAACATACAAAGGGTGCATGACGGTTTGATCGGCCCGAGAGGGCCAGCCGAAGCGTCATGTGCACTAGGAGTGGGCAAACCACTCCTCCATGGCTCTGTGAGCAGAGCAGCCCGCCCCAGCTGAGCAAGGAAATAAAAATAAAAGGATAATAATAATGAGTTATTATCATTTTAGTTTTTATCTTTCTGGCCTTCTATGTGGGGTGACGCTCCGCCGCCTCAGCAGAGGAGCCGCCACTGGGCAACAGCAGAAAGGCAAAATATAGCGGCCCAAAATGAAAAATGAGAGAGGAAATAATCTAGTCAGATGGAGTTCCTTATATCCTTCCTCGGCAGACCCCTCAGGTTAGTTACTATAACACCCACCTTATCTTGCTCCCCTACTGCACCAAACGATTCAAGGTTAACTCCATAGCTGTCAACGAAATCCATGTCAAGTGGACGTCTTTTATCCAGGCTTAGTTTTTCATCCCTCGATACAAAGCATGAGAGATGTGCTCTACTAAGTTTCCTATTATAACTATTGGCCTACAAGTACCAGCATGCTTAGTGTTTTTGCTAAAAGTCATCCTGCACTTTCCTCCCACCTTAGAGCTGCTAGAGTGGTGGTGACTTATACCCCACAACATTGAAAATTCATATGAACATTTTCCAGTTAACTACTGTGGTATGTTATTGGGTCTTAATAAAGCGCGCAGCTACCCAAAGAGCGTCCTTTGACTAAAAACCGGCAACCAGTAGTCAGAAGGAGCATTTCAAATTTTGAGGCTGTGTTTGAAGGCACCTTCATCTTTGATAGCCCTCAGATTCAAAGGAAGTGCATTGAAGCTAGAGGCAGCCAGAGCCCAGATTGAGGATCAATGAGACTGTACGTGCGCAGTACATCTCAAGTAAGTATACATTTCCATCCAGTTAAACACTGCACAGTCTGCTAAATATAAGTATCTGACAGCCAGTGCTTAATTTGAACCAGTGGTTTTCGGGGCTCAGCACCTGCTCTTTATTCTCATCAGTGGCACTATAGACAGACTGCCAGATGCTGGCGCTGTATGCCTCAATTTGAGATGAGCACAACAAGAGAGTTTAATAATTCAATATACATTAAAAACTACAATTCCGACTATTCCACCCATTCGTATAGCTTTAGTTGGCCTGGAGTAGTCTGTATTGTCACACTTGTAGGAGTGTGATGGTTAATAATTGCTTTGGTACTGTTATTAGCTGCGTTGGCAGGGGCCGTGGGTGGTTCAGGCTACAGCGATCTCCTGAGAATGGCCCTGGCACTATCTTTTTTTCTTCTTCTTCAAATTAAGCACTGCTGACATCCAACCACTAACTCGGATTACAGCAGCATAGATAAAGGAACCAGAAACGGGCCTCAGGAAAAAAGTACCCCGGACATGGGTACAGGCAAACACAGCAATTAGGGGACACAGGACCGGGTCAAATATGGCTCCCACTTGGAGATATGATTTAAAACCCTAATCAAGCTACACAACGCTATTAGTCTCATATCTAAAGAAAGAACAGACCACTTTACAACACTGTGAACGCTAGGTCGAGCTAAAGCTTATTTACAAGCCCCTTGCGCCGCCGGTACGTCACTTTTGCCCATATTAAAAGTGACGCACAGGCAGCGCAAGGTAAATACGCCCCAACTATATAAGGGATAGCGGCAGCTTGCACCGCATCCCAGCAACCCGCATAATCACCCACCAAACCACAGGAAAGATTCAATGCAGCACAGGGTCCCATGGATGGACGAGCACCAGAGCTGACTCGGGATTGGTGGAGAAGCGACCACACCCCCACTGTTACACACACCTCTGCATGGATAACTCAACCTCATGGCAGTTCCACAGGGGTGTGTACAGGCGCAGGTTACGATCATCAATTGTACATTTAATTCAAGTGCACTTTGCACAGGACAAGAACATTTCGGTTATCGTTTAAGCAACAAAGCTATATTTTTAGGTTTTAAATGGTGTTTTTTCACTTAACTCTTGAATCTGAACTTGAGTAGCCCAAGACCCCACAAATAAAATCAAACGAGAGAAAATCATGGCTGTGTCCCACCTTAAAAATGTGATGTACTTCATATGTCAATCATGTGCTGCCTCACTTCAGTCCATCTGACTGTAAGGTCTATCTGTGTCAATATTCGTATTGTGTCTAATTGTGTATACCTTGGTTATGGAGCTATATAAAGCGCTCTGAAACTGGCGCGCGCTATATAAGACTGTAAATACAAAATATTAATGGAGAGTGCAAATGCGTTGTGTGGTTCCACTTTCGGAACGACTGTTTATCCAGGTGCGCCGCCACGCGGTCATTTGAAAAAATGCAGAAGAAAAGTGTATTTGAAAGGAATAATCAATGAGCTGCCTGTTGTTACTTTGGAATCGGGACCACCTGGGGAGATTAATTTTGGTAAAGAGGCTCGAAAGCTATTTTGCTGTCAATAACTACCTATAATTCCAGCCCAGTGGTAACCTTTCCTGAGGGGCAGCTATATGAAGCACCTGCTGTTGCCACCCTTGTGTTTGCACTCTTCTACATAAAGTAATTTGTGCACAGAGGGACGTATTCATTAATGCCTGTAATGCCTGCAAGTTTCCCTGTTTTTATTGTGTGGCTCTCTAAATCTCTTTAGTACATGCTGAATTAGACGATAACTCATTTCGCAGTGACAAAAATCACCGCCTCTTATTAACTAAGCTTCCATATAAATGAGTGGTAACAGCTCGCGTGTGAGCTGTGGCGTAGCATGGTGCCATGGGCCCCAGTGCAAGCAAGTAAAATGCATCTCTCACTGCTGGTTGGGTAGAGACATACAGACATAATCAGGGCTCAGCGGGCCCCTCGTGCTTCTGGACCCTGGTGCTACCGCACCTGCTGCACCATTTATATCTACGTCCCCCAGGTATGTGCATGGTGAGGAATCATTAATAGAGTACATGGAAGAGACAGTTCAAGTTGTTTGTTTGAAGATGAGGTAGAACATTGTAATATTTAGGCAATCAGAAATGATAGGTGGACGAACCAAGCATGGCTCGAGCCTGGATCCAGCCCAATGCCTGGCCTGTGTCCCATGTATTCGGCCAGAAAAACAGAGCCTAATTTAGCATATCAGACACAGCCCCTTTTGCACTAAAATACAGTATGAGAAAGACAAAGGGACTTATTTACAATAAAATTACGGAGCGCGGAGCTGCGCCAAACTTGGCAGCGCCACATTGTGACATTTTCAAAATGCAGGGATGTGCCATATTCATAAAAATACAACGCACCCCCGTGTTTCCCCTAGCTCTGGCGCAAAAAAAGCTGCCTAGTGCCAGCGCAGGCACCTTGCGGCCATGTTGCAAGGGTGCCTGTGCTGCAGGGATAATTGTTTATGTGTAGGAAGAGACACCTTCCTGCACATAAACAATAGATTTGCACCTTCGATGTGTGCTGCATAATGCAGCGCACATGGAAAGAGCAAAAAAACGAGGAAAACTTGTATCGCCATTCTAACGCCTGGTATTCCATGGTGTTAGTTCTGGTGTGGAAATTTAGCTTGCAAACTGAACATTATCTGCGCCATCTTGCCACTCCCCAGCGCCACGCACAGCGAATGCACGGCCGCCATTTTAAGCACCCCACTCTCTCCCCCGCTCATTGTCGATCACCAGCGCGTTCCCCTGACACTGCAAGCATCCCCCGCGCGCCGGCCACCCCCGCTCTCTCATACAGGCCGTAAACCCTCTCCGCGACCCTGCTACGGAACCACATCCGACCGACATCCCATACATGGTCATGCCTCTCCTTTGATAACCCCCTTCCTCTGCGCCCCATTGTCCAACCCGATCCCAGGCCATCACCTAGCCCTGCGGATGCAGTTTATTGCCCCTACTGTAAGGGAAACACCCCACATCAAAGAGATTACAGTAGATCAAAGCCCCTACCCCCTGAGACCCGGCCGGTTGCACACACCCCGGGGAATTGGTGGAATATCCAGCTGCGTGATAGCCATCTCCTACTGTGGGTGGGGTGGGGACTTCTACTGTAGATATGTGTGGGAACGAGCTTGAAGTGGGGGTTCCAAGGAATGTCTTCCCGTACATCAAAGCCTCAACAAGAATGTACCATATGTAATAAAGCAATAAACCTGTGTATAAGAGACCAGGTCTCAGAGATGCAGTTAGAGCACCTCGTGACGATACCTTGCTGTCTGATCTGATGTGTTCTGCTCCGACGGAATAAAACTTTGTTTCCTGCCTTCCAGTCTCCGGCGCCTGCCTCTTTCATTGGTAAATTATCGAGTGGTATGAGAGGCGATTACCGCCGGGCAAATACTTGAAAGGTTATCGATTGAAACTGCCGCTACCATTTAACAATTGGCGTCCCAAACGTGGGGCCCATCAGCGACACGTGGATCCAGTGGGAGAGGTCCCGACGACAGAGTGAACGACTGCAACGATCGGGAGAGCTCCTGCCCAATAGACCCTCGTCTGGCAGCCGATCATCCGAACTTCACTGGTTCCGAGCAGACCTCTCTCGAGTGATCTACGGTCCTGACTGGGAACCATCAGGAGTGCCGCGGCAAATACGGAGAGTAGAGGACGATCGGGCGCTGGAGGCGGAAGACGAGAAACTGTCCACGCGGTCCGGGTAAGGTCGTGATACACGACAAATTGCGAAATAATTGATTGATTGTTTGAAGCTTTGGAATACTAGTATTGCTCATTGATTGTGCTCATTGATTGTTCTCTTTGAGATATTCGCTGTCTACAAACGGGGAGGAGTAGAAATACTCTCTCTCTCCCTTTGCAGATAGTGAAGGGTAGGTAACGCAGACTTTTGTCCCCGTTGAAACCCGTCGTGCCTATCTTTATCTCCCCACTGATTGATTGTCCGAACATTGATTGTTTTGAAGAATAGTGCTCTTTGAGATATTCTCTGTTTGCAAATAACGTAGAATAGAAATATTCTGTCTAGTCTTTGCAAATAGTGAAGGGTAGGTAACGCAGACTTTTGTCCCCGTTGTAACCCGTCGTGCCTATCTTTATCTCCCCATTGATTGATTGATTGATTGATTGTCCGAACACTAGTTGTTCGATATTGGTTCTTTTGGAGGTATTCTCTGCTTACAAATAACGAGGAATAGAGATATTCTGTCTAGTCTTTGCAAGCAGTGAAAAGATAGGTAGTGCTGACTTTTGTCCCCATTGAAACCCGTCATGCCTATCTTCTCCCCACTGATTGGTAGTTGGTTCTGCCCGGACCGCTTATTAGAGGTGGACCATCCGGCCCCACTGGAAGGCACCCCTAATAAGGACATGTTCACTAAATATGGACTAGTCGCCGTAGCTTATACCAAGCTATGGCATAAATATACAAAGAAGGACCCCGAGAGTCAGTGGCCACTGATGGGATCCTTCGACGACCATAAGATAGAAGTGCTAGAAATAGCTCTGCGTAGCAATAAGACGACGCCTACTATGCTTGACAGTATCGGCATGTGGCGCAAAGAAGCAACACAACGGAAAAGGAGGGAAGAAGTAAAAGCAGAAAAGGAATTACGAAAAGCAGCTCACATTGCCGCTAGAAAGTTAGAAGAAGAAATAAAGGAGAGAAGGGAAACTAAACTAAGACA
The DNA here is from genome assembly GCF_964204655.1 of Triturus cristatus. Classification (NCBI taxonomy): domain Eukaryota; kingdom Metazoa; phylum Chordata; class Amphibia; order Caudata; family Salamandridae; genus Triturus; species Triturus cristatus. The sequence goes on from NC_140594.1 coordinate 1,044,960,779, forward strand.
GGAGCCCGAAACATCAGGCCAGTACGCTGTTAGGACCCCTTCTTTGCTCTACCCTGAGTTATCCTCTAAACAGCGAACGAACGATGAATTACTATTAGGTCCCCCGATCATTTACATGCCCCCTCCATACGCACCCTCCCAATCAATAGTGCAACACCCACAACCCCCAAACACGAACGAAAGCAGTACAGGGGCCTCGGTCCTCACGGCCTCCGCGCCGGCCGAGCCTCCTGTACTGAACACAACGTCGGCAATAACGTTGGATGACCCTGAGATGAGAAAGAAAGATTCCACCAGAATGAATCGACTAACGAAGGATGAACGAACAGGAATCGACAAAATAGTAAAGGCACTGGTGGGATCCTTTTTGACCTTACAAAAACTAAAGTAACGCTAGGAGTTAGCCCTTTGTAGGACATATGAAACCAAGGGAAGGAGCCAAGCTCACGGTCGAGACGGCCACGAGGTAGCCCGACTCCATTACTCTCGCTACCTAAACATGTCTGCCCTACTGCCCACCCCGCCCAATAAGCATGACAAAATCCTGCACAAACGGAAGCCTGCTGACACCCACCATCGACGTCACCAAACTAGGGCTAGATCGCGCACAATTGGGCTATGTTATTTTTCCGATTGCACAGTAACCTCCTTGTGCTCGTCATCAGATTGCAAATATGTACAAACATTCCAACGAAGTAGTATAGTTATAACATTTTAATAACTTATAAGATATAACAAACACACCAACAGGGTAAACAGGTTAAAACACGTTTTAAAACAACAATTTACATGGCAGTCTGCTGCAACCTCCATCCCAAAGCCTTAACGTCCACGTGACACCGTCCTCGCCTCTCCTTCCTCGAAATTGCAACATTGGCCTGTTTTGGGCGGTTCTTTTAGTCGGCTTTGGGCTATAAAAGCCATGCAAAAATCCATTGACATCAGTGGCGGACGACTGTGCGAATAAGCCGGAGGCTACACGAAGTGCCAAAACTCTGACAGCGCAAAGGCGGAGTCTGCCACGCTAGGCGGATCTTCCTATTCTCTTCTTCTTTCTTCAATCACGGCTAGGGTGCCCTGGCAGGGGGGAGGCGACGCGGACGGGCCTCCCCCGCCTCCCCAGGTGGAGGCTCGCCAGCAGATGAGGGCACCCCAGCCGTCTTTTTCATCGGTCTGCTGAATTGCACCCTGGCACGCTGTGCGGATCTTCCCGTTTTCTTTCTTCTTTCTTCAATAACGGCTGATGCCCTGACGGGGGAGGCGACGCGGACGGGCCTCCCCCACCTCCCCAGGTGGAGGCTCGCCAGCAGATGAGGGCACCCCAACCGCATCTTTCACATGCCAGCCAGCTGAGTTGCGCCCTGCCACTTCATTCGCCGTTCGGCTGAGCTGGCGCCCCTGCACGCGGCCGCCGGACGACCGCCCAAGCACGGGTTCACCAGGATCGCCACTAGCGCCCGACGCGAGGAGTGGGCCCCCGCAGCCAAGTAATCGGGGACCCACCCCGGTGGCGATACCATCCAAACTGCTGTCGCTGCTACTGGGCCCACCCGGTGGCTGTGCCGAAGAGCTGCTACTGCTGCTGCCGTTGGACTCCGGCGGTCGGTTCTCCGGATCCAGGCCTAACCCACCATGAGGTGATTCTGGACTCGAAAGCTTGTCTGCTTGGGCGTAAGCCCCACCCTTGACAAAATGCTCCCCTCAGCTTTGCAGAATCGGCTGGAGTCATTTGACACTCGACTCCCACGGACTTCCGGTAAGGACAAACCGCTGCCACTGCTCTTTGCCCCGGACGGCAGCCACCTTGCCTCCGCTTGGTACAGTGAGAAAGACTGGTTCGAAGCGTCGGCGGAAGAACCCGCCTGCTGCCCCGCCCCAAGAACGAACCATGGCATTTCTACGGGGTCGCAGTGACGCCATGCTGACGCAAAGTTGACGCTAACGAAAGTTCTCGAACTACTGAAAGGAATTCTGGTCCAACAGCTAATTCATGGAAAGACCTAGACTGTACTCTGGCCCGACCTCGCCCCAAGATGGCGCCGATGTAAGAGAGGCCTACAAACCCTTGTGGCGTCCCAGTCACGTGACATTTGTGTTAAAAAGAGATATATATATATATATATATATACGATGCTTCCACACATGATGGTCGGGGAGGGGCGGGAAGGGAACCGATTTTATGCCGTAGTAGCGTTGCTCATGACACTCGACGCCTCCCACCCCGTGGCCGGCCTGAACGGTTGTAGGCCCGTATCTTGTATACTGACATTGTTTTAAATAAAGGGCCTCTTGAAAGAATTACGGAATCAGTGTCATGACTAATCACATAGGTTGATAAAGATTTCTTCTTTTGAATAAATGACTGTTACTCCCAAGCAATAGAAAACAGATAATGCAGTCCCCATTTGTCTGAATCTTTTTTTTGATTAACGGAATTTGTACCCATCACACCTATCTTTTTCCAAGAGTTGTTAAACAATGGTCAACCATAGCTCAGGGTATATGCCGAACGCAAGGTATGGTATCTTGCACCTTAATACACGACCGATTGAGAAATGCATGTATGACAAGGGAACCCGAATTTAGGAAATGAAATAAATTAGAGCATCTTTGTCTCGGACAAAAAGAATAATAGGTCTGTGGTATCACCCATTCCTGTGACTAGCCTGGTACGTGGTAAGTAGAACTTTTTCGTGTCTGCGCGCGCTAGGGTACTTTGAATACTGCACATCCCCTCCCCTCTTTTTTCCCCTCTATAGGTCACGGCGAAGCTCCGACTGAAGAATGAAGTGGACATGGACCGCACCGAGTTCAATATCAGGGAAAATTTAGACAAACGTTGTGAGATAGTGCGTGAAGTGCAGACCACCATTGAGAACATGAGAAACTGTATGGCATGATTGTGCGTGTGTGCTATGATTACACGGTATGAATGTGTGTGCATCTCATGCTTAGGTCACTTGAAGAGAGCGTCACTGTATGATTGAAGTGCTCGCCCATCGATCAAAGGGAGGAGAATAAAGGGTCCGACACCCCCTAGGATAAACTACAAAATACTGAAAGTACGCAGCATGCATAGGAAAGGAGGACAGTAAAGGAGAGGTCCCGATACGCAACGTAGCCCTGAGTCTCCGTCTTAAGTTTCTGCGCTTGATGCATGTACTGTCACACCCTATCCGGCATTTGTGTGTACGTGATCACCGAATTTATGTCTTTTCCCCGCTTGTGTTTTCTTACATGGAACAGACCCATGCTACTCCATGTTGTGTGTGCACCAAGTGGCCTATTATCTTACCCATGTCTCTCTCGTTTTGTGTCGTATGTATGCCAAATAGCCTACTTGATGCACACCTCCCTCTCCTCTCTCTCTCTCTCTCTCTCTCTCTCTCTCTCTCTCTCTCTCTCTCTCTCTCTCTCTCTCTCTCTCTCTCTCTCTCTCTCTCTCTCACTCCCTCCCTCACTAAAAAGCCTTCTTACCCTCTTTTCTTTTTGAATAAATTAACGACACATACCTCCTCGGTAAGTGTATAATTGGCCTGGAGCACGGTGGTGTTCGAACAAATTGACTAAAACAAAACGACCGTACTCTGCCACGTTACTACCTCTCCTTTCTACAAATATTGAGCTTAATTGGCTGAGAAAAGAAAGGACAGGTAAGACGACTGATGTCTCCCAATTTGGCCCTCATCACGGGGACTATATGTCAGTGGTTTCCGTTTTTCAGAGCTTTAACAACACCATCTCCACCGCCCAGAATTACCCCCGCCCAATTACCCCGAAATAGAATGTCTAAAGCACCCCGCTCTCCCAAGATAACCCCAACCCTATACTAGCCGCCTCAGAGTATTTCGAACGAAACAGCTGATGACCTTATTCACTAATAATACATCGCCTAAACTGATAAAGGGTTACCTATTGTCACCAGCAAAAATAATGCTTAGCTTATGTTCCTCCCCAAAATGGATACTCGTGAACCCGTGACAGTAGCACCTCGCACTTTCTTTTCATAAACTTAGCAGTCCTCGGAAAGAAATATGTATTAACAAAACTTGTGTTGAGACGAACGAGCCTCTGCCGGAGAAGCCGGTTCGAATTTTTTATAGACTAGAAGGTTGACAGATGTCAGGCTTCCTGCAACCAGTATCGGGCGCAGGAATCGGCACCTAGAGGGCCAGACGATGGGCAGGGACACCCACAGAAACTTGCACCACAGCAATGATTAATAGATTAGTAACGCACACACTAACATCAGAGTTAATAGACACCAATCATACAGCAACCGATAAAAGCATGTCCGCAACCACTCGGTGGTTGGGAGAGAGGATGAAGTATGTAAATGTCTTCCCTGCCAACTCTCTAAGATTTTTGTTTCTTGTACCCATTTAAAGATAACGTGCTGCCATCGGAAGGGAGGGGTCGGACGTGACGCACAGCCTGGCTGCAGACCATGGAACATCTATGACATCGACCAAGGGGGAAGCTACGAAGCAAAAAGGGCGTGAGACGAGACACCATTTTCAGGATGATAAGCGCGAAGGGCTACATCGAGGCCCCCCTGCTCACTGACCAGCGTGCCTGAAGTCTCAACCCGTCGGGCCCGATTGATGGGCCCAGTGCTGGAAGATTCTGCTCCCCTTGGTCCACATTTTTTGATCCGATCCCACTCCACCCCCTCTTCCCTCGGCATCCCGAAGCACGTCACACCCTTCTCTCTCTCACCCTCTTTTATATGGATTATGAATCTGACTTACCTACAGAAGAACAAAAAGCAGGTACCCTGTCTCAAAGTACCTATGGTGAACTGTGTTAAGGAACGGGGCTGTGATCGGAGAACAGTGAATGGTCACACCCTGCAACGTGAGAAATTGGATTTGAGCTGGACCTTAGCTCCACCGCCGGTGCTCAACAGTGCCAACGAAAGAAGAACAACAATAAGAGCTTACCAGTGATGGCTCTTTATAAAAAAAGGACACTGGAAAGAAGAACCCATGTCAAAGTTGAAAATCCTCTCCCAACCACCTTTTTATATTAACTATCTTCCTATCAAGTTTTCATGATGTTGCATCAATCACTTCCGACTGTACACTGAGAAGTTAAGAAAATGTAACTTTGTATAGTGACATTCATACAACACCAGCCATGTACACGACTATACTGACTATTTTCGATCCACACAAAGTCTGGGCCTTAAGTAATGTATGAAATATCCCTTGTTTTGCCAGAAACATCCTGTTTGCTTTACAGTATCCTATTTGTGTTCAAACAAACTCCCCTCCTCCTGTCCCTGGGCCTGACATGCGGCACAGCTGATGTAACTCTGTATGTACTACCTCCTCGCCTACTTTATCACCTGTATGTAACTATAAGCAAATGTGTCAGATTACTCCTGCCTGCCCTAAAAACTCTGTATCTTTAAGGAATGTACGAAAGACATTAACGATATTATAGCTGAAGGTTAACGAAGATAAATAACGGCCAGGCAAGCTGGCGAGATATGTTAAAAGGGAGGACTGTGGAAATTTAGCTTGCAAACTGAACATTATCTGCGCCATCTTGCCACTCCCCAGCACCACGCACAGCGAATGCACGGCCGCCATTTTAAGCACCCCACTCTCTCCCCCGCTCATTGTCGATCGCCAGCGCGTTCCCCTGACACTGCAAGCATCCCCCGCGCGCCGGCCACCCCCGCTCTCTCATACAGGCCGTAAACCCTCTCCTTCTGCGCGACCCTGCTACGGAACCACATCCGACCGACATCCCATACATGGTCATGCCTCTCCTTTGATAACCCCCTTCCTCTGCGCCCCATTGTCCAACCCGATCCCAGGCCATCACCTAGCCCTGCGGATGCAGTTTATTGCCCCTACTGTAAGGGAAACACCCCACATCAAAGGGATTACAGTAGATCAAAGCCCCTACCCCCTGAGACCCGGCCGGTTGCACACACCCCCGGGAATTGGCGGAATATCCAGCTGCGTGATAGCCATCTCCTACTGTGGGTGGGGTGGGGACTTCTACTGTAGATATGTGTGGGAACGAGCTTGAAGTGGGGGTTCCAAGGAATGTCTTCCCGTACATCAAAGCCTCAACAAGAATGTACCATATGTAATAAAGCAATAAACCTGTGTATAAGAGACCAGGTCTCAGAGATGCAGTTAGAGCACCTCGTGACGATACCTTGCTGTCTGATCTGATGTGTTCTGCTCCGACGGAATAAAACTTTGTTTCCTGCCTTCCAGTCTCCGGCGCCTGCCTCTTTCATTGGTAAATTATCGAGTGGTATGAGAGGCGATTACCGCCGGGCAAATACTTGAAAGGTTATCGATTGAAACTGCCGCTACCATTTAACACTGGCGCTGCCTCATTCTGGTAAATCTGGAACAGCATTAAAAAGGAATGCACACAGCAACACCCTTTGCATGCCCCTTTGTTATGTTAATTTAATTTATATTTGTAAAGCGTCAAATCACCAACGGTCTCTAAGCGCTACAAACCATAAACCCGGCAGTGCCATAATGCTTGCATACAGAGCAAAGCTTGGGGTGAGTTTATCCAAACGCCTCAGTAAACAAAATAGTCTCAAGTTTCTTCCTGAATGAGTCACCTCACCACGCAGACTCTCTGTGAGCTTATTCCAAAGCTTTGGAATCAGAACCGAGAAGGCACGTCCCACTAAGGTAGTTCTGTTAAAGCGCGGACAGGCCAACAGGTGTGTTTGTGATGAACGAAGACAACGACCAGGCACATAAAGCTTCAAACGGTCTTTAATGTAGCTGGGCGCTGCCCCATACTTAGCTTTATGTGCAATGCACAGTCCCTTGAATCTGATCCTCTGCTTAATAGGGAGCCAGTGTAGCTGCTGTAACAAGGAAGTGGCATGAGTTCTTCTTGGCAATTTAAGAATCAGTCATGCTGCTTCATTTAGGACCACCTGGAGTTTCCCCAAAAGTTTATCGGTGAGTCCTATATATACTGCATTGCCGTAGTCCAGGCGTGACAGGATTGAAGCCGCCACCACTGTACGCATAGTCGCAAATGACAGCAAGGGTAAGCTTTTCCGCAATTGCCTCATCAATCCCACGCAACTTCCCACTACCGCAGCTACCTGCTTATCCATCACTAGCATGGAATCTGACCTAATACCCAGGCTCTTCACCGGTATCGCAGTGGTGCCAAGCTCTTGTGGCCAGAAGAGGCTGGACCAAGGGTTAGCCCCTGTGGCGATAGCAAGGACCCTCGTCTTCTCCGGGTTTACTTTGTGTGAATTCAACGTATTACAGTTTATGGTAAACCGAAAGATGTTCTGTACCTTAAGCTGTGCCTGGGGGGAATTATCAATGCGAATGATTAGCTAGGTGTCATCGGCATAGTTGTATCCCTTACAGTCCAGTTTGGCCAATGCTTCTATCAGAGGCTGGAGATCGATATTAAAAAGCGGGTGGGACAACTCAGAGCCCTGCGGAACCCCACATGGCAAGGCGCCATGCCTAGATGTACATTTCCCTATTTGAACTTTTTGGAACCGATCCTCCAGGAAGCAGACAATCCATTGGAGGACTGTGCCAGTAACTCCCAGCCGACGGACATGGGCAACCAATTGTACATGGTTCACCATGTAAAATGCGGCAGAGAGGTCCAATAAGATCAACACTGAGGGGAACTTCTTATCAGCTGTTAGCCTTAGCTCATCCAGTACTGAGAGCATCACCAACTCAGTGCTGTTGTGAGCTCTAAATCCTGCTTGCTTAGCATGTAGCAGCTGATGCTCTTCCAAGAAGGATGAAAGTACTCTTAGCACATGTTGCTCAAGCACCTTGGCCAGGTATGTAAGCCTTTGCTGCAGAGGACTGCGGTGGAAAGGGGCATATGTACAAGGCGGCGTTGAGCCATGCAAAGTGGCTTAACACCACCTTGTAAATATGGAAAATGGCGCTGCACCACCGAAGTGTAAAAAAAATGATGCTTCAGTGCGGAGGGATTGTAAATGTGCCCCAAAATCTGGACAGCTGAACACATGCATAAACATTGAACACATGCTTTTCTGCTTGAACTTTTTACAAGGAACTTGAAGTTCTATCACAGAAAGTGTGAGTGAAAGATTAAGCAGGGTCTGCTTTCGAGCTACCCTTCGGGGCAAATATACAAACATGTTACGTTGTTTCCGCACCACTGTTATTGGTGCAGCCTTGATGCAAAATTTTACATGTGATTTACAAAGCCACACAAAATCAGATTTGTGTGGCTTTGCATGGGATTTTGCCAGAAAAGGAACACAAGGCTGCCCATAGCTATTTTAGTTGATATGGCGCATTTCTGCTCTCTCCCTTTCATGCAATGAAGCACAGCAACTTTGCTCGTTGCCCTGCATGAAACATTATTACATCTGCCCCTTCATGTATGTCACATTAAACACACATAATATAAAAAAATATTAAGTGTTTTATTTCTTAACTTGTAAAAGCAGCTCTAAAAGAGACTTCTTGCTTTGTATGTTTTGTATTTTCCTTTAAAACACATAAAGGTCCTTAGAAATCGGAGAAGCAAAATAAGGACGTGTTAGTTTCTGAAAATGTAAATGGGATGAGGAACAGGGATGACACAGAAATGCAATTTGTACACATCAAGGTGTGAATCCAGTAACTGAGAATGGATCTTTTTGTTGTGTGCCTCACCACATGTATGAGTTTCACCCAGTAGGCAGAACAGTGCTATTTACTAGTAATGCTTACAAATGTCCTTGTTTCTTCCTCACAAACGTTTGGTGGGACAATGTTTCCTTCAAATGGTGCAAGTGGCAGAGCTCCTTTTCTCTTCTCTTTCTTTACCAAAATTAAAGCGGTTTGTTTTTCCTTGGCTAAGGGATTTGTCACACATAAGGCATGTGCCATGTCTGGTATTCATTTTCTTTTCTTCCTGGGATGGGAAAAAACAATGGATTCTAACTGCACTGTTGTGATCCCTTCATCTGCATCTTCCACTGTAACCAGATCAGAATCATTCTAGGCCCTGTTAGTCGCCCAAGAGCGTCCAGGCCATATGGCGCACTTCGGTCGTCCAAGTACACACAGCCTCAGTAGTCAACCAAAAATCCAATCGAGACCAGGTCCCATGCAAGGAAGAAGTGAATGTGCTCTCACGCGCCTCAGGGTGTCGCAGGCGCCACACATCACTCAGGCACCCGATCCATCAATCCCAATAGCATCTCGGAAGCCTGCTTAGGCCTCACCACTTTGCTTCCCTCACAATCAAGAGTGACATCCTGAAAAACATTAAAATCACCGCCCCAAATGATCTCACCCTCAGGGAAACTCGTAATGCGGCGCCACACATCCGCGAAAAAGGCCGGATCATCCACGTTCGGTCCATACACATTCACCAACACCACACTGGTGCCACCCAGCTGTCCATACACCAAGACCAGATGGCCCGAGTCATCAGTTTCAGTACGGAGAACTGAAAATGGAACCCCCGTTTAACCAAAATCATCGCCCCACGTGCATAGCTGGAGAATGAAGAGGCTACATGCACCCCCGCCCATCGAACCCCCACATTCTTTTCGTACAGTGTTGTTAGGTGTGTTTCCTGCAAATCTGCACATAAATCTGTCCAGATAAGCAAAAACAGAGAAAATCTTTATGGAGGTGTTTAAACCTCGTATGTACCAAGTTAAAAACCTTATTTTACTCCCCATGGAGAACTGCACCAAGAAATAGATCTAACACTGAGACATAAAGGAGACATATATCCAAGCATACAAATGACCCAAAACTATACCACACCCATAGATTGCAAGTGCCAAAAGACCCCCCAGACCCACCACCCCTCGACCCCCTCCCACTTCAGCGCCCCCAACTCACCAAAGCCATCCCAACCCTCAATAACCCATCCCCAACGAACAACAAGAAGAGCATAACAACAATGGGGTTCACCCATTAAGGGGCGTCAGAGAACAACTGGCCTCCTATCAAGTAGGAGGTGGATGAGCAGAGCAACAATTGTGCCTGATCCAAGAGCATACCCAACAGTTTACCAGGCAAGGAGAGGCAATTATACTTAAGCAATCAAGGACCGGACACCTGTAATACAAGAGGTCATATAGTGCATAGAGAGAACAACACTATCACGGGAGCACGAGGAGAAACCACCCATCGGGCAAGTGATATAACAAAACAAAGCCCTGCCCTAATTACATCACTGATCCTCAGTCTCGGATTGTGGTTGAGAGTCGCGTCACCGCCTCTTTAAATGTTTCGCGTGTTCCAATGCTGCTTTGGGAGTGGTGAAGATCTTGTAGTCGCCATCCGGGCCTATTTTCAAGCGGGCGGGATAAAGCATAGCATAAGGGACACCTTCAGATTGTAAAAACTTTTTAACAGCCCCAAACTCCCTTCGCGCAGCCTGTACAGTAACAGTGAAGTCTGGGAAAAAGGAGAGGGTGTTCAATCGCTCCCTTAATTCTTGCCATGCGCAAAATGGTGTTGCGGTCCCTGTAGTTGAGTACTTGTGCAATGACAGGACGGGGCGGGGCGTCCGGAACAGGCCGGGCTGCGAGTGATGGATGGGCCCGCTCAATAATGAACATGGAGGAAAGGTGTTCAGTGCCAAAAATGTCTGTGATCAGTTTTTCAATAAAGGTCTCCATTTTGGACTCTGGCAGCCCCGTCATGCGAATGTTGTTCCGTCTGGAACGAGCTTCCAAGTCCTCATTCTTGGCCTGTATTAGAGAGAGAACTTTTTCCATATTTAGAGTTTTCCCCGCAACTTCGCTCAACCCATCTTCTGTGGCAGATACTCTTTGCTCTACTTCCCCCATGCGAGCATTTTGTTTCTCAAGTTGGGACAACTTGTGATCAAGACGTTGGTTAACAGCTGCCATTGTACCCTCAATGGACTGGAGGCTACGCTGCATGACGAGAAGCGTGGTCTCTATTGTAGAAGGTGCGCCATCCAGAGCATTGGCTTCCGAATCAGATGCTGCCTTCTGTGAGGGCTTGGAGGACTTGCGCCCCTCAAACGTGAGGCGGGGTTGTGACTTGTCAGTCCGACCCATGGTGGTCTCAAGGGGAAGTAATCTGATGAGGAATGGAGAGACTAGGGCCCCGAGCTAAGACCCCGCAGTAGGGTGACGCGTTGGGCCGCAGGCCGCCCACCAAGGATAAATGGGCCCACCGCTCCCCGCAGCAAGAGAGGGCAGACAGGTAAGTGCAGACCCCACAGGGGACAAGGGCAGCTCCACGACCCACCGTCCCACGATAGCAGAGAGCCCAGCGTAGTAACACAGCGTAGATTATCACCAGGGAGTTCACATGTACAGGAGGATAGCTAGGCCTTGCAGGACTGGGGATAAGGGAAGGAGCGCAGCTCAAGGGGCCCAGGCCACTGGGAAGAAGTCGACCACGTGGGCCAAACAGTGGCCCCAAGCAAAGCAGCAGGCAGCCCACAGCATACACAGGCTAACGCTGCTAGTGAGGAATCAGAGTGATGCACACACGCGGCTCTTCAAAATTCTCCGCAGCAGGGGGAAGCAGGTAGAGTGCAGCTGTGTGAGTTGCAGGCAATGGCTGTTTCTCAGGCAAAAGACGCTCCGGTCGCGGACTGCAGGTGAGGGAAATGAAAGGGGGGCTCCAACAGGGTAGCTGTCAAGGCGCCAACAGCAGAAGCCCACAGCAGAGGGCCGCCCGGCCCAACGACACTGCCCCGGCCTCCCGCGCGTCCCAGCGCCCAGCAGCAGCACACAGGCCGCGAACCGCGCCAGGCCCACACCCGCCTCCACAAGCACAGGACCAACAGGGATCACACCCCACTCACCGCCGCCCACACCAGGGGCACAGGAGCCTTACTCCGCCGTTGTCCACTCAGGGGTGCACGGGCGCCCGGGGCCACATGCCACCATACGCCGCCGCAGCTCCCAGTCACCCGGAGCTCGCGGCAGCACTTCAAAGACCAGCAAACTCCAGGGGGCCGCCATCCGCACCCCCAATATCACTGGCACCGAACGTGCCACTACCGACACTGCAAAGCTCGAGAGCTGCCGTCTCACATCAGGACCTCGCGGGCGCCGCTATTTTGTGGCCAGAAAGTTGTCGGTGAAGATGGCTGGTATAACGCAGCAGCAGGCGGAGGGAGCAGAACGAGCACACCAGTCGATGCAGGGGAATCCCAGCTGCTGGAATCGCCCCAGACTGCCTCCAGATAGCTAGTATTTCAGGCGGATATTGGGCGGATTATGGCTCACCCGGGCAGAGCCTCACACAGGTGCGGCCATCTTGCTGTGCGCCCTCTTGCGCCCCTCAAGATTTAGGATTCTTTGCTTTCAAAATAAAATGTTCATAAAAAAATGAAAGCAGGAAAAAAAAAATTCGCTAAGCTACTGTAAAATTCCAGGTTCCATTTATTTGCAGCATCGTTTAGTAGCATATGTTGATGCACCTTCTTCCATCGCAAGATCACAGACATCCACGACAGCTTCAACATCCAGACCACCACGACAGCCAACGACACCTCAGACCCCACGACCACCACCCACAACGACCACCTGCTCACCTGGACCAACATCAACGACGATGACACAATCAAAATCATGAACACCATCCACTCCGGCTCCCCGTCCGACCCGTGCCCACACCACATCTTCAACAAAGCCAGCGCCACCATCGCACCTCATCTCCGCAAGGCCATCAACATCTCCTTCTAGACCGTGACCTTCCCGGAGAGCTGGAAGCACGTCGAGCTCAACGCCTTGCTCAAGAAACCCAAGGCAGATCCGAGGGACCTTAAGCACTTCTGGCCCATCTCCCTGCTCCCGTTCCCAGCAAAGGTCATCGAGAAAACCGTCAACAAGCAGCTGACCCACTACCTCGTGGAGAACAGCATCCTGGACCCGTCCCAGTCTGGGTTCCGCAGGAACCAGAGCACTGATACTGCCCTCATCGCCGCCACCGATGACATCAGAGCCCTGCTGGACAATAGCAAAACCGCAGCCCTCATCCTCCTGGACCTATCAGCTGCCGTCGACACGGTCTGCCACCACACCCTACGCACACAACTCCACAACGCAGGGATCCGAGACAAGGTTCTGGAATGGACCACCTCCTTCCTCTCCGGCAGAACCCAGAGCGTCCGTCTCCCCATTTCTGTTCCGAAGCCTCCAAGATCATCTGCGGCGTACCCCAAGGATTATCTCTCAGCCCGACATTGTTCATCATCTACATGGCCTGCTTGCCCACGTCACCAGACTGCATGACCTCAACATCATCTCCTACGCCGACGACACACAGCTGATCCTCTCCTTCACCAAGGACCCCCTCACTGCCAAGACCAACCTCCACAAAGGAATGAAAGCCGTCGCCGAATGGATGAAGAACAGCTGTCTGAAGCTGAACTTGGACAAGACGGAGGTCCTCATCCTCGGCTCCACCCCCTCAGCCTGGGACGACTCCTGGTGTCCGACCGCCCTGGGAGCAGCACCAACGCCAACCGACCACGCTCGCAACCTGGGGTTCGTCCTCGATTCAGCACTCTCCATGACCAAGCAAGTCAACGCTGTCTCATCCTCCTGCTTCAACACCCTCTGCATGCTCTGCAAGATCTACAGGTGGATCCCCACCGACACAAGAAAAATGGTCACCCAGGCCCTCGTCAGCAGCAGGCTGCACTACGGAAACGCCCTCTACGCGGGAGCCCCGGCCAAACTGCTGAAACGACTACAACGCATACAGAACGCCTCGGCCCGCCTGATCTTCGACATCCCTCGACACAGCCACATCACACCCCACCTGAGAGACCTGCACTGGCTGCCCGTCAACAAGAGGATCACCTTCAAGCTCCTCACCCACGCACACAAGGCAATCCACGACACCGGACCAGCATACCTTAACAGACGCCTCGCCTTCTACACCCCGAACCGCCAGCTCCACTCCCCTGACCGCGCCCTCGCCACCATCCCCCGCATCCGAAGAGCGACCTCCGGCGGCAGATCGTTCTCCTACCTCGCTGCCAAGACTTGGAACACCCTCCCCATCCTCCTACGGCAGACCCAAGACCTACTAACCTTCAGGATGCTACTCAAGACCTGGCTGTTCGAGCAGTAGCAGCACCTCCCTCCCCCCCAGCGCCTTGAAACCCTCACAGGTGAGTAGTGCGCTCTACAAATTCCTTGATTGATTGATTGATCCATGCTAGTATTTCCCAAAATATCCATAATGGAAATTCAGTGAAACCAGTTTCAATAAAATTATGGGAAATGAAAATAAACAAGCATTGGCAAATGCAGTGGGTCTGAAATTGGTGATCAGCTTTTTAGTTTTGTCAATGTGCTAATTGTTTTGGCATGGTTTTTGTAAAACCTTATTGGTGTGGGAGCTGCCAGGCCCTCACCATTATAACAAACATTGGCAAAAGCAAAAATTGTTTTTGGTCTCAAAAAGCACACACTGCCACAGTAGTTACTGGCACTGAACAAAACTACTTTGTGTGCCGATATGCTCCATGTAAAAGAGCAGAATGGTGTCACTCACTGTAAAGCCAGCCAATACAGAGCGAGAGATAGAATTTTAATAAATACAAAAGGTCATGGTCCACGCCAGAACAAATTAGGTACCCAATTATTAAAGAAAGTCTTAAGAGTACACCCATGGTATATGTCATTGCATTAAGTGGAGCAATAAGGCTTTCGTGACTTCCCAAGAATTTACAGAAGTTGGACAAGAAATAGTGTTCCTAGAAGATATATGTGAACTGCATTTTAGCATGAGCAAATATGCATGGGTAGGTTTGCTCATGCAAAAATCTGAGCGTTTGCAAGTTCACCACTTTTTTCCCAACTCTGGAAGAAGATTTACGTCTGCCATTGTCAGGAGTACATTTCCAACATTTCTCAGTATGGGAAAAGATTACAGAAGAGTTGTTGAAAACCCTTAAAACATGCAAGTTAGTAGGTTTGCACAGACTCAAAAGGGCATTCTAACCCTGAACTATTGCTTACTACTACCTTCAGCACCAGTATGTAGATCTTCAGAAACATGGCAACATAAGGGGATTGCAAGTATTCAAACACTACTATAGTATGAGCCCTGGCATAATCAGAGAGGCTATATCAGAGCTCTTATATAATGAGATTGCTGCCATAATTTGTCTCTGCACTACATGGCACCAAAGGGACACGTGGATTTTGTTAAAGGACAAGTAGATTTATAAAACAACCTGCCCCAGGGACAAGTAGATATTTTATTAAAATCCACACCGCTGGGGAAAGTGCAGGACGAGAGTGAAGATTTTATTACAAGACACTGAGGCTCCTAATATGCAGTCTTTCCTTGCTTTTAATTAACAGCAGCCAAGTAAAAACAACATATCCCAGACTGAAAAAGAAAAAACTTTAATATGACATCACAAAGGGTACACCGATCAGACATCAAGTAATCAAATATTTATGTTGACTGCAAACAGGTCCTCTTTTCTTGCTGCTCGCAATCAAGATAAGTACCTTTTCAGATCGAGTTACTTTTTCCAAATTTGACACTTGTGTAGTTGATTTGTTTAATATTGTCGTTTATTTATAATGATTATCGGTTTTCTTTTAAATCTCTTGTAGCGCAAATCGTGTGCTCTTCGTAGCTTCCCCTTTCTTCCCACATCGGTTTTTTCTTTACCTCTGGAGAAGCGTGTCAGACTTCCGGCATGCCCTGCATTGATTCATGCCCGGATTACTTACCGGTAATCTTCATTACTCCGAGTCCTAGTCTTCCTCGCCACAGTATTCACCAATGAGCCTCCGGCTCCACACAGAATTCCAAGTAACTTAAAAGAGCAGCGCTCTAGTCTCCCCTCCCTCCTCCAACATGGCCCCCAGTGGCTTCAGCCAATCCCATAAAGGGATACAAACCAGCCAGCCCGATCTGATAATCAAAGCCGCAGACATGAAGCCACCACCAGGGCCGGGAGGGAAGGGAAACTATACTGTGGCGAGGAAGACTAGGACTCGGAGTAATGAAGATTACCGGTAAGTAATCCGGGCATTACCTCCTCGTCCAGTCTTCCTCGCCACAGTATTCACCAATGAGCCGATACCAAAGCAATCAGCTTCATGTAAGGAAAAGACCACAGCAACGTGCAGTGAAACCAGATTTAATATACAGAGGTACAGCAATCAAATACAACCCCTCAAGGCATCCCCGCAGTCAACACAGAAGATGCAAATGAAACAGAACCCCCACCCCCAACCTGGAGGCGGTAATGGGACATGAATGTATGAGGTGAAGACCAAGTAGCAGCCCGGCAAACATCCTCCATGGACACCCCTTTGAAGGAGGCCCAAGACACAGCAACAGAGCGGGTGGAACGCCCCTGAACAGGAAGGGAGGGAACTTCAGCAACCGAAGCATACGCCAACAAAATGGCCTCCTTAATCCAGCGACTGATCGTCGAGAGTGAGGGTTTCAGACCCTGACGTGACAAACCATAATTGACAAACAAGTTGTCCACTTTGCAAAACGAAGACGTGCGCGACAAATATACCAATAAAGCACGCCGAACATCCAAGAGGTGCAACAGGGATTCCTCATCCGAGGAAGGATCAGGACAAAGACATGGAAGCACCACCTCAGAAGACCTATGAAAATAAGAACCCACTTTAGGAATGAACGTAGGATGAGGGCGCAACACCACCCTGTCCGGCAAAACCAACAAAAAGGCAGCAGAACGAAGGAATGCACCCAGCTCCCCCATACGTCTGGCAGAAACAATCGCCACAAGAAACACCACCTTGAGTGTCAAAAACTTCAACTCCACCGACTCCAAAGGCTCGAACGGAGCCAATTGCAAGGAGCGCAAAACCAAAGGCAGGTCCCAAGGTGGAGGACACATAAGAGGACGGGGGCGTTGGAAAGACAGAGACTTAAAAAGTCTAGCAACCCAAGGTGAAACAGAAATCAAAGGAAGGACGTGGAACGCCTGAATCGCAGCCCACTGAGCCCGAAGAGTCGAAATGGCCAAGCCTAGCACAAACCCATCATTCAAAAAATCCAAAATGCGAGCCGGATCCAAAGAAGCCACCGACAGATCGCGACCCAGACACCAAGAAACAAAATTATCCCAGTGTTTAGCATAGGACTTAAGGGTAGAAGGTCTCCTGGATTGCTGAATGACCCCAGCTACAGCCAAGGAACAGCCAGTTCGCATCAACGAATCCCTCTCAAGAGCCAGGCCCGCAGACCCAAGGACCGGAACACAGGCAGAGGAAGAGGAGGGCCCAACAGAGGGTAAGGACTGAATGGCAAGGCCCACCCCGGAGACACAGCCAATTCCAACAGCAGGGGATACCAAGGGCGACGCATCCAACCCGGAGCAATGAGAAGCACAAAGGATCCCTCCCTCTTGATCTTCTGCAAGACCGCCGGAATCAGGGGAACAGGAGGAAAGGCATACAAGAGACCCTTCGGCCAAGGGAACGACAGGGCATCCACCCTCCAAGCATCCCGGCAAGGCATAATTGTGCAATAGCAACGGATCTTGAAATTGTCCTGGGAAGCAAAGAGGTCGACAATCGGACAACCAAACATCCGTCGCAACCTCCTGAAAATCACAGGCGTCAGGGACAAAGAGCCCATGGAGGGAAACACCCGGCTCAGACAATCCGCCACAGTGTTCTCCGTGCCAGGAAGATAAATGGCAGACAGGGACTCCAGATTCAACTCCGCCCAACCACAAATCCGACGGCTGAGGCAACTGAGGGATTGAACTCTGCACCCTCCCTGATGGTTTATATAGGACATCACAACCTGATTGTCCGTTCGAACCTGCACATGGTGACCCTGAACCAGACTCGAGAAATCCAACAAACCCAGAAGGACGGCTTTCAGCTCCTTGTAGTTGGAGGAACATGACAACACCGACTGAGGCCAAACCCCCTGAGTCATTGAATCCCCCAGAGTAGCACCCCACCCCAGCAGGCTGGCATCTGTAGTGACCACGCGGGTGGGAACAATCAGAAATGGGCGGCCCCTGGACAGATGACCTTCGACCAACCACCAACCCAGGACCACCCGAACCTCTTCCGACATAGGAATCAAAACAGTCATATCTAGGGAACAGGGGTCCCAATGCGACAAAATGTGCGATACCACCGGGTACATGTGAAGGCGAGCCCACGGCACCGTCAACAACGACGCCGACATCAGACCCTGAACCCTCAGCCATAGGCTCACAGGCTGAGACAGTCCCACCAACAGGGCACGAACAGCAGACATCAGGGACAGAATCCTGGGAGGGGGAAGGAACACCATACCCAACTGAGTCCTGAACAGAGCCCCAATGAAAGTCAATTCCTGTGCAGGAACCAGGGAGGACTTCGGTACATTCACGAGGAACCCATGACGTTCCAGGACATGGCACACCTTCTTGACATGCAACTCCGCCTTGGGAAGAGAAGAAGCAGAAATTAAAATGTCGTCCAGATAAGGAAACACACTAATGCCCTCCTCATGCAAAAGGCCAATAAGAGGAGCCAGAACCTTAGTAAAGACCCTGGGAGCAGAGCAGAGTCCAAACGGCAGTACCTGGAATAGGTAATGCCGACCCATCACGCAAAACCGGAGAAACTTCTGAGAATCCGGATGAACCGGGACATGGAGATAAGCATCCCTCAAGTCTATCGATGCAAGGAAGTCGCCCTGAGAAATCAGAGGAAGGATCAACGGAAGGGAAACCATCTTGAACTTTTTGTGAGGGATGAAAGTATTCACCCACTTCAGGTCCATCACAGGGCGAAGATCTCCAGTGCGCTTCGACACCAGGAATAGGATGGAATACACGCCCAACCCCAACTGATCGATGGGAACAGGAACCACCGCACCCTTTACCACCAGTGAGTCGACGCCGTCCAAAAGCGCCAATCTCCTTACAGGATCTCTGGGACAAGGAGTAGCCCTGAAATAGTCTGGGGGAGTCAGGATAAATCCAATCCGCAAACCCTCTGAAACCACCTGCAGCACCCATTTGTCCGAAACAGACCGTCTCCAAGACTCCAGGAAGAAACGGAGGCGACCCCCAACCGGACCCATACCAGGAGCGATCCAGTCACGACTTAGGTGCAGGAGTGGAGGAGGAAGAGGAACCGGAGAACCGGGTTCTTCCAAAGGAAGGAGCACCCCGGCCACGCCCCCTCCCACGAAAGGGCTGACCAGCACGACCCCTCCGAGAAGGGCCAAAAGCTCTCTGAGAACCAAATGAACGGAAGCGACCCGCTCGCTCAGGAGCCAGTAGCTTACGGTCCTCCGCCGTCTTCTTAACCATGTCATCCATCAGTGACCCAAAAAGTCTAACCCCAGAAAAAGGAATCTTCATCAGGAGATTTTTCTGCGCAGCATCAGCCTTCCACGAACGAAGCCACAACTGACGCCTCGCAGCCACCGAAGACCCAGCTGCGGAAGCCGCAGCCCCTAAAGAGTCAAAGGAGACATCCGAAAGCAACCGAACCTGTTGCTCCATCATCGCCAGGGTAGAAGAAACATCCTCCCCCTGGTCCATCAATTCAGACAGGGACTGAAAATCCTTCAGCAAGGATTGTATAGTGTAAGACGCATAGGCAGCCGCCCTGATAGAGAAATTAGCAGCCGCAAAAGTGCGTTTCACCGCACCATCCACTTTACGGTCAACCGGGTCAGCAGGAGAAGAATCCTCAGACACTACAGTTCCATGAGACACCATGCTGGCCAACAGTGAATCAACCTTCACCGAAGAAGGGAACTGCACATCAAAGTCCTGCAGCGGGTACCGTTTACTCAAAAAGCGCGGAAAGGAGCCTCTGTCCACATCTTTCCATTCATTCTCCAGGACCTTCAAGACCGAAGAGTGTAAAGGCAAAGAATCAGGCGCAGGACGCTGGTATTGCGCAAAGAGATCGTCATCCAGAGGAACAACAGAAGTAGGAAACACCAAGTTCTCTCTAATGTGACCCAGCACCTCCTTCAGGTCGGCACCCTGCACAAAACGACCTCTGACATCAACATCCTCCTCCACGTCAGAATCAGCAGCTGCAGCCACATCCACCTTAGCCCGCTTCGCAGGAGGAACAGGCGTCTGACTTTGCAGAGCAGCAGCCACAGCAGAATTGATCAGCTGCTGTAACACATCCATAGACGGGATCTGGATACCAGAACCAGAAGCCCCAGGAGCAGCATCAGGAACAGAACCACTCTCCATAACAGCAACACACCAGTGAACGCACGAAGAGAACACAGGCAGAGGAGAAGACAACACGCCTGGCTTAAAAGGCCCCGGGGTTGCTA
The DNA here is from genome assembly GCF_964204655.1 of Triturus cristatus. Lineage (NCBI taxonomy): Eukaryota > Metazoa > Chordata > Amphibia > Caudata > Salamandridae > Triturus > Triturus cristatus. The sequence goes on from NC_140594.1 coordinate 1,044,981,064, forward strand.
GGTAACCAAACCAGCCAGAACCCGTAATCAGACAAACCAACCATAAAGGGAGGAGAAACAGCCGCGCGCATGGTCACATATCCAGCAAGCGAGGACCGAGACAGATGTGAACAAGGAACTCACCACGAAGAAGCCGTGAAAGAAATGCCCACGGGAGCAACCCGCCCCCACAGCACGCACACGCGCCAGGAAAAGCAGGCAATCAATGAGACCGGGAGCCTCGGGCCCCCAGATCAAAGGCATCCGGCCGCGCTACGTCCGCTGAGCAGGACGCGCGGCCGGGAAACGAAGCAGACCACGAGGGATCGTCAGTGTCACCGAACGACACAGGCAAAAAAACAAGACGAACGCCACTGAAAGTCCGCTAAAGCAGGACCAGCGGCTTCAAAGGCAGTAGCAGGAGGTACAACACAACAATTTAAACAAAATAATCGAGGAAAAACACACTACTACCCCCAAACTAAATACCCAAGGGCATAACGGGACCGCTGAAGCAGGAACCCAGCCCCACTCACCTGATGACACCACCGGTCAACACAGGCAACGCAGCACTCGGAGAAGTGCAGAAAAAAAGAACAGATCGGGCTGGCTGGTTTGTATCCCTTTATGGGATTGGCTGAAGCCACTGGGGGCCATGTTGGAGGAGGGAGGGGAGACTAGAGCGCTGCTCTTTTAAGTTACTTGGAGTTCTGTGTGGAGCCGGAGGCTCATTGGTGAATACTGTGGCGAGGAAGACTGGACGAGGAGGTAATGCGCTTCCCCTAATGGTCTTTTTTTTCTGTTTGGGAAGCCTGTCAGCTGTTGTTTGCCTCTGCGTCGCTTGATCAAGGTTTCCTTATCTTCTTCTGAGACAAGGGTATTCTTCCTTGTGTCGGAGCCTCAGCTTGCTTTTTGTTTGCTGGGTAAAGTGGCTCCGCCCCCAGTGGGTCTGCTTTCGTGGTGTTTTCTCCCCTCGCTTGGTGAGTATGCCTGTTTGGCAACTCCCTTTTATTCTTCATACACGCCCCCTTTTCCAGTTTAAATTTTTTAACCCTTTCTCTTCTGGTTTCCTTTTTATTTTTCATAGGTTTCATTATTGCCTCGTATGATGTCTGAGGATGAAGATACACAGCAATTTAGAGACCATTTTAAATCATTCATTAATGACACTGTTAAACAGGCTGTTGCTGTTTCTATGATAGATGTGTCTAAAACTTTAGAGGCCTCTTTGTCTAAATTGTTTGTTTCATCTATGGTGCGCTCCTCTAGAATGCGTAAGAAACGTGCAGCGCCCTCTGGTTCCTCTAAAGGAATTTCGATTAAAATGGGTCCTCCCACCCAAGAGGTTTTAAATTCGGGGCCTCCCTCTTCCCCCCTTGTAATTTCCCATTTAAGAGATACAGGTGATGATGATATTTGATGGGTCTACTGATCTGAATTCCTATGGGCCTCCAGAGAAAAGGCGTAAAATGTCTCTTTTTGAAGGTTTTGTCTCTCATCCTGTGTCTCATGAACTCGTCGATCATCTCAGCAATCCCATGTTTGATCCAGTTTGATTCATCACCCAAATTCTACTGAGTGGTTCCCTGCAGAGCATGAAGCAGATTATGTTTTTTTCTACCTGCACAATGCCCTTGACAAGTCTACGAGGAACAAACTAAAATCAGAATGTCCCCACCCTTCCCCTCCCAATAATGTCACTGCAACTCCTATTATATACCCTAATATGCTTATGTTTTTTACGAAGTTTGGCAAGGATCCTAAGAAGGGCGTGGTTAGAGCCTGGTCCAAATGCCAGGATAAGATATTGGATTTGGTGGGCCCTCTCACCAGGATTTTGGACATGGCTGAGGAGTCCAAAATAATATGGTTCTTCCATTGACCATGATACTCTTTGCAATTGGGCCCAGCGGACTATCTGTATCCTAGGTAACGCAAATACGCATATTTCCTTGGAAAAAGGAAATGTTTGCTGCTTAAAATTGACCCGAAGCTTGCTACCTTGGCTTCCAAAGAGGAAGGTCTTGCTGCCAAGGGCTTGTTATTTGGTGAGTCCTTTATTGAAGACTTGGGCAAGTATGTTTCTATTTTTGCGACCATGGACAAGGCGCAGTCATCTCTCAAAAAGATTTTTTTCCCGCAGGTTTTTGCCAGGGCCGGCAGAGGTTGGAGTCGCTTTGCCGGTCGTCCCCTCAAACAGATGCTCCTTTGCTCAACAAAGTCAATCCGACTAGTATTCTGGATACAAGCCTCAATTCTACCCCTTCGTACCAGAGGTTTTCAGTCCACAGGAACAAAGGAGAGCAATATTCTGGTAAGTGCTTCCAGTTCTGGCCTTCCTCCCATAGGAGGCAGACTACCATTATTTCTAAACTCATGGTTTTGTCTCTCCACAGATCCCTGGGTAATTCAGTCAATTAAAGGATACCTTAGAATTTTACCAACTTATGATCCAATAGTTCTTCCCTCATCCTCTTCAATTCTCCCTAGAGCAAAGCAGTCTTATAGACCACAAAATCCAAAGTCTCCTTTCCAAGCACGCTATAGAAGTGACCTCCTTCGATCTTTCAGGTTTCCTCAGCACCATCTTTCTGGTGTAGAAAAAAGAACAAGACATTTTGGTTAATCCTGAACCTGAGGAATTTCACCAATTTCATCACTTACCATCACTTCAGGATGGAAACCATCTTAGTAATAATAGCTTTATTCGATTTATCTAAAAATCATAAAAGCATACAGATACAATTTATGCAGACAGTTAAAAAACATTTTCCATATAAACAAATTACCAAAATGGATAAAAAACATTACTCGCAAGGGTTAAAAAAAAGTACAACAGTGATTTGAATTAATCAGTCAAGATTGACATGTGTTAGTTAACTCATAGAGTTTCTAAATTTCATCACAGACATTAAAAAGCGAGAAACAACCCAAATAACATCCACATCTTCTAAAATCAAAATTTTTAGGTATGCCGATTTACATGTTCTTATCCCCCAGCGTTTGAGAAGGGGTAAGAGGAATAATTTCCTCGGACTGGTGTACAAATTACAAAAGAACATGATGTGAATGTTACTTTGTGTGGAATGGTCATCGCATGGACATATTAATTTCAATGAGGCCCAGTCATTCTGTTTCGGGAAAGCAACCAAGCGGAAGAAATTCCCTAGGCGCAGCCTAGTTAGGAGCATGCGGGCATAGGGTGCCTTTTCAGTTCCAAGATAAAATTGTAGGCCTTCAGTAGGGGTAATTTGCTGATAGTTCAGGGTTGTGCCTTTGAGTTTCTCGGTATCCCATCTAGCGCTCTCTAGGTGTGTAGATAATAGCTTTTTGAGGGCCGGTCTAGTCAAGGTTTGTAGGGTCTCTGGCTCGTTGTAAAATTCAGGGTGTCCAATGTTAGTAAACATCGCTTGTACGTGTCGCAGCCACTTAATTTTTGCAACACCGTCCAAACCCATGCAGTCTTCTATGAGATTTCTATTCAGATAGCACTCCTCTGTGGTCCAGATCTTATACCAAAGCAGACAAGGTGATATTTTTATAATGTCGCTGAGGTATTTGACGCCGGTCTCAATGTGAGTCATAAAAGTCGACGTGGTTTTGGGCACACCTAGTAAGTAACAAATGAAGATGTTCTCACAGGTTTGTAATACGGACACATTCTCAAAACCCCAGAGACCTGCGCCATATGTGGCCGTTGCTATACACTTTGCGCGGTAGACCTGTAGCATTTCTTGAATGGGTTTACCCCCAATTTTAGCTGCAAAGGTTCTTAAAGCACCTATGGCACGGCTAAAGGCGAGTTTCCTAGCTGACACTGCGTGTTTCCATCTTCCCCACCTGTCAAACACAATGCCCAAATAGCAAAAGGTGTCTGTAATAGCAATCTTTTGCTGATCTAAGTATATTGAGCATGATGGTCTATTGTTCTTTTGAGAGCAGGGCATGGAGAAAGTTTTGGAAATATTCACCTTTAAATTTCTTTTATGCATGTAGGATGAAAATTCATTTACTGCTCTCTGCAAACCTATTTTTGTCCTAGACATGATTGCCGCGTCGTCAGCATATAAAAGGATGGGTACAGGGCTACCCTTAACAGCCGGATAATCGCTTGCCAATGTTATTAAGCTTTCCGCGATAGAATTTATGTAAAATGAGAAGAGCAAGGGTGCAAGTATGCATCCTTGCCTCACCCCTCTGTTTATAGCAAATTTTTGTGAGCATTGCCCCTGGGTCCCAAATCTTACTCTGGCCCCCGCTTCTCTATATAATTCTTTAATAAATATAAGGATAGCTGTGTCCACCCCGATATCTTCCAGTGTCGACCAGAGCATCGCATGATCCACACAATCAAATGCGGAGCTGAGGTCGACAAAGGTGACAAATAGATCCCCTTTTTTGGCCTGTGTATATTTGGAGACTAATAGGGACAAATTTAAAGATTGCTCCAATGTCCCTAGTCTCTTTCGAAACCCATATTGGAACTCCGAGATAACCTTCTTCTCTTTTTCCCAGTATTGTATCCTCTTGAGGACGATCCTGCCAGCGACTTTCATGAGACCGTCCAATAACGATATAGGACGGTAACAAGCAGGGTCGTCCCTATTTCCTTTTTTAAAAATGGGGACTACAATTGCATCCGACCAGGTGGTGATAAAACCGCATTTATTTCCCATGTTAAGTACGTTGGTTAACAAGGGAACCCAGAAGTCCGGTTCTGATTTATAGAGGTCCACTGGGGTGTGGTCAGGGCCGGGAGCTTTGCCTAAGGGACTTTCTCTAAGGGCATCTTCCACTTCTAGTGTGGTGAATACCAGTTCAATAGGGTAGGGAGGTGCTGGGGAAACAGTAAGATTGCTATCCTGAGTAATGCCATCTGGTGGTAAATTCACATTGCCTGGGTTCGAGGCATTACCCTGTATGTTGCTGGAATAGAGGTTACCAAAATGTTCTGCCCAGAGCTCAGCCGTTATGGCCACTTCTACAGAGTTATCTCTGTCTTTTAAGTTATAAACAGACCTTATAACTTTCCAAAAGGCATTACTGTCCTTATTCCCAGCAGCTTCCCCCAGGGCTTCCCAGGCCTCTTGCTTCAATTTCGCCCTCCGCTGTTTAATTGCCAGCTTATAATCATGTCTCGCTCGACGAATTTGAACTCTATCTTTAGGGTCGGCAGACAAAGCTTTCTTTAAGGTTTTCAATGTTGATGTACATCTAGAGTCAAACCAGCCCCGAGTATGCCTCCCCTGGTCTTTGGAGTTCCTAGTCAGTGCATTTTTTATGTGGCACTGAATATTGGAAAAAGCTACCATGATGCTCTTTGGATCAGTATCTTCCTCTAAGCAGGCAAGTATATCCGTGGAGCAGGAGGATAAAAAGTTTTGAAAAAAAGATGTTGCATTTATTTTCTCCCATTTAATTACATACCCGTTGGTCTTAGATAGGGTAACCTCAAATGGATATAAAGCCCTACTAGGTTCCTTTACTTTGCCCTCCATGAGATTTACCCCGAAGATAATAGGGTAATGATCGCTCGTGGGGTCATCACCCGTTTCCCAGAATGTTATAAAATCAGGATAGGTGGGTGATATCAAGGCGAAATCAATTGTAGATTTACAACCTCTTCCATGGTACGTGGGGGCAAAGGGAACCGGGGGCGAGCATACCTGGTTAATAAAGGTGAGGTCAAAGGTAAATATAACATTGTTAAGGAGAGACCCCATATTGGTGTGGGAAAAGTGCAGGGGCCCGTCCTCCCCGGGATCTGCAAGGCCGCACAAACCTAACTCAGAAGACGGACAGACGGGGCAATTGAAGTCACCCACCCACAGCACTATGAGATCCCCCAAGGCTTGATCTCTCAACTTGTGAATGTGATGGATCATAACGTTCAAAGTTGGTTCCACCTCACCAATTAGTAAATTATTATAAAAATTCACAAGAATCACCTTTTGCGAAGTGCCCCATTTAAATGATATAATTTGGAAGTACTGATTAGATTGAAAATCGTAAACTTTTACGTCCCCTACATTGGATATATATGTACACAAACCCCCCTTGTTGCGACCCTTGGCTGATGGCGCCGCTGGGGTATGCAAGGTTCGATAGCCCAACATATGCGCTTCCTCTATAAGCCAAGTTTCTTGTAGGCATAGGATGCCATACTTCTGCACAATCTCCAACCAAGGCTTGTGGGTGATCTTACTATCGAGGCCTGCGACATTCCAAGAAAGGAGAGAATGCATTGAATTACTAATTTCCTGTGGATGACGGCCCGCGTTCCCAGTAATGCCTATCCGAGCTTGCAGATGTACAGAGTCTGCCGGTAGTTTGCCCTGTGGTACAAGAGGGCGCTGTACAGGGGGGTTTAGATCTATCCCAATATGAGTTGGGACTAGGGGTGTGGACATTGATTTTTCTCTCGGAGCGGTTTCCATTAGGGGATTTTTAGGGTTGGTAGGGATTATAGCAGCACTAATTCCCAGTCAATCCACCTGATCCAGACATTCGAACCTGTTCATGGTGGATGCTCCTTCCCACCAGTTATTAAAAGGTTGCCAACCGTCCCCATGTCCTTTCCGTCTGCGATTATGGACTATTGACCAGGCCCCAGGTAACTCAACCGTCTGTTTTGGGGGATAGAAAAAGGTAAGGGGTCTGGTGACAATAGATTGGTCAGTGTCCTGTAAATCCCAGGTAGTGATATACTGGGCTGTATGAGGGTCTGCAAATGAGACCACTATGCAGTCACCTGGGATAGATTTATGGGTACGCCCCACCCAAGGCACTCTCCTGACCATTAGAACCCTCGTCCTGACGGTGTTGGGGAGCTGCCTGTTGGTATTAAGCCAGTGGATCACCTTATTCTTTAGGGACCACTGGGTCTCCCTAGAAGGTGGGTCAAGTGGTGGTACACCAGCCAGTATAACGACGTAAGGCCCGGCATCAGGAGGAAGATCAATGTAACCCCCACGAAAATTCTGGCGGCCATGGTACTGATTAGTTATGCACGCAGTAGGGGGAACATTAGTCTTATTGGACTTATATACGGCCTTAGGGATAGGGTTGGATAAGGGCTGATTCTCAGAGCCTGTTACCACTGATATTGGGGTTTTTGGTAATGAGGGAAAGGGAACTGTTGGCTTAAAACAGGGTTTGGATATTGTGATTGGCTTTGGTAGGGGTGGGGACAAGGCTGAAGCTGGAATTTCAGGAGCAAGGGAACTAGCATTAGCATTAGTTTCTGGTACCGGGTGAATGGCATCGTCATTCTCCTGAGAAGTACTCTCAGCAATATGAGGATAAATTGCTTCCAGTTGTTTTAGGCTAAGAGTGGCCAGGGAGACTAAGGTCTTGTCCATCTCGAGGAGATTGTTCTCTATACGAGAAAGCCTAAGTTCCAGAGGTGACAGTAGTTGTTTTAATGTACCCCAGACTATCTTAAGAAAGTCTTCGTCGTCACCCCCCTTGTCTCTGTCCCTCCCTAACTCACTTTGCCCTCCCTGAATAGGATTCTCACCATATGTGGGAAAAGGCCCTTGGATAGGGTCAAGGACTGCGTTAAGGTTGCTATGTTCGCTATCCACCCCTGTTAATTGATTAACCAAATTTGGGGCTTGTGTGATCCCCCCAGTGGTGGGTAGTGTACGCCTATTATTAAAAAACTGTGACCTTGCAATTTTTTGTTTTTTGCGGGCATAGGCAGATCTTGCATTATTTTTCTTTTTAAGAGTTAAACCAATTTTGTTTTTGTTTTGTGCTGCTGGGGGAGAGGGGTCAGGGTGGTGAGGACTATCCGCCAAAACCATGACGGTTCCAGGTCCAATGGGAGTAACTCCCTCGAGAGTTTTTGAGAGGCCAGTTGTTGATGTTGTAGATATTGCGTCCAATGGAAGGGAAGATGGTGGGGAAGCATGATGAACATCTGCCAAAATTATCAATGGGGAAGGACAAGAAGCATGTTGTGGAGATGCAGCAAACGCTATTTTCCCTAGGGAAGATTTTTTAGAGTTAGCAAAAGTCTGGGAAAGCCTACGTGCCGCATCAAGCTCGTCTGACACCCTCTTTTGCATTTTGGTGATTTCAGCATCAATTGCTAAGTTGGTCTTAACAAGGAACTCATCTAGTGTCCCAGTGGGCTTGCTCAGCCCCATTGCAGTTTTACTGCGACTGCCCCGTGTGCTCATAATATGTCAATTACAATGCCCACAATGTACTTACTGATGAAGAAGGGACGAAACAATAAGCAGGAACCAAAAAAGGGGGGGTGGGCCAGGCCTCTATGTCCTCGAACGGCCCGCTCTTTGTCCGGTCTTCGTCCCGGACTGCGCCCCGCACGCGTCCCGCGATACGCGTTACAGGGATTGCCTTTATGCTGTGGTTTGTAAATAGGGGCGTGGCACTGGGAGGGGGCGCGGCTCGCACGGGAAGAGGACCAGCTGGAGCTGTTGTGTGCTGGTCCTCGCAGTCCCGGGGCCAGCGCCTCTCCCTCCTCTGCGGCTGCGGGATGTCCTGGGGCTTCCTAGCCGGACAGCGGTGCTAATTAGCCTCGAGAGGCTGCTCCTGTGCTTGAAGACTGCTCCGGTCGTGCTCGGAATGAGCTGAGGCTCTTGGCGAGTGTCCGTAGAAAGACGTAGAAAGAGGTAGAGAGCGAGTAGGGAGCGGGAGAAAGGAAACGTCAGGAAGAACGGCAGACTCCGGCCGCTCGTGGTAGTTCTCTCACCCGATTTACCTCGCAGCGTCTCTCACCGAGGATGCGGGCCGGGAATGAGAGCGAAAGCTTGTGCTGCAGTATGTCATCCCCGTTGTCCCCACCGCAGCTCACCTCGGTCCGCTATGTGGGGTGGATGCCTCGGATGTCAGGGCCCCTGAGGCAGCGAGTTGCAGCACGTTGTGGCAGCAAGCGGTGGTTGGCACCTGTCAGCGGCAGCAGCGGTTGACGGGGAGAGCTTTGGATCCCCCGCGGCAGCTTTCGCCTCCAGAGCACGGTGCACTGAGTTTGGCGTCTGACGTCACTCGCAATTAATTCGTATGAAATGAAAGAGCAAACACGATCACTTCTGAAATATTCATCGTCGCTTGTAGATTGCTTTGCCAGGACACCGCAGCAAGCGTTCAGAACACCAGTAATTCCAGGCAGTCACTTTGAATCCGATAATGCGTTGTAGTTTCTTGGCTGGTGCCTCCCTAACTCCCTCCTAACTCAGCAGTTCAGCTGTACCCAGGTCAATAAACCATCTTACATCTCAGGGATATTCTTCTTCAGAATGATTGGTAAGTCAGGCTCGATCTTCAGGACGCTTATTTAACTGTTCCCATGCGCCCTTGTTTTCGCTGTTTCCATGTGTGCTGCATTGTGCAGTACACATAGAAACAGCAAAACACCATGAATGATTGTTTATGTGCAGGAAGGTGCATATAAACAATCATTTAAAAAAAATGAGGAGTTGCACAAAAGAGCTACAAATCACCATTTGAACATGAACAATCATTCCCCCTAATGCAGGCACCTTGCACTGGGGTGCAAGGGTGCCTGTGCTGGTGCTAGGCAGCTGTAATTAGCGCCAGCGCATGGCTGCACCGTATGCTTGTAAATACAGTGCAGCCCTGTGTTTCAGAAGTGGCAGAGTGTTGCATTAAGCCAACAAGCCTAATGCCACGCTCAGCCACTTCAGTTGTAAATATACCCCATAGTTCTTTCAGTTCTGCCAATTATCTTGCATTGCTTGACACAGGCACCGTTTATAATTCCAGTAGAATTACTCAAATACGAATAATTATCTTTAGAGTTTATCTTTCTTTTGGGACTTGCTTCCTTCATCTCGCCTCTCCGGAGATGACTTCCTCAAGTGCAAAGATTCACTAAAGACTCACTTCTTCCAACAATACACTTATAATGCTCCTCTATTTACAATTAAACTTTGACCTTTTTATGTCAGTTGACTTTCACCTCAACTAATACGTTTTCTACCTTGATTTTTACAACCAACTTTCAAGCGGTTTCAAGTGACTTCATCTGTACCAGCGCTATACAAAATTAACGAATAAAAATCAGTAAAATGTACAACAATCGCTAATAAATGTGAAAAATTCCAGAATTCTGCCTACATTCTATATTTATTCATTTAGAGCAATGGCAAACCATGATCTATTACGTGTCAACAGAATATAAATCCATCAGGGGTTTACCTCACTTAATACGAATTATGAAAATACAAGTGGTGAAAATTGACCGTAATTGAAAATATTTATATTTTAGTGATTAGGCTAATAGTAAGAAAGGAAGATGCCTTAACCACAACTGAAATAAGTACATTTTCAGCACTTCGCTTTTACACAACAATGAACACTCAATCGATCATATCGACAGAGTTTTTGGTTTTTTCCTTTTGTTCGAATGTTTAAGGTAAATATAGAAAGTGAAGAAGGATGAATGAGAATGAATACTGTATGGATGTGGCCTGACAGTGTTGTCCTGTGCGTAAGGGAACGTGATGATGACTGGTTACTTACTGGTAATATTCATTACTCCGAGTCGTAGACTCCCCCGTCACAGTCCTTAACTCATGAGCAATAGCTCCTCCCCACAGAACTTCCAAGCAAAACTCCCTTAGACCCATCCCAACCCTCCAGGCCACTCCCACATCATGTGGCTCATAAGCCCTGACCCACTGCAGCACATCCTGTACCACCAAGCACAAGAGATCGAACAGGGAGGGAGGGATGGGAACCAGGACTGTGACGGGGAAATCTACGACTCGGAGTAATGACTATTACCGGTAAGTAATCGGTCTTTACCTCCTCGTCAGACCTCCTCATCACAGTCCTTAATTCAGGAGCAGATACCAAAGCAAGAATTGGCTTCACCACAGAGAATTAAACAGACTTTATTAGCATAAAGCAGAAAGTCACACAACCTGAACAGAACGCAACACAGCGTCCCCAAAACCAGCAGATGCCGTCCCACCCACCACCAAATGATAATGGGACATAAAGGTGTGCAGAGTACTCCAAGTAGCAGCCTTTTAGATCTCAGCCATAGATGCCCCCTGAAAACAAGCCCAGGAAGTAGCTACACCTCAAGTCGATATCTCCAGAACCAACCCAGGTACCAGCACCCCACTAGCCTCATACGCCGCCCCCACAGCCCACCTCAGCCACCAACTGAGAGTCCCACACTAAGACCTCAGACGTTGGCCCTACAGGCCAAAGGTCACAAAAAGAGAATCCACCTTATGAAATGGTTTAGTACGAACCAAGTACACCCCAAGAGCCCGTTTAACATCCAAACAGTGCAGCCGCACCTCATCCTCCAAAAGATGATCAGGACAGAACAGGGGCAGATCCAGATCCTCTCAGCAGTGAAACGAGGAAGGGACCTTGGGAACAGAAGAAGGATCCGGCGGAGAACGATCCGACCCGGAAAAAAACTCAAAAAGGGCTCAGAACAAAGCAAGGAGCCCAACTCCCGAACCCTCCGGGCTGAGGTAATAGCGACAAGGAAAACCACCTCCATCATCAGAAAACGCACAGACACTTACCCAGAGGCTCAAAGCGAGCAGACTGTATAGCCCTCAGCACCAATGGAAGATTCCAACCCGGTGTAAAGGACTTAAACACGGGCTTCTGGAGGAAACAACCCCTCAACAACCGGGACACCAAAGGAACAACCAGCTCACAGTGCGGAGCCAGAAAGGCCCCCACCACCGCACACTGAGCCCACAAGGAGGACACAGCCAGACCCATGCCGAAGCCATCCTTCAGGAAATCCAAGACACGCACAAGAACACCAACCCTGAAAAGAAACCTAATGCCGAGCAGAGGACTTAAGAGTTGAAGGGCACTGGGACTGTTGGATAAATTGAGCCACTCCAGGTGAACACACCATAGCCACGAGGTGTATTCTCTCTGCAGCCCACCCGCCAAATGCAAGCGGATGAGACAATCCCGGGACAGAGGAGGAAACAACAGGGGACAAGGAACCACTGACAGTGGCCAGCAAGTGCCCACCGCCAACCTCAACAACAGAGGGAACTAAGGCCTCTGGCTCCAGGCAGACGCCACCAGGATTACAGAAGCCCAGTCCAACTTGACCTCCAGCAGGACCCTTAGAATCAAGGCAATCACAGGAAAGGCATACATCAAGCCCCCCACCCACCAAAAGGACAGAGCATCCACCATCAAAACCAAGTTCGACTGAACCAGAGAGCAAAACCTCTCCCTAAGGCGTTTCCTGTGGCAGCAAACAGGTCCACCACAGGAACCCAAAATCTCCCCTTCAGCCCCCTGATGGAGCAAGGTTTCGTAGAAAAGAGACTTGCTCGGTTGCAATCCACTCGTTTAACTTACTAACGAAATTATTAACAAAAGTTATGTGAATAACTAAAACGCACCACATTATTATGAGGGTTAGTGAAGCTTGCGTATGTGTGTACTAATGTGGATAACAATGAAGACGGACTAATACCGCTTTAAATGGGGAACTTTTGTGCGCATGCATCAACTGCATCTACGCAGTATGACGAACTAAAGTTTGGAGGGAAATTCTGGCGCATGAGCAGAAGATACTAAAATGTAGTCTTGAAGACTTGCGTGCCGGGCATCTGCTTACTTGAAACCAAAACAGGCTATTTTATTAATGCTAATGCGAGAAAAGTATTAATAGGTAAAGGGGAATAGAGTAGAGGTGGGTGGCATACAGTGTGACCACTTTATTTGTGAAATTAATATTTGTTTTTCTGACTTTATCACTAGTGCGCATTTGGGCCTCTCTCATATAACTGAATCAGGCTGAGTAATGTGAAGTCTGCGCTTGTCCACTGAAAGTTAACCCGGAACGATGACTGAGAGATTGAATGGGAGCCAAGGACAAGTGTTACACCCTGGGAACGGATGGTGAAGAGTTCAACGATGAAGGCTCTTGTTCAAAATGTTATATTGTTTCAAAGTGAAATGTGAAAACGTATGAGAATCAAATTTAATAATAAAAATTAAGGGAATGGCTTTACGAACAATAGTTGAACTGATTTTAATGACATGTAAGCATGGTGTGATCAAGCTTCCCCCCATCATGCCTAACCAATCATATTTCGTATTTTTACGATATTGAAACTTTAGTGGGTGGAACATGGAGAACGAAAGGTTTAATTAAGATAGCTTTAGTTAGAGAGACACAGATGCTATGAGTCGTGGATGCTGTCTTTGCTGCGAGAGACGCTGTTGCTAGGAAAGATGCTGTGAGATGCTGATGCAGAACCGAATGCAGAACCTGAAGCAGAACTTACTATCCTAATTTAATTGGGTTAGATCAGAAGATCGCGGAAGAATCTCGAGGAGGAAGAGAGTGTCAGAGAGGGGTGCAGCGCAATCGTCGGTATTCTAGAGAGGTCAACTACCCTGTCCTGAATCCTGTCCTGAAGTCTGTCTCCTGACCTATCCCGGGGGACCATTACCAGCCCTTTGGCCAGGGGGTTGGTCTTTCACACCATCCTTGGTAAATATAATTTCTTGGTATTTGCTGATGTGCTTTTCTCTCTGTCCTCTCCCTTTCTGAGCATTGATCATTGTATGATTCCGAAGTATATGCTTGGTGTTTATGAACTTGAATTTTTCTCTCCTATGAATGTTGGTGATTACATTGTATTTTTGAGATGGTTCACATACATTTAATTTAGATAAAGATTTAAAACTTTCCTGAGTCTGTGGTTATTTACTTTGAATAAAAAAGAACAGTTAGTATTATGTTATTCTCACCATCAACTAGTTCAACTAATGGTCCATTGACCAGAGGAAAGAACTTCTTGATCAGTGAAAGGTTAGTTAGGAGTATTGAATAACTAATCCTAAACATTGTGAAAATTACAAACTTGACCCCAGCGGTTTTACGCACTGTGAGTTTATGGGCCCAGGTGAGTATATGATAGTGGAGTATCTGTTGTTGTTGCACCGCTGGATCACCCCCAAATACTTCTGGCATCAAGCAAATCTCTGAAGGGAGGGAAACAACCTGCTTATGCAATCCGCCTCCAAGTTCAAAACTCCTGGCAGATGCAGCGCCCTCAGAAGCAACAAGTTCAACTCTGCCCACCAGCAAATCCGCTGAGCTAACACGTTGAGGGAAGCCACCTTTGCACTCCCCTGGTGTTTGACATCACACACCACCACGTGTTGTCCGTCCTCACCAGCACATCTCGCTTTAGGACCCAAGGTAGAAAATGCACCAAGGCCAACTGAACCACCTTCAATTCCCTCCAATTTGAAGACATCCCAGCTTCCTGGACTGACCAAATCCCCTGAACAGACTCCTGGGCCAACACAGCCCCCCAACCCAGCTCGCTGGCATCCGTGGTCAGAACCATCCGCTCCTGGAACACAAAGGGAGAGCCCTGCAGGAGGTTCTGATCCTCCAGCCACCAGGAGAATTCCCGGGAAATTCCCCCCCCCCCCCCCCCCCCGGAATCAACTATTTCTCACTGTAGCAGACATCAACCCCATAACCCTTAATCACTGCTGAGCCGTGGAAGAAAGGGAGACCAACACCTTCCTCAGCTCTCGCACCACGGCCAGTCTGCGAGGCTCCAACAGGAAAACCTTCCCCAGCCTCATGTTGTAGACCCCCCAATGAACAGCACTCCCTGAGCGGGGCACAAATGGGACTTCTCCAAGTTCAGAATCCACCCGAACTTCTGGAGGAGCTGGCAGACTTCCTGGGTATGTGCCTGAGCCTTAAGGAAAGAAGAGGAAGAGATCAACCAGTCATCCAAATAAGGAAACACCTGGATCCCCTGAGCATGCAATAACCCATATCTGCACAAAGGCTTTGGGGAATATCCCCGTGCCAGGAGGGTTAGAGAGGTAATTTCAAAAGAAGTATGTCCTCCCTGGGTAGACTTTTTATCACAAAAGATACTCCATTAGACCAACTAGTGGTCAGTGGTGTTTAGTTGATTAACTCCACATGGGGAAAAAACAAGACTTTTGGCAAAAATTAGGGGAAGGAAGAGACTATCAAGGGCCTCTCTAGTGAAAGGTTGTACCTAATTCAACCATAAATGTGGGGAGGGAAACCTTAGCATTTATTTAGTTACCCTCACACAACCTAGTGGTGTCATGCTTCATCATCGGGTCACCCCGACTCCTACAAGTCGGGGTGGGCTCGACCACAGTATTGGGAGCTCTTTTGATACATGAAGGTCAGGGGGGCTTAAAGATTAAGATACCTCAGGCAGACCCCTGGTGTCCCTTTATTCTTGGGTCTGTCTGGGTTATTAAAAATTGTAAAAAACGGGTCTGTAGAAGTGTTATGGTCCTAGGACCCTGGTGCCAACATGTTTCAGTCCTGGGTGGCCATATAGGTCCTGGACTTTCTTCAGGGCAAAGGGTTGGCCCCTCTGAATGATTAGATAGGAGGGGGGGGGGGGTCCCTATCCTATCTGTGATGTGAGGGCAGAGTAGCTACTCCTCGTGTATGTATAAAGGTAAATGTATCTGTTAGCTGTTAACATCCATCCTGCTGTTGGAGGGTACGAGTGTCACACAGGACTGGTAGGAAACTGTGGGCCGTCTTCGGTTCAAGATCTCGCCCCGCTTCTCACACCTACTTGGGTACTGGTCCTCGGCACAGCTAACAGATACATTTACTGTTATACATATGTATATTTATGTGTATTTGATTCGACTCATAAAATTATTAATTCAGATAGACTTTTAAAACTCCCTCTGATTCTGTGGTTCTTTAAAATAAAAGTTAAATGCATTATTGTCTTTCCTCCCTATTTTAATCTACTACTAGATCTTATCGAACGTTCATTTTCTTAGGAGACAGGAATTGTAAGAATATTGGTGTAAAGGTTTCCTAGAGTAAAATAAAATTGATGACTAGTGGATATTTGCCAGCTCATTGTGTGTATGAATGTATATGGGCCCAAATGAGTATTGTGTGTATGAATGTGTAGAGCTGGTAAACTCCGCTGCATCAGTTTTACTTGGTAGCAGAGGCATGGTTAGTATAGTTAGTTAGGTGAGAAGTGTATTTGAAAGTTGAATTATTGATTTATGTTTTAACCAAAACCCATTATGTATTGTTTTACGTTGTCTGGAAATTCCCTGGAATATTGAATAGCGGGTGGTGAATGGAAGCCACACTGCAGTGAGGTTATTGGTCTGCATCGAGAAAGTGCTGAAAGTTACGCAGGACTGGAAGCACTAAGTTAGGGAAAATTTCTTGTGTGTTAGTGAGAATAATTGGTAGCGAGGAGTCCGCTGGTAAAATGTTGGTATTATATCACCTAGAAAGGGTAATACTGAAGGAGTAGCAGGTTCTCTGATGCTTGTGTGAAGAGTAAGCGGAAAAGTTTTACTTGTAGTGTGTGAAGAGTAAGCGAAAGGGTTTTACTCGCAGTGAAAGAAATCTTACTATTCTTTGAATTAGTGGGTCAGACACAATAGTAAATGTTTATACGTTGTTAATTAATGAAATTGTGTGAAAAGTTTGTGAAAAAATAAGTTTTCGAATTACCTTGTAAAGGAGGGGTCAGTTGCGGATTGGTTGGAACAGAGGGCGTGTAGTCGATGCGAAATTGTAAAGGAGGGGTCAGTTGTAAGGAGTGATACTGACGTTACAGAAAAGCCACGCAAGCATTGGCTTAGCGAGCGAGCAGAGTAAAAGTTGATTGGTCCACAGACTAGAAAACGCGCTGGTATTGGAGAATTATTAGAATTCAAGCAAGTGTTTGATTGGTCATCAAAATAGAGATCCCGAGAATAATAACAGATAGAGGAGATTGCATGTATGATCCAACCTTAACAGGGAATCGATCAGATAGAAGATTTGTAGCGTTTGCTTACGAGCAGTACCTTAACCCGCAGAAGCACGCAATGAACGGAGAAAAGAGAAAAATTACATTCATGCAAAAAGTTAAGAATTATTTCAAAAAGGACAAACCCATTAAGAGTAGAGAGGGGATTCTCATTCCTCTTCCAAATAAGCCTGCATCATGCACAGTGCTTAATTTGTAAAATATGAAGTGCAGGTGCTAACATTTTTTAGGAGGCCACACCCACTTCCCTCAGCTCCACCCTCTTCTACCAGTGTCTCCACCTACTTACTCTAGTTGCCTCACCCACATCCTCAACTGGCACTTCTGACTCCCAAGTACCAGAAAACTAGCATATGGTGGCAAAGGTTCATGTAGTGGACCCTGGACAGATGCAATGGCAATCAGCAACTCCCCTACTGAGGAAATTGCATTGGCTCCCCATTTCCCAGCGCTGCGCCTTCAAAACGGGTTGCCTCATCTTTAAAGCTCTGCATGGCAACAGTCTCGTATTCATCAACAGCTTGCTTCTTGGGCACACTCCATCACGCAATCTAAGATCTGCCCACCTCGCTCTCCTAACCACCCCGGCTTTCAAACGAGTACGTCTAGGCGGTTGCAGATTTGCTACTCTCGCCCCTAAACGCTGGAACTCCCTCCCACTAGAAATACGGTCCTGTACTGACGTTCTGCAATTCAGGAAATCCCTTAAAACGTGGTTATTCTCTCAAGCCTTCAATAAACTAATTCATTCCAGCATATTGAGCCTTGCAGCGCCATGAAGCCACCCGGTGTGCGTGCACTCTATAAATTATTATTAACATTAACATTAACAATGTGGTAGCTTCCATGCAAGCCAGTGGCTGAAGTGAAGCAGCATGACAGTAGCAAGTATTGGGTCTTCTACAGTCCCTATCCCAAAGGAATGTAAGAGAACCAATGTTGAAAAGGAGATGCCTTTTTACTTTTTTAGGTCTGTATTACATGCTATCACTTGAAAGGTGTATCTCTTTGTTTCACAGAATGTCAGCAGTTCATGTGGATCTTCATTGGGCAGCTCGCTGCTCAATAAACACTATGGTTCCCCATGGGTTTGCACCTCAATTTAAGACCATTCTAGTCAGCTGGTCTTTTGTCTTATATGATGTGGAATGTCCACTATGTCGTAGTTAACTGAATGAAGTCAAGTGGGGTATTGGTGTTCTCAGCCTTGTGGGCGGCTTGCGGTCTATAATTGCAAGCACGAGCAGGGTTCAACAAATCAACCCTCACATCTCAATTGCTTCTTATTGGAGCAAAAAAAAATTAAAGAGATGGAGGAACCCAAAAATTAATTAAATATAGATTTTTAAAGCGTTCTCTTAACAAAAAGTGTGCATCCACGCCCTAGAGACGGAGGAGGAAGGAAGTGGAAAGTCATTGAACAAGAACATTAGAAAAAGGAATGAGAGCAGTGCAAATCCAAATTCAAAAGAGAGTAATTAAAACAAACATATGCCGTTTTGTTTGGCTATTAGAGTTATTATCAGTCTATAATATAGCTTTAAAAAAGAGACATTGCACTTAGTATCATCGTGCTTGGAGGTCCTGAGCTCCCTTACCTCCCCTCTACTGTGAGGCACGCCCTTTTCACAGCGTCTTTCGGTCATCATTTTGAAAGACATCCAGGAAAACATTGTGGCTAGACCTCCAGATTCAAAGCAGTGAAAACCACCTTCCAAAGCTTGTGTGTTGGGGGAGCCAGCCTTAAAGCACATGGTTAGGAGCTCTGCATGGGTTTAATGCATGAAGCTGCTGTTCACAGGTCTGAGAGTGATGCACGTACCCGAGAGCATTGTGCACGTGGGTGTAAGATGATAATGTGTATTAGCGACTGTAGCTCAGAGCTTTGACCAGGAACACGCACAGTGCAGGCCTGTGGTGATTTCATGCTCCTGCTTCTTAGTGCAGACATGCTCTGCTCCCGCAGAGGAGCAAAATAAACTCATCGGGACCACACGCCTGATGGCGCTGATGCTGTCGGTCTGGTCAGCTCCCCAAGGCTGAACACCTCTCACAGACACAGCTACTCCTAGTCACAGCCTCGCCCACTGACGCCTCACTCCCGGGGATCGCAAAAGTGATACATGATGCAGTTTGCCTCAGTGCTTAATTTGTAAAACAGTATGGACTGGTGCCCAAAGTTTTGCCCAAATCCTATAGGTGGCAGTATGAATATTGGGGATGACGCATAGCAATGCTAAGTATTCTTTATTCCACATCATGCCTATTTCGTCAAAAACAAGTCACCCTTTTCCCTGAACTCGTGCACATTCTTTTATGTTACTGCTTTCCTCCTGTGACACCGTTTTTCCATATTTCTCTTCCTCTTACTTTCCCTTTCTCTTGCGAGAAATGCGCATGCGCGGGCGTCCGCGCATGCGCATTTGTCAGGAAAATTGAAAACCAGGAAGAGGGAGCCCCGGGAGACGCCGCGCGTCAGGTAAGTGCCTTTAATTTGCTTTATTACAAATTTATTTTAGCTTTTAAAAGTAGGGCGGGCGGGAGGCGGGTGGTGGGTGGCAGGCAGCTACGCTTCGCCCTCGCGTGTGCGTAGGCGCTGCCTGCTTCGCCTACTTCGAAAACTGCGAAGCAGGCAGCGCTACGCACACTACGTGGGCGAAGCGTAGTGTCGCGCCCAGGGTTACTTTACACGCAAACTGCAAACATCAAAATGGTACACAGAAGTAAAGTGAAAACTGAGGCCCTGACTCGACTGTTTTATCAGATGAAGGTTAATAAAGAGTTAATGAATATACCCTGTAGGAGTTAGGAAGGAGGAAACGTCTGGATGATGAGTTTTAAAATAATTTATACGTTTAGCTTACCTTTGTGAACAGCCAAACTAAAGGAGACAAGCAGACTGGCTAAAATGAGGGTGAACGCCTGGGTGAAGCAGCGGCCTTCGGAGCTCATGGTGATGAAGCCCAACCCCCGCAATGGGATCTCCACTGCTCCGAAGATCTCCTGCAGCAGATATTTATCAACGCGGATATTCTGAAAGTCCATAACCAGGGAAAAGAAGGCAAAGCTGCTGGAAAATACGTGTGGGGGTAGGGGAGTCGAAAGGGTCCCATCAACATGCTCTGCTTTAAAACGCACATTTTGTCAAATGAGTTACATGAAACTGCAACAGGCGTATTCTGAACAGGGCAGCACACTTGGTGGGAGGCCCAGGCCACGAGCATAGAAAAGGTCAAAATAATTACATATGGCCGGCTTCAGCTGGACTCAGTTGAGTGCGTGCAAGCTGTTTAATATGAATGGCACACATTTTTAATTCACTCTGACGTCACATTGAGTTTACGTAGTTACATGAACTTTCCCAGCCTGCCTCACAACCAGCTCACCCATCAGCCCGCCCCCTAACCACAATTATCTAATGGAATGACATGCTCCTGAGTGAAAGGCATAAATGAACTGCTCACATCACGAGCATGATGCAGTCATGCCTGGAGATGGGTGGGCCATCCGCTGGAGATATGCCTGGAAGACATCCGAAGCGACGGTCACGGAGATCAAGACAGGTGCATTTATTTTTTCCATAAACTGGGGCCCCCCCGCCCAAGGTGAAAATTCAATAGACCCGGCACAAATTAAGCACTGATCATACATGATGGTGGAGGGAGGCTATCATACCTGTGTATGGTTAGAAAATTGGGTGGAATACACAAAAGATGATGGTATATTAGCATTTCCTGAGTACGGAAGCTTTAATGGAAGAATACTGTACACCTTAAGAACACGAATAAATGAGTTAGAACCCAGACCTAGATTGACTCAATATGAGGCTTTAGAAGAATGGGAAATGGAAGCATTTGAACTTGACAGGCCCCCAAGTAACAGGACCTTAAGCAAATATTACCCGAAATTTCCCCGAGAGACTAGCGATAGTCAAATGAAACAATGGAGACAGGCCATGGTGGCAGAAGGGTTATATCCTGTGTTGACATCAGAAGAGCAGATGGGAGGTAAATACACGGAGAAAACCAAGCACTTAACCATGACAGATAGCAGAGAAACAGAAGAAGGGTATTTAGAGGACGTGTTGATGAAAAGTCCTCCACCTTATAATGACGGATTTAGCAGATTGGCCCCTAGGGCCCCCATGATAGGAACACCTTTGGTTCCACAGATAGTACACGACACCCCAGACAGGGTACTTCAAAAAAAGGAAAGGGAAGCAATAAAA
Source organism: Triturus cristatus (assembly GCF_964204655.1). Taxonomy (NCBI): domain Eukaryota; kingdom Metazoa; phylum Chordata; class Amphibia; order Caudata; family Salamandridae; genus Triturus; species Triturus cristatus. The sequence goes on from NC_140594.1 coordinate 1,045,002,088, forward strand.
ATAGAGACAAATTGATTCAGAGAATAGCCCAGATAAACACACACCCTGAAGCATTGACCATACCAGTGACAATAGGTTCGATAGTTCCATTGTATGGCAAAAAATCAAATTGTCCTAAAGTTCCTGTAATGCCTACCCCAAGTATAGAACCTAGAAAAGGAAAGGTAATAATAGATGATCAAGCCAGTGAATGTGAATCAGTAATATCATTGATGGATTTGCCTATAAGGGAGCCAATGATGGAAACCCCAAAAAGAAATTTGCCCAGTTGTTCAAAATAAGTTAGATTAGAAAAATCATCAGGAACTAGAAGTGCCACAATAGTAACTCCAGAAGATATAGAGAGATGGTCTCAAGAAATAGAGAAGCCAAAGTCACAGCCTAAAATATTAGACCTTTTTAAATTGAGAGTAGAATTGGAAGAAATGGTTGCTGGAAATGTGGATCTAGACAGACTAAACACAGACAGTGAAGAAGAATGACTGTTTATTTGTAGAAGCATTACACGAATTACAAAGGCATTCCATGAAAAACTGACTAATTTGGCCTCGGAAATGGGAATTGACATAGGGAAATCAAAAGTGTTACAGAAGAGGAGGAGCCTAGCGCGCATCCAAGATGGTCGCGTGAGCACAGGGCTCCCCGGACCCTCGCTGCTCCTCGGAATTTATCCTGAATCTATCCTGACTCGGTTGATGGAATCTGGGAGACGAATGCTGGCTGAACACTAAACTCCTTTCGGAAATCAAATCGGACCTGGCAATCCGGAGTTATGGTGGTTTGAACTTTTGAGGCCCACCCTACGGCAGTGCCCGATGCGAGGGTGATCTGTGGAGCCGGGGCGTAGTTGAACAACAACGGCAGCGGAGCGGTGCCAGTGGCCGTCACATCACTTTCGGTTTCACTTTTGGTCTTTGAGGGGCTGGACTGTGGACTTGCTTGGTGCGACTGGGCTTCCATTTTGCCTTCGCTTGATGCCGGTGGCTTCGTCTGCTGCCAGTGTGCTCATTGACGGTGGTCCCTTCGCTCCGCCATATTGCGGCCTGTGGTGCGACACGCGTCTGCCTGGCCTGTGCCACCTCGACGCTTCCTCGGTGGTCCCCTTCGGCGATCGAGGTTCTCATGGGAGGCAAGGGAGACCCCGAGAGGCGTAAGACCAAGACATCCCTACGTGGGGGACCGGTCCAGACGAACAACATGGACCGCTACACTCAGGGTAAAGGATCCCCCGGGACAGCCAATGTCCCCCCGGAGGACACCAGTGGTGGCCCGTCCGTTTCTCCGGATCTGTCCCTGCAGGACATCATGGGCGCCATTAAGGGCATCAGAGAGACCATCGCTACACAGTACGAGGCCTTGGCCCGTAAAATCGACACGGTGGCCATTGACATTACCCTAATCCGGGCGGATCTCTCTAAGACCAACGAGAGGGTTCAATCGCTGGATGTGCGGACGTCCTCCCTTGGTACGGACGTGTCGGACCTGCAGGCCACTCTCGGCGATCTCAAGTCGGCCAATGATCTGATGGCCCGGCGGCTGGACGACTTCGAGGGACGGGCCCGCCGCAATAACATCCGCGTCATAGGCGTTCCGGAGACCTCCGATAACCGCCCGGTTGATCTCCTGGTCGAGGAGCTCATCCTCGAACATCTTGCTCCCGCTGGCCTGAGTACGTTTTTCGCTGTGGAGCGGGCCCATCGAGTCCCAGGTGGCCGGCCGCGACCGGGTGCCCCCCCGAGGCCTATCGTTGTGAGACTTTTCCATTACAGAGACCGAGACGCGATTCTGCAGGCCTCACGGGTTCATGGCCCGGTCCGACATGAGAACTCGTCCATTAACTTTTTCCCGGACTTCACCCAACTTGTCCAGAAACAGCGGATGGGCTTCCAGGGGGTGAAGCGGCGTCTCCGGGACCTCGGTCTCAAGTACTCTATGCTTTATCCTGCAAGGCTCCGAGTGGAACATGAAGACCGGACTACCTTTTTTGACTCTCCGGTGACTGTGAGTGACTGGCTGGATTCGCTGCCAGACCGGGGTGACCGGACTGGGCCCTCTGCCGGTACCGAGGGTGGTGGGTCTCCTTTGGAGTGACTTATGGTCCCGGACTCTGCCAGGTTGTACTGTTCGGCTGGGTTCTACTTCTTTTGTGCATTTTGTTTCACTATGTTGTGTGTGGGGAGCGGGCGGGGACGGGTCCCTTCCCTCCTCCGGGGTCTTTTCGTAGAATGGGGTTTGTAGGGCGACAGGCACACTGCAAGTTGGGGTGGTTTTTTGGACCGCAGGGGTGCAGGGTGGGGGGTGTTGGAGTTGGGGGGGGTTGGTGGGTGGGTGGGGTTGTTTGCATTTGTGTTTTTTGTTTTCAAGGCGAAGTATTGGCTATGGTTCATCCTTGGGTGTTGAGCTCTTTGCTAGGGGGCCCTTGATCTACTGGATGGGATGGGGGGGGACGGGTTGAGATTGATGTCTTGGAACGTCAATGGATTGGGGGACCGTATCAAACGGGGTGTGGTGCTGCAATATCTGCGTCGTCTGACTCCTGATGTGGTGTTCCTACAGGAGACGCATCTGGTTGGCAATGTTTGTCGGGCTATGAACAGGGGGGGATATCGACTTGTGGCCCACTCTGGTTTCACTACTGGTTCGAGAGGGGTGGGCATTCTCTTGCGAGCTTCACTTCCGTTGGAGATCACCGAGGTGGTCCCAGACGATAGAGGGCGCTATGTGGCTCTGACTGGGAGGTGGGAGGGGCAGTCCCTTTCCTTGATTTCGGTCTATGTTCCCCCGGGCCTCCAGAACTCCACCTTCTCAGACTTGGGTCGTATGTTGCTTGGGCTTCCTGACAGTCTTTTGCTTAAGAGGGGGGATTTAAATTCGGTTGTCTCGGGTGACCTGGACCGTCATCCGCCCAGGGCCCTCCCTGCTGCCCAGGCGTGGCTGGGCGGGCTCCTGGAGACCTTCGGTCTGGTGGACTGTTGGAGGTTAATGCATCCGACACAGTGTCAGTACACCTTTCACTCTGGGGCCCATGGGAGTCTCTCCAGACTGGACTATTTCCTTATGCCCGCGGCCCAGGCTGCTCGGATTCGAGAGGTCAAACACCTGGCCAGGGGTATTTCTGATCATTCCCCACTGTGGTTGCTTTTTGACACCGGGTCGCGGTCCGCTGGGCGGATCGCTCCTATTAACCCTTGGTATCTGCGAGACCCCAAGATCCGTGATAGCCTGATTAAGTCGATTGATCAATATTTTTCTGAGAATGAGGGGTCGGTGTTGTCCTCGGTGTCCCTGTGGGAAGCTTTCAAAGCAGTTCTCCGCGGGCATGCCCTGTCCCAGATAGTGGAGGCCAAGAGGGTCAAGAGAGAGGCGGTTGTGACGCTGGAGACTGAAATATCGGGGCTGGAGGCAGCCTTGGAGGCGGGTGTCACCCCGGATGGGCTGCATGCCCTCAGCCTGAAGCAGTTTGAATATAAGTCTCTCGTCACTGATGCTGCCAAGACTATATATAGGGAGCAGCAGGGCAGGTTGTATGACGCCGGAGACAAGGCGGGTAAGCTGATTGCCTGGTTGGACAAGAAGGAGAGAGTGAATCGTGTGGTCCCTGAGCTTCGGGTGTCGGATGGAGTGTGTGTGACTGAGCCTGGTGAGATTGTTGAGTGCTTTGCTGACCACCTCCGTGCAGTGTACTCCCCGGTGTCCGATAGAGATGAGGACGACTCTCGTCTTCTGCTTCGGGATATTGCCCTGCCCGGCTTATCCGTCGAGGACCGCGAGCTGATGGATGCCCCTTTGTCTGTCGAAGAGATAGCTACTGCGATTCGCTCCCTCCGCTCGGGCAAGGCTATGGGCCCCAACGGCCTGCCGATTGAACTATATAAGTTGCGCCCGGATAAAATCGCGCCTTTCCTCCGTCATATGTTTCAGGAATCGCTCGAGAGGGGTTCCCTTCCTGACGACCAGCGTCTGGCTACTATAGTAGTGATTCCCAAGGAGGGTAAGCCACGTGACCGCTGTGCCTCCTATAGGCCTATTTCCCTGCTGAATGCCGAACCCAAAATCCTTGCTAAGGTCCTCGCTAATCGCTTGCTGAGCGTTATATGTGACTTGATACATCCGGATCAATGTGGCTTCATCCCACATCGTAATACCGCTCTCAACTTACGGCGTCTTCACGGCGTTCTTGCTAGGGCTGAGTACTTGGCTGAACCGGCCATATTGGTTTCCCTAGACGCCACGATGGCCTTTGATACCATTGAATGGCCATTTCTTTGGGCCGTCTTGGCGAAGTTTGGGTTTGGGGAGGGGTTCCTTGGCTGGGTGAAGCTCCTTTATGCTGGACCAATGGCTCAGGTGGTTGTCAATGGGCGGGTTTCTCGGCCTTTCGCTCTCGGGAGGGGAACTAGGCAGGGGTGCCCGTTGTCCCCGCTGCTCTTTGCTCTCGCCCTGGAGCCGCTCGCTGCCTGGCTCCGTTGGGAGCCCTCGATTAGAGGGCTCCGGTGGGCCCCGGGCTTCGAGGATCGGGTTTCATTGTACGCGGATGATATTCTCTTGTATCTCACCTCACCGCGGAAGTCGCTCAATGTCCTCTTTGATGTCCTTACTTCCTTCGGGAAAAACTCGGGTCTGATAATCAACTGGTCCAAATCTTGTGTGTATCCTATCTCTGGTGGTCTTCCTCTCTTGCTGCCTCGGCTTCCGCTCCAAATATCTCAGTCCGGCTTTAAATACCTGGGGGTGTACGTTTCGTTGGATCCGGCGGTCCGCTATGAGCAGAATCTCCTGTCTCCACTCCGGCGTTTGAGGGCAGATACGGCTCGGTGGTGTAAGCTGCCCTTGTCTCCGCTTGGTCGCGCGGCGCTGTTTAAAATGATGTCCCTTCCCAGATTCCTTTATGCACTCCAGAACTTCTTCGATGTCATTCCTGCGGCCTACTTTAGGGAGGTGGAGAGTCTGCAGAGGAGACTGGTTTGGGACGGGCGATCGCGTATCACGTTGGCCAAGCTGACTCTTTCCTGGTATGACGGGGGCATCGCGCTTCCTGATATTAGACGATACTATTGGGCCTCCCAGCTGTCTGCCATTAATCATGCTACGTACGCTCCTGGTTCGAACCCGGCATATGAGATGGATAAATTCCTGCTCCCCGGCGGCAACTATAACAGAGCGCTTTACTCGCGGTCTGCTGGTAGGGCCCTTACGGGCCCTACCAGGATTGCGGTCCGTGTATGGAAGGCGGCTAACGTTGCGATGGGCTGGAGTGAGCGTTTAACGTGCGCCACTCCTCTATTCGACTCAGACCGCTTGGGAAGCCTCTGGACAACGAAAGGCTTCGAGCGCTGGGATAAGATCGGCATCAGCAGAGTGGGGGACCTGTGGGTTAAAGGTGCGGTTAAATCCTTCGCGGCGCTTCAGCGCGAGTATGAGCTTAGTGACAGAGAGTTCTTCCGTTATGCACAGGTTCGGCACGCCCTGCTTTCGGTCTTTGGGGAGGGGACCACGGTCCCTTCTTCTTCGCCTCTCGAGGACCGCATACTCGACGGTCACGTCCCCGACAGTACTATCTCCCTGATTTACAAAAAACTGATAAACAATCGGGCTGACCTCTTGGTGCGTCTTCGGGAGGCATGGACGGGAGATGGGGTGGAGCTGGACGATGAGGACTGGCAGACTGCACTGTCATCCCCTAAGGAGGTGGCCATCCCGGCCCGTCTCCGCCTGGTCCAGCTTAAGATTCTCCATTGTGTATATGTGACGGGCCCCCGCCTGGTCTCGATGGGGTTTTCAGACGACGGACTCTGTAAGCGTGGCTGCGGGCTCAGTGCTACTTTTCTCCATATCCTATGGGAATGCCGCGAGGTGGCGGAATACTGGCGCCGGGTGCATGATATTATGAGACGAGTCACCGGGGTCGCTCTGCTGCCGGAGGTGCGTCGTTGTGTGCTGAATGTATGGGAGCCCAATGACTGCAATGCGGCTCGGGCTCGGTGGGCGGCCTTGGGGAACATGATTGCAAAGAGAGATATTGCGCAGCTTTGGGGTTCCCAGCGGCCTCCCACCGTGTCCGTCTGGAAGGAAAACATGGACTGGTGCATGTTCAGGGAGAAAACGGTGTATGTGGCCCGTGGTAAACCGGGGGCTTGGGGTAAAATTTGGGGGCAGTGGAACGTGTATCGTGGGTCTATCTGTGCTCCCCCTTTGGTAGATACGTCCGGGGTTGCCTCGTCCCCCTGATCCTTGAGGGTTCCTTGTGCATCTCGTACTTCGGAGTACATATTTGGTTCTCTCGTTGCCCCCCCCTCCCTCTCAGGTCTTCTTTTATTGACCGCCCTCGGGTGGTTGGGTGTTGACTCCCCCGGCTGGTGTTCGCCGCCCTTCATAAGTCGTTTCGCCTTGTTTGTTGTATTTTTGTATTTTTCTTTTTGTTGTTATTTATACTAAAAGTGTGTATTCTGATTTCCTTTATGTGCAGTCTGATTTACTGTGATAGTGCGGAGCCCCTGTGGGCCAGCCAGTGTTTTCTGATCTGCTGGAACACTTTGACTGCTAGCGGCCGGCCCTGGTGGTTGTAGGCCCGTGTTTGTAACCCTTTTATGCACAATAAAATCTTTTCAAAAAAAAAAAAAAAAAAAGTGTTACAGAAACCATATAGAGCAGAATTCCCTGATAAGGATTTAGAAAACATGAATGTGTCGGGAAGAAAGATGCAGATCAGAGAGTTGTTATTTTTGTTACAAAAATGGGGAGATCTTGAAAGATGGAGAGTTAGATGGGCAAAGAAAAAGGAAGAAGCACAGGTGAATCGAACAACATCTGAATATGTTATGAGGGAAACGGAAAAGGCTGAAAGTTTGTTTCCGATAAGAGAAGTACCCGGAGGGAGGTACGTACATGTGCCATGGATTAGACAAGATATATTGTCTTTTACGAATGATTTTCCAAAATTGAGAGAGAAACCAGTGGAATGGTACAGACAAGTTGAGAGATTTGTAAAAGTATTGAAAGTTTTATTGAAGGATTTGGATGGTTTGTTTGACATAGTAGTACCTGCAGATTTGTGGACAGAATGTAAAATTACTGTGGATTGGCCTAGTGAGGAGTATCCAAGAGGCGCAAAAACAGGTGCCCCGTCAGAGGATCAAATGAAAAAGTATCATCAGGTAATCACCTTTCTGAAATGTAAAATTCCTCCGAAAGAAACTGATTGGGTAAAGATAGACAGAACAACTCAAGAAAAGGATGAGTCTGTACATGCCTACTACGAACGTCTTTTACAGGTGTTCAAACAGTATAGTGGGTTTGAAAGTTTAGAAAATAAAGACATGACTCATTTTGTGTACCGATTTGTGTCTGGGCTGAAATTGGATATATCTCAAATGATTAAGCAGCACAAGCTGTGCTAGCAGTCAAAGCCCATTGATGAGATTTTAAAATTTGCAAAATATTGTGGGGACAAAATTGATAGCAAACGAAAAGCGTTAGAAGAAAAAGTAATGTGGGCTCAAATATAATTGGCTGAACAGCAAGAGCTCCAATTAAGTAAATCAGAAAATCAAGGAAGAGCACAAGGTCAAAGTGACAATAATGGGGGAAAGCCACGGGGAAGATTAAATCGGGAAGAGGCAAAGAAAAAATTCCTTTGTCACGGGGTGGGGGAAGTTGGGGCATTGGAAGAACGAGTGTAAAGCCATACAAGTTAATAACGCCCAAATCAAAATTCAAATCCACAGGCGTAGAATGAGGTGTTAATGAGTCATCAGCAACAGGGTAGAGATCTTTAGAGTCAATTGCTACCTGCCCCTAAATCAAATTTTGTGAGTCAAGCCAAGTACAGTGTGGACGCTGGATTTCCAGAAGGAAGTGGTAAGAAAAATGTTGTAACATCTCAGTTTCTTTTGCAGGACCCACTGATTGATTATGATCAAGAATGACGGTGCCCGAGGGGGGAGGAAGGGGAGTGCGTACTTGGCGCATCCCTACCGGTAGATCAGTCTGGGCCTTACAAAGAGGGTAAAGTAAAGGGAAATGATATTACCTTCTTGTTAGATACTGGCGCTACCAGGTCTACTGTGAGAACAGCAGACATTCCTAACCTGCCCCTCTCGGGAGAGAACATTCAAGTTGTAGGTGTTTCAAATAAGCGGATTAGCACTCCAATCACAGAACCCATGGAGGTGCGAATTGGCAATTTTAAAGAACTGCATAAGTTTGTGGTCTGCGATTCAAGCCCTGTAAACTTGCTTGGAAGAGACCTGTTGTGCAAAATGAATTGCACTATATTTTGCACACCGGATGGTGTTGCGATACAAACCCCAGATGAAGATGGAGTTTACAAGTTCATGTTAGCTAAACAGGGAACAGAAGTAATAGAATTATATTCGATGATGAGACAAAATGAATTATTTGCAGATGTCAAACTGACTGTAAATGCAGAAATATGGGATTTTACTGGAAAAGAAATAGGATTAATGGCAAATGTAGATCCCGTAAAAATGACTGTGAAAGAAGGTGCTGTTTACCCGAACACCCGACAATATAAAATGAGCCCAGACGTAAAGGCAGGTGTCGCAGCAGAAAAAGAGCAATTGGTCGAACAAGGTATCTTGGAAGAAATAATGAGTAGCCCTTGTAACTCACCCATAATTGGCATTAAGAAACCTAACGGGAAATATATGGTGGTTCAAGACCTCAGGAAAATTAACAAGATTGTTGTACCATGCTGTCCAGTAGTACCTAATCCAGCTGTGATTCTTTATCAGATACCATGGAAAGCAGGATCGTTCACAGTGATCGATCTATGTCATGCATTCTTTTCCATTCCATTGCATCCAAATAGCAAGTTCTTATTTCCATTCAAATTTGAAGAGCCTGTTTATATTTGGAATCGTGTGCCTCAAGGGTACACAGAAAGCCCTTCAATCTTTAATCAGATTCTCAAAAGAAGCCTTGAATCTCTTGTATTGCCCAGAGAGTCAGTCGAGGTGCAGTATAGTGACGACCTATTGGTGGCGTCAAACACTCGAGAGGACTGTGTTACTGATTCAATTGCATTGTTAAATCATTTGGCAAAGGGTGGACATAAAGTGTCCCCTGAAAAACTCCAGTTTTGTAAAAATTCAGTAAAGTACCTGGGACATCAAATAGAAAGAGGAGTTAGAAGGGTGACCTCCGAAAGAATCAGAATAATAAGACAAATGCAATTGCCACGAACCCAAAAAGAAATAAGAAGGTTCCTCAGAGTTGTAGGATATTGTAGGCAGTGGATTGTAGGGTTTGCTTTACTAGCAAAACCTCTGATACAAATGACCAGAAAAAGAGCAAAGGATCCTATAGAATGGGATGAAGAAAGTATAGAATCTTTTAGGAAATTGCGCAAATGTTTGTGTGAAGCACCTGCTTTGGGCATGCCTGACTATGCAAAAGAATTTGCAATATTCTGCTATGAGCGGGGTAATTGTGCGCTTTCATTCCTAACACAGAGACATGGATTAATGAGAAGGCCAGTGGCCTATTTTTCTGCTACCTTGGGTTCCTGTGGCCTGTGCATTACCAGGTTACCTGAAAGCTGTGGCTGCAACTTGCGTAAGCATAGAACAGAGTGAGTCAATTGTGATGGGACACCCTGTCAAGGTGTATGTTCCTCATTTTTTTGTTTGAATTTTTTTATTAGGGTTTTGCATACAACATTCCATAATGGACATCAAATATATCATTGACGAACCACTTTTTACATCATTGTAAGGTATCATTCCTGTTTACAAAGGGTGATTGCATTAGTTGCCGAGTCCCTGGAACCTCTTGACATTACTAAGATCGTAAATCTACTACTGGTTTGTTCCAATAGGCTGTAGTGTACGCCATTGCGACTGTACCGGTGTGTCACGTGTTAGCTAGGGTTAGCTCATTCTCCCCATTTCTGTCTGTGTAGCTCTTCCCACATGACGTATGTAATCATCTATTCCGTTTAACTAGTGTATCGGTTTTTGAACTGCCGATGGAATTAACTATGAACTGTGGGGAGGAGAGAAATAACGGTAAACAAAAAATAAAGGAAAAACTGAAAGGGGGAGGGAAATTAATAAGAGGAACATGAGGGGGGGAGTAGATGTAGGGCGGGCAAGGATAAGCTGTCCTGGTGGGCGGTGCGTTGACTGAGTGCAGGCACGTTGGATGTGTCCTGAGGCGATCTAGGGAGTAAGCGGGCCGTTGTAAGGGCAAGCGATAAATTCGGGGGGTTTCGCCCATCTCTCCTAGTTGATTCTTCTACTTGTCTATTGTACCGCTATCGTTATCATTGGGTCCTGAGTGGCGGGGGAAAGGGAGGGAGTGTGGGGTGCGGGGTGCGTCATTTCCTGTGTTTCCCCTTCTGCGTACTCCTGCTTGAAGTGGATTAGGAGCTGTGCCCATTCCATGGATATTGGATGTTTACGGGTGCCCTTTACCTCTTCCTCTCGTAGTGTCTCTTCCTCTGCTGCACCCCATTTGAGTAGTGCTCCCGCCCAAGCTGCCTCCGAGGGCCCCGCAGGAGCTCTCCAATGCATAGCTATATTCCTTTTCGCTAAGAGAATGGCCAGGGATGTGAACCTCCATTGTACTTTTGCGGTTTTCTTTTAAGGTGTATGTTCCTCATGCAGTGGTGATTTTACTGACCAGGACCCGAACACAGTACCTAACTCCCAGTAGGCTGACAAAATATGAAAGAATAATACTTGGAGCTGAAAATGTGACAATAGTGAGGTGTACTATTCTTAATCCAGCTACCTTACTACCTGATCCTTATGCAGAAGAAGTGAGAGATGAGGTTGAGCATGAATGTATTGATGTGACTGAACTTAGCACCAAACCACGTCCTGACATACAAGAGGAACCTTTGAGAAACGCAGAACACGAGCTGTTTGTAGACGGCTCATGCATGAGACATGAGGAGGGAGGATTAAGTGTTGCTTACGCTGTATGTACATTAACTGGAATAGTCAAAGCATCCTATTTACCAGAGGTCAGATCTGCACAAGTCGCTGAATTGATAGCTCTAATTAAAGCATGCAAAATTGGGAAAAATTGGAGAGTAACCATATTTACTGACAGTCAATATGGTTATGGGATTGTGCTTGATTTTGGCCAACTGTGGATGCAAAGGGATTTCCTGACTTCTTCAGGAACTCCTATTAAAAATTGAATTTTTGTGAAAGAATTACTGGAGGCAATTCAATTACCAAAAGAGGTAGCTGTGGTTAAGTGTGGTGCTCACCAATCAGGAAATGACTATGTGACCGCCGGTAACAGATATGCTGACCAGGTTGCCCAACATTGTGCAAGGCATAAGATTGCCTTAAACCAGAAAATCGAAACTTGTGGAATCAGCTGCCAACTTATGCTACTTGCTAGAGTGGGAACCTGGGAGGAGATGAAAGGTCTGCAGGGTGCAGTAGACTGGAGAGAAAGGGAAGAGTGGGTGAAAATAGGATGTCAAAGAAGGACAGAAGATGGTGTGTGGGTTTGTTATGATGGCAGACCAGTCATACCAGACAGCATGCTTGCGCCAATGGAGATACACATGTGGGCAGGGATGCAATGATTTGACTCTTTAGACAAGATTGGTTTAACTTAAAGTTCAGGAATGTATCAGAGAGCCTTTGCCAGAGATGTTTAATATGTCAACAAATGAACCCTGGCAGGAAAAATGTGGTCTGTATGGGAAAGATTGGAATAACAGAAGGTCATTTTGTGAGACTCCAGTTAGATTTAATTTAACTGCCTGCTTGTCGAGGGTTGAAATATGTACTTGTCATAGTTTGTTTATTTTCAAAGTGGGTGGAAGCATACCCGACCCGAAGAAATGACAGCTTGACAGTGGCCAAACTTTTATTCAGAGAACTCATTCCTAGATTTGGTTTTCTAGTAACGATTGAATCAGATAGAGGGTCTAATTTTAATAATGAAATAATTCGACTAATCTGTGAAGCGTTCAAAGTCGAACAGAAATTGCACTGCGCTTACCGTCCATAGGCTTCTGGAGTGGTAGAACAATTGAATGGCACAATCAAGTCAAGACTCGGAAAGGTGTGTGCATCCGCCCCACTGGAATGGCCTGATGCTTTGCCTCTTGTTCTGATGGGACTCAGAAGTATTCCAGACAGAGATACTGGATTGAGTCCTCATGAAATACTCATGGGAAGAGCAATGAGACAAGCATGTGTACCAGGACACAAGCTGTTGAATATAACTGATGACTTGGTTTTGGAGTATTGCAAAGACTTGGCTGACAGAGTGTGTTCTATCTCTCATCGGGTCGGGGAAGACGCTTTCAAAAGACAGCTGAGCCACTCACATGATCTGAATCCCGATGATTGGGTAGTTGTGAAGAATCACACTTGAGAATCGTGCCTAGCACCAAGGTGGTATAAACCGCATCAAGTTATTCTGACTACCTCGACAGCTGTAAAGTGTGCAGGGTTGCCCAATTGGATTCATGCAAGCCATACCAACAGGGTGCCAGCTCCTGAAGAAGAAGAGTTACAATTGAAACCAGAAATCAGTGGTGCTGAAGGTTGTGCAGCTGAAGAACTTCCTATAGAAGATCCTGAAGTAGCTGCCTAAGATCAACCGAGCACTTATCAGGACGACTGGATTCCAGTGGTGGACATACCTGAAGTACTTATAAGAACTAGAAGTCAAACACATATAGGTAGACAGGAGGAGAGTGAGGACCAGACAGGTATAGAAGAAGTCGCTCAGGAAAGTAGGGACACAACTGTTAGGGAACCAGAGCAGCAACAGCTAAGGAGGGAACAATGTACTCAGACAGAAGAGACTCAAAGCACTGTTCCGGAGTTTGAGGAGTGACAGTCAGGAATTAGAGAAATCGTTCAGGCAGAAGAAGGTAAAGAGGTAAAAAGACCTGAACAGGACCAGATAGGCATAGAACCACAAGTTCAGGATACAGAAGAGAAACCAGACATCAATAATCTTGAACAGGGTCAGATTAAGGTAGATGAACCCATCCAGGCTGAACAGGCCAAAATAATAAGCCCTGGACAAGGTCAGATAGCGAGGAAATCTGAAGACGAAGCTGATCAAGTTGTGCCAAAGTCTAAAGAAAATAAAAGGCGTCTCGAAGAACCTGGCAGTGCAGTGAAGTTTAAGAAAAGTCGAAAAGGTGATAATTGGCCAAGAATTATCAAGAGACTGAAATATCGACTTAAGACAATCAAGCAAGAACCTGATCAAGTAAACGAAGTAACTAGTCAATCTGGACCTTCCAAAGTAATACCAAAGAGAAGGAGTCAAAGAATGAAGGCATTGAATAACAAGTTCAAGGGTCCTGAATGGACATAAGTTATTCTTGAAGACTTTGAAAACGTCAATTTAAATGAAGAAAGTGATGAAGAACTAAATATTGAGCCAATCAAAGAAGAAGTGATACCGACCTGAAAGAGAAAAAGGCATCAAAGGTGTTATCTCATACAAGGTCCTGAAGTTAAGAAGATATAATCTTCTTGCCGAAGATGTCTGATAATAATGTTGCCGGAAAACCAAAACAAAGCTGCATAAAGAAGTGCTGTAAGATCTGTATATGTAGTTTAATATTAGTCCTCATAATATGGGTGATATTAGCAATAGCTATTTCCTATGTGATGGTTACTGACAAACAAAATAGTACTAACACACATACAGAAGTTGCAAACATTAAAGGAGATAGAGTAGACTTAGAAACACCAGATGAGCTACATTTACACCACACTGTAGAAAAGAAAGAGACTGATTTAAATGTATTTGCAAATCTCTTAGTACATTATGTAGAAACTATGGAAGTTAGTGATTGCTATGTTTGCATGAAATTGCCAAGCTCAGTAGCTGAAGGAGTAACTTATCATCATTTACCATTGACCTATGGTATTTCATGTAGCGTACTAGCTAGTTTATTGTATAGAACTGGAAAGCTGCAGTATTATTATTCAAGTGTAGATGTAATATTTTCAGAAGTTCCCATGCGAAAGAGCATGAACCCTGTCCTTAGTACTAGAGACTCACAATTCATGGGTGAATATTTCCTAACAATGAAGACAATAGATATAGCTGATGCACATAAACGTGACGTAACCTGTAAATTACATGAAGAAGAAAAGATATTTTTTAATTCAGTAGAAAACCGGAGACAGGATTTCCAAAGAAGGCCTCTGAACCGAAACCTCAGATACCTAAATGGGCTGAAAGGGAAGACCTTTTAGTAACTGGCAGGACTCATGCTGCTATGTCTCTGGACTTTGAAAAAAAAGGGAAAATCTGTCTCCACAGTCTTAAAACAGAATATAACAACGTATTTATTAGTTCCAGTGAAGGTGAACATAACTTCTTAGTAATTGGGGGTTGGGGACTAAAAGGAGCAACTGATCCAGTATTTCTTGGAATTTATTATATTTGTGGAAACAAAGCCTATTTTAGGTTGCCTGATTACTGGTATGGGAGTTGCTATTTCGGAATATTATTCCCTAAAGTCTATCATGTTAAAAGAATCACTGGAAGCAATACCGACAGTAGTGGACTAACTAGATATAAAAGAGCTAGTTTTTCTGAAATAGTAGGTGATATATTTGGTGCATTGATACCTTCAGTGGGGGTTCTGCTAAATTCTCGGAAAATTTGTAAATTGTCAACAGTAGTTGATCGGTTATCTACTGACACTGCTGGAGGATTTCTACTGATCAATACAGAATTAGTTGCTGTCAGATCTATGGTTTTCCAAAATCGACTTGCCCTTGATATCTTATTGACAAAAGAGGGTGGAGTCTGTCAAATGCTGAAAGCGCAACATTGTTGCACGTATATACAAAATAACAATTAGTTTTTCCACCATCAGTAGTTGGTTTTCTAATATAGGTAAAGGAATCTTGCGTCAAATATTATTGCCAATTAAGGGCCTAACTTTGCTAGTTCTGATGATAATGTGTTGTCACAAATGCAGTAGGAAAAGAAAGAGGTATGAAGTGAATGAGAAAGGTAGAAAAAGAAAATTAGAAGAAATACGAATTGAAGAATTGAAGGGAAATCTTTACAAAAGAATGAAAGGATCACAATTTAAGAAAGATAAGTGAAGCAATGAAAGATTTGAAGATTTCGAAAGGGTAGAATGCTAAAGTTGGCATCTGATTTAAATAGAATTTAGTGATGGCATAAAATGCCATCAGAGAGGGGATTGATGAAACAAGGTTTCACATCAAAAGAAACTTGCTCGTATGCAATCCTCTCGAATAACATGTAATGCTATAACTAATCTGTCTGTGAGTACTAAAAATGCACCACAATTTACATAATCATATCTAGGGGAAGCTTTTCTATGTGCTGTCTTAAGAAGTAACCCGAGTGTCCTAAAATAGCCGCTAAAACGTGGGAATTCTTCTGCGCATGCGTCTACTACATCTACGTAGTATGACGTTCTCTGTCGCTTGGGGGGACAACTTTGCAGCTGTGCAGTAGCTTTTAAAATGGCCGCTTTAAAGTAACGCACTAACGCGAATGCTGAGCTGAAACTAACCCATGCAAGTTCTACTAAACTATTAATGCAAAAGACTTATTAAGTAAATGGGGTTAGAATAGAAGTGAGTGGTGTACAGTGAACTCATTTAAATTTGTATTCTAATGTGTTCTTCTTTGACTTTATTAATAGTTCCCATTTGGGCCTCGGAGGGTGACCGCGTCTCTGTTTCCATGTGACTTCTACACATGCGCAGAATGTCTACTTGCTCTGAACAAGTGAACTAACTTGATTGACTGCCAAACTCAAACCCAGCAAGGACATGGGAACCCAACTTTTGACCCTACAAGAGGAAGGAGAAGCAACATTGTAAATTAGACTTACCGATCCACATATGAAATATCTGTGGGAATAAAGCTTGTGGGTATTAAAATTAAGGGGCGGGGAATTAGACAATAGACTAAAGAAAAGTATTGCACTTAGTATGGTGTGATGTCCTCACCCCACTGCTTGGCCCAATCAAATTGCGGGTGAACATGGAATTGAAACATTTGGGCGGGGATCATTCACTTGAATTTGGTATAACAGAGGTAACTTATAGATAGTTAGACACACTTGATGCTGAGATGCTGATGCTATGCTGAGATGCTGCCCAATGTTGCTGCAATCTGACTGAAGAATCCTACACTAGGGAAAATTCGCGGAACAACTGAGGAGGCACATCTAGGAAGGGGTCCGGACATGCCCGAGCCGGAGAGAGTAGCACCAGAGAGGGGTGTAACGCTGGCGTTGCACTAGAAGAGGTCACCTTTCCCTGTCCCGAACCTGTCCTGAATCATTGACTCTTTGATATCGGGGTCCTCACACCATTCTAGATAAATATATCTGTAGGGTAAATGCTCCGTACTTGCTCTCTGTCCTTTCTCTCCTCAGGTGCTGTCATTGCAAGAATGTATTAATGCAAACTGATTATAAGCTAACTGTACTATTTTCCTGATGGAGATTTCTGGTATATTAATGTGTATTTGATTCAACTTACAAAATTATTAATTCAGATAAACTTTTAAAACTCCCTCTGAGTCTGTGGTTCTTTAAAATAAAAGTTAAATGCATTATTGTCTTTCCTCCCTATTCTAATCTACTACTAGATCTTATCGAACGTTCATTTACTCAGGAGACAGGAATGGTAAGAATACTGGTGTAAAGGTTTCCTAGAGTAAAATAAAATTGATGACCAGTGGATATTTGCCAGCTCATTGTGTGTATGAATGTATATGGGTCCAAATGAGTGTTGTGTGTATGAATGTGTAGAGCTGGTAAACTCTGCTGCATCACATGGACACACTGTTGCGGAGGAGCCATGTCCGGTCGGCGCCCATGCTGTGGCAGGATGTTACATTTCTTGCCTGCCAGCCGGGCCCCAGGGCACCCAGGAATTCCCCTGCTGCATGGAGTTAAAGGAGGAAGATGGTGTTCGAAAATCGATCGCCTGCTCACCACCTCCCGATCTCGACATGATGTGCTATTGCTGTGTCTAGCCCAGCAGAGCCCAACTTCTGCCCCAGACTCACCACGCTAGCGTGAGTCTCATAGTGGGAGCAGATGGCACAGGCTGAGACACTGCAGCAGGGCTCGCTTTCTGACTCTCTGAAGAAGAAGAGACAGGCTAGCGATCCACTCGTTGCCAGGCCAGCAACTCCTCTCGGTGGATCGTTCTGACAGCTGTAAAGAGATTCAGGTAAGTCAGATATTAATTTAATCTCCTGCTGCTGACATTTAAAATGTTTCTTACGGAAATGATTAGGGGGCTCCAGCAGGGCATCGGGCCTTGCAAATGGGCACACTAGAGTTGTATGTCTGTGCTGAAAATGCGCTACATTTTGTCTAAACTAGCAGTGTTGCTGATTTATTAGTAGTGCAAAGTGTTTAACATCCCTGCTTGACAGTGACACTACGAAGCAGCACCCTTTATTTTCCCAGCACAGTTAGACTTGCCAAGTCAGAGATAAGTCATGTGATTATTGTTCCTGCTGGAGAAAGGTCAGAGTTTAATCTACTGGTAGTTTTCACCTCAACATTAAGTAGCGTAGAGGCTTAATAAGCCTCCTTCAAAAATGCATATTGTATTGTACTGTATTGTATGTGGATAGCTCAGTGAGTTGCTGTTTTTGTCATAGGGATCCCTTTGTTACATGTGGTTTGGCCGCACCTGAAGCTGAGGTTGGTGTGGAGGGGGCTGAATTTTTTTTTAGATATTGAATAATAGCTTCAAAAGCACCTGCTGCAGAGTTTGACTTCATTGCTGCTCAAATGAGAGTGATTTCTGATATTTGTCTATTTCCATTGACTTCATTCCATGATTTTGGTCGCATGAAAGTGCCACTCTAAGTGTTACACATCTAGTTGTTGCCTGACTCTCGTAAATCGACTGAATCTATGAAAATGTCACACATAAGCAATCTGAAACATTAGCAGCTACACTCAAATGGGTGTCATTTCAGATATTTATATGATTCCCTCGTCTTCATTGCTTAATTTTGCTAGCGAGAAAGTGTCACTCATAGTCGTTGAAATGTCACTCATAATTACAATGAAAATATGAAAATGTCACACATAGCAATCTGAAACCTTGGCAGCTATGGGGTCCATTCAGGCCCTGTGCTGTCAACCACATTCACACTACCCTCTGCATTTGCGCAAACACAGGAATCATGGCAGTCCCCGGCAGTGGCAATTAAAAAAGCCATGGTGAAGACTATAACATGGCTTTTAACATACTGGAGTCTTTTGTGTGTCTGCTTATGTTTGTGTGTTTGCTTGCATTTGCATGCCTGTTTTTTGTAAGAAAAAAGCGAGAGAGAGAGAGAATCAAGACACTCTCAGGAGGTATTTTAAAGAAAATGGGTGGCACTTTGTGTGTACATGTCTGCGGGGACAAAGGTTCATAAATAACGTAGTAGGGAGGGTTGGTGGGTGAGTGAGTATGGATGGATGAGTGAGCAAGGGTGGATGTATGGATGGATGAACGGATGAAGGAGGGTGGATGATTGGATAAAGGGCGGATGATGGGTGGATAAGTGAAAGATTGGATGGATGAATGAAAGGGTGGATGATGGATGAGTGAAACGAGGGATTGAGTGAAAGGGTGGATGGAATGAAAGGGTGGAAGTTTTAAATGAGTGAAAGGGTTGATGGATGGATGAGCGAAAGGATTGATTGATGAGGGAAAGGGTGGATAAAGAGATGGATGAGTGAAAGAATGAATGGATTGGTTTGGAGATGGATGGATAGGTTTGGATATGAAGGGTGGATAGACGGAATGGTGAAAAACTGAATGATGGATGAAAAACTGAATAGATGACAGAATGTAAAGGTTAAATGGTGGACATCAGCAGGTAAATGGTAGGATGAAATGATGAATGGATAGATCGATGGAAGAGACAAGAGATATCTTCTAGGGAGGGTCATGATGATTTGCTTCATTTGCTTGGTGCCATAAGAGCTTTGGTTCGAAGTGGGGGTATTTTCAGTTTCTTCCTACTCACGTGCTCAAAAATATATAGTATTGTGCCAAACAGCAAATAACAGTATGGCATTAATAAAGGGGCAACAATTGCAAAAAAAGGAAATGTTAACATATTGCATTTCTCTTTAGTTTTGTGTAATGAGTTAACCTGCTTTGTTTATATAAACACATTTCTGATGTGTTTTGGTGTGTGCTGCAACTATTATTGAAGTCGTTAAGTATCATTACGTCTTGCCCTTAGCCCTGCCCCTAGCCCCGCCCACTCCCTACACCTCTAGCTCATTTTAATGAGTACCTGCACTTATTTTTCCCATTTAAAGCACTGCCGGCAAGTAACCGGTCATCATCACGTTCCCTTACGCACAGGACAACACTGTCATGGGGAGGTCTGACGAGGAGGAAATGTAGCGACGGGATGCATCTGTATGCTTGGGCTGAGTGGGCATGTGTTGGAATGTTGAGGATGGATTCTGTGAGAAAATGATGACGTGCAGGTTGCGAGGTCCAGAGTGCAGGGCGGGGCCTGGCAGTGGATTCCAGCTGGAGAGAGGATGGAGTCCGTAAAGCAGCTACCGGGCGTGGCCTAGTTAAGGGACTATTATGGAATTAATAACTTACTTCCGGCCTAAGTGGCTCCTGACTTGTCTCTACCGAACCCTTACCTATTACCTACAGCAAATTTCAAATGAAAACAGAAGTGGCCTTGCATATCATGGACCCCCTCCTGGATTCAGAAGGAGGTGGTAAACTGCCTGCTGGGAACACAATCGACTTCCTTAAAGCTCTTGCTGCGCCCTTAATGCTATTATTTTTTATTTTCTGTGACCGTGTTAGCGTTTTTTCCTTCCTGTTTGCCCGCCTATCTCGCCGCCCTCCGTCTTCCCTCCCCGCTCCCCGCTTCCCGCCACCACCGCTGACCCCGCCCCTTTTTTCCTTCTGTTCCCTCCCCGCTCCCGCCTCCCAGCTGCTCCGCCCACCCGCGCACTTGGCCTTATATGGCGACCGTGCGACGCAGGTGAGTGTGACCCACTTGTGGGACACCCCCGCGCCGCACGGCCACCAGCTGCTGCGTGTGCCCCATTGCCCGCTCGCTGCCTGCCTCGCTGCCGGCTGCCGGCTGACTCTGCTGTTGTTTGTTTTGATTTTTGTTTTGTTTTGACCGTCATTTGTGCCTGTATATTTTTATTTTCTGTGACCGTGTTAGCGTTTTTTCCTTCCTGTTTGCCCGCCTATCTCGCCGCCCTCCGTCTTCCCTCCCCGCTCCCCGCTTCCCGCCACCACCGCTGACCCCGCCCCTTTTTTCCTTCTGTTCCCTCCCCGCTCCCGCCTCCCAGCTGCTCCGCCCACCCGCGCACTTGGCCTTATATGGCGACCGTGCGACGCAGGTGAGTGTGACCCACTTGTGGGACACCCCCGCGCCGCACGGCCACCAGCTGCTGCGTGTGCCCCATTGCCCACCCTCTGCCTCGCTGCCTGCCTCGCTGCCGGCTGCCGGCTGACTCTGCTGTTGTTTGTTTTGATTTTTGTTTTGTTTTGACCGTCATTTGTGCCTGTATATTTTTATTTTCTGTGACCGTGTTAGCGTTTTTTCCTTCCTGTTTGCCCGCCTATCTCGCCGCCCTCCGTCTTCCCTCCCCGCTCCCCGCTTCCCGCCACCACCGCTGACCCCGCCCCTTTTTTCCTTCTGTTCCCTCCCCGCTCCCGCCTCCCAGCTGCTCCGCCCACCCGCGCACTTGGCCTTATATGGCGACCGTGCGACGCAGGTGAGTGTGACCCACTTGTGGGACACCCCCGCGCCGCACGGCCACCAGCTGCTGCGTGTGCCCCATTGCCCGCCCTCTGCCTCGCTGCCTGCCTCGCTGCCGGCTGCCGGCTGACTCTGCTGTTGTTTGTTTTGATTTTTGTTTTGTTTTGACCGTCATTTGTGCCTGTATATTTTTATTTTCTGTGACCGTGTTAGCGTTTTTTCCTTCCTGTTTGCCCGCCTATCTCGCCGCCCTCCGTCTTCCCTCCCCGCTCCCCGCTCCCCGCCACCACCGCTGACCCCGCCCCTTTTTTCCTTCTGTTCCCTCCCGGCTCCCGCCTCCCAGCTGCTCCGCCCACCCGCGCACTTCGCCTTATATGGCGACCGTGCGAACGCGCAGCGGTCACGCGCAGCGGGCGCGCCGATTGTGTGCCGAAGGCGCGCCAAAGGTAAGCCCGTCTGCGCCCGTCCGCGCCTGGACCGCGCCCAGTGCCAGGACCCCTGGACCTCGAAGACCCCGGCCGACCCGCCGGACGTACTCCGCCGCCACCCTCATCGCTCTCAACACCGGCCGACTCCCAGAATGCCACCAAGCCACACCACGACGCACCCACGGACCTTTCAGCTGCCACGCCTGCAAATTCACCTGCATCCGGACCTGCCTCGCACCAGCACCCGCCAAGTCGAACACCAGCAGCACCCACCTCAAGTGCATCCTGCTCAACACCCGCTCCGTCCACAGACACGCCATCGAACTCTGGAACCTCCTAGACGCCACAGCCCCTGACGTTGCCTTCCTCACAGAGACCTGGATGAACGCCTCTTCAGCTCCCGACATCGCCATCACCATCCCAGAGGGCTACAAGATCGTCCGGAGGGACCGCAATGCCAACCAGATGGGAGGAGGCATCGCCATCATCCACAGGAACACCATCCGTCTCACGACCAGCACCGACAACACCCTGACCACCGCCGAACACCTGCATTTCCAGATCCACACCGACCCGAACACCACCCTCAGAGGCACCCTGATCTACCGACCCCCGGGACCACGCACACAATTCAGCGAGGACATCGCCGACTTCGTCAGCCCGCATGCCCTCCCCTCCGCCGACTACATCCTCCTGGGGGACCTCAACTTCCACCTGGAGAACAACAACGACCGCAACACCAGCATCCTGCTCGACAACCTCGCCAATCTTGGACTCAAGCAGCTGGTGTCCACCCCCACCCACCTCGCCGGACACACACTCGACGCAGTCTTCTCTTCCAGCATAGACATCGACTTCAGCCACGCCACAGAGCTTCAATGGACGGACCACAGCTGCGTCCACTTCACCTTCAAGAGAATGACGACCCACCACCACCAGCAACAGGTTGCCCGAAGAAGCTGGAACAAGATCACTGCCGACCAGCTCGCCACCTCCCTGAGCCAGCACCCTCCTGCCAGCTCAGCGAACCCCAGCCAGGCCACCGACAACCTCACGAAGTGGATCAGCAACTGCGCGGACGAACTCGCCCCGCTGAGGACCCCGCCCAGCAGACCCGGCAGCAAGAAAGCCCCGTGGTTCACCGACGAACTCAAGAGCTCCAAGAAGAACTGCCGAGCCCTCGAGAAAGTCTGGAGAAGGGATCCTACACCGGACAACAGGACCACCCTCAAGCTGGCCACCCGGAAGCACCACCAGCTGATCCGCGCCGCCAAGAAAACTGCGTTCAAGGACCGGCTGGACAACAACGCACACAACTGCAAGGAACTCTTCAACATCGTGAAAGAGCTATCCAACCCCAGCGCAGGAAACGACATCACCCCATCGCAAGACCTCTGCAACTCCCTCGCTTCATACTTCCACAACAAGATCGCGGACATACACAACAGCTTCAACAACCAACCAACGCACACCAAGACCGAACAACCACCCCCCACCACCACCCTCCACGCCTGGACCCCGATCAGCACCGAAGACACCATCCGCACGATGAACTCCATCCACTCCGGATCACCGACCGACCCCTGCCCTCACCACGTCTTCAACAAGGCTGACGCTGTCATCGCACCCCACCTGCGAGACATCATCAACACATCCTTCGACACCGCCACCTTCCCTGAGAGCTGGAAGCACGCCGAACTCAGCGCTCTACTCAAGAAACCCACAGCGGACCCCACCGAACTCAAGAATTACCGCCCCATCTCGCTCCTCCCGTTTCCTGCCAAAGTCATCGAGAAGACCGTCAACAAGCAGATGGCCGCCTTCCTCGAGACGAATGGATCCCTCGACCCCTCACAGTCTGGCTTCCGAGCCAATCACAGCACCGAGACCGCCCTCATCGCCGCCACCGATGACATCCGAGCCCTGATGGACAACGGAGAAACAGCGGCCCTCATCCTCCTAGACCTCTCCGCGGCATTGAACACTGTCTGCCACCGCACCCTAGTACAGCGCCTCAGCAACGTCGGAATCCAGGACAGGGCGCTGGAATGGATCATCTCCTTCCTCGACGAAAGAACACAGAGAGTCCGTCTACCACCGTACAAGTCAGAGGCCACCGAAGTCATCTGCGGCGTCCCTCAAGGATCCTCTCTGAGCCCCACCCTCTTCAACGTCTACATGAGCCCCCTCGCGGCCATCGCACGCCAACACAACCTCAACATAATCTCCTACGCCGACGACACCCAGCTGATCCTCTCCCTGACCAACGACCCCGCCGCCGCCAGAGCCAACCTGCACGAAGGGATGAAAGAGGTAGCCGAGTGGATGACGACCAGCCGCCTGAAACTGAACTCGGACAAGACGGAGGTCCTCATCCTGGGCTCCTCACCCTCCGCCTGGGACGACTCCTGGTGGCCTCCCGCCCTGGGCACCGCACCCAAACCGACAGACCATGCACGCAACCTGGGCTTCATCCTGGACTCCTCCCTCTCCATGACCAGGCAAGTCAACAACGTCTCCTCGGCGTGCTTCAACATCCTACGCATGCTACGGAAGATCTTCTGGTGGATCCCCACCGAGACCAGGAAGACCGTCACCCAGGCCCTCGTCACTAGCCGACTGGACTACGGCAACGCCCTCTACGCCGGTACCACCGCCAAGCTCCAGAAGAGACTCCAGCGGATCCAGAACGCCTCAGCCAGACTCATCCTCGACATCCCACGAACCAGCCACATCTCCGGACATCTGAGAGACCTTCACTGGCTCCCCGTCAACAAAAGAATCACCTTCCGCCTCCTCACCCACGCACACAAAGCCCTACACGACCAAGGCCCGAGCTACCTCAACAGCCGAATCAACTTCTACGCTCCCAAACGCCACCTCCGATCAGCCAACCACGCCCTCGCCGCCGTCCCCCGCATCCGAAGAGCGACTACAGGAGGAAGGTCCTTCTCCTACCTGGCCGCCAAGACCTGGAACTCCCTCCCTCCCGACCTGCGCCTGACCCAAGACCACCTCTCCTTCAGGAAGAAGCTGAAGACCTGGCTGTTCGAGCAGTAGCGGCACCCCCCCCCCACCCCCAGCGCCTTGAGACCCTACGGGTAGGTAGTGCGCTCTATAAATGTCTTTGATTGATTGATTGATTATTACAAGTGTACAAATTGACTATTTTTTGTTGATGTTATTGATTATGGATTCATGAAGTACTGAGAAACATGGACATGTCCCCTTTTGCAGAAAAAACTGCAACTCAGTGTCATCAAACATGTTATATATACAAACAAACTTCTCCAACCTTTGGAATGCCCTCCCCCCCACTCTCCGAGGAGAACCTAATCTGCTGGTCTTCCGGAAACTGCTCAAAACACACCTCTTTATCACAGCACACTAGCAGGATTCTCTCTTTAAGTCTCTCCGCTCCGCAAAGCGCTAGGAGGCCTCAGGGTAGCTAAGCGCTATACAAATCCAATTTCATTCATATGTTCGCCGCTCCTTCACCGCATTGGTCATCTGGTAGGGGTGCTACTTGGAGCCTTAGCAGAACAGTAATGAACTTGGGATAAAAAAGATTTGTGAGCGGATTCAACCTCCCATCATCTGCCTTAACCAGATCGCTCCCATTCATCCAGAAGGCCTGGTTGGCTTATGATCTCCACCCAAGCCAGTTACAGGCTCAGCATCCTGAAGAAGCCCTAATGCCTAAGGTGCTGTGTGCACCAGAGTGCCAGCATTGCATCCTTCAGCAGACATTCATTGCAATACCAAACATCATTTAATATGTCATCTGCAGCTGTTCTGCTTACCAGACTCTACAGGGGTTTCCAATGTGGGTCCTGGCAAACCGGATAATTGTCAGGTTTTTAGCATATCCCCATTCAGATAAACATAGTTGTCTTAAAAACCTGGCATGGATCCGGCCCTCCAGGACCGACTTTGGAGAACACAGACACAAGCATTCCACTGGGTGTAAATATACTGCTTATTCAAAGCTTCTGGTTGGTAGGATGACAGCCTCTGGAGTCGCATGCTGGAGGAGACTATCTACAATCTAGGAACTCATGGTACATCAGTGGTACCAGGGCCGGCTCTAAGGCAGTGCGACCGGTGCAGCTGCACCTAGTACTGAGCTCGAAGGGGGTGGGGGGGGGGGGTCGCGCCGTGTTTGACAATAACAGGGATTTGCAGAGTTTCTTTTATGTCAAGAAGTTTTCAGGCACAATAAAAATGTCTCGATAACTCAGGTGATTAATGTACCTGCTGGAGAGAGGTCAGACTTTTGTCAAGTGGCAGTTTCCATTCATGCTAAAGTACCTCAAAGGGTTAAGATGCCTGCTGCAAAGAACATTTTCCACACAAATCACTGAACTGTATTTTATGGGGATCAGAAGGTCACTGCTTTTGTCACAGAACCTTTTCTTATTTGCAGTTCATTAGTCACGACCCTAATATAGCAAAGTTACCTCTGAACTGTCATCAAAGAGTTGCATGCAATCTGCATGGTGTGGGTTAGAACGTTATGCTTTTCCCCAGTCTTTCATTATCCTAATTGTGCTAAAAAGGGTTCATTTGGGTAGAAATATACTTTTATTGGTAAAACTAACCACTGCAGTAGGTTTTAAATTCTGGGTTGTATCTTCTGACCAAACTCTTTTAATATACTGCCTACCAGTATCGGTGACACGTGACTCCTTCACCTTGTAATCCTCATGTTCTTAGGCAACAATCCATATAGACTGATTTACACACATATTAATCATTGGCTCTGTGTAATGAGTGTGTGTGATGTAAAGTGCTCTGACACCCTACACTGGTATGAATAGAGCTATAAGACAAATGAAATGCATGTGAGAGGGGGACTATGGAGAGATGAGGGGCACTGGCGGAGTGTGGTAATGAGGGAATTTATAAAGAAGATTTTTTTTAGGGGTGGTGTAGTGAAGGCAGCGATTTAGATACATACATTGCTTTGTTAGCATAAGCACGTTAGATGTTAGAAAAGCCATCTTGCCCCTTTTGCAGCCTTTGCACGCGACACTGCAGATACATGTTATTATTTGAAAACTGCTTGCTTGCCTTTTCTTCAAATGAGAACCGTCTGTTGTTCATATCCCTAGACGTGCACAACAACCTTGGTCTGAACATTGTGTGTAGAAACAGTCGGAGTCGCCAGACAATGCATGTTTTTGAGTTCAGTTTGATCGGCCCACTCTCTAGCCATAACACGCACACAGCTGCAGATACCTGAATGTCGAGAGCCTTTAATATTACAGTTTGCATGCGCTTGAAACACATTCTGGAGAAGAACTTTTCCAGGCGCAGAGCAAAGCTGATCCTGTGATGTGATTCACCTAAGCTGATCTTTACGGTATGGGGTTCCCCATTCAAACCTATAGACCTTCTATTAGTATAATAATACTGGCTCACTAGCGAAGGGAGGGTGGTTGTATTCCACTGTCATTTGAAATATGTTTTCTCCCTTCATTTTCTATGGTATTGTAACAATGCTCATGGTTTTAATTTTAATCATTTGTCTGCTTATGTTAGCCAAAGTACTGCATCACGTAGTTTATAAAATAAACATTTTAAACTTTACCGTGTCTCTGATTACTCTTGTTGTGGACTGATATGATAATTATAACGAACTGGTATTTCTGATTCCCACCATTCCTGAGAGTACTCTGAGTCGCTTGTTCTGGGTTGTTTATACATTGGGAGCTCCGAGAGAATACGGATAACGAATGGGAAACTGATGCTAGTCGGATTGGGGTTCTGGGTACTGAGGTGAGGTTTTGGTACACCACAATTCACTGAGGTCCTGGTTTCCTGCGCATAGTTCTGTGCATGAGCAGAATCCCTGCAACAGTGGGACCCTCAAAGATTGTCGCACTGAGTGCCACCAGCGCTAAATCTGGCCCTGAGCGCACTCTGCTATATATTCCTTCATATAGCACCCCAAAAGTCCATGCAGGTTGTGTGCAACATCCAACCACTCAGTCTGTAGACCGAGCTCTGAGAGTACTAGTCTCAGTTTAAAGAGAAGCTAGGCCTTTAGTTTGACCTTCTGGTGCTTCTTGATAAACACACTCATCTGTGCTATATCATGCTGGTAGTCATCCATCTTCAACACAACAGAAGCCCATCAACTCCAGGCACCCAGTTTAATGAGCTGAACACCTCCTAGCCAATGAGGCCTTACCCTGAAAATGTTTCTTGGTAACACAAGTCAAGGGCATCATTTCAAATAAACTAGAACCAATGAAGCACTAGTCAAATGTCTTTTGAAGACAAAAGAGAATGCACCCTGCCTCAGAACATAAGACAATGGCACAAAACGTTTTTATAACCACAGTAAACTAATCTGAAGTAGACTAACTAACCCCAAAAACATAAACACATTACTTAGTTTGTCTGTGACTTCACAGTGTCCCTAAACTAAGAAACCTCTGTAGGCTCTGAGCTGAATAAAGAGGCTGCTCCCTGGAACCAGATACGTCAGAAAAAGCACTTTTTAACTGCATTCTCCTCCAGTGCATGGTTGCTTAAACTGCAACAGGGGATGCTATCAAGACTGTATCACAACATCATAATGTGTACCTTTTGCTGCAATAATAGAAAAAGATACACTCAAGGTGACCAGCACTAAGGATTTGGCTTATCTGCCTTCTTCAAGAGAAAAATGTCGGATGATGGTAGCAACAACAAGGAAAGACTTCATACTTGTTATCAACACAATTGAATAAGGTCAGACAAACACCCACTCTCCTCACTTAAACACTAAGGGGCACATTTACTAGAAAGACACTCAGCTCAGCAACATTGGTGGTTGAGCTGTGTTGAGTGAACAGGAGAGAGCAGGACAGGTACATATCTAAGATATGATAGTGTTGCTCTCTTCTCTCTGTGCCGGCTCGCTTTAGGCTGCCTTGTGCCACGCACATCCCCTGGGCACCAGAGTTCAAGGGTTTGTGCGTGTGCACAATAACAGCACACATTCACAGTTAGAAATGTTTTGAGGAAAGAAAATATTTCTCAAACCTTACACCTGCTTTGAGGCACACATTGTTGGAGCAAAACCTTGTTTCTCTTTTTTTTTTACTAGACCAGCTTTGCATCAAAATCCATTGGTGGTTGCTTTGGAACACCTATATACCATTCATGGGATGCCCTGGACATAAAGTATTGCAAAGTCGCACAATGCACCACTTTGCCTTACTTTAGAGCTACATTCAGGCACAAATCAAGATTGGCCCTGGAAAGCAAACCTCAATTTAAGACTCTGCACTGATTTGTGTCACTTTTTGGGACAGAGGACCGGCACAAACCCTGTATATATTTGGTCCCAAGAACACCACACAATAGGTGCAATCCTTGTTAAGGTGAGAATCATGACCCGATTCATGGTATCAATAAATTCACAAATGAAAACCATTGGAAGGAACTCAAAGCCATAGAACAGAAATCTTCTATCCATGAAAAGAAAATTCAAAGGCTGTAATAAAGTCTCAATGATGTAAACATCCCAGCTCCAGGAGGTGAATAAATACCTCAAAAAGGTAAAATGAGGAATAACTTTTGAATGTCTTACCAGAAGGTACTGAGGAAGAAGATTTGTGATCACGGGCACGCCTCCCTCAAAACGTTTCTCTGAGAAGTTATACATCCCCAGCAAGCGTTCATTCTTAGCACCTGCAATCAAAAACACAACTCAGAGGAATCATAATGTCCTTCCAGGAATTTGTGCAAGCATTGGCGAGTCTAAGTATAGCAAAGAAAAGAAACGGAAATCAATAGAACTCAAAACAACACTTCCCTTATGATTTAGCTGAAGCCGCCCCATCTACACACAAACAATTTCTAGAGCTGAGACCAACCCTCCACACATGAGCAGCAAATATTGTATCATTTACCTTACAAGACACATGTTCAACTACAAAGAAGAGAAACACATTTCTAGTAGGCCCTTAGAGCTAAGGAAAAAAACTGACCAAATAGCAGTATTAGAACACAATTAAATAATTCCCCCATAACAAATGAGGTTATCTGTCCATTTACTGCCATCTGTTCCTAAATAGCTTGCTCACTGAGATCTCATATTATGTGTGTTGTGCAATAACTGGCTGGTTGAGAAAAGCACTGAAAGAGAAAATGGATAAGACAGAATGAAATACTCTTCAAACACTCCTTGCTTGTGGCTGTGTGTTAACAGTCCATTTCTCTATGTTTATGTGGTTCCACCCAGCAGCATACATCATGATAGAGGTGACACTGATGAATTACTTTAAAGGAGACACCTCCATAAGGCAAAACTAAATCTACAACTCGTTCCATGGTAATGTTTTCAATTGCATGGGCCTGCAAACAGAAAAACGAGAGGACACTAAAACTTCAGTATTTTAAAATAAGCATCAAAAGTCTATCCTGCCACTGAAAGGTAATCAATCATTCAATAATGAGGCTGAAATATTAACTCATTTTAAAAAATAGGTTTAACATTGCTTCATACAGGAACAGCACCCTAATGATGAAGGTTTTACCAAGAAGATAACCAAATGGGCTGCCAATGCACTATTATCAACAACCAACATTTTTAGAAAAATGGACAATGAACCTCAGGACACAAAGATTTTGATCCCTTCCTCATTTTATCCTAAAAGTATAAGGCGGGTGTTGATATAAGGCAACAGACTAGATCGTGGAATGCCAATACACCCTTCTCATCATCGATGCTCCAACGTGCAATGATCCTGATTTCTGGGAAAAAATGGATGAAATGATGATTAAATTTCATCAAGAGAATCTGACACGCTAGAGCAACAATAACGCCTATAACGATTCAAAGTGGAGAAGAAATCACTTAAGGCCAGTATGCTTTTTCCAGCACATTGAAAATCATGCTTTATTTGATCATTGAAGGCTAGCCAACCCTGAATAAAGCAATTCATTTTTAATCTTCCCTACATAAATCCATCTTTGTGCAAAGGAATCCGCTCAATGCTGTTATAAATGACGACGCTGGATCCATCACGATTATGGATCAGATCCGAGTATCCATCTTCATGGTTACTAGACAGTATCCCCCTAGTTTATTCTATTGATGCTTCACCATAGCTCTGCTATATCACTCAGAGTTTTTTAAGCACCGTAATCAATTTACTAAAAGCTTCTTTGCAATTAATGACCTAAATGACACAACCACAAAAGATACATGGAGTATTATAATAATACCCATGGCCAAGACAAAATCTACTGAAAAGGAGATTTCGTTAATCATGAACACCTTGAATAAAGGTAAATCCCAGGTATTGATGACATTTTACTTATCCATTGATAACCTATTAACCCCTTTTTATTCAGAAACTAAAGCGACTTTGCTGAAGCAATATTACAAATACCACCCCAAAAAAAGATAAAGACTTTCAGATCCACTTCATTATCCTCATTACTTTCTTATATGGACTGTAAAATGTATACAAAGATTTTAGTAGTTCTCCTTGAAAAACATTTACACTTTAGTGAAGGGTGAACCAATGTGTTTTGTGAAAGGGAGCTTTGCAGCTTCCAGCACTTGACCACTGAGTAAAGTAATTGCATTTATCAAATCTTTGCAAAAATCATTGTGTGTGGCCACCTTAAATAAAGAAAAGTTCATCAATTGTGTAGATTGGTCTTATATATTTCAGTCGTTTTCGCTATATGGTAACCCAGATAATTGTATCCATCTAATCTGAATCCTATTTCATAAAACCATAGATAGTATTTTTTCAAACTTTGCTTTCCAGCAAGCTTGTCCACATATAGGCAAAAATAGAATAAGCCCAGAAACCCATCCCCCTCCTTTTTATTAAATTTGATTCTTAAATGTCTAATAAAAAAATGAGACTGTATAACCACTTAAATGGAGTTGGACTTAACGCTAAATAATTTAAATTGTTTTCTTATGCTGATTGACATACTTCTGATCCTGTAAGGCACTTTACATTCCAGTCCTGCATTAGTGAAAGAAATTAACACATAGGGCCAGATGTAGGTAAAGTCAATTTTACGAGTCCTTAATAGCGATTTTTACCGAATCGCTATTAAGGACTCGCAAAATGGAATGTATGTATGAATCGCAAAAATAATTGCGATTCCTTAATATTCCTTAATTGCGAATCGCAAATTGAGATTCACAATCAAGGAATACCTTCCCATTCATTCAGATGGGCCAAGAGGCCCATAGGAATGAATGGGATTTGCGCACGCAATTTGCGAGTAACCAAGAGATACTCACAAATTGCATGCACAATTTCAAGGGTGCAAGGGTTCCAAAAGGGCACCCTGTTGCACCCCTGAAATGTGCATGTGTGCACATGTGGCGCACATACATGCCCTAAGGAATTGTATTTGTGCCACATGGCACTTGGAAAAAAGCTGAAAAAGTGCTTTTTTAAAGGAAATATTAAAGTTGAAGTTGGTGGTAATTTGCGATTCCTTATGGCATTATCGTAATTTGCGATGCCTACTAGCATAGCATTTAGGGAATCGCAAAATAAGGAATCACAATTTTTGCGATTCCTTCTGTTGCGAGTTGGTATTTGCCTACCTACATTGCACACAGCCAAATTGCGATCGCAAACGCTGAAATTCTGGCCCATAGAGCCTTATTTCAATGTCGGATGGATGCAAGGACATGTATCTGAGCAACCTCCGGTCGGCGGTCCTGACAGTCACTTTCCAACAGGGTTTCTATGTCAGAAAGCCCAGCATGGAAACCCTGCCGGAAACCTACATCGTAATCCGGACAGCAAAAAAAGCAGTTCAAAGGGATTATGTGCCGGTTCTGAATGGCAGATGGGCTCCTTAAGCCTGTCGGAAGCCAGCCGGAATGTCCGGCTGGTTTCAAACCCAGTAGCCTCTATTGTCATGAGGCTGTTGGTTTTAAAACTGCGATGAGGCTCGGAAAGCCTCCGAATTGAGTTTAGAGACTTTCCGAGCCTCATCATAATGAGGCTCTAAATCTGCCAATCCAGATTACAAACTGAAAAATAATAAAACCGAGGTGCTACATTTTACCCAAGCAAGTACCAAAACATGAGTAGTAAAGATTCAGAATAACTTGA
The DNA here is from genome assembly GCF_964204655.1 of Triturus cristatus. Classification (NCBI taxonomy): domain Eukaryota; kingdom Metazoa; phylum Chordata; class Amphibia; order Caudata; family Salamandridae; genus Triturus; species Triturus cristatus. The sequence continues at coordinate 1,045,034,354 of NC_140594.1, forward strand.
GGAGGGATTAGACCATCTTTACTACTTATGGCACCTAACTCCCCCCTGAGATGCTTTAATACCTTGAATACATCTAGAGTCTCCCTGAGGGGCCAGCAACTTTGAATGCCCTAGAAGACCAGGCAACACAGGCTGAGTTGACAAAGATTCCTGACCAGAAGATGGTTGAGTGGTGGGCAATTAAATACCCTCTTTAAATAAACCATGTGCACCTGTGGAACCCTGTACTGGTTCCCTCACAATCTTCATTCAGCTCTGCCCCGTCACCCAGATATGTGGCTCACAGGACCCAACACTAGTCCTGGCAATGATTTACAAATCTGAATTAGATTATTTAAGCTGTCCTCAATAGATAACAGTTGTTCTTTACATTTACCGACTGCTGCTTCTATCAAAGTCTGAACCATAGGGAGAAGTTCACTGAGAGTAGTATTTATGGCATGATCTCCAGACAGTTTCTGACCATTGTCCTTTGTGGGTGACAGGGGAGCTAGTATGCCCTAAACTCTAGTCCCAATCTGCATCGCAACTGCATCAACCTTTTTACCTTTTTTCTGTTTGAAAGCCGGAGGACCACAGTCCGCTGGAGAATTCCTAATCAGTGCCCCGGCCTCTGATTTGTGAACATCTGCGATAACCGTTATATCAATAGCCCCTGTAGCTTGGAATACACCTGTCTCTCCTGTGGCGACATTGGTTCTGGGATCAGAGCTAGTCAAAGGAGAAGCCACCGTGGTAACTACAGGCACCACAGGGGCAGATCGAAGCTTAACCTCCACTCTGCTGATTTCATTGTAATTGCCCCACTGCTGTTGTTAAGAAAGACTTGAGGACTTAGAGAAGCCTTTGGAGACAGGGTCCTTGGGGGCGACTCCGGACTGTGAGCTTTTAATATCTGTTGAGGTTTTTTTTTACGTTAGCCCATCCTAATGCAGGGAAATAGTTACAATGCCCAGAGAGAAAGGAGGAAGCTGGTACAGCCCAACCACAGTCAGGCAATAACAGCCACATGGCAGGTGCTTGCACCTCCTGGTGCAATGTTTCCTGGGGACTCGGGTCCCCAGCAAACAATGGCACAGACCTCAGGGCCCACCCCAGCAGATGTTCAAGCACACAAGAAGTCAGGGCTGGGGAACCCCAGCAAATGTGCAAACACACAGGGAGTCTGGGCTCGGGGATGAGGTCCCACCCCAGCAGATGTGCAAATACTTGAGAAGTCTAGACTGGGGAACAAGGTCCCACCCCGACAAATATATGCATACAAGCAAAGAAGCAAAACGGGTAAGGAACAGGGCCAATAGGCATTAAGTATTGTCACACAATAGGTTGAAGCCAAAGAATAAGGACCTGTCCCAGGCTTGAGTGTCCACAAATGTAAATGTAATTACAGTACCTGGCATGAAGTGAATTTGTTGGTGGAGCACCCAGTCGCAAAGTCAAGGGGGGTGGCACTGCCCTGGCTCTTACTCGTGCTGACGGGTGCAGGACTGACTCGCCCTTGGCCCCGGGCTTTCCTTGAGCGTGCACTATCGCATCCTAATTTTTAATGCATGTGGTGCGGAAAGCCTGCAGCTGCCCTCCTTTCCTGGGCTCAAGCGCTTGTGTACCTTCAAGTCACAAAGCAGCAAAAGGGCAGCAGTGTATCTCCTAGTATATCCCTTGCTTCAGGAGGTGGCAGACACTTTCCAAGGCATACGGCATGGAAGTTTGCTGCGACCCTGCCATCTGGGCTCGAGCCTTTGGGGGACTTCTAGTCCAGAAGCAGCAACAGGACAGCAGGGTATCTCCCAGTATATCCTGTGCTACGGGCGGTGGCAGGCACCTTTCAAGCCTGCAGTGGCCCCTCCTTTCCTGGGCTCGAGCATTTGTGTGATTTTGAGTCCCAAAGCAGCAGCAGGGTATCTCCCGGTATATCCTTCTGCTGCTCTCATTGCTTCATAGCAGCTGCATCCCCATGAGAATACCAGAAATTACATTTTCCATCTCTTCAAATTTTTAGATGAGCTATGTCTTGCAGACAGACCTAACATCAGCTTTTTTTCAAAGGATCATGTGACACAAATGCCATCCCAGTTGAATAATGAATTGACAGAAGTCTGAACATCCAAAAAAGGAGATTGAACCAACTGTCAAAGGTGAAGATGGGCACACATTTAAGTAGATAGTCTGAAGTAGCAGAAAGTTCCCTATAAAAATCAAAAAGGGATGTTATCTATTAATATTTCAAGAGACATGGCGGTCTAACCACAATGTGATACAATGAGCATGCTAAATTTTACTTTCCAGATGCCAATCAACAAACTCAGGGAATGTTTGCTGGAATAGTCTATGTATTTACTGCTCTCTCCCCCTTCAAGCCCTTCTGGAATCCCTATTAATCTTAAATTATTCAATCACTGATGGTTCTCCATATCCTTGAGCTTATGTTACAACCTTTGCATTTGATCAGTTTGTCCACTCACTACTTCTGTTACACGAGTGGTTGCCTCTTCAGTATCAGCAGTCCTCTTTTCTCACTGTTCTATTTGAGCCATCAACATGCAGATATTGCATGCAACTTCAGCCAGAGACTTTTGTGTTAATATATTATCTACCTTGACTTCAGCATAATGAGCAGATGTTTCTTGCTGATGTGTCTGAATTAGTTGAAATGTATAGGTTAGAAAGGGTTATGAATTACTGTTCTGCATTTTAGTAGTGCAGTATTCATTCTCTGATATCTATGACAAAATAGCATTCTCAGACTTCTCAGTGTTTCTAGTAGCCAGGGAGCTGTGCAAAAGCATGTCATTTTCCGAGTCTACACCAACAGAAGCTTATCAGCGTTTGTAGCAGAAGTTTAATTTCGAATTGCCTGTAAATTATAGGACTCCTACATTTTATTGCCCTTAGATGGTACTGTGCCCCCCCCTTAGTTAAAGGTACAGCTTTAAGAGCTCCATTCTATGTACCCCCATTAAATACATTATATATATCTTATTCAGTTTGTTGTTCCTTTTCTCCCAGGGTGTTATAATCCTCAATTGTTCAATCAGTGTGCCTTTTGGACGACCACCCATAACTTTTGTGCTGGGTTCAGGTGCTTGTGTTAGGCAGAATTGAGTAGCTAGACAGTACACGGAGTTCGAGTTTCCCATATACATGACCACTTGGATCTCATTCCCAGAATCTTCCATATTGTTCTCTTTGCTTTCAGTCTTAGAATCTGTCCCTATTTTATGAGCACTGCATTCTCAAAAGCAATTTGAGAACCTTGTATTAGTGCTGCCATTTTGCTTCAGTGGGTCCAGACAGCAAGTCCGCAACACAGACATTCTTTATAGAAAGAGTAGGAGCGTTTTTAGCATAGAGCCGATGGAAGCAGTTGCATCACATGTATCATCTGTTTCACCATTAGGTGTAGTCTCTGTCACAGACATCTCAGTCTTTAAAATACTATAAGTACCTCTTTTATCCTATGCAGCATCACCCTCAATGGTGTGCTGATTGTCCGGGATCACCACAGGAAGAGATGAGTCATGAAATAGGTGAGCCAGAAGCGATCCCTCCCACATGGCGTCCTTGATGCAGCTCATGACCTGAACCATCTCTAAACGTATCATGGGACTTCAACAAAATAGTTGGATTTTGTTGCAAGGACGTTCATGACTAGTTTCCCGATTAACAAAGTCTCAGTTTATTGCTTCGTTTTAGGCTGCATCATGAACTACCGGTGCAGATGTCCAACAGCCCAGCATAATCCCTGGAGCCACTCACAGATTCAGCCTGAACCAGTCTTGGTTTGTGTTTGGTGAGACTACAGTGGGGACAGTCCTCAAAGGGGAAATCTGGGATGGAAGAAATACTGTGATAGGCGGTAAGCATTCAGTGATCGTCATGAGCTCTGTTTTTGCAATTACAGCAGCATTAGATTCAGACTTCCGAAGGGTTGAGGAGATATGCAGGTCACGGCAGGTAAAATCTCAAGCAGGTGCCATTTTTTTCCTTCATATCCTCAATCCCTGAGTCATCTTTGAGTCTACATAAGTGTTTCACTCCAAAAACCCTTAATATTAGACCTACATTGCTCACATACTCCCACACCAGAACAGTGTTCCATATTCATTGGTAAGAAAAAAGACCCCTACATTCCTTCCTTAACAGTTTTACCATATTTTGATTTCTAGGTCTACTCCCGCTCTTTTCACCCATGCACATTTCTTGGAGCAGCTTATATACAAAATAAACATTGTGCAAGAATTTATGTTGGATCTTGTCTTGGAAAATCCGATCTGTATATAGTTATACATTTTAGTAATATAATTAATACCTAATGGAAGTTAACATCTATATTGAAGTTCAATAAAAACATTATATCACTATTTGAATACAAATGGCAAAACTTTAATAAAAACAAAAAGAAGCCCTTCGAATGAGACTGATATAAAAGATCCAGAGGACACATCTGGCTTCTGGATTTGTCCAATATGTGGAGTGAAATAAGGAAATTTGGTTAAAAAAAGATATTCACACAGATGACCACATTTTCAAACAATACTAGTTCCTCCCTTTAACCACATCAAATCCCAAGCGGGATTAACAACCTCGGAAGTCAGAATTGGTGCATGGTTCTATTACACAATATATTGATTACCAAAATATTGGCATTTTATATTTAAAAGGCAAAAGTACATATATTGGCTCAAAAACTATTACCCTAAATATCCTAATATCCACTACATAAATAAAGATATACAAAATATCATCATGATGTTAAATATATACAACACCGAAATATACAAAAATAATAACAATATCAACTACAACAATATTGTCATTAATACAGAAAAAACTATATTACAATTACATTACATACCTCATTTCAAACACCTTAAACTATAATTTTAAATATTCAAAAAAAAAATATCTAACAGAGAAACACAGAATAAATGATTACTAAATAAAATATTACGTAAATTAAAATTACTCTTATAGAAAATGTACCATTACAACCACATTACTTTTAATTAAGTATATATACTTTAATACTTGTATGTCTATATATAACTATTCCTTTATACATACATAAATACATATATATATAAATACAGGGTTACAGGGTCGTTATAGTTAGGAAACAGAATTTAAAGAAATCTTAGAAATTCACTGAAAAAAAACCAAGGTTTACAGAAACATCATAGTTAGGCTAAGATTGCACTCATACAAAACCCGAAAATTCACCAGTTATAGTTACCTGAGCTAACTATAACTTGTGCACCAACAATGCACTGCTTATGACCTCACATAAATCACTCATTACAAGGTCAGTGACATCACTGATGACATCACTGATGTCATCTGGGGATGTGGTAGTGGCAGGGGGGTCCGCAAAGCCTGCCCTGGGAGGAGGCAGTCCCTGGGGCTTAGAACGGTCTGGGAGGGGGGCCATGCAGCAGAGGTGGTGGTGGCAGGGGGATCTGTGAGGCTCCATTCCTTAAATTAGTGCAGCGGAGGTTGCGGGCTGTGGAGGAGGTCATACAGGCCTTCCCCACACTTTTTTTAATAAATAGCCCCATGAGATGGCAGTCCCTGGGGCTGCAGGAGGGGGCGTGCGGGCACCCCATCACTTTACTGTTCTTTGTCCCTGGGAGGTGGCGGTCCCCGGGGTGCAGGAGATGCCACTTAAGTACTCCCCACATCATTAAAAAACATGCCCACCGGTTTTGGTCCACCCAGGGACTACTTATAAAATACATGTGAGAGCCCGTGTGTCTTTTAAAAAAAATGTATTTAACCGTGGTCCACCTGCAAATTTGCAGCAAAATGTTTTAAAAAAATACTTTTAACCTCAGAGAGGGTCCCTGTGAACCCCTTCACCATATCTAGCATCTCAGAATATTCCTAAACTGCCTCCTTTTATTTATTTTTTACTCTTTTTGTGGGACTCGGCTTCAAGCCGAGTTCCAAGATGGCTGCCAACACTTGGTGGTTGAAGTGTTGCCAGCCAATCAAATTTCAGTAGAATCTGCGAGTCTACTGCAAGGACTCACTTCCCCATATATCTATATTTTTTACATTTAATAAAATACTCTGAACACCAATTGCCGGTTTGGGAAATTATGCCTGCAGTGGAGTGCGCATTCAAGCAAAAAGGAGAACTCTGTGGGAACACGTAATTCCGACTTCCTTTGTCGGAGAAGGACGCACCGCTCGTTAATCAAAAAGAGTCTGAAGGTTGGGACTGTTCCATTAACCTTTTGTGGCACTGCAGAAGAATGTACATTTACCGTGCAATGGGGGATTTGGAGGCCCACTGGAGGGTTCAATTGAAAATGAATGTCTGCGCAGACCCCACTAGAGGGGAAAGAATTTCGCTGTTAGGAACTACATGTCCCAGAGATGCTCAATTGGGGGGGCTTAATTGAAATAGGACACGTGGTACTGACAGTTGGTTTTGCGCAGATGAAAACCTGTGAACAAGAGGCTTGCAGCCTCGAAACGCGTAAGGGAAATAAATTACTTTGAACACCAATTGCCGGTTTGGGAAATTATGCCTGCAGTGGAGTGCGCATTCAAGCAAAAAGGAGAACTCTGTGGGAATATATATATATATATATATATATATATATTCACTTAAAAAACCATAGGTTTCACACATGTTATAGTTAGGTGGACATTTCACTCGTAAAAAACCAATGAAATTCCACCGTTATAGTTAGTTCAGATAACTATAACTCGCGCGCCCACAATCCAGTGCTCATGAAGTCACATATTTCATCACTCATGACATGGTCAGTGGCATCATTCATGACATCACTGATGACATCATCCTTGTGATAGAGTGGCGGTCGCGCGAGTTATAGTTATCTGAACTAACTATAACGGTGGAATTTCATTGGTTTTTTACGAGTGAAATGTCCACCTAACTATAACATGTGTGAAACCTATGGTTTTTTAAGTGAATTTGCAAGGTTTTTTAAATGCTAATTCCTAACTATAACGTGCCTGAAACCTATGGTTTTTAAGTGAATTTGTACGGTTTTTTAAATGCTAATTTTTTTTAATTTAATTTTATTTTTTTATGGTTTTCACCGTGCGCGCATGGTGCGCGCACCCCGTGATTTAAAAAAAAAAAAATTAAAATGTTTTTTCACCCTTCGGGGTCCTTTAGGGACCCCCTGACAAAGGCTAGGGGGTCAGGAACTCTCTACCCTGCCCACTTTTCACGTTCGCCACCTCTCTTTTTCACTCTCGCACCCACAACAAACAAAATGGCGGCCGACACTTCCTGATTTCGACCGATTCGAACGTTGACTGACATGTAACCACCAATCAGAATTACGCTGGCGCACATTAGGGTGCGCGCACGGTGCGCGGCTATAGATATGTATGTGCTTTTAAATGCAATTTTCTCAGGAACTACTGAACAGATTGACTCCATATATGCAAAAGGCAATTCCCTGACCTGAGGACTACCTCTCTGCCAAATTTCAAGTAATTCTGTTCAGCCGTTCGGGCTGTACCTTCGACTAAAGGTCCTATGGGAAAATGCATGGGGAAAACGCGTTTTGGGACCCCCCTTTTTTCTTGGCCACCGCTTGACGAATCACCCCGAGACTTTCAGGGTAGGAGCTGAGCGGAGCGCCCCATTAGTTTTGAAAATTTCGCAAGGATTCGTCAACCGGCGCCAAAGTTATTCAAAATAGAATTTTCAGATTTCCTATGGAAACACGGTCCTAACTATAACTATCTACTGGCGACCGCCAGTAGATTATATATATATATATATATATATATATATATACACACACTGAAAAAAACCATAGGTTTCAGAGACGTTATAGTTAGTTAGACATTTCACTCATAGAAAACCAGAGAAATTCCACTGTTATAGTTAGTTCAGCTAACTATAACTCGTGCCCATGCAATGCACTGCTGATGATGTCACATATTACATCTTTCAGGACATGGTCAGTGACATCACTGATGACATCACTGATGACATCACAGATGACATCATCCACGTGATAATCTGATGCACCTCCTCATACCCTAATATAACTTTTAATACACCCACTCTGAAATACAGACTACCATTTTTGAAACCATAGACACACCAATACCAGTTACTACATTTCCACTCACTGATTCCTAGGTCTATACACACATCCACTCATTTACCCATACAGTCACTCATACATACAGTCACTCATCAATATGGCACTATCATATGCACTCATACACCTATACAGACAGTCACACACCGTCACTCATCCATAGAGTTACTCACACACCTAGTCAGTCATGCAAAGAATCAATCACACTCCCATTTACTCACCTATACAGTTATATACACACCAACAGAGGTGTGGAAAAGAAGCAAGAGAAGTGCAGAAAGGGGCAAGTGAGGTGCAGAAAATGGCAAACGAACCGCAGAAAGAGGCAAGAGGGATGCAAAAAAGGGAAGAAGGGTGCAGAAAGAAGCAAGAGAGGTGCAGAAAGAGGCAAGAGAAGTGCAGAAAGAGGCAAGAGAGGTGCAAAAAGAGGTAAGAGAGGTACAGAAAGAGGCAAGTGATGTGCAGAAAGAGGCAAGAGAGGTACAAAAGAGGCAAGTGAGATGCAGAAAGAGACAACAGAGGTGCACAAAGAGGCAAGAGAAGTGCAGAAAGAGGCACGTGAGGTGCAGAAAGAGGCATGAGAGGTACAGACAGAGGGAAGTGAGGTGCACACAGAGAAAAGAGAAGCGCAGAAAGAGGCAAGAGTGATTTGCGCACCATTAGTACCAATTTAACACCCACATTTAGCAATAAGTAACAGATGACAATTCCAACTTTGCAAAGGACCTTCCACCACGCTGTAACACTTGTCACTGCATTTTCGGTAATATTTGAGCTCTTTGAGATAGAAACAAGATTTTTTTCTTCAAGTCTGCAGATTATACAGCAGATGATGGATTATGCGGCAAATGCGGAAAATGGATAATTATGCAAAAATCAGTGTAGCCAAATAGTCACATAATTCCAGTGGCCTTGCTCATACCTCTGACTAGGTCCGGAAGTGTTCCCAGTGGTTCCTTATTTTTTTTGTCTCATTGAGTTTATAGTTTAACTTGTATAGAGACGAGGAAGACTAAACCTGAGGTTACAACTCCACAACACAGACTACCATACCACATAATTACTCACTTTAACACATAATCCCACTCTCGTATACACTAAATAGCACATACTTTCTATCCACATAATTTCACTACACAACATACCACATTATTCCACTACACACAACGTACATTCACTTCACTCCAAAAAACATTAGTAAAAATCTTTTATATTAGGAATGCCAATAGCTCTAACTCCCGCAAATGCGAAACCTATTACATTGCAAATGCTTCTTTAGCTACTAGTCACGTTTGCAGAGTGGTGGAAAAAGGGGTCTGGGCCTTCGACCACCACTCAGGAATTCCGCTGTGAAGGACTTACAGGAGGTACCAGGAGGGATTCTTGGCCCATAAAGTCCCTTAGGTGTAAAGTGGACTCATACCCCAACCCATAGTGTGCCAGGAGGTGCATTTGCAGAGTGCTGGGGAAAGGGGGTGTGGTGAAGACCTCTTAGCAAACCCACTGTGCAATCCCCTAAGGTCGTCCTTGGGGGCCAACAACCCCTCCTATTACCTCCAGTAAGTCCCATACAGCAGCAATGGTAAGTTCTCAAAGCATGCCGCGCCCCCTTTGCCCACCAGTCTTCAAACGCGCTCCCTGGCGCGCTCTTAGATGGGGATTGAAGTCCCCTTTGCAGCTGGGGGTTGTTAGGAGCTGACTAGCCTACCTGACACCTCCAGTAAGCCCCAGATAGTGGGATTGCTGAGAGTGGACACAGGCCATGCCCCCTTTCTCCACCACTCAGCAAACATGCCTCCTGGTGCGCTCTTGGTTGGGGGATGAAGTCCCCTTGCCTCCTGAGGGTCCCTGGGGGATGAAGTACACTTGTATCCTCAGGTCCTCGGGACACAAGAGGACCTCATCGCCCCACCAGCAGTGCGCCAAGAGGTGCGTTTGCAGAGTGGTGTAAAAAGGGGCATGGCCTCGGACCACCTCTCTGCAATACAGCTGTGTGGCGCTTATTGGAGGTAGTTAAATGAACAATGAGAAAAAATGATGTGAATGGTGCACACCGTAAGAGGTGGGTGATAAAGTGATACTGGGTTATGATGAGTTTTACAGGCTCAAGAAATATAGTGTGCTACACAGTATTTGTGGGCTGCCAATCCCACATAAATGATTGGTGTGTATATGAATCAAGCACGAAAGTTGCTTGAATGACTGTGTGCACTCCAAAAAAGAGTTTAGACTGTTTAAACAAGTTGTCCAATAAGTACACAAGATTTGTTAAAGTGCAATCAAAGGAACCAGCTAGACAAAAATTGTTTGCCACAATATTTTCATTGTTTTGTGGTACACATCAATTGGAATAAAAAACAATGGCAAATACAGTTGCATGTCATCATACAATCAACTTGATTTTGTGTATAGTCCATGTTCATTAGTTGAGGTGTCATAATCTTAAAATTCAGATGTGTGCTGCCCTATGCATTTCGGGACGGATCGTCCCTTCTTCAGGGGCTACTGCGAAATCAACAAAAAATAACCACAAGATTATCGCCTCAAAATCAAACACAATTAATTAAAAGCCACCAAATGATTAGACACCCCCAGCCAGGAGAATCAAGCAACAATTAGATCAAAGATGAAGTGCAACGGATAATACCATGCTGTGCCCCTAATGATAGCCATTGAATCTACGCAGCAATAGTCAGTCAGTCAGTCAAAGTACTTTATTTCGATAAATCAATATCATAAAAAGACAAGGGAACAAAATATGTACACTCTAACCAAAAATACAATTGATACCAAATAAATATTTGTCTTATGTATATTCCATCATAGTATACACATAAATACTAACATAAATACATGTAATAAAATTCGATCCTAAGTATGTGTTAAAAAGAGGTCAGTTAAGATAAAATCAACTGTACAAGCATTTACATAAAATCAATTAAAAAACTTTCTTGGAGTGATCAAGAACAATGTGCAAAATACAGTTCAACACAATTAGAGACCCTAGTTCAGAGTGATGTCATTCGACATCCTTTTCTTAACTCTGATAGCCCCCACTAAAAAGTTAGCAACGTGGAAGGTTATCCTTGCTATCTGTAGTAGCTGTAGGAAAAGGAGTGTGGGCTTAACCTGTATAAACCCAACCTCTTTAAGGATTGGAAGCAAGTATTTCCTTCTTAATGCCATGAAATGCTCACAGAACATCAGGAAGTGCAAAGTGTTCTGGATCGAAAAGTTATCGCAATTACATGGCAGGGCGTTTTCAGGAGGACACCAAATTGGAAAGTGACCCAGAGATAAGTGGATCAGGTTTAGCCGAAATCGGGTTAAGAGAAAGCGATGATAAGGCAGGTTAACAAAGGTTAAATATGGTTCTGGGCCAGCATGGCTACTCAGGATAATGCCCGCCCTTACCATAGGTTTCTCCAGTTCTATTTGTTCCCTGGCTAAACGTAACGTATCTCTCATCAGAGCTTTAATCTGGACTAGGTCTTTTGCGGTTATTGTGGACGGGGATGAGTAAAGGTCTGATCTCCCAATCTTAGATAGACTGTTTTTGATATAGGCTAGCCACGGTATTTTGCATGCTCTATCTAACTGCATGCAGTCTTTTAGGATGGTATGGTTGAGCGGAATTTCCTGGTTCAGCCAGATCCTCAAACAAGCCAGGACAGGGGCCATATTTATCAGGTCAGAGATATAACCCATGCCTAGTTCCGAGTGTACAATATAAGTAGGAGTTGACTGGGGGACGGAAAGGACTGTTCTTAAAAATTTATTTTCAGTAATCTGAATGCTTTCCGTTGAGCAATAACCCCAAATGGCACTACCATATGTTGCCACAGCTAAACTTTTGGCTTCATACATTTTTAGCAGAGTGACTATCGGTCTTGCTCCTAATTTTTTTATAAAACACTGGAGAGCGGAAGAAGATCTGGCCAGAGCAATATTTCTACTTTTTATATTCGGCCCCCAGCTACCTTTCTCGTCAAACATTATGCCTAGATATGGGAAGGTGGCTACTCTACAAAGCTCTTGTTTCCCACAGAAGAATGTTTTTGAAGGCCTATTATTCGTAACCCTGCCCATGATCATAATTTGAGATTTTTTGGCATTGATCTTTAGGTCCAGGGAACTCATAAACGCCTCAAAAGCATTCAATAGCCTTTGGAGACCCATACCAGTTCGAGAGAGCAGAACGGCGTCATCCGCGTATAGGAGAACTGGAATACCAAGTTCACCTATACGTGGGACATCAAGAGTTGCCGCTTTGAGGGAGGGTTCCAAGGCATTTATATAAATTGTAAACAGAAGGGGTGCCAGGATACATCCCTGCCTCACCCCTCTTTCTGACTTAAAGTGGTTGGTGCATCGCCCTTCCGTGGTTACTCTAACCGCAGCTGTTAAGTTAGAGTGGAGATCAGCTAGAAGACAAACTAAAGCCCTGTCCAATCCTAAATTAAGCAAGATGTTCCACAATTTGGAGCGGTTAACAAAATCGAAGGCAGACGAGAGGTCCATGAACCCCAGGTACATGAGACCTTCTCTTGCCTTCGTATATTTTTCGACCAGTAAGTGTAAGTTAAGACTTTGGTCGATTGTGCTCCTTTTGGGTCTAAAACCGTACTGGACGTTAGATAGTACCCCTTTCTCAGTTATCCATTCATTCAACCTAGAGAGGATAACCCTTCCCAAGATCTTCACCGAGGAATCGATTAAGGATATCGGTCTGTAACAGGATGGATCTTGCCTGTTACCCTTTTTAAAGACCGGTATAATGATCGATTTTTTCCATGAGTCCGGAATTTTATCGGTTATAAGAGCATTAAAAACATTACATAGAATTTTAGACCAAAATTTGGGTGCATGTTTAAAAACATCTCCAGGAACCCCATCAGGGCCTGGGGCTTTATTTTTCGGGGACAAGTCAATTGCTCGTTCCACTTCTGCCGGTGCGAAAATGACAATTTTCCTAGTGGGACAAAAAACCCCTCCTTCTACTCCTGAGGGGGCAACGATAATATCAATGCCAGTGGAATCAGAGTAGATCTCACTAAAGTGTTTAATCCATCCCTCATCGGGGATGTTAGCCTCAAGAGGGGTATGTGGGTCCTCCGAGAAAAGTGGCTGATTTATAGTGTTCCAGAAGAGGCCACTATTTTTCAGTGTTAATGGGTCCAGTAACTGCGCTAAGGCATTATCTTTTAGAACCCTCTTCCTCTCTAGAATAGTTTTCTTATATATAGACCTTGCACTTACTATGTCCGCACGAACTTTGGGGGTAGCCTTAAAGGCTTTTAATAATACCCCGTGCGCATTGGAACGTTTCTTGTCAAACCATCTTTTACCCACGGACACCATCGAGCTAGGTTTTTTCTGGAGACTACGGTCAATTTCTATGCAAATGTTATCAAAGGCTGCTATGACCTCGTTGCATTCAGTTCTATTTGTTAGACAAATTGCAACTTCGTCCGCGGTCCTGTGCAACACCTCCTTTAAGAAACTTTCAGGAACTATTTTTGCCCATTTTAACCTGCGATTTTGATCTTTTGCCACAAGATTTGCTCCCCCTCTACCTTTAGCTGATTTAAGGGAGAATACATTGGCAAACAATAACTCTAAAAGGACCGGGTTATGGTCACTAAAAACTGATACCTCCGTATGATATTTGATAACATTACATAACAAACATGAAGTCAAAAATATATAATCTATGATAGTACCCTTGTCATTTCCTTTAAAAGTGGGGGTTCTATTGTTTCCATCCCCACAGGCTGGTTCATATAAATTCCATCTAGCTAGAAAAATTTCTAGGAGTTCACCACGCCTGGTATGCTCAAAATGCACTAGGGAGGAGCAGGGGGGGACATCAACCTCCTGGCTGGTGCATGGTAGACGGCATGGATGTATATTAAAATCCCCCAATAATATTAATTCATATGTATGAACATTAGTACTATAGGCTGACATGAATTTATCCAGTACATCGAGATTATGACTGGTATATTCATTAGCATTAGAATTATAAAAATTAACAAAGAGAATCTTGGCCTTATCATTCGAAGCAAGTTCAACAATCAGACAATTTTCAGAACCAGATGAACGTTGGGTAAGTATCCCTTTTATATCTAGTTTAAATAAGGTTAACAGGCCCCCCTTGGGTCGACCAGCCACGCTGCTAATAGCTGGAATGCAGAAGCAGCAGTAACCATCCAGGGAAAAGCTATTCGTCAGATCCCATGTCTCTTGTAACGCAATGATATCAAATGCATTAAGTGACGATAGCCAATCCGGGTTCCCCGTTTTATTCTTGATACCTGCAATGTTCCAAGTGGCGATTTTAAAAAATGGAGCTGATGACTCGGGTGGCTTGCTGGTTGCATCAGGGAGTCAATCGTTTTCCTCCAATGAGGACAAAGCAGAGTAACGGTTAGAAATGGGAAAAATGTGATCCCACTGCCTGTTAGGTAGCTGCTGGCCATAAAAATCCCCATCATTTAAGTGCATAGGAACTCTCAGTGGCATGTTAATAAGACTGCCAGGCCCACCCCCGGTGATGTCATTTCCATGATACTCAGGCAAGTGGGGTCGTCGCTGCTGGGTACTGATCAGATGACTATAAAAGTATCCAAGAGGTCTAACAGCAACTGAGTTATCCTGATTGGGTAAAGAGGCGGCTCTTAGGAGGACGGTAGCCACGTGTTGGGGGTGTTTAAAGTTAATTATGATACAATCCCCTCTTGTGGTTTTCCTTCCACACCCAATCCAGCCTACTCTACGGGTAGATAATATATCGTTTGAAAAAGCCAACGGAAAACCACATTTTTTATTCAGCCAGGCAAGTGATTTATTTTTTAAGGCATCATGGGATTCCTGCCTAAAATTCGACATACAGGAGTCAACCTCGGGGACGTTGATCAGTACCACTGTGTAAGGAGCACACTGTGGTGGGAGGTTAACAGCATTGTTTCTCCTGTATTTATTAAACCCCGGCGCTTCACCCTCGGCTAAGTTCATCTGGGTGTTCTGAGAACTTTTTTGTGCTAAATGTGGCTGTCGTTGAGTAGGTGCTGAAACTGGGGGGATAGCCCCTAATGGATGTGGTAATAAAGGGGGTGGCAAGGCGATTACAGGCTGACATGTCTGACTACTGCCCCCAGAGCCCCCCGGACCTCCCTCACAGATATTAGCAGTGGAATGAAAACTGGATTCCAATGAGTTATGGCCCAAGGGTGCGGACAAGTCTGGTTGGGGGGTTATCAAAGAAGGAAGACGGGACAGATGGGAATCCAAGAGGCCTTTCAGACTGTTTACCTCTGAAGAGACTTGGTCTAACTTCTCCAACAAAGGTCTAAGCATCAACTCTAGTTTGGACTCTAGGGTTGAAACCAGGAGATCTATAAGGGCTGGGTGGAAAGTACTCCCTTCAGCTTTACTAATGGCCTCAGGGATATCGTGTGGAGGCTCAGATGTAACCCCCCTACTTGATTGTACAGAGCCTTGTTTTTTGGGCTTTCGGATTACCATCCTCTTAACTGGAGCTTTCCTACAAGCATGCACCCTTCTATGCGCGGGAGATGGAGATGGAATGTCCTTAGAACAGGATGCTAAACACTGGGAGGAAATTGAGTCATTTAAGGTTACATGCTCCTCCATACTTTCAACGTTTACCACGTCATTTGTCATGTCTATATCAGTGATATTAATATTATCGCAACTATTTTCTAGAACAAGAGGTCTCATATTAGAAGTAATAGACCTTGTTGGTGAAGTTTCTGGGCTCAATCTGCCCAGGGAGAGTCTCCTGTCTTTGTTGATCTTGTTTACCACTTTCACAAGATAATTGTCCATATTCCTGTTATCACTTGTGGCAGGTAATTTAGTAGACCTAAGCTTCGACATCAAGGCAGGCAACAATTAAGACTTACACGTAAATGGAAAGGCAGGGTCTTCACCTGGTGTTCAACACTATCATACAGTCAGCGCACCCAACTACAAAACCACAGCAATGCCAATGTTCAATAGATAGCCTACTTACAAGTCCAGAACCCAGAGAACTTGGACAGGATCCGTGGCCCAGCCCGGCCTCTTCCGGCCCCGGACGGCCACAGACGGCCCGCCCTCTGCCCGGGCTCAGCCCGGCGACGCCCGCGCGCGTCCCGCGACGCAGGGGGAGCCTCGATTGAAGTAGCGCCTCCGGGCGCGCTTTCCGGCGGATGTGGGCGGGTCTCAGAGTGGCTGCTGGGGGCTGTAGTCCTCCTCTACTGCGGCCTCGGTGCAACAAGAGGCGGCGAGGAAGACTACCAGCGACGCTGCGAGAAGGTAAGGAACTCTGCCCCCAAGCCCTGAAGCCAGGAAGAAGACTGCTGCGTGGCGCTGTGTAGGGATTAGGGCTAAGGTTCAAGGTCCGGTCCCCGCAGCAATAGAAGTTGGAAGATTACTACCAAAGTGGTGGCAAAGCAAAGTACTGGGGGCTCCCCAAATGGTACGTGGAAAAATAACAGAAGTGACTAACGAACTGCAGAGATTGAAATAGGTAAAAAGTGCATGTGCTCTGTGAGGTCTTCACCGATATGAAGTCCTGGAATAACTAAATGTTGTGCAGTGTAGGCTCTAATGCAAGTACTTACTACCACACATAAATGAAATCCAACAGGTGACAAGAAAAACGAGAATGTAATGACTCTGAAAGAACCGCGAAAGTGCTGGTTATAAATGCTTGCTATTGTACACAACTACAACAACGGGTTGAAGAAAGTGCAACACCAGTATTCAGCGCAAAATTACCTGGCTGAATCCGCTTCAGAGAACGGAGCCTGATAACGCAAAATAAAAAAAACTGAAATAATAAGTCCAAAAGAACAAACAATGTATAGATAATCAGTACGCCACTATTAACAACATGCTTACCGCAGAAAGAGTATACTGCGATTTTGTTTACTTCCAAGGAGTTGATCAATATCTTAAGAGATGTGTCAGAACAGCTAAGAATGAGAAAATGTAAGATGTAGTAAAGAGAAGTGGTGTAAAAAATAAAATTCTGTTTAAAGGTCCATTATAAGAAACAACTTAGATCCAATTTATCATTGAGATCCAGAGGCGTAATGGGTCCCTTAGTATTCAAGGGGACTTAATCCCCCAACTCAGAACGTGCCAGGAGGCGTGTTTGCAGAGTGGTACAGGGAAGGGGCGTGGCCTCTGGCGAGATGCCCTGCCATAGCAAACAGCAATGTCCGGGGGTGGGTACCCCAGGACATTGCAGGAGCCGGCCCTGGGGTGGCGGTCCCCAGGGTCATCAATGGCTCCAGGAGGGGGCCCCCTCCCCACATTTACAAAGCCCCGGGGAAGTGGTGGTCCCTCGGGGTCCACAACGGACCCCCGCATTCAAATAATTAGTGCCCTGGTGAGGTGGTGGTCCCTGGGACAGTTTGGGGGTGCAGGACCCCCCCACACTTTAATGTTTTTAATTAAGCCCCGGGGAGGTGGCGGTCACCGGGGCTTGGGAAGGCCCATGGGGCCCCTCGCATATAATTAAGCAATGCCCCGGGGAGGTGACGGTCCCTGGGGCAGTGTGGGGGAGCAGGAGCCCTCTATACATTAATAAAACAAAGCCCTGGGGAGGTGGCGGCCATCGGGGGTGCGGGGGGGCCACGTGCTCCTCGCATATAATTAAAGAAAGCCCCGGGGAGGTGACGGACCCAGGGGCTGCAGGGGCCCCCGTGGGCCCCCATATACATTATAAATATTGCCCCCGGGACCTGGCCTAATATATAAATATTCTGCTTCAGCTCTCCTGCCCTGTGTGGGTGTCGCATTTCGTCAGGCGATGTACCCGGCATCCAATTGCACCAGAAACAAACCCACTATGTTGAATGTGTAATAAATACATTCTCAGGGTAGTGATGTTCACCTTGTTTATCTCATAGTTTCCCCAGCTCAGCAATGCATTTTGGCCGCAGCTAGTCGCTGAGCTGTGGAAACTTTTGAAATAAACAAGGTTAACATCGCTATCCTGAGTGTGCATTTATTACACATGCGACACAATATGTTTGCGGTGTATACATATATCCACTAAATATAGAGTAACCTGACAAAAACAAAATTGAAGCCTACACAGAATCAAGAAAATTAATCTTTAAACATAGTACATATTAGTAACACTGTGGTGCCGATCACGATCCTGTAAAAACCGGGTACGAACCGTCGGACGGAGCATATTCTCCGTCCGACGCGTACCCGGTCGTCAAAATATACAACCATGGAATTACGATTCGCACGGAAACACCATTTCCGTACGAATCGTACAAAACCCCGACCGACGAAAATAAACATACAAATGCGATCCGGGAAAGCGCCGACGTGATATCGGGACGCACGCAGCCTGCCATTCACGAACCAGGAATTACGATTCGCACCGACGTCATCCCGCACGGACAATATTTTCCGGCTGCCAAAAACTGCCGGGAAATCAGTACGACGCGAACAAGGAGTACCTGTACGCGACGGACAGACATGGACCCGAACCTACGTGTCATCCCGGCCCTCATAGCAGTCGATCTCCTCTACAGGTTCGGACGCAGACGCCGCAGAAGGTCAGAACAACAAAGGGAGGGGGGGAAAGGGGGAGGGGTGGCAGGACCAGGGGCAGGCCACAAAACCCCCACCCAAGTCACACAGCACACATGCCCTGGACATACCTGACCCTCAGGCCCTGGTCACTACGAGGGGGTGGGGGCATGTCCAGCAAAGCCAGCGATGGCCACAACGGAAGTGCTTGACGACGCGAACCGGCAACACAACAATACAGGTACGTCCCGTACCCACGCCTTAAGAGCGTGGGTACGAGTCTTACCACGCCCACACCTACGTCACCCCAACAATGGCGGGACAGCTCGTAACCACGTGGCAAAGGCCTGGGTACGGCCCGCACAAGCATGCCACAGCGTGGGTACGGATATGTACGGACCGTACCCCCACCCGCGTATGCATGGAGCGTACCCCCCACCCCAACAGTGTAAGTACGACCCGTACCCTCACCCGCGTATGCATGGAGCGTACCCCCATGCCAACAGTGTACGTACGACCCGTATCCTCACCCGCGGACGTATGGAGCGTACCCCCCATGCCAACAGTGTACGTACGACCCGTACCCCCACCCGCGTATGCATGGAGCGTACCCCAACCCCAACAGTGTAAGTGCGACCTGTACCCCCACCTGCGTATGCATGGAGCGTACCCCAACCCCAACAGTGTAAGTACGACCCGTACCCCCACCCACGTATGCATGGAGCGTACCCCAACCCCAAAAGTGTAAGTACGACCCGTACCCTCACCCGCGGACGTATGGAGCGTACCCCCCACCCCAACAGTGTAAGTACGACCCGTACCCCCACCCGCGTATGCATGGAGCGTACCCCCCACCCCAACAGTGTAAGTACGACCCGTACCCCCACCCGCGTATGCATGGAACGTACCCCCCATGCCAATAGTGTAAGTACGACCCGTACCCCCACCCGCGTATGCATGGAGCGTACCCCCCACCCCAACAGTGTAAGTACGACCCGTACCCCCACCCGCGTATGCATTGAGCGTACCCCAACCCCAACAGTGTAAGTACGACCCATACCCCCACCTCGTATGCATGGAGCGTACCCCAACCCCAACAGTGTATGTACGTACCGTACCACCACCCCAACAGTGTAAGTACGACCCGTACCCCACCCGCGTACGTATGGAGCGTACTCCCACCCCAACAGTGTAAGTACGAACCGTACCCCCATGGAGCGAACCCACACATGTGTATGTTCTAAGCGTACATATTGTTAAATAGGAGGGGTGTGTGCCTATCACTCCCAGCAGTGCCCAGACAGAGGAGGGGTGTGTGCAGAGTCCTCCCAGCAGTGCCCAGACACAGGAGGGGTGGGTGCAGAGTCCCCCCAGCAGTGCCCAGACGCAGGAGGGGTGGGTGCCTATCACTCCCAGCAGTGCCCAGACACAGGAGGGGTGGGTGCAGAGTCCTCCCAGCAGTGCCCAGACACAGGAGGGGTGGGTGCAGAGTCCCCCCAGCAGTGCCCAGACGCAGGAGGGGTGGGTGCCTATCACTCCCAGCAGTGCCCAGACACAGGAGGGGTGGGTGTAGAGTCCTCCCAGCAGTGCCCAGACACAGGAGAGGTGGGCGCAGAGTCCCCCCAGCAGTGCCCAGACACAGGAGGGGTGGGTGCCTATCACTCCCAGCAGTGCCCAGACAGAGGAGGGGTGTGTGCAGAGTCCTCCCAGCAGTGCCCAGAGACAGGAGGGGTGTGTGCAGAGTCCTCCCAGCAGTGCCCAGAGACAGGAGGGGTGGGTGCAGAGTCCACCCAGCAGTGCCCAGAGACAGGAGGGGTGTGTGCAGAGTCCTCCCAGCAGTGCCCAGAGACAGGAGGGGTGTGTGCAGAGTCCTCCCAGCAGTGCCCAGAGACAGGAGGGGTGGGTGCAGAGTCCTCCCAGCAGTGCCCAGACACAGGAGGGGTGGGTGCAGAGTCCTCCCAGCAGTGCCCAGACACAGGAGGGGTGGGTGCAGAGTCCCCCCAGCAGTGCCCAGACGCAGGAGGGGTGGGTGCCTATCACTCCCAGCAGTGCCCAGACACAGGAGGGGTGGGTGTAGAGTCCCCCCAGCAGTGCCCAGACGCAGGAGGGGTGGGTGCCTATCACTCCCAGCAGTGCCCAGACACAGGAGGGGTGGGTGCAGAGTCCTCCCAGCAGTGCCCAGACACAGGAGGGGTGGGTGCAGAGTCCCCCCAGCAGTGCCCAGACGCAGGAGGGGTGGGTGCCTATCACTCCCAGCAGTGCCCAGACACAGGAGGGGTGGGTGTAGAGTCCTCCCAGCAGTGCCCAGACACAGGAGGGGTGGGTGCAGAGTCCCCCCAGCAGTGCACAGACGCAGGAGGGGTGGGTGCCTATCACTCCCAGCAGTGCCCAGACACAGGAGGGGTGGGTGCAGAGTCCTCCCAGCATTGCCCATGGAAAAAAATAAGGGTGGAGTACCCACAGATCCAATTGCCACAATTGTCAGTCAGGTGCACAAAGACCCTGCAGTACATGTACCACATGTGTGCGAGGCTGGGAGTATACGCATGCATAGCGCCGAAAAGAAAACATGTCCACATGAAGTCATGTCAATACTCCACATACACAAGTACAATGACTACCAAGGATGCCACGAATGATGCAGGTGGAGACATCGCTCAGCATGCATGTGCAAAGTTGAAGGAGTCTGTCACACACCCAGCTAATGTCCCAGTACGTCTGGGTGTACGTGGGACAGGCATGGGAGTGGGAATTGTGGATGGGGCAGGGGTAGGGGGTGGGACGTAGCACTGCAGGAGACCCACTGCTGCAGTCAGTGCCGAGTCTATCGACCTCAGCAACTGCCGTTGGTCAGCCTGCGATGAAAAAATGCCCTCCAAGTATGCCTCCATGTTGTGCAGCACTTGGCTGTGGCCATGGAGGACATTAAGGATCGCAGCCTGACCAACCTGCAACTGCCGCTGGATGTCCACAGACTCGGCATTGGCGGCAGCAGTGGAGACAGGGGTAGGGGGTGCGGTGCCTGGCAGGAAGGAGACATGTGGTGACCGTGGACGTTGGGAAGGGACACGAGCAAGTGGGAGGCGGCTGATGGCAATGGAGGGGGCGGGGTGCGATGTTGTGCTGCTGTCAGCTGGTGGTGCAGCCTCCGCCCACTCGGAGAGATCATCCTCGGACCCGTCCGCTTCATATTCGGTGGTGCCAGTGGACAGGTCCTCTGCCTCACTCTCCTCCGCCTCTGTACCACTCAATGTGCCAGCCACGATGTCAACGCTGGCACTGGTGCTCGGTCCCTCTTCTCCGTCTGTGCTCATGTCTCCCTCCGTGTCCCCCGACGATGCTGTGGGCAAGGTGAAGAGATAGCAATTAATCACACACCTGTATACATATGTCACATGAGTCCAATCTACGTAGGTTACAGTGCATAGCCTGAAAAGTAAGATCAGTAACATCTACAAAACAAGGTACAGATGTAGGGCATGCAACACACAGTTGATTGACCCACCATGCCAATGAAAATCCATTAAGAGCATGACACAATAGCAAATGACATGAAATGGAGTTTGACAGAGGAGCCAGGCCCTGGGGACAATCCAGCACTGCATCTGCACCACACAGCGTTGCCGACAATAGGGATGAGGAGGGACCAAATCCATGAGCTTGAGGCACATGCTGCATAGGTAATACTGAAAACATGCCCAACATGACTGGCTCACTGCACCTTGAGTGTATGTCCAGCCAAACATCACACACTGGCCAGAACTAGCAAGGAGATTTCAGGTTTTGACATGTAGGCTTGCCCCGCACCAACCACCCCCTACATGAGACAATCTGTTGAGACACAGGTGGCACGTACACCTCTTAGTCTGGGTGAAATACACAGGGGATGCATAAATGCAAGATTGGACGCCAAATACCCGAGGTGCGCCTGTCCAAATAATCATATACAAATGGCCAGCATCAGATGATTGTAACAAGACACACAGGCACTGGCCACTGTGACTATGAACAAGGAAAATCAGGTCAGGCTGTACAGTGGACACTTGTACTACATTTCACGTCAATATACATGGTGCCAGGGGACAATGGCACAGAGCACAACCTATGCTGTAGACACTGAGAGTGTCCACGTTTTGTGATGACACACATGACACCTCGGAAAATATGCCCCAGGGGACCGTAGTGGCAACACAGCTCCATGGTCCTGAATGGGAATGACTGCAACACACGCCACCATCCCTGCACTATGCGTATCGCACACTCATGCACATCATGTCACAGGCCACAACATAGGACATGCGCACTGTAAGGCATGCCACTTGTGAGACTAACTCCCATGTCTGGACTCAGCATCAGTGCCAACTGACATGGAACCCACATGTACTGAACTGGACAGGGCACAGGCAAGGTCCCAAAACCGGTTACACACCACCCCCACACATGATGCTACAGGCATAGTTCACGTGGAGAAAGTGCCAGCCTAGATAACCTTGTGAAGGAGTGACTACACACAGACCAGGGAACACATTGCAAGGAGGGGAAGGGAGGCAGGAGAGCACAGCTATACAGTGGGTAACTGGATCTGCACAGCACCTTTAAACCCTGGCAGTGTATCCATGCAACTGTGCACTTACAAATGCGGTTGAAACACAACAAGCACACATGTACCTACCCCCTTCCTGCTGCTGCATCTCCTGTAAGCGCCTCTCCAAGTCTGGAAAGACCACCGGCAGCACACGCTTGTGGATGTGGGTCGGTCGGCGGCGCCCGCGGTTCTTATGGCTCTCAGGTGAGTCCCACAGCAGGACCTGTGCGATCCTCCGCGTCCAGCACCGGATATCCTGCCAGCGTTTCCTCACCTGGGACAGGCGCCGCTTCCGACCATCCGCACTCCTCACGGCGCTGACGGCGGTCAGCCATATCTGCTCCTTGGCAGAGGCGCCTACCTGTGAGGATGAACAAGTGACACTACATCAATACACCTGGCACATGTCACAGAGACACATATTAGAACACATTTGCTGTTTACAACAAGGCATAGTATGCATCCAACGCATTGCACCTTTGTCATAGGGACATGATCCTCTGGGGAAGGGCAAAAGCAGTACGTGCCATTGAAAGGACACAGGTGGAATGAGGGCAACTACACAATCAATGATCCAGGCTCACACTGTGCATCACAAGCTACACCAGGATAATGTGCAGCACCTCTAAGCAGTCACATGCCACAGGCCACTGACGCTACCGCAGCAGAGTACACTGACACACACAGGCACAGGCCATTCACCTGCCATTGCCAAATGCAGCGACAAACCTCACTCTGCACATGTGCCACTAGACTGGGGGGCTCACAGGTGTGGGGCTGGCTCTGCACGTCAGACACACAGCACTGCTCCCTGCTCACATCACATGGCCAGGGTATATCCATCCCTCATGCAGCTGGGGTGCTACACTCCACATATGCACCCACACACATGACAGGGGACTTACACACACACCCATGTCCAGGGTACGAACACATCATGTGGACACTCTCAGCACAGGTACACAGAACTAACACACATCTGTGGGTACAGTCACCTGTCACACTGGGCTGACCACATAATCACATGAGGACTGTAGAGGCAACATTCCCAGGAGGATAAGACAGGCAGAATGTGGCATGCACCATGCAGTGATTGTCACAGTAAACACGATGCAAGTGAGGATGGCAGACATGCACCACTGCATGCTCTGGCTGGGAGACATCAGACATTCCCCCCCCTGGGACCCCCCCTACAGTACATAGCATGTGTGAGACAATGCCAGAAGTCACAGTCACAAAAAAGGGACACAGTCTGTGCCAGTGGACTCTGCACTCACCTGATACCCTGAACGCCCATACAGCATGGGGTACTGTGGGAGGATCACATCCAGCAAAGCCAGGTTCTCCTCCAGGGTGAAGGGCTGTGACTTCTCCACAGACCTTGACATGGTTCCAGGGAATCAGTAGCAGCAGCTGGGTCGTGGAATCCAGAGATGTGCAGGCAAGTGCTCCCTCATGGGACCTGGCTGCCTTATATCTGCCTTGCTGGCCTGTTTCATGCACAGGAGTACAGAGTGATTGGTCACTCACATTTGCATCCTATGTTTCCTCCAATCCCTTCAAACCTAGCACAGTCAGTGGGTTCTTATTGTGTTTTTTTCTTCAGCATGATGTCAACCCCACAAACACATTGCAACAAAGTAGATTCATTCCAACTGACTTCTGCTGTGCACCTTCCAGAACAAATTCAAACTTTCAACTTGGTCTCCATGACAACCAGCATGCATGTAGGCCTTAATACTTGTCCCTCATGTGTCCCCTATGTAATTTTGAGCTTCACACACAGGTACGGTGCGTTCCGGGGCCCTAGGGCACCCCAAATGCATAGCAACGGCCCGTACAGGCGTGTGTACGGGCCGTACCACTATGAGTACGCATACGCAAGAACACCCATAGTGGTATGGCCCGTACACGCGTGCGTACGTTCACTATCACTATGGGTGTCCTCGCGTATGCGTACTCGTAGTGGTACGGCCCGTACACACGCCTGTACGTTCACTATTACTATGGGTGTCCTCGCGTATGCGTACTCGTAGTGGTATGGCCCGTACACACACCTGTACGCTCACTATCACTACGAGTATGCATACGCGAGAACACCCATAGTGGTAAAGCCCGTACACACGCCTGTACGCTCACTATCACTATGGGTGTTCTCGCGTATGCGTTCTCGTAGTGATAGTGAGCGTACAGGCGTGTGTACGGGCTGTACCACTACGAGTACGCATACGCGCGGACACCCATAGTGATAGTGAACGTACAGGCGTGTGTACGGTGCAATGTGTGCCAGGCATGCCCTTGACTCCTTTGTGTCGTACTGCACACTTGGGATGAGCGTCACTGGCATGGCACGGACACCAACACACGGAAGTGTCCCCTGAGGCCCGCTACAGGGGTTACCACACCTGACATGTCACTACCCACGGTGCACAATGTGACTATGTTCTGTATGTGTGGGGGGTTCCCATTAGGTTGATGTTGGAGCTCCATCAAAAGCTGCAGCCGTTGCAGCAACCAACATGTGTCTGTGTGTAGATTGACATGGCACACTGTTCCGCACACCATGCCACATGTGGTATCGGATGTGAGGTGCGTATGTATGCATGGGACACGGAGTAGCGTAACAAGGACATGTCTGCATCCTCTCTATGAATGTGTGGTGAGTCATGACATGTACACCTTAATGGCAAGGTGTGTGGGCTGTCCTAGTGTAATGTCATGTGACCTGTGGCTCTAGTGTTCCGCTACCAGTCTCTGCAATCAACATCCTACTTCTGCTGATGTGTGGATGTATGTCACTCCTGTGTTGCGTCTGGCTGTTCACTTGCACTGGGACACAGCTAATCCCATGCCATGGCATGTGGAGGTTCACAATCTCCGTGTGTAGCTGGGTCTTGGTAGGAGTGTCACCTGGCAGCCATACGTGTCCAGGGCATGTGGGACATACCTGACTCCGTATGTAGCATATGTGTATAGACAGATTAACATGTGCTCAGTACAAATAAATTGTTGTTGTGGTGCACTCACTCTTCCTTGTCACTTCCAAATTACTGCAGAGCGCCGCCTCTTCACAGACCAATTCCGGACTTGGCTGCCATGCGGGAGAATGACTGTATCCGGTGCTACCGCTTCCCCCAACGGTTGATTCTGGAGTTGACGGCGAGACTGGCACCACACCTGCAACCACAGCACAGGTATCCTACGGCACTGACACCCAAGCTGAAGGTAATGGCAGCCCTACATTTTCTAGCCACAGGTACCTTTCAAAATACCATAGCTCATGTTGGTGGCATGTCCCAGAGCATGTTCTGCCGTGTGCTGCATGATTTCTTAGAGGCCATGTTGATTCACCTGGATGACTTCATCCATTTTCCTACCCCAGAAATGTTGACTGGGGACAAGCGTGGATTCTATGCCCTGGGAGGGATGCCCCATGTCATTGGGTCCATAGATGGGACACATGTGGCTTTGGTACCACCACAGGCACAGGAGGTAGCGTACCGGAATCGCAAGCACTACCACTCCATCAATGCCCTTGTATTGTGTCTGTCCAACATGGTGATTTCACATGTCTGTGCTCGTTTTCCAGGATCAGCACACGATGCCTACATCATGAGGCGTAGCAGGGTGCCTGAAATGATGACGCAGCTGCGCAACGAACGAGCATGTGTTGTTGGTGGGTACACTCTGTCTGTCCTGTATTTTGCGTAGACTTCCAGCACGACCGCTTCTCCTGTCCTACTTATGTCCATGTGCTTTCCATGTAGGGGACGCTGGCTATCCCAACATGCCATGGCTGATCACACCTCTCCGCAACCCATCACGCCGGCCCAGCTCCGCTACAACACCGCCCATGGCCGGACAAGGCGAGTGATAGAGAGGACGTTTGGATTCCTGAAGAGCCGATTCAGATGCTTCCACAAGACCGGCGGCGCCCTCCCATATGCCCCGGCGAAGGTCTGCAAAATCTTCATGGTCTGCTCAATGCTGCACAACCTGGCAGTTGAGAAAGCTGTGCCACTCATCCTGGATCAAGATGACCAGGACCATCCACCCGTGGAGGACGAAGGGCTTGGCAATGGGGCTAGTGATGTGGAGGATGTGGAGCCGCAAGAGAACATCCGGACTCGGCTCATACGCGACTTCTTTGCTTAGTGGTGAGTACCAGTGTCTGAGTGTGCACGCATTGGTCCCCGTGTGGCATGTGTTGCGATGTGTGTCTCCACCTGCATGTATGGCACGTGAGTCAGAGGTGTGTGTGGATGTGTCACTGGAGTGATGGTGCCAGTGATGGGTGTATTTCCCCAGTCATAATTGTGACCTAGCATGTTGTCATCCATACATGTGTCGAGTACATGCACATGCAAGTGGCTGTGCTTTTTGTGGCTGACTTCTTGTGTGTCTCTCTTCCCCAGGTACTTGCGCATGCCGTCTGCTGCTTGCATTGTTGTGGCACTGCTATTCCTCATGGACACGTCATCGTGTGCTGACTCAGCGTTACAGGCACGGACACGTTTGGAAGTCTCCTTAGGGTAAGGGATGCATCAGGGGTGTATTGGGTGTGGCAGTTGTTCACGATGTATGCACACTGCCCCTGTCGATGTTTGGTTCCTCTGCAGACATGTTTCATCACCATGGTACACATTACATGCAGCTGGGTACACCTGAATAGATGGTCAGACTTGTTGACAGTCATCAGTGATAGGATTGTGGAATGTGATGATGGCATCAATGTGTGTAACACTGCCCTCGGACACATACGGTTTGCATTGGCTTGACATGCTGTGGGACTTCCACATCAGCGGATCAATGGTGTATGGCAGGCTCTCCGTGAGCAGCAGGGGGTGTTTAGCTGTTAGCCGACACTTGTGTGCCAGTTCCATGGCTATCACGCATTTGTGCTGCAGAAGTGGGGTGCCAGTGTTGGACCCACATGTTACTCCACATGAACTGTTCATGTGTACTTCGAGTTGCCTCTGCAATCCCGAATACATGACTAATAAAGGTGTCCCTATGCCTCCAAGGTGCCTCTTCTCAGTCAATGCTGGTGTGTTGCCACGGTGCATCCGGCATGTCTGGCATGGTTTTCCGTGATAGTGGCTATGTGTCTATGTGTAGAGTAGCAAGATGCAAGCTGTTTGTGTGGGATTAGACTGTGTATTGTGCATGATGTCCATGACTGTGTGGGTATTGTGACATGTGCCATCCCCATGCATCCAACGTTGGCCAGGCCACCATTCTCTGCATCCACCTGACTCAAGCTTGCAGGACATGGTTCTGCCACCTGTCCACACATACCTGGGTGCCCCCCAGGACACTCGACATGATCCCTGACCTCTGCGCATGACTGTTGCTGTACTCAATATGTCTGTCGGCACGGTTGTGCAGCCACCCCCTCAGCTGGTTGGGCCCATCACGGGTGTGTATGGTGCTCCATGTCTGTCTTGCCTAATACACTGTGACCCGTATGTCCTGTGCCAAACTCAGGCCCCAAGGTGTGGATGGTTGAAGTCAAAAGAGAACTCAGGCATGTTTAGACTTTACAAGACACATGTAAGGTAATAATGCAACCAGCAGGCATCTTCTCTTCATGGTGTGACTTTTTATTTTAGGGGGGGGGTTTGACATGAGGGGCTTTCCGTGTGTGTGGAATCCAAAGTTCACTAGGGGAGTTGGTGTCCTTGCCATTTGAAATCCTCAGAGTCCATGCCACAGTCTTTGTCAACATTGGTCAGACAGTGACCAGCAAGGCCATGTGGTAGAGAATGTCTTTTGATGCTGTGCTGCTGTTGCTCCAGTGGGCCAGGTGCCAGGCCAGGTGTCCTGGGAGATGGTGCTGTAGCACTGACCCTCACGGTCTTTTCCGTGGACGACCCGCCCTCCTGCGGGGACCCTCAGAAGCAGGCCGTGACGATGTTTGGGATGCTCCATCGGATGTTTCCTCCTCCTCCTCCTGATCCCTCCCTGTGGGTGGTGATGTTCTACGCCTTCTGGCACAGGGAGGGTTGCCCATGTTGTCGGCCATCCGACGGAGTGTACTGTGAATTCCCGTGAACACCGTCACGAGCTCAGCCTGTCTGTCCTCCATCCTCCGTTGGTGTTGCAGTAGACAGGCATGTTGCTCCGCATGTTGCTGGGCCTGCTGGGTCTTGATCTCCTCGAGGATGGACACAACCTGGGCCATGTCCGTGGTGTCCTGCCGGTATGTGTCCAGGATGTTTCGGACATGGGAAAATACCGGTTCCCCAGCCAACTGGTCAGGCTGGCGCCTCCGCCGTCCTCCACTCCCACCACCCCTGCCCACTTGCACCTGGCCTGCCCTTGTGGGCACATCGGGTCTCCGGGACCCCTGAGGGGTGGCATTGGCGTTGTCGCCTGCCTCCTCCTGGGTGCCCGGGACACCGTGTCCCTCCTGGCCAGCCTGGCTGCTTTGTGGTGGTGGGGCAGGGATCCTGGGTGTCTCCTGGGATGTGGCAGGAGTGGGGGTGGTGGTTGGCCCTGTTGTACCTGACGCAGGTGCTGCAGGTCGTTGGACACCAGAGGGGCCAGGTTGGTCGGGGTCGGGTTCATCCACAGAGTGGTGAGAGTCGTCGCTGCCGGTGGCTCCTTCATCCCGCCGACCCGGGTCCTGTGAGTCTTCCCCCCCAGTGTTGGGGGGTGATCCACGACGTTGACCTGTGTGTGAGAGAGACAATGTTAATTTTGTTCCATGCAACATCCATGTTTCATTGGTTTCTAAGTTGGCACATTTCCTCTGGGAATTTGGATATGTCTTGCATTCCACTCACAGTGCACTTGTGCATGGGTATGCCCCTTGGGCACAGCTTTGGCGACTTTACCTATGTCTGGCACAGTCTTACTTGCTGCGTCAAGTGTGACTGCAGTCAGCAGTGGAGTGGGCAGGTGTGGCAAGCCGTGCATTGGCGCCTTCCGTGTGGCACTGTACGTGGGCACATGCAGTTGTTCCACACACTTATATGATGCAGGTAGCTGTCGTTGTGCTCGTGCACAGGTTGTGACATGGCCCTGTGTTTTGCCATGGAGGAGAGGGGGGGTGCTGGCACTGGCCACCCTTGTCTACATGCACGCAGTCCACCTGCTGACTGGCACACATTCCCACACACCACAAGGCTGATTTGCTCTCCCTGTGTCTCCCTCCCTCTCTGTCCCCCTCTCCCTCCCTCTGTGTGTCAGCCTCCTCCCTCTGTCCGTCTTCCTGTGTCTCCCTCCCTCTCTGTCCCCCTCTCCCTCCCTCTGTGTGTCGGCCTCCTCCCTCTGTCCGCCTCCCTGTGTCTCCCTCCCTCTCTGTCCCCCTCTCCCTCCCTCTGTGTGTCAGCCTCCTCCCTCTGTCCGTCTTCCTGTGTCTCCCTCCCTCTCTGTCCCCCTCTCCCTCCCTCTGTGTGTCGGCCTCCTCCCTCTGTCCGTCTCCCTGTGTCTCCCTCCCTCTCTGTCCCCCTCTCCCTCCCTCTGTGTGTCAGCCTCCTCCCTCTGTCCGTCTCCCTGTGTCTCCCTCCCTCTCTGTCCCCCTCTCCCTCCCTCTGTGTGTCAGCCTCCTCCCTCTGTCCGTCTCCCTGTGTCTCCCTCCCTCTCTGTCCCCCTCTCCCTCCCTCTGTGTGTCGGCCTCCTCCCTCTGTCCATCTCCCTGTGTCTCCCTCCCTCTCTGTCCCCCTCTCCCTCCCTCTGTGTGTCAGCCTCCTCCCTCTGTCCGTCTTCCTGTGTCTCCCTCCCTCTCTGTCCCCCTCTCCCTCCCTCTGTGTGTCACCCTCTGTCACCTCAGCCCAGCTTACTGTGCACACACTGTTAGCAGATCTTTGAATGGGCCTTGGATTGTTGATGTGAGTTTGTTTCTGATCTCCAGGCACCCATTGGGTGTTGTGTCTGCACTGCTGCTATGGTGGTGTGTGCTGCCACTCTTTCACAGTGTTGTCTGTTCATTAGCTGCTGTCATGTGCAAGAACGTGCGTCCGCCATTTGCTGGCAAGTCTTTCCTGTGTGGGGACACACTGTTTGTCTGGCTGTGACCTAGGCCATATGGGCAGAGGGCATTGTTGTCTGCTTCTGAGTTGCACTATGTGATTTTTTGGGCCCACCCTCCCGCCATCCGGCTTACCGTGTCATGTGTTGGTGTCTTCTGTGGCCTGTGACTTGACATTGTCCAGCTGGGTGCATGGGGCATGGTGGCGCCAGTGGCATGTGCGTGTTCATGGAGTGTGGTTGAGTCATGCGATAGCTTGGGGTGGTTGCGTGCCTGTTTGTGAGTTTGGTAGTGGATGACGTTCCCCCATGTGAGGTGCGTTGTTTGTGTACTCACCCAGGTCTCGGAGTCCTCCTAATCCGTCCACTGCCTCCACCGGCAGTATGGCCATCACCCTCTCCTCCCAGGGATGGTAGTGTACGGGTCTGCGGGACGGCCCTCCTCCAGTGACGTTGGCCTGGTTGTGTTCATCCGTCATCTTGGCTCGGACCCTCCTCCGCAGATCGTACCACCTGGCTTGGCATTCCTGCTTGTTCCTTCTGGTGTCCGCAACAGCATTCACAGCATCGACGATGGTCTGCCACATGGCTGTTTTTGCTGAAATGCTGGTCTGTCTGACCAATGTTCCAAAGAGGTGTGGCTCGACTCTGAGGATTTCATCGACAAGGACCTCCAACTCTCGGCTAGTGAACTTTGGATTCTTGTTAGTGGGCATGGTGAGGGGTGTGGGTGTGGATGGTGGGGGGGGTGTGTGTGGATGGTTGTGGGTGTGTGGGTGTGGTTGTGCAGGTGTGTGTGTGAATGTGATGAGGGGGTGTTTGTGAAGGTGTGTGTGTGAAGGTGTGCAAGTGTAAGGTGTGGTAAAGGTTCTAGTATGGTGCTGTAGGTTGTCTGTGGGGTCTGGCAGCATTGAGTCTGTTGCAAAGGCTCATGGTTTGTGTGTGTGGGCCCTTTTTATTGGCCCATTGGTGGGTGTGGCTGTGTTTGAACTTTGGGTGGGTGTGTTATAAGGAGTGGTGGTGTTTTGGGCCTCTGTTTGTTTTTGGCAGTTGCAGGTCAGTGAATGTGTTGTTTTAGTGGTTGATGGACATGTTTTGAGGCTTTGTGCCATTCGAATGGTGTATTCTTGTGTCGTTTTGGTTTGTCCTGGTTGTGTACGTGCGTTTTTAGCGTGTGTACGGTGTGTACATGGCCCATTTTGTTGTACAGTGCTGTCCTTGTGTGTGGCTTGGTACGACTCGTACATGCGGTTGTGATGTTGGGGCCTGGGGTGCGTTCCGTACTTAGAATGTTGTGGTGGGGGTACGCTCCATGCATACGCGGGTGGGGGTACGACTCTAACGTACACGGATGTAGATACACGGGGGTACGACACGAACGTAGAGGGGGGGTAGGACACGTACACTGGTGTAGATACACGGGGGGTACGACACGTACAGGGGTGTACATACACGGGGGGTACGACACGTACACGGGTGTACATACAAGGGGGGTACGACACGTACAGGGGTGTACATACACGGGGGTACGACACATACACGGGTGTACATCCACGGGGGGTACGA
The DNA here is from genome assembly GCF_964204655.1 of Triturus cristatus. NCBI lineage: Eukaryota > Metazoa > Chordata > Amphibia > Caudata > Salamandridae > Triturus > Triturus cristatus. The sequence continues at coordinate 1,045,067,141 of NC_140594.1, forward strand.
CACGTACACGGGTGTACATCCACGGGGGTACGACACGTACACGGGTGTACATCCACGGGGGGTACGACACGTACACGGGTGTACATCCACGGGGGTACGACACGTACACAGGTGTACATCCACGGGGGTACGACACGTACACGGGTGTACATCCACGGGGGTACGACACGTACACGGGTGTACATCCACGGGGGGTACGACACGTACACGGGTGTACATACAGGGGGGGTACGACACGTACAGGGGTGTACATACACGGGGGGGTACGACACATACACGGGTGTACATCCACGGGGGGTACGACACGTACACGGGTGTACATCCACGGGGGGTACGACACGTACACGGGTGTACATCCATGGGGGGTACAACACGTACACGGGTGTACATCCACGGGGGGTACGACACGTACACGGGTGTACATCCACGGGGGTATGACACGTACACGGGTGTACATATACGGGGGGTACGACACGTACACGGGTGTACATACACGGGGTGTACGACACGTACACGGGTGTACATACAGGGGGGGTATGACACGTACAGGGGTGTACATACACGGGGGGTACGACACGTACACGGGTGTACATACACTGGGGGTACGACACGTACAGGGGTGTACATACACGGGGGGTACGACACGTACACGGGTGTAAATACAGGGGGGGTACGACACGTACAGGGGTGTACATACACGGGGGGTACGACACGTACACGGGTGTACATACACGGGGGGTACGACACGTACAGGGGTGTACATACACGGGGGGTACGACACGTACACGGGTGTACATACAGGGGGGGTACGACATGTACAGGGGTGTACATACATGGGGGTACGACACGTACACGGGTGTACATACAGGGGGGGGTATGACACGTACAGGGGTGTACATACATGGGGGGGTACGACACGTACACGGGTGTACATACACTGGGGGTACGACACGTACAGGGGTGTACATACACAGGGGGAACGACACGTACACGGGTGTACATACAGGGGGGGGTACGACACGTATAGGGGTGTACATACATGGGGGTACGACACGTACACGGGTGTACATACACGGGGGGTACGACACGTACAGGGGTGTACATACACGGGGGGTACGACACGTACACGGGTGTACATACAGGGGGGGTACGACACGTACAGGGGTGTACATACACGGGGGGTACGACACGTACACGGGTGTACATACACGGGGGGTACGACACGTACACGGGTGTACATACACGGGGGTGTACATACACGGGGGTGTACATACACGGGGGGTACGACTCGAACGTATGGGGGCTGGGGGGAGTGTTGGGCACGTATGCGGGCACATGTCTCCATGGTTGCTATGGGAGTTCGGTGCGGACGGTGTTTTTTCCATGCGGTTGTAACATCGGACGCACGGGATGGATCGTGATTCCGCGGTCGGACTTCACATTTCACATTTGTACGGTAAATCGTCCGTGGACGTGTCGGATACTTTTTCCGACCCGAGGACGTGTGGGGAAGACTTCCCAATGCGAATCGTATGGACTTTTTGCCATGCGAATCGTAATTGGCAGTTTGTACGGCACTTGTACGATTCGTACGGTAAAAAGACCGGATACGAGTACACTGGTGTAGATACACGGGGGTACGACACATACAGGGGTGTACATACACGTGGGTACGACACGTACACGGGTGTACATACAGGGGGGTACGACACGTACACAGGTGTACATACACGGGGGGTACGACACGTACACGGGTGTACATCCACGGGGGTACGACACGTACACGGGTGTACATACACGGGGGTACGACACGTACACGGGTGTACATACAGGGGGGGTATGACACGTACACGGGTGTACATCCACGGGGGTACGACATGTACACGGGTGTACATACACGGGGGTACGACACGTACACGGGTGTACATACACGGGGGTACGACATGTACACGGGTGTACATACAGGGGGGTATGACACGTACAGGGGTGTACATACACGGGGGGTACGACACGTACACGGGTGTACATACACTGGGGGTACGACACGTACAGGGGTGTACATACACGGGGGGTACGACACGTACACGGGTGTACATACAGGGGGGGTACGACACGTACAGGGGTGTACATACACGGGGGGTACGACACGTACAGGGGTGTACATACACGGGGGGTACGACACGTACACGGGTGTACATACAGGGGGGGTACGACACGTACACGGGTGTACATACACTGGGGGTACGACACGTACAGGGGTGTACATACACGGGGGTACGACACGTACACGGGTGTACATACAGGGGGGGGTACGACACGTATAGGGGTGTACATACACGGGGGGGTACGACACGTACACAGGTGTACATACACGGGGGGTACGACACGTACAGGGGTGTACATACACGGGGGGTACGACACGTACACGGGTGTACATACACGGGGGGTACGACACGTACAGGGGTGTACATACACTGGGGGTACGACACGTACAGGGGTGTACATACACAGGGGGAACGACACGTACACGGGTGTACATACAGGGGGGGGTACGACACGTATAGAGGTGTACATACATGGGGGTACGACACGTACACGGGTGTACATACACGGGGGGTATGACACGTACAGGGGTGTACATACACGGGGGGTACGACACGTACACGGGTGTACATACAGGGGGGGTACGACACGTACAGGGGTGTACATACACGGGGGGTACGACACGTACACGGGTGTACATACACGGGGGGTACGACACGTACACGGGTGTACATACACGGGGGGTGTACATACACGGGGGTGTACATACACGGGGGGTACGACTCGAACGTACGGGGGCTGGGGGGAGTGTTGGGCACGTATGCGGGCACATGTCTCCATGGTTGCTATGGGAGTTCGGTGCGGACGGTGTTTTTTCCATGCGGTTGTAACATCGGACGCACGGGATGGATCGTGATTCCGCGGTCGGACTTCACATTTCACATTTGTACGGTAAATCGTCCGTGGACGTGTCGGATACTTTTTCCGACCCGAGGACGTGTGGGGAAGACTTCCCAATGCGAATCGTATGGACTTTTTGCCATGCGAATCGTAATTGGCAGTTTGTACGGCACTTGTACGATTCGTACGGTAAAAAGACCGGATACGAGTACACTGGTGTAGATACACGGGGGTACGACACATACAGGGGTGTACATACACGTGGGTACGACACGTACACGGGTGTACATACAGGGGGGTACGACACGTACACGGGTGTACATACACGGGGGTACGACACGTACACGGGTGTACATCCACGGGGGTACGACACGTACACGGGTGTACATACACGGGGGTACGACACGTACACGGGTGTACATACAGGGGGGGTATGACACGTACACGGGTGTACATCCACGGGGGTACGACATGTACACGGGTGTACATACACGGGGGTACGACACGTACACGGGTGTACATACACGGGGGGTACGACATGTACACGGGTGTACATACAGGGGGGGTATGACACGTACAGGGGTGTACATACACGGGGGGTACGACACGTACACGGGTGTACATACACTGGGGGTACGACACGTACAGGGGTGTACATACACGGGGCGTACGACACGTACACGGGTGTACATACAGGGGGGGGTACGACACGTACAGGGGTGTACATACACGGGGGGTACGACACGTACAGGGGTGTACATACACGGGGGTACGACACGTACATGGGTATACATACAGGGGGGGTACGACACGTACACGGGTGTACATACACTGGGGGTACGACACGTACAGGGGTGTACATACACGGGGGGTACGACACGTACACGGGTGTACATACAGGGGGGGGTACGACACGTATAGGGGTGTACATACACGGGGGGTACGACACGTACACAGGTGTACATACACAGGGGGTACGACACGTACAGGGGTGTACATACACGGGGGTACGACACGTACACGGGTGTACATACACGGGGGGTACGACACGTACAGGGGTGTACATACACGGGGGGTACGACACGTACACGGGTGTACATACAGGGGGGGTACGACACGTACAGGGGTGTACATACACGGGGGGTACGACACGTACACGGGTGTACATACACGGGGGTATGACACGTACACGGGTGTACATACACGGGGGGTGCACATACACGGGGGGTACGACTCGAACGTACGGGGGCTGGGGGGAGTGTTGGGCGCGTATGCGGGCACATGTCTCCATGGTTGCTATGGGAGTTCGGTGCGGACGGTGTTTTTTCCATGCGGTTGTAACATCGGACGCACGGGATGGATCGTGATTCCGCGGTCGGACTTCACATTTCACATTTGTACGGTAAATCGTCCGTGGACGTGTCGGACACTTTTTCCGACCCGAGGACGTGTGGGGAAGACTTCCCAATGCGAATCGTATGGACTTTTTGCCATGCGAATCGTAATTGGCAGTTTGTACGGCACTTGTACGATTCGTACGGTAAAAAGACCGGATACGAGTCGTACGGGCTTTTTTTTTACCGGATCGTAATCGACACCTAAGTTAATTGCATTGCTACAGTATAACACGCATTGGTAATGCATTAGTTTCACCTATGTAATGAATAAATAGCTGTTTTCATCAATCATCATCCTGGAGAAGGAAAGAGCTCCCTGACAGATAACACGGAGTGGAGAGGATGTGATGCAGTAGCCAGAGCTGCTGACTCCAGAGCTGGGCATCCAGGTTCGAGTCTCGGTAGAGCCATGCAACATCCTGTGATTCTATGCACTTAATTTCTCCGGGTGATAAATTGTTATATAAATATGCTGCAATAGTAAAAGGCAAAACTTTATGAAAATATAGTTCCACCAAAGCGGTTGTTAACAGTGTTTTGGCAGCTGGAAACTGATAAGAGAAGCAGATGAGGAGCAAGCATTAATAAATGCAGGAAAATATGCTACAGTCAATAGAAATGGAGGAAAGGTAAGTGGCATTCACAGGAACCAATGAGAAGCTAGGTAAGAGAGGAGGCAGGATGTAAGTCCCTTTTAAGTTTATATTACAAATAATAGATTTCTCAAACAAAGCACAAGCGCTGTGCAGGCTAAACTAAAAGGCACAAAAAGGAGCTCTATTGGACAGCAAAAATGCTGAAACTTCACAAAACCAACACTCTGCAGGAATCTAGACGGAAGAAAAGAATAATCAAATAAGCAAGAAAAATACAATCAACTTTAAAAAGTAACTAATATAAATATAACCTCACTTATTAGCAATTAAATAATACTAACGGGCGAACTTTAAGCTAAAAACCATTTTAATATAATTATTTTTATTTCCCTTACATTGAAACAGCACACACAAAAAAGTACACTAAAAGAAGAACTGTGCCTTTCCAAACTGCGAACTCCACAAAAAAATTGAAAAGTAAGTAAATATAATTAAGTATTACACAAGCAAAATTACATTAAATATTAAAAGTGAAACATAAATGTAGTCCTAAAACTAGGCAAACTTTTTTAACATTTAATTATAACAAACATTTATTTTTTGAACAGGCAAAATTCAATCACCTATCCTTCAACTTGGCAAAAATAAAGAAAACATGAAGAACCAATTCCAGAAATAAAATGACACCAAATGTGAAAGTACAATATGTAAAAAAAAAATGCAATGTACATTTAAATACTTACCTAACAATATAATTTCAAAACCATTTTTATAATGTATTACTCCACACGTTACAGATATAATGGAAGAAAGAACCACATACATCACTTCCCAAAAAGAAAAACAATTATTGTCGCATATAGAACATACTTACAGTCAAAAGGACAGAAAATATACAAGGGTAATGTACAAAGTACTAAGCTTCTTATGGGGTAGCTACCACTAAACCGCTGTAGTAATTAATGATAGAAAACATAGTCATGCACCAAACATGACAGAAATAGAAATTAGAAATGTTTTACCAGACCTTAGTTCTGAAAAATCTCTAGGAACAATCCTGCAAAAATATCTTCCCAAACCTTCCTGACTGCATTACTGGATGTCCTTAATTTAAAAATACTCATAGCCTGCAGTTGAAAGGCTGTAACTGTAACCCCTGCTGCTCCTAAAAGCTCTCAAGACAAAAATGTTCCACAGAGTATAACTACAAAAAATAGTGAAGAAGCCCTTCCTCATGAATGATAACAGGAACAATGACAGGAGAATATTAATTTACACTACATAAAATAACCTAATAAGGCTAACACAAACCCACTTGTGAATAATGGATGGCAAATTGAGTGTTTTTATTCTCCCCTTACAGCACTGTTCCCTAACTAACTGCAACCTGGTCCTGATGATGGCCTAACATTGTGTATAGGCCGAAACGCCGTTGACTTTCACAGCGTAATTGATGGCGCCTCTCTCGTGATTGCCCTCAAAAATCATTTTGTACTGACTGCATTCATTGCATGGGCTTCACCACGAATACACACTGTATATGATTTGTTTGCGCCTTTTCCACTGTATATACTCCTTCACTGTCACCAGCGCTGTTCACCCCTTCAGGAGCACTTGTGCACAGTATAACACAGGTTACATGACATTCAATGTAACACAGTGCCTTCTGATTGATTAATTAATTATTTTTCTTTTCTTTGAATATGACTAAATATATGAAAAAGTATTTCGTCTACCACATGTCTCCCGAGTTTGTTGTCTCCCTGATCCCCCTTCCCTTATTCACAGCAAATAGTTGTGCTCCCTTAGAAATAGTTTTTTCAACAATACCCCTGGAATGTATATGACAGCACTATGGCTCCACAAGCTAAAACAAACAAAGCTGTTAAACATTGGCACAAATCCTTCCAGGCCACACTAGGCCAAAGTCACCCTATCCTCTATCAATTCCCAAAAAGCCTATTAAAAGCAAAGCTATCAACGACTTGAAATAGAACAATTTATTACTAAAATAAAACCTAAAATATCCAACCAAAACAAAAGAAATGTATAGAATTCTGCAAAGTACTGCACAAATGTTTATTAATAGCAAAGGCCAACCGTTCCTAGAATTTAAAGCAAGAATGGTACTAAATAAAAACGTATATTCCAACTACAACTAAAAAACAACTACCAATTTTTACTATGCAGTATGTTATGTTTAATATTAAAACCAAAATACCTTAAGACTAATAAATAATAAATTTAAATTACATTGCTAAATAAATTATTACATATTAAATATCAACATATACCATTGCATGAAAACTAAACAACTACTGACATTTATCAATAAATACTCACAATACATAACATTTAATCAAGCTTTACAATAAAATAAACAACTGTCAAACTAATAAACATTGCCCACTGATTAAAAATAAAGTAATATATCTTACAGCTTTGTAGTTTATGCCAATAATCTTCCAAGAATCCACAGAAGATAAATCCACACAAATTAATTAAAATAAACCACAAATAATTGTAATACTTAAATATATGTAAAGAAAGCCACACAAAAAAGCATAGTCCTTTAAAGCAGTAAAAACCCGAAATATAAAAAAAATGCTCCATGAAAACTGAAAAATTAAGGAAATTAAAAATGAATGTTGATTCAAATATAACCAGCCTAATTTCCTTTAAAAACAAATGAGTAAGAAAATAGGTCAAGTCCTCCTCCCTGATGAAAAACTGGTAAAAAAAATATTATATACCATCCCACACAAAACAAATAACCCATAAACATTAAAATACAAATAAGATTTATTATAAAACTGTAAACATACCATTCAAATAATGAGTGTCCTATACTAAACTACACATAATATAGTAAGACCTACTGCACTGCATTATAAAAACAAAACACAACACTAACATAACTCACCCTAAATATATCTGCTGTACCCCAAAACCTAAACATTAACTTTAAAAAGTCTTACCTGGTCTGTAGAATAGCAGCAGAAGACTGTGGCAAACAAGAAATAGGGAAATCCCAAAACTGAGGTTAATACACTAATAAATAAAGGTAGCATTAAAAAATCTGTCTGCTAAATGAAAGATAAGAACAAAAAGCTGCTCATCCATAGAAATCATTGGTTCTTGAAAAGTAAATGTTAATATTGTTATATGTATTTTATAAAAATTGTTTAAATGCATAACAATCTTATAAATGTTCCAACATATACAAAAATTAATTAAAAAAATATTAAAAAGTACTATAAAATGATATCAATTTGTTATATTTATTAATATATGCTAATAATACATGCGCTTACAAAAATGTCTTTTATTAAAAATGATTTTGAAATATTTGGAGAAAATACAACAGCTTGAAAAGTAAACTGACTACATAAAATGTTTTGTAAAAACAACATAGAACTAAACCATGTATGGAAAATGTAAAAACAAATGTATAAATGTGAAGCAAATGCAAATAATGTTACAAAAATTGTTATACAATTTGTAGTTACAATAAAAAGTATTTGTCAAAAATAAACAATGTAATGCTAAATGTAAAAAAATTTCTGAATATTTAGTATTCCAGCTCCAATATAAGCTATATTAGAAAACGTGTTGGACATTAAAGGGGTTAGATTTAGTATTCTCACTACAATCTAAGCTACATTGTGGAAAATGCTGGACATTAAATGAGTTACATTTACTAATTCACCTACAATTCATACTATATTTGTGAAAAGAACCCACTTTAATGGGTTATATTAAAATACTTTAATCCAACCAAAATAACTTTTTAATTAATGACAAAATAAAGTAAAAATAAACTTAACTTTACATTTGAATATTAAATACAAATAAATAAAATGTCATGTATTGTAAAAAATCTTTAAATATTAAACTGTATACCATAATTCTATTTTGAAATTAAAAAGGTAAAAGTAATATATTTTTGTAAGCTATACAAACCAACAAAACAAAACTACATACTACATTCTTCATTTCTTAACAATAAAAAATTAAAATAAACAAATCTATCCATAAAAAATAATTATTTAAGAAATTGAAATAAAAACATACTATTTTAGTAACAAACAAATATATTAAATTTGTTTACATTTAATTGTTGTATAAATTATTAAAAACCACAATTTTTTACATCACAAATACAATAAAAATGAAATAAGAATGTTAAAATAAAATTAACATTACACTTAAAAGTAACGCATATTTTGCAGCACTTAAAATCTTCAATATAATTTAAAAAAATAGCTACCCACCCTTTTCACTTCCAAAACCTACATCCTGCTACTAAAAGAAGCTGAATAACGAAAATATTACATAAACAACCTACACTGATACATAAAAAACATTTCACTCCTAAAACATGTAAACATTGTAGGCCAAAAACATTAAACATGACACTTATAATACTACAATATTGAAAAAAATGACTACGTTATTTTCAACAATTGTTTTTATAACTATATTAACAACACAAAAAATAATATTTGTACCTGTGATATTTCTGACAATGATATTTTAAATGTTACATTATAAATTACATGATATTATGGTAAGATGATAATTTCAACTCAATATTTTTGTCAAACATCCATGCAATACTATGTGGATAATATGAATCAAGATATCAGCGCAAAACAATTTCAACCTAATTCCGAATCAGTTTTTTTCACTTCCCTTGTTCAAAAACAAGATACATGAGTCATTGCTTACAAAGTATCCTTTGATGCCAACACGCATTTTTGCAAATGTTCAAATAAATAAGCACAATTTTTTTTTTTTTTTTTTTTTTTCTTTATCCAACCAGTTAGACACGAATCTTACAATATTTGTCAATCATCATGTTACAGTAGTACATAACACGTGGGGACACAATCCACACCACATATATATCAATTATTGCATTTTCTTTTTGTGCATCAGGAGATATTTTATCACCCTACATGTGTCCCTGCTCTTCCCAAGCACCCGCCAGCTCTCTGCATTTCGTGTCATCTGCTCCCTGCTTAATGACCATGTATAACATCCCAATGACCAGTTGTATCTAGGGTCAGATCATGTTTCGTGTTCCGGTTCTGCCTGCAAGTATTGTACCAGTGGCTCCCAGAAGTCTCTGGGCCGCGAGGCCTGCGGGATGTCTTCCGCATACGTCTCCAGAGTCGCCCTACAATAAGTCATGTCTGTGATCCAGTCCTTAAAGCGGGGGGTCTTTTACTTCCCCACTTCATCGCAATCCGCCTTTTTGCAAGCAACAGTTCCACCGCCAAGAATTTCCTGCGTCTAGCATGTTTAAGTTTCCTAGCGCCCAATATGCATACCAGGGGGGTTTTGGGGATCTGCTCTGTCAGCATTGCGGATATTGCGGTGGTGACTTCCTCCCAATAGGTCTGCAGTAGTGGGCATGACCATGATGTATGTAAAAAGTCGGCGCCTGGCGCTCTACACCTCAGGCAGTTATCGTTCTCACGTAAGCCCAGCCTGTGTAGTTTGGCCGGTGTATAATATAGTTGATGGAGAAATTTAAAGTGAATAATCCGCAAGTTGCAATTTGACGTGAAAAGTGTAAGTTGTGTGCAACTATATCACCAGTCCTGTTCATCAATTGTATCTCCTAGTGTCATTTCCCATCTACCCAACGCTGCGGTAGGTTTCTCTGCCTGTTCGTTTTGGGCTGCATTATATAAGTGTGTCACCAGGTTTTTCCATTTGGGAGCGGTTAATAGTATTTGTAGTGTGTTCAATTGTGTAGGTTCTTCCGGAAATGTAGTGTATAAAGATCTAACTGCCGTACGTAGTTGTAAGTATGCAAATTGCTTCAGTGGGATTTGATGAACACACAGTGAGGGGTCCGTCCATTTAATGAATGTGTTATGAGGGTATAATTGTCCCATAGATGTCAACCCCATCTCTGTCAGTAGTGTATTCATTTTCTTTTCTTGTGTCACCATAAGCCTAGGGTGTCTTTCCATGGGCAACGCTCTTGCATACACAGGTAACTTGCCTGCCCTGTGTGCCATTGCATGCCACGCCCTGGAGGTGCATAGTGCTGTGTGAATTTTGTCCCTTGGTATGTGCCTTATCGGGTCAGCTATGAGAGCAGTCAGTGGCAGAGGATCTAAGCTATCCTTTTCCACCTCAATGTGTGGTATATATGCATGTGGTCTTGTCCAGTAATGTGCGTGTTGTGCTTGTGCACAGAGGTAATATAGATGGAAATCCGGTGCCTCGAAGCCTCCCAAATGGTATGGCTGTGTTAGGACCGTCCAGCTCGTTCTTGCCTGCTTGCCTGCCCATGTAAGCCTCTGCATAATGGAACTCAATCTCACAAAAAAGGCCGTGTTCAACCAGATTGGAACATTCCAGAACAGATACAGAAACCTTGGTAATACGATCATCATCTGTAAGGCTATCCTATCCGCCATTGAGAGCGGCAGTTTTATCCATTTCTCTACCTGATCTTCTAGTCTCACCAGTGCTTTCCCAAAATTTTCTCTAAGGACCAGGTCTGGGTCACGATGTATCCAAACCCCTAAGTATTTAACTGGATCTGTCCGCCATTGTAGAGGGTACTCCAGTTGGGGTTCCCTCGTTTCCGCCGTCAACGGTATCACGACTGATTTGTCCCAGTTTATGCGGAGGCCCGCATATCTCTCATAGCGAACATATTCCCTAATAAGCGGGTTTAGGTGTCTATCTGGGTGCGTAGTGTAGAGAACCATGTCGTCCGCATATAGTGTAATACCAATGGGGCGGAGTCCAAATTGCAGGGCCGGTTCCGAGTGTTTCTGTCGTATCTTGCAGGCCAGGGGTTCTAAGATTAGTGCAAATAGCATTGGGGAGAGCGGGAAGCCCTGTCTGGTGCCCCTCTTTATCTCTGTGGGGTTGGATATGGATCCATTTATTCTGACCCGTGCCTTAGGAGCCGCATATAAAAGCCATATCAACTTTAGGAATGGTTCTGGAAACCCCATCTTGCGGAGAGTGGTGAATATAAAGTCCCATTCTATCGAGTCAAATGCCTTGGCGGCATCTAACAAGGCCGCAGCCGCTGGCATATTCGGGTCTAATTGATGGTATAATGCGAAAATGGTGCGAATGTTGTGTGTGGTTGATCGTGTCGGCATAAAGCCAGCCTGGTCAGGCAACACCAAGTTACAGAGGAGAGGTTGTATTCTGTTTGCTATTATTTTTGCTAATATGTTAGCATCTATGTTTATCAAGGATAAGGGTCTATATGATTCGCACTCATAGGGGTCTTTTCCCGGCTTCGGGAGTGCTATAAGGAGCGCCTCATCTAAGGAGGGAGGGGGCTTGCCCTCCTCATAAGCCTCTTCAAGCATTTCAGCAAAATGGGGAATCAATAGATCACGGTATTCCTTATAAAATTCGGCCGGAAGACCATCCAGACCCGGCGCTTTATTATTAGGCAAGGAGTTGATGGCGTCTATTATTTTGGCACGTGTGATGTGATGACAAAAGTATTCTCGGTAGGTATCTGCCAACCAAGCCAGCGCCACATCTTCCAGGTAATCCCTAATTTCTGACGTGGAAGCCTTGCTCTGGGCAGTGTACAGATTGGTATAAAACTTGGTGAAGCAATCTAATATTGTTGGGGTATCATAGACTGTTTGATGCTTTGCATCCCAGATATGTGTGATGTACGCGGTGGTATTTGTGGACCTGATTTTGTATGACAGCGCTCTGCCAGGTCTTCCGCCTTCCCCATAGCTTCTAGCGGTGTACTTGCGCAATATGTATTTTATCTCGTCTTCTACAAATCCGTTATATGTATCAATCTGCGTCCTGATATTGACCAATATTGTCTTGTCTTGCGTGTGTTCAAATTCTCGTTCCAGTCTGGCTATTTCAGCTTCTGTCCTTTCTAATTGTCCCTGTCTATCTTTCAAGATTCCTGTGTGTTTCCCGATGCAGTGGCCCCTTATGGTAACTTTAAAAGCTTCCCAAAGTGTTTTCGTGCTTTGTACTGAACCTGAGTTCTGGTCGTAAAAATCTATTATTGCTTGACGTAACTCTTCCCTAAATACCTGGTCTTGTAGCGCCGCTGGCCGCAATCTCCACAGGAACTGTCTTGGTGTGTGTGTTGGGAGTTGCAGCGTGAGGAGGACCGGGGTATGGTCCGAGAGCGTTTTAGGTGCATGTTGAATGTCTGTTGTCCATGTACATGCATCTCGGGATATCAGCCAATAGTCAAGTCTGGACCATGTAAGATATGTTGAAGAGAAGCACGTCCCTTCTTTACGATCTGGATTTCTAAGTCTCCATACATCCACCATGTCCCAATCTCCCATTCCGTCCCTTAAGACTTTCGCTGATTGTTTTCCATATCTATCTAGCCCAGTGGGCCTATCCAATGTAGGGTCTAGGCAGGTATTAAAGTCTCCTCCCCAGATGATAGCGCCGGGTTGAAAATCTCGTAACTGCATCCAAATTTGTGCATAGAAGGAGGGGTCATCAGTATTCGGTCCATACACATTTACAATAGTTAACACCGTGCCCCCAAAGCAGCCTTGTACTATAACATACCGCCCTTGGTCATCCTTTTTAGATTTAATGAGCGTGAAGGGTGTGTTGCATTTGACCCATAAAAGTACCCCCCTCGTGTAGGAGGAGTAGGACAACGCTATTTTATATGTGGCTCATCTAGCCCCAATTTGTGACTCTCTTAATTCCGTCAAATGTGTCTCCTGTAGGCATGCAACATCTATTTTCCGCCTGTCCAGGTATGCTAGTACCTTACGAATTTTCCGTGGGTTATGCAGTCCCCTAACATTCCATGTGAGCAACGTCAGCGGACTTTGCTGCTGCAAAGTGTCAGCCATCCGTCAAGTCACCTTCAGATGCCTGATATGTGTGTCTATGGTAGTGGAAAGTGTCTGTCACGTGTCTGTCCGCTACTGTGTCACCGGCTGGATTTTTTTGCATACCCCTCTTCCCCACCCCCACCCACTCCACCTCCCCTTTCCTAGTGGAGCCATACCCAATAGTAACAGTTAACATCTCCTCAAGGAGGAAACAAAAATAGAAAAACAACATAACAATTAGTGTGGTGCACACGTAGGGGTCAGAGTTGCCCACCCGTTTTTTGTGGCTGAGCCACATGGGTATCAGCCCTGGCATACATACTGTAAATTCCTATACCGTGTAGTATTTCTAAGCAAATCTAGGAAATAGCCCCCACCAGCGAATCTCAATGAGTTCTGCCCGCCTCAGCTCAGTGGTATTCATGGCAACGTTTCTTGTTTTAACCAAAAGGGAAAAAAGAAAAAAACAAGGTGTGACTGTTCATCAGCAACTTATCTGAAACCAGCAGTCCGTAGGCCATCTATTTGCGGTCAATGTTCAGACTTTGCCCCCTAGGGATGAGTTCAGACCACATTCAGACAGTTCACCTTTGTAAGTCCCTTTTGTCCATTAGATATTGGTCACTCCACATCCGATGTAGTAGACTAGTCCCCGTGTTCCCCTCTCGGTGATCTTCTCCGAGTTCCTGTCTGACCCCGTTGCTGCGCGAACTTCACTACCTCCGATGGTTCAGCAAAAATCTGAGTTTTGCCATCGACTGTGAGCTTTAGTCTGGCCGGGTATAGCATGGCGTACGGGATATTCAGGTCTCTCTGTTTTTGTTTTGCTGTGGTAATTTTTTTTCACGCTTCCTGTACCGCTGACGTGAAGTCTGGATAGATGGATATATCCATACTTTCGTGAGATAACTTGCCAAGTTATCTGGCCTTTCGGAGCGCCGAATCTCTGTCTCTGTAATTAAGTATCTTGGCGATGATCGGCCTCGGTCTGGAGCCTACCGGGGTTTGGGGCCGAGTCACCTGTGAGCTCTCTCCACGATAAACACTTCGGAAAACGTCTCCCGACCTAGTAGGGCTATGAGCAGATGCTCCACATAACATTCCATTTGGCCCGTATGTGTCGTCTCTGAAACTCCCATCAGGCGGAGGTTGCTCCTTCGGGACCGAGCCTCCAAGTCGTCTGACTTTGCCAATATGACCGCCAGTTGTTTCTCCATCTTCGACTGTTTTGCTTCCGTCTGCACATGGCCATCTTCAGATTCAAATATTCTCTGTTCCGCCTTGTCCAGTCTTTCCGTGTGTTTATCAAGTCGCTCCAACATCCTGTCGACTCTGTATGTCAAGGAGTCAATCTTCCCATCTATATTCGACAGTGCCGCTTGAATTGTGGTGAACATAGTTTGAATATCTTCGTTTGTCACCCCGCCTGTTGCTCCCATTGTCGATTGAGACGCTGTTTGTGCATCTGTACTTTGATCTTGATGTTTCTTTGTGTGGTCAAAGCTGATTTTTGACTGGGTTCGGTCCGTTTTCCCCATTTTGCAAAATGTAGTTTACCTTACCCTCAGGTATATTGGCAGCTGCGACCCCAGATTGGAGGCGACGTACTTCGGGACTTGCAGTCCGATCCTGGATGTGGCGTTTTTTACTCTTTTCCCCGACGGTCTGGTCTAAAGCATGCGGATAGGTCCAAGTACAATGATGTGACAATGCCGCGGGTTCCAGCAGCAATGCAGGAGGTGCAGCCCACCCAGAGGGGTTTTTTATGGTTGCGCTGTGCCTGTTTTGCTGGTCTTTTTTCCAAGGAGTTTGATGCTGTGTCCCATTGGGTTATGCCTGCGCCGCTGTATGTTCGTCACCTCTCCCCTCTCTAGCGTCAATTTGCCCCCAATTGAATTGCACAATTCCAGTCTCTCGCGCATGTCACCCTTATGTTCCGGTGGGCAGCTATTGCATGCCGGAAGTAGCGGTACTGTCCACTTGTGTGACCTCTCGCTGTGTGGAGCGGGGACAGACCAGGGTGACCTCTCCCTGTACCCGGCTGCCCATGGACCTCTTCGTGTTAAGTCCCCTCCACAGATCTCACCCAAAGGGCACATGTACTTGCAGTCTTTAATGGTACCTTCAAACAGCCAGTGTCCCGGCAACCGCTTCCCCCCTGGCCGCCGCAGCAAGATAGCACAGTGTGCAGCCGACTCAGGCCTGCACCCTTCTCTGCAGGATAATATGGTATACTTCAGCATGGACACTCAGCCTGCGACATCCCGCCGCAATTTAAGCCCTCACAGCCGCTGATACATCGCCCTGTGTCATTTCTGCCTTCATTACCGTGCATCGGAGGTTTCGATCGTGCCCCCGACCTCTTCCTGAATGTGGGTTCCACACAGCGCCTCCCGCAGATCACTAGTATTCAGCGGGGGAGCCTCATATATTCCGTCGCTGTCTCTGGGTTCTGGGCTCACCGCCGGTCCAGACGCTCAGTACCTCCCTGGGTTCAGTCGGGCGTGGCCCGGGGTCCCGATCGCAGCGGGACTTCCTGTTTCCCGGGTCCGCGTTGCGTGCCTTACGTCCTGGTGTGTTGTTCAGCTGCAGCCCGGGGCTCCACTTTCGCTTTCAGCGTGAGGGCCGCATCTGTTATTTCGCCATTCTAGGTTGTTTTTGCAGTTTTCGGCGTTGGAAACCGTTCCTCCACACTCTCCGTAGGTTCAGCTTTATTTCGCCTCGGGTCCAGTCGTATTTAAACAGTATGGAGAGGATCAGTTGAAGGATATATCGGGCGTGCGCGGAGAGCCCGCTTAGCAAGCGCCCATCGTGCTCCAAGGCTAGCTCTGCCCCTAAATAAGCACATATTTAAACTTAAGGCTGCTGTCTTCTATGATGCACTGAGAAAGGTTGCTCAGAAGTCTAGAAAATCAAATATTACCACTAAGGGCCCGATTAAGATGTTGTTAGGAAACTGTCCCGAACGAATCAGTTCCAGAATAGTTTCCAAACGAATCCAGTCCTATGAGTCCGGACGACCAATTACGATGCTTCCCAACATCGTTCTGTCAGATTCGCATTGACTTCAATGGGAGCCTGTGTTCTGAACAAGAACACAGGCTCCCATTGAAAAAATGGGTGGTAGGGGAAAGCCTTGCAACCTTTGGCTGGCACCCCATGGTGCCTGCCACATTGTGCAGGGTTGGGAAGAGGGGTCTCTTAGGTACCCCCACAGGCTACATTCGTAAGGCTCAGTATGAAGGGGGGCCCGCAACGGGACCCCCAAGACAGATTCTGGCAGCCATTTCGTCTTGGGCAAACCGCATCGGTACGGCTGTCCGAATCGGTCATCGTAATCACTCGTCCGGAAACCGTGTCCATAGACTCGGGCTGTCCGGATGCCTCTCGGAGCCGATTCGGTCTGCTCGAAAGGTTTCCAGGCATCGTAATCGGTCGTTGGGAAATCAGTACGATTTGGTAGGAAACAAGAGTTCTAAATCGAATTCTACAATACGGAATCCCATCCTGAGCCTTTCCTAATGACATCGTGATCGTTCCCTAAGTGGGACTCTGCCACAATGAATCCATATGTTGTAAGATCTGCCTCAGGTTACCTTAATGCCCCCAGGTCACCTTCTTCGTCCCAGGCGATAGTCCTTACCGGACACAGTGTCCTTTAGATTTGAAAAGCGGACTTTCTTTGTCTAGAAATGGTTGAACATTCAAAGCCATTGATACCACAGTTGTGCATACCCGTTTTTAATGTCCTAGCTTCAAAAAGGTTCAGTTCTACAGGCTACAACTTGTTGAATATTTTTTATTTAAGCATCACATCTTGTGTGTGGACTCTTCTATAGTCATCTCACAGGTAAATCACCTCCAATCACCACTAGACATAATGCTAACCAATCATTAACGTTCTAGATGAGGGTAAGCATAGGTAGCAGTACTCTCAGAGCAAGACTGAACCCCAAATAAATCCACAACCTCTCTTTCTCATTGCACAGGAATGATCAAAGCCCCTTCCACCTTTAGCATCATATACCATAGACATAAAAAGGTGGTATTCTTTTCTGTCCGCCGGATGCTTGCGTTCATGGAAATAGACGTAGGACAGCAAGCACACGGTATAATTATGCAGGACCAGTCATTCACTGCCGCAGGCTGCCTCTGCGTTGGTCGAGGATGCTTTAAAAACAGGCTGCTCTGCTGCCGCGATGACACCTGCGCGCGGACATCCATGTGCGCCAACCAGGGAGGCTGTTTTCTTTTCCATTTATTTTTAAGGACCGCAATAAAAACGGGTACAAGCGGACAAAGGGGAACTGTTGCGAGAGACCGCAGTAGAAAAATAGATGTGGTGCCATGACCCGTGAAATAAATGCGCCTCGAGTGGAGCGTGACAGCCGTGCGGTGTCAACAGCCCTAAAGGAAGGGGCGACCTGACAGGCAGTGCGGTGTGCGTGCGGTGCAGGACACCAAGGTAAATCTTTCATGCGTGCCTCATTTCAGTGTGCGTGCGTCCGTGCGTGTATGTTTTTGGTTGTTCACTCGACCTGAATGTCTGATTCTTGTGCTGTGGAATTCAAGGGTGGTGTCTCGGGGCTGCTGCAAATTTATCTCGGCGATTTCGCAGACATTTCAAATAATCATTTACAACAAAAAAAAGCCGTTTGTGCAGAGAAGTTGCATTCATACCAGCTGTCACTAACGTGCATAGTCGTTTCCCCCAAGGGGCTCCGACAAAAAAAGAGAATTTGCATGATGTCACAAAGGCATGTTTGGTCTGAAATATGCAGCTATTTTTGCATGCATGTTTTCGGCCAGATGCATTAATCAATGGTGTGCAGTGTAATCCCCTGTTGACCTAGATTGAAACTGCTGCTTCCGCCGTACGGTTTATTAACTGAATGGTCATCCACATGACGGGCTGTGTTTTTTTTTTATAGATACTGAATTCCATTAGCCAATGCCAGCCACTGAACTCCCACTTTCGAGCAAAACCGCAATAAAATATTGCAACTTTATTTTGAAAGCCGAGCCGCTCTGTATCGTTCTTTCTTGCCACTCTGGCTTGGTTTCAGATGTGTGTGCGCTTTTGCTGCTGCACAAAGTGACACGTTTTACACGCTTCGATTTTTAAATCCAGATTAGGCGGTATAATCAATGTGTGTAATCAGATTACAATTTATGTCCCCCTTCCTGTACATAAACAATCTTTTAAAAAAATGCAATTTTGTGACTTTCCTGTGTGCTGCATGAAGCTGCACACATTACAGAATGGCATTTTAGAATTGTTTATATGCAGGAAGGGGGATCTTCCTACACATAAACAATCCTCCGCTGCACACAGACACCCAGGGTGCCTGCGTTGGCGCTAAGTTGCTAAGTTTAGCGCCATCGCAGGGGGAAACACAAAGCTGCATCACATTCTTGTAAATATGGTGCAGCCTTGCGTTTCAGAAGTGGCGGAGAGAGGCTTTAAACCATGACAGCTAACACGTCTCTCCACCACTTCCTTGAACATATCCCCCTATGTACCTAATCACTGGCGTCAAAGTTACTAATTGCTTTTATCTCCGATACATATACCAACAGCACTGAAAAGCGTCTTATTGTGTAAAGCACTGATAGTGGTGACTACCTCCAACTTTGACTACGATCGCAGTCTGTCTCTTGGGCTGCCATACTAACTTTAGGGTGTGCAACAACATGTTTCTGCAAGGCATCTGAGAAGGTTTACTACCTGAATACCGTCATTTAAATATCATCCTGCCAACACATTAAGGCCAAGATATCTACTACAGTGAAGGTAAGTCTACATAGGTACATTTAGGTTTACTATAAATAACTTCACATTTAGGTACTTGATGATATGCATATCTTCATGGTATGTAGAGGTGGAGTTAAGAATAGCAAAGATATACTTACCTTTGTATACTCACCATCATGATATTCCGAGAACCTGATATTTTGTCCATGATGATTTGGCTTGTCGACAATATTGTTCTGGTTAGTCTGACATACAACCCTAAAGGTGTGTGCCAAACTGACCTCCCTACACATGTTCTAACCTACCTCCCAATAAATCAGGGTCAAGAGTGATTTGCATATAGCTGGGTCCAAACTGAGGTGGCATGGTGAGCAAAAAAAACGATGGAATGGAATGCTACCCTGAGCAATTGACAGTGGTTAGACTCATTGCAAGCAGTGTCCCGTCACCTTTTGTGTGTTTCATGTACAGCAAGAACTCTATAATAATAATAGAATAATGACTCTTTGACTCTGCGTGCTCCTTAAATTGGGAAACTGCATTGTGAATTGACTTTATGGATTAGCTCTGTTGAGTTAGGGAGCTACAAAGTCAAGAAGTGAGCTCTGCTAACATGACCATGTACACACCATGACCTGAATATATACACACGATTGAGGATGTTTTCAAATCAGTTTTAAGGGGCGTGATACATAAAGGCATTTTACAAATCACAGGGGTTGTGGCTGCGAAATAATTTTTTGAAATATACAAACCTGTTTTTGCAAGCCAGACAAGTCATTCTGAATCACAAAAAGCAGTTTTGAAACCCCTTCTGAATCTCAGATAGAAGGGGCTATGAAAGGGCTGCCCCTTTTATTTGTGAGTTGCACTGGGATGTATCCATGGTTTGTGGCTGCATTGGAAGACACAACCCAATCATTGGTTTTTGACACCCATGTGAGGTGGTAACTGATTTGCAAAGGGGAAGCTGCTCCCCTGGGACAGCTTCCCCTTTGAGAATCCAGGCATGGGCGACCTCGAGGGGAACAATCAGTGGTCCAGGTCTCCATTGCTTTCTAACCTTAATTTTTTTCTAGCATATTTAAGGCACATAGACTAGTTTAAAAAAAAGTTGGTATGCTGTCCCTCACACACCTGCATTCCTGCATTCAGTGCTATTCGTTGAGGGTTGACAAATGTGATCTGGGTCATTAGCATTCATGGGTAGGACACAGTATGGATGTGACTAATTACTACATCGCATCACAAGATACAGGGAACTTTGCGAGCAAGTCACTGTGCAATTTGCGTATCGTGGGTTGCAAACTTGGGGGCATATTTATCAATCTTTCATGCAGTGCAACGCAGCAAGCCACCTTGTTGCGCTGCGTGAAAGGTAAAGGGCAGGAATGCGCCGTATTTAACATTATACTGTGCATTTCTCTCCTTTCCTCGCGCTGGTGCACTTTTGGTTGCCTAGCATCAACGCAGTCACTCTTGCGTCATATTGCAAGAGTGCCTGCGTTGTAGGCCGGATTGGTTTTGAGCAGGAAGGGACACCTTCATGCACAAAAACAAGCCTGAGAGCCATTTTTCACTTTCGATGTGTGCTTCTAAATGTAACACAACTAGAAAGAGGAAAAAATGAAGAAAAATTAGAGATATTTCTCCTCGTTATGCCTCACCTGAGGAGGCGTATTTTGACACATTCCCAGGTCTACCACTAACGGTAAATCTGGGCACACCCAGCCTTCACCCACGGAACGCCTCCCTGAGGCACAGTGTAACTCAAGGCAGTGATTTGTCCTGCCTTGTGTTACTCCAGATTTGTCAAGCCATTCAGGGCCTTGCGTGGCTTGATAAATCCGATTTAGGATTTGCATTTCTCTTATGCCCCCTGACGTGTCGCAAGGGCGATACAAAATCTTGATACATCAGGCACTGGAGTTTGCACATCAGGCCCATATTTGTGTCACTTTCTTGTTTTTTGAATGCACCCATGGGCATTTCTGTGGCACAAACCCAGCTGGGGGCAATGTAGTGCTAAATATTAAGGAGTATTGGGAGACATTAGACTCATGTACATCTCATGAGGATTTACATTTTTGAACTACACATTTGTATTTCATCCTTTCAGCATTGTTGGGCGCAGGGAGATAAAACGATTTGTCAAAATCAGCTATTTTCAGGAAAGGGCTGAGGCAGGATTGGAACCCGGATCCTGAGGTTCGAGAAGTAAGAGACTTACATACTACACAATACCTCTTCTCTAGTTTCCTGTGCATATTCATACAGGATCAGGGGAATAGCTGCCACCGGTGCAGCAGGTGCAGCGGCACCACTGCCCAGAGCCAGAGTGGCCCATTGACCTAAAACAAATTGATGTATTTTTCTACCTAACAGTAGTCAAAGGGGGCATTTTTCTTTCTTGTACCAAGGCCCATGGCATCCTTGATTCACCACTGTAAAGGATTCATTCAGCAGAGCATCTTCTTATAGATACAACAACTTGAAATAGGAGTCTATTTATATTCATATTAGAAACTCAAATGTGTTGGCGTCTGTGAACAAGGAACATTTCTGCCGCACATGGGTGTGGTGCAGTGATTTGTTTTTTACCACTAATTATGTGTTTGATGGTTTCAGGCCAGAAATGATCAAGGTATTACTCATGAAAGAATGGAGTCAGTTGTAGTATCTGAAACACACAAAAGCTGATATGAGTCTGCTTGCAATAAGTCTAACCACTGGCAATCGCTCCGGTAGCGCTCCAACCCATCGTTTGTTTGCTCACTTTGCCACCTGGGCTTGGACCCAGCCATATGCAAATAAGTCTTGACCCTGTTTCTCATTGGAACAGTCCAGCCTGAACTGCCAAGACAGGTCCTCCCTGAAGTGAAATACAAGCAACCCAGGCCCGGATTTGCCCTAGTTATGGGTTCATCAGCCAGGTACAGCTTGATTCCAGTGACACAGTGAGCATGGGGCCCACGTCTGGGCATACCCATGCCACTGATGAAGGTACATGAACCACACAAAAGATGATGGGAGGCTGCTTGCATTAAGTCTGACCACTGGCAATAGCTCGGATAGCACTCCACCCAATGTTCTTTTGCTCACCATGCCATCTCAGTTTTGACCCAGCCATATGCCAATCAGTATTGACCTTGCTCTGATGGGAGCAGTCCAACCTGGCCTGCCAAGCCAGGTCCTCCTTGAATCAGAACACAAGCAACCCAGGACCGGTTTCGCCCTAGGTTAGGTTGCTTGTGTTCGGGCTCAGGGAGGACCTGGCTGGGCAGTTCGGGCTGGACTGTTCTCATGAGGAGCAGGGTCAAGACTGATTTACATATGGCTGGTTCCAAATTGAGTTTCAATTTCAAGTTTATTTGTTATTTGCATAGTTACTGAAACCATTGTAACATTTTAAAATAGCCAATACAACTGGTGTTGTGCCCCAGTAAAACCTATAATTCACATACTAAAATGCTGTACAGAATGTACCTGACTGTGGTTAAAATAGACGATGTAGTCCGTTAAAATGCATCAATATAAGTGCAGTGCAGTCATTAGATAAAAAACGGAAATACACGTAGTAAGGTGCCGTACAGTGCATACATGTTTGGCAGTGACACCTAAAAAATTTGGCACCAGCTGAAGTTTTAGACATTAATGAGGTGCTCTTTTCATCTTGCAGCGGCCAGCATGCGAGCTGATGGCATCACCAGAAGTTTATTGCTGACATTGCTGATGTTGGATTGTCAGTTTAGGCATTTTTTGTTTGGCCAGCATAAGAAATGTTACCGTTCTGCAGTTCAGTTGTGTGGCCCCCAGGTCAATACATGCCAGCACCGCTTGCCTCCTGGTGCGGATTCCTTTCTGCTTGAAAGGGGCCTTTAACAGCTCTGACCTCTCTTGCTGCAGCTCATTGCATGTGCAGATTAAGCGCAGAATGTCTCCTTGTTCCGTATCACACAGTCTGCAAGTGCTTTGGGTCGATGCCCTCAATCAAGGTGGAAGGTGTTGAGTACATGGAAAAATGTCCAATCTGTGCCATAGAAATGTTATTTTATTGGTTTAGGATAACCCTGATTGAAATATTTTTGAGGTTCAGGTGTTTTATAGGAGTTTAGGGTCATCGAGGCCGGAGATCTGGCTGAGAATGTTGCCTTGTCCTCCACCAATGAGAGATGTTTTACGCACTTCCAGACCAATTTTTGGAAAGTTAAGTGGTGAAGCTGTGTGTTCCAGAGCTTGAAGAGTCCAGTAGTTTCTAGAGATTCCTGTAGGTAACGTCTTGCGCAGGAAGTTTCCCTGTGCTGGAGTTCTTGCCACAGCAGTTGGTTTAAGGAGTTTGAGGTGGAGGTTCTGATCTTGTTCCAGCAGATAATGTAAGATCCATGCCTAGCCGGGGATTGTTTTAATAAGCTGAACTCCAGCCTTATTTGAGCTGGTGAAGTATAGGACTAGAGGCAGAACATGGTTCTGTATGCTTTAAGTAGCGTGCTATCCAGTACGTTGGCGTCTCTACCCTACATTGCTTCACTGCCATAAGTTATTGTCGGGAGTAATGTGGCTCGTACTACCTTCAGGAGCGGGCTCAGTAGAGGCCCCGTCAGTTTATTTGCGAGATTTTTCATAGATAGTGATATGAACAACCCTGATTTCCTCTTTCTGGCGAGTGAATGCCCCTTCTTTGTCAATGATAACTCCTATGTACTTGTAGCATATAGATATCCCGGCACTCCAAAGTAATACCCTATTTCGACCTGTATATGCAAACTGTATTTGATTTTTATCAGTGTCTCACTGGCAACACACAGAATTGGGTTTATACAAAAAGATTCCTTTTAATGTAGAAAATGCATCATATAGAAATCACAATTTTACAAAATAGGACCATAAGAACCCTACAAACATAATATTGAAGGGACTGTTTTTAAGCGATGTCCGTGGCTTTATGGTCTTGATCCACATGCGCAACAGCCGACACGTGTTTCGTCACACCAGGTGACTTTCTCAAGGCTTTTAGAACAATATTCCTATTAGTGATTATGCTGTTTACCTACTTGTATTCAGTTGTTGGTTCAAGCTGTGTACCTCCCAAGTGCCATCTCCTCTGCCGTTTCCTTTTGTTGTTTATTGTCATTGTCCGACTCTTACTAAAGTTGATTTTTGAGTTGTTGTTCTCTGTGGCAAATTTCTGCATTTCGGTGAGTAAATGTTGGAGACCAACAAAGGTATGGCTGAGCAGCACTACATCATCGGCGTACATTAGATTTGTCAGTATTTTGCCTCCTAGCCTAGGTACATGTGAGTTTCACGTGTTAAGAGCTTGTGGAAGGTCATACATGAATAGGTTGAACAGGGTGGGTGTGAGCACGCAACCCTGCTTCAGACCTTTAATTGTAAGGACTTTTGAAGAGAGGTGAGTTGCGCTGCCCAGTTTCACCTGAACCCATGTGTCTGTGTGGAGAAGTGCCAGGATGGTTAGAATGGCCTGTGGGATTCCCCAGCGCGTGTGCTTCCCCCATAGTCTGCCCCTCTCAATGTTATCAAATGCAGCACTGAAATCAATAAAGCATAGATGAAGTGGGAGGTTAGCAGTCTTGGCTGCATCGATGAGTAGGGAGATTGCAAGAATGTTTATTGTTGTGCCTACTGTTTTGCGAAAGCCTGTCAGGGTTAGTGGAATTATCTCCTTATCCTCTGCACAGGCTGTGAGATCCTCTAAGACAGTGCCCACAAAGTATTTTGCTTCATTGTCAATCAGTGCTACCAGACTGTAGTTGCTCGGCTGGGCCTTCTCGCCTTTCTTGTGAATTTGACCTTTCCATGATTCTGGTAGTCTGCTTAGTAGCCTGACTTCCACGAAAAGAGGTTGCAGGATGCCCAGTCAGCCGCCTTAGCTTTGATTAGTGCCGGTGGGATGCTGTTCGGTCCCGGAGCCCCTTCTTTTCTCCCTTTTGCAATCTGTTTTTCTATTGAGAGTAGCAGTGGATCGCTGGCCTCACATGCCGGTGTGATGTCTGTGTCTGTCGTTTTTGGCCCTGGCATCTAATTGTGGCCCAAAATTATGCAACGCAAGCGATTGCCAGCAGTTAGACAAATTGCAAGCATTCCTCCTGTCACCTTTTGTGTGTTTCGTGTCAGTTGTAGTAATGCTTAGTCAGGCAGAAGCAAAGTTTGAGGTGCCATACTGGATAGGTGACTCCACAACCAAACACAATAGGTCAAACGTACTAAATTCTCACACAATGCTGTGCAGCCACTTAAAATGCTGTGCTCCTTTGCGTGAGAAGGAGGGAGCAGGAGAGCTTCTTCTATCTACAGAGAAATGCCCCTCTTCTTCCCTCTCCCTAACGCTGGTGCAGAATTTTGCTCCTGACCATTTCACACACACCTTTGCGCCATAGTGCAAGGGTGTGTGCATGAGTCTAGCATAGGTTTTCCACTGGAAGGGTTCCCGTCCAGTACAAAATACTATGCCTAGGCAAACGTTAAAACTTTTACTACTTAGTAAGTGTGCTGTCAGTGCATCGCACATGCAATGTCAGAAATGAAAACATTTCTCTTTTCAATGTCAGCTTTCAAGTGGTTTTAATTTTTGGTGCAAAACCGAGGGCCTCATTTATGTTTTTGTGCCATAGGGCATCGCAGGAGGCCTTCCTCCTGCACTGCCCTACGGCAAAAGAAACGGGCAGGAATGCACCGTATATATGAGATATGGCCCATTTGAGACCTTTTCCTCTGCGCCAGTGCACAATAGGCTGCTGTGCGCCAACGCAGGCACGTTTGCACCATGGTGCAAGGGTGCCTGCATTGAGGGGATGATTGTTTTTGTGCAGGAAGGCAAACCATCTTGCACAAAAATAATCACAGGAGTCTTTTTCCTTTTTATATGTGTGCTGCAGAATGCAGCACACATAAAACAGCAAAAAAAGGAGAAATAAAGATACTTCTCCTCGCTGTGCCTCCCTCACACCTCCCCTGGTGAGGCGTTAAGCTATTGGCGCTGACTCAGATTTACGATTTCTCGTAAATCTGGGGCAGTGTCAAAATGCCATGGAAGTTCGTGGGAACGCCCCCAGCAACACCTATTGCACCCCCCTTTAATGCAGAAAACTGTGTTAAAGGGAGCCATATTTACGAGGCAACATTAAGCCCAAAAAAGGGGCTTCGTGCTGCCTCGTACAATATTTGTTGTCATTGTCGTTTTACAATACAGATAACAGTTTTACATTCATGCTAACGGAATTCCAGATAAAATAACTTAACTATATATTTACAGTTCAAGACACTTAAACAGTATAGGTTTGATGCATATTGCTCCATTTGGAATATTTCCAATATTTAGTTACTATCCTAACCACAGTTGCAAAGCAACATATCTGCGCTAGGGAACAAAGAGGCATTCTTAGTGTTTTTCTCGTCTGTTTATTTACCTCTGGAATAGTTTCCTGGAGGTGTGGCCGAACATCTTTTTATGAAGGAACCACATTTATTTGCTTAATAGTTTTTCAAAACAAATAGCCTTCTGTACTTGTCCATCCCGTCAGAATAATATGGCCACTTAAAGCATAATTTAAATAATAGTCCCCTTCATCTATGGCATAGAGAAAAGCGAACACATAGTCACATTTTAGACTCTGGATCAGGATACTTGTATCAATTTAAATAAATACAGATTTTTATGGCTCACAACGCATCAGTAGATTCACCGAGATGCAAACGGAAACAGAAGTGACGTCACAAACCCTTTGACCAAATGACAACATCAGACGTTTGAACACATGTCCCACTATGCTCTCTTCAACAATCTCTAATTTGCTACTAAAGGTTCATGGGGGAACGCAATTTGTTGAAACTATATGTATGGGAAGTAGCAGTGCTACTTCTACCCGTGACCAAGGCTTGTGAAATGCCGAAACGCGTTGGGTGTTTGTTCGCATGACTGCACTGTAATAAACTTTGCTTATTAAGCCGTTTGAAGCCTCTTGAATTTCTTGCCTCAGAGTGAGCATTCTTGGCGAGTGTTTTTTGAATATATATATATACTAGAACTACCTACTGGCGACTGCCAGTAGGAGATATATATCTATATATATATCTATATATATATATAAATATATATAGATATATATATATATATATCCTACTGGCAGTCGCCAGTAGATAGTTCTAGTTAGAACCTAGTTTCCATAGGAAAAGCGTTTTTTGATTTGCCAATATCTTTGGCGTCGTTTGACGAATCTTCGTGAAAGTTTTTAAAAAAATAGGGCCAGACTGCTCAGTTTGTCTGATGAAAGTTTCGGGCTGATTCATCAAGCGGGGCCCGAGAATGAAGGGGGTCCCAAAACGCATTTTCTCCATGTTATTTTCCATAGGAACTTTATTACAGGCTACAGCCCGACCTGCTGAACGGAAGGGGAGGGGATGTGGTCCGTCGGCTAGACTGCCGACTTTGGTGCTGGATATCAGGGTTCGAGCCTCGGGGTTGCGTCCACATCCTTTGATTCTGGGCAAATCACTTAATCACCCCGTGACTGACTGAATGTGTAATGTAAATACGGTGCTCGTGTAAAGCGCTCCAATACCTTCGCGTTCGCGCTATATAAATATGCACACAAAAAAAAATGACTCCAAATTTGGCAAAAAGATAGGTCTAGGTTTAGACTTCGCCTTTTTTGTTAAATGATGTAAATCTGTTCAGTAGTTTCTGAGAAATTTAAAAAAGAAAAATATTGATATCTGAGCACCGAGGAGGGTTCGCGAACCTTCCCGGGCCTGAGCTTCACTCTGATTGGCTGCCAACACTTCAAACCAGGAAGTGTTGGCAGCCATCTTGTGACTCGGTAGCCGAGTCAAAAGAAATAGGGTGAAACAAAGACAAAAAAACATGAAAAGGGGGCAGGGTACAAACACCCTGACCCCCTAGGCCTGCTCAGGGGGTCCCACAAAGACCCCCAGGGTGGGGGGCCTCGCGGGCACCCCAAGCCCTGGGGATCGCCACCTCTCCTGGGCTCTGTTTGAAAAAAATGTATGAGGGGGCTCAAGCCCCCCCACATGCCCCGGGGCATTATGCAGAATGTGGGGGGGCCTCTCGGCACCCCCAAGCCCCAGGAACCGCCATCTCCTGGGGCTTTTTTAATAATTAGGGTGGGGGAGCCTGGCAGGCACCCCAAGCCCCGGGGACCGTCACCTCCACGGGTCTCTGTTTTAACAAAAACAAATGCTCAAGCCCCCCACACGCCCCGGGGACCACCATCTCCCCAGTGCACTAAATATGGAAATTGGGGGGTCCGTTACGGACCCCCAAGCCCCTGGGACCACCACCTCCCTGGGGCTTTCAAAATGAAGGAAGGGGGGCCGTGCGCCCCCCCTCTAGGAGCCCTTGATGGCCCTGGGGACCACCACCCCCAGGGCCGGTTCCTGCAATGTCCCGGGGTGCCCACCCCTGGGACATTGCTGTTTGCTATGGCACGACTGGAGCTGTGCGGCTCCTGCCCTGTCATAGCAAACTCTGCTCTCGCTTCAATGTCAACAGCTCCCCTTGCTCAAAAGCAATGCTGTCTCCTGCAGGAGGCGGGGAGCTGGCGGGACCGTGGGGGCATTGGTTCTCCCCCCTCGGTCCCAATCACAGAGGCCAGGCCCCGGGGGATGGGGTCCCTGGGGCCAAAAGTAGCCCGGGAGGGGGGCTACCCGGCCCCCCTCCCTTCTAAAACTGAAAAGGCCGGCCCCGGGGGATGGGGTCCCCAGGGACATAATTGGCCTGAGGAGGGAGGCCACACGGCCCCCCTCCACATAACATTTTTTTAAATAAAAAAGTATGCCATGCCCCGGGGGATGGGATCCCCGGGGCCGAAATTGGCCTCGGGAGGGGGCCTCGCGGCCCCTTTCCTGTTTTTTTTTTTTTATAAATAGGGGTCAGGCACTGGGGATGGGGTTCTCAGGGCCCGAAAATGTAAAAGAAGGGGGGCCACACAGCCCTCCTTGTAAAAATAAAATACATTTAAAAAAGGAATCTTGCCGGAGGCCACACCCCCTTTCTCCACCACTCTACAAACGCGTTGTTAGATAAGGAATTAATTCCCCTGGAATACTGAGGGTCCCTGGGGGCCAACTAGCTCACCAGGTACCTCCAAAATGTGCCACAGAGCTGGGTTGCAGAGAGGTGGTCCGAGGCCATGTCCCTTTTTACACCACTCTGCAAACACACTTCTTGGCACACTGTTGGTGGGGCTATGAGGTCTCTTGTGTCCTGAGGACCTCAGGACACAAGTGGACTTCATGCCCCGAGCAGCAGTGCGCCAAGAGGCGCGTTTGCAGAGTGGTGTAAAAAGGGGGCATGGCCTCGGACCACCTCTCTGCAATCCAGCTCTGTGGTGCATACTGGAGGTACCTGGTGGGCTAGTTGGCACCCAGGGACCCTCAGTATGCAAGGGGAATTAATTCCCCAACTAACAACGTGCCAGGGGCGAGTTTGCAGAGTGGTGGAGAAAGGGGGCGTGGTCTTTGTCTACCTCTCAGCAATCCCACTGTGTGGGGCTTACTGGAGATAAGAGGTAGGCTAGTGTGCCCCTAAAGGACCGCCAGCAGTGAAGGGGACTTCAATCCCCATACAAAAGCGCACCAGGGAGCGCGTTTGTAGAGTGGTGGGCAAAGCGGGCATGGCCTGGTACCAAGTACTTACCAGTGCTGCTGTGTGGGACTTACTGGAGGTAATAGATGGGGAAGTTGTCCCCAAAGGATGTCCTTGGGGACAAACTCCCCTCTTGTTACCTCCAGTAAGTCCCACACAGTGGGATTGCTAAAACGTCTTCAGAGGCCATGCCCCTCTTTCTCCACTGCTCTGCAAACACACCTCCTGGCAGAATACGGGATGGGGGATGAAGTCCAATTTAGTCCTGAGGGAGTTTGGGGACCAAGAAGCCCTCCTAGTACCTCCTGTAAGTCCTATGCAGCGGAATTCCTGAGCTCTGGTTGCAGGCCCAGCACCCTTTCTCTACCACTCTGCAAACATGACTACTACTTAAAGAAGCATCTTTCTGCACCTCTGACTTAAAGGTAGGTTCAATCCCCCTGCCCTATTATGTACTAGGACCTTACAGAGGAGGTCATGCTAATCACAGGGGTACCCCAACGCATAGTGTTCCCTAGTGTATGTAGGTGTTTTCACTGTATTCTAAGAGGCAGATTTACAAGCCTCTTGCGCCACTTTTGCGTCACTTTTCCCATGCTAAAAGTGACGCTAAAGTGGCGCAAGGGGCTTGTAAATCTGCCCCTAAGTGTCTTTTAGCATAGCACTGGCTCCAGGCCTGGTTAGTCAGAGTCAGTTACCACCAGTACCCGTCAGCAAAAAAAATGTTGGGGGCACAGGAGGACTTTCTGCTCCTCTGTTGGTTCTTTCTGCACATCTCTTGCTTCTTCCTGCACTTTTCTTCGTCTTTCTGGACTTCTGTTGCCTCTTTCTGCATTTATTTTGCTTCTTTCTGTGCCTTTGTTCCTCTTTCTTCACATGTCCTAGCTCTGTAGGCATAGTTAGAAATTAGTATTTAAAAAACCTTTGAAATTCTGTGAAAAAAACATAGGTTCCAGGGACGTTATAGTTAGTTGGACATTTCACTCGTACAAAACCAGCTAAATTCAGCCGTTATAGTTAGTTCAGCGAACTATAACTCGCACCCCCGCAATGTACTGCTGATGACATCACATATTACATCATTCATGACATGGTCATTGACATCACGGATGACATCTCAAATGACTTCACTGATGACATCATCCATGTGATAATCTGATGCACCTCCTCATACCCTAATATAACCTTTAACACCCACTCTGAAATACAGACTACCATTTTCAAAACCATAGACACACCAATACCAGTTACTACATATCCACTCACTGATTTCTAGGTCTACACACACATCCACTCATTGACCCATACAGTCACTCATACATGCAGTCACTCATCAATACAGCACTATCACATGCACTCATACACCTATATAGACACTCACACACTACCACTCACCCATACAGTTACTTACACACCTAGAGAGTCATGTAAAGAATCAATCACACTCCCATTTACTCACCTAAATAGTTATACACACACACCACCGTACCTATTCCTACAGATATTGACACATACTTACTCTCTTATACAATCGCTGACACAAGCACACACTCATCCATACAGCCACTATCACTCACTCTTCCATATAGTCATTTATATACTCCAACACTCACATATACTGCCTTTCACATATGTAGTTACTCACACATATACCACTGAGACATCCATTCACTCACCAACACAGCCATACACACACTCACTCACCCATACAGTCCTTAACAGACACACTCTTGAACCCATACACCCAGTGAATCACTCACTCACACATCTATGCACAAAGTCACCCACCCCCCACCCACCCACACAAACACTCAATCACCCCTATAGATACTCAGGCAACCAGTTAATAACCCATATAGACACTCATGTAGCTACTCACCAACCCATGCAGCAGCTTACACAACAGACACACTGATCCAGACATTCACACAGTTTAGTCACGAACCCATGCATTCAGTAAGACACATTTAATCACTCACTTATACAGTCACGCACCTACTAAATCCTCCATCCAGACACTTATATATCCACTCATTCTTCAATACACCTTGGCATATATATAAAAGATATTTAAACTTTATAGAAAAACACAGTCACTGGATTATGTAATCAGTGATGTCATTTGAGATGTCATCAGTGATGTCATCAGCGATGTCACAGACCATGTCATGAATGATGTAATATGTGACATCATCAGCAGTGCATTGCGGGGGCACGAGTTATAGTTAGCTGAACTAACTATAACAGCCGAATTTCTCTGGTTTTGTACGAGTGAAATGTCCAACTAACTATAACGTGCCTGAAACCTATGTTTTTTTCAGTGAATTTCAAAGTTTTTTTAAATGCTAATTTCTAACTATAACGTCTCTAAAACCTATGTTTTTTTCAGTGAATATATATATATATATAAAATATATATATATATACTCACCAAAACAGGCATTTTCTGCAACTTATCCATAGACAGTTGTCATAACATGGAAATGTGTATTGTGGGGTGTACAAATGTTGTGCACGACCCCGCTGTTTAGATTTTGCAGCCTGGCACAATGTTTACTGTCAAACTTAAATGAAACTTTTTTGGTGTGAGCATGGTGGCTCACATCATCTGCATGCAACTCTTTGTAAATAGGGTGCTGTGCAGCTTTTTATCATTTGCAAAATACTGCTCAGTAGATTTTCACACAGCACTGCATGCCTGACTTTCAGTAAATCTGATCCAAAGTTACCACCAACTTCTTTTAGGCCTCACCATCTCTCCTATCCTACTGGCTAGTTGGTTTCCAAAAACATTCAATGGTTTGGTGATTTAAAGATTAAATTATGAAGCTTCTCTCACGTTCTCATGCTCCTTATTAGAGGTCCAGAATTCTGCTGACATATTTATCTTCCAACTGAGAAAGAAAGACCATCCACATGATAGCCATTACACAGAATACCCCGGGTCTCAAAGATTAAGGGTCCGATTTATATCTCAGCGTGTGGCCCGTTTCTCCACCAGGACGATGGAGTAAATTAATCCATTGTCCTGACAGAGGTGTACGCAGCCCGGTTCAGAAATATTTGCAGACCCAGCAACCATCTCTATCATTGGCAGAAACCGCCGTCATAGCGGTTCCTTTCCATGCATTGACACTTGGATGAACAGCTCTGTCAACATTATAGAGCTGTACGGCAAATGTACAATATTTTCAAAAAGAAAATCCCACAATGGGATTTTCTTTTTGAAAACAAAAAAATGCCCCCCCCCCTCTCCATGGGAGGATTCTCTCTTGGTGAAGGGTGCATTGAGCACTTATTAATGCCCCTTACAAGCAGATTTTTCCTGGTGGTGACGGGGAATGAAAATTGGCTTTATTCCCACCCATCTAAATTAGGTAGACACACATACAGCCAAACCTCAGACGGCACATATTCTGTCGAGCTGTCAAAGGGGTTAGACCATGGCAGGGACGGAATTGTCTCAACTGTTGTCAAACCTATGGCCTGTCCACTTCTAACTCTGGTGGGCGGAATATAATGTTGGCGTGGTGGGAACTCGGCCGCCCTTGCAACGTAAGTCCCTCTTCGCTGACATTTAAATCAGGCCCTAAGTTCGAAAGTATGTTGTCTTTGACAGCAATCCCTATTGATTTTTGATATCCATGGGACCTTGAGGCATATTACAATGCACAGCATAATAAGTAATTTTGTCCATGGTGCGCTCTAAAATCATGATGCCATACTCCGATGAAAAACGCGGAGAGGCAGATTTGCATTAGGGTGGGTCTACTGAAGCACAATGTCACGAGGAGCCAAATTCGAGACTATTCCACTATCATCAGAGAAAATATCTTTTTCATGAAAGAAGTATTACTTCTTCAAATAGAAAATGCTATTTATCCAAAAGTTAATACTCTACCTATATAGAGAACCACTATGTTACCTATTCTGCAAACACAGTCTATATCGGGCTCTGGAAAGATAGCCCAGAGCTACAACTATCCTGTTCCCTCACTGCTCTGACACCACCAGAAAAGGTTACAAATCTTGAAAATTACAATCAAACAGACTCTCAAAGAATGATTTATTAGGATCTGTGGGCAAAATTATTTCTTAAACCACCACTCACATATGGATAGGGAGCCATGTCACCACCTATCTGGGTGGGCATATTGTGATCCACTAAAAAGTCGTTCTCAACCATCCATGCATTAATGAATCATGACACATATTCCACCAATAGTTATGAGTATGTCTGGCAACACATGTCTCTTATTGTATGACTGAAAGGTGTATTTAGCCAGGAGACAATGAGATGAGTAGCAGGAAACTAGTCCAGATAATACTGCACTTTCAAATCTACTAACTCAGAACAGGCAGTGGGCAGATTAACCACTAGAGCTAAGACATGTATTCATTTCATATGTTATCAATAGTAGAATTAAAATAATTGATTTTCTTCTGGCAGTTCATTGTTAATAGCAAGCTGATTGAATACAATTACATAGGTTAAAAGTAGGCCGGGTGAAATTTCAATGGATAATAACAAATAAATGCTGTCATCTTCCATCGTATGGTGGGGTGCCAAGTACCTACAGGACTGTTTGCAGCATGCATGTCGGGGAGCAGTGAATCATATCTCCTTTCCTGCATACCAACACAGAGCAACACCAATATTCAAAGCTGTCTGTTGTTATAGTCATGTGTGATGCCACAAATAATTTCTGGGTTTTTCAACAAGTTCCAGAACACAACATGAGATTCATTAAAAAGTAAGGAACGTCCGACAATTGACATAGATCCATTGGCAGCTATTAATAGCCACACTATTGTTCAATCTGTGTGTAGGCATGACAAAAGTGTAGAAAAAAATCTAGCAATAGTCTGAAAGCACCAGGTTTTAAGTGTTTCAAAATGCATAGGCATAAACTAACCTGGAATGGAAATCTTGCATAAGGTACCACATTGTGGGAAGAGGTGACCAGCAGTCTTCAGGTATTTCAATATTTAGAATGGACAAGGTGAATCGCCCCCAACTGTACACATGCACATGCTTCTTAAACAGTATTTGACTAATCTGAGATATTGTTCTGGCTAGCCAATCCATTCCCCCACACAGAGTTGTAACTGGGCCTCGAAAGCATGCAATTATAACTGTAAATAGTACAACACAGTGAGTTGGAGAAGGGGATATTGTTGAAAGACAATGGTAACAGGGTGGACACGTTAAGCTTCTTGTAATATTGCTCTAAACGTTCTTGAAAGAGCTGAGACAATGCTGGTATGTAGATGTTTGTTTGATAGGATTACTATGGGAGTAGTACTACTTGTAAACACCTGAGGAACCACCAACAATACCACTGATGTTAGGAATAGCTAGTGCCACAACATAACCAACATGATCGATTCATAAATTTACAACTCACAGAAAGGCTCACAAGACTTGCAGTGGTGGTGTCAAGGTTTTTGTTGATGGGATAGAAGTGCTGGTTCATTGATTTTGGTAGACCAATGTGCACTTGCTCCAAACAGTCCTGGGTGCTTTCCAGTAATTAGAGAGGTACTAAAATTTATACTAGAGCAAGCTTATCTCCAATGTACTCATGAGCATCTTTAGTCAGAGTTCCCAAGTAGCTTGTTAAGCCACTTGATGGCAGAAGGAAGGATCTGATATAGTCCAGTGCCATTCCTATCACGTCTACCCACTTGTAGGTGTAGTGTATGATAAGCATCTGGTAGTTGCTTCCGTCATATGCAACTGTTAGTCCAAGGATGATAAGTGCTGTCTGAAGATCTTCCTAGATGGTAGTGAGGAGGCTTTCAAGACATTCATCAGTACAGATGCTGTCTTTGTGTGAGTCTGGAGGCCAACTGAGAGATAGCATGAAGAATGACACTTACTTGCACATAGTCTTGAAATACATTGTTTAGAGTCTTTGAACAATCATGGCCGGCAACTCAGGATCATCACAGTTAGATAACTCTGATTGATTGATTGATCATCTTGACTGCAGTATCCTACGTATCATGGGCCAAAATGGGAAATCACAAGCAGCAGCAGAGAACTAGCTACCACTATTCCTGAACCTGATGACCTGCCACATCCGATGGGATTCAAAAACCTCAACTCCTATCAAGGCATTGATCAGTGGCAGATAGATTCTTGTAAGATTCCCAAGACAAGGGCTGAGGGAGATTTGCAAATTGCCACTGGCCATTGTTAAAGGAGGATTGGTAGTTTTGAGCTGCGTTTCTCTGAATCAGGAAATTTTCAACAGATGAAAATTCCCCCTTGTAACTTACCCTTGTGAATAGCCCCGTTCATTTTCTATAATTTTATCCATACAGTCAGTCTATGTCACGTTTAGTGGTTTGCAAAAGCACTATATAAGTCTAAATAAATGAAATCTAATGCAATGAATTTCAGGTCAATGACATGCAGTTGTGTCTGCTGCCTTGTTTCTCTTGGTTGGTTTGGTAGAAGCACATTCTTTGTTTTGTGACAGATTCCAGAGATAAATAAAACCGCTCATGTGTCCAGTATCACCTAGACAGTCCCTGGTGTTTGAAATGATCATATGTCTGCTGTCAAGACCTAGTAAGATGCCAGGTTGATGAGGTTGAACTACCAGCAACATGCATGCCAATACTGAAATCAACAATTTGTAAACAATTTACTTCTTCAAACCACACCTGTCACTCATTGTGATTGAAAAGAAATAGTTTATTTTATTTTTAGTAAATTCAAAGGAAAGAGTTTAAAACTTGATTTTACAATTCGCGACCAAACTATTTTTTAGTTCAGATCTATTCAATGATTAGGTAGACCACAAACATCTCTATAAACACGTGATAAATTACATGATATTTGTGCATCATAAATTTTTGACAAAAATCACATAGAATACAAAAGGGTTCCACATTCATTGAGAAAATAAGGATGACATACACATAAAAAATCAACACAAACAACATGAAAAAGGCACCCCAGAGGGGTTGTGATGTTTGTTTCAAGAATACCTATTGTCTTTTTTCTACAACCCACGTCTGGGCAGAGACCAAACAGTGTAGTATCCAGTTTAACCTAGGTATGCAGTTCATGGATTGCCAATTATTTTAAGAACATTGATGTGAAAAAGGAGGTTAAACTGCTACTAATTACATGTTCACTTGTTTGGTCATGAAACGAGGTCTACGCGTTTCGAATTCCTGAATTCCTTTTGGGGGGTTCTCTTCAGGACCGGGAACCGAAACGAAGTTATTTAGCTTGAAGAAGATTAACCAGTTTCTACTCCAACCATGGATCTCTTTGTTGTTACATGTTGTAAAAGCTTTAATTTCTAATCTTTGATTCCACTCTATTCTGTAGAAGTAGCAAATTTGAGGAATTGATTTGTTGGAACTGAAAATGTTTGAAGATTTTTAGCCAGCGTGGTCCAATGCTGATTCTTTGTTTGGAAGCCGTAATTTGCATACTTTGTTGCACAACTGTTGGAAGGGGGACCGTCCTCGTTTCTCGGACTCCTTCAGAAGAAGAGGTTGGGCATGCTGGCAATTGCCAAATGGGTGCAACATGTTTTTGTGCTCTTGACAAGAGAGTGCAGTATTTTCTCTGCTCTTTGTATCCAGTTTCATTCTTGCTGACATCAGGACCGGACTGGCCGTAGAAGGCACCGGACGTTTCCCTGGTGGGCCGGAAGGGTGGGGGCCAGTTTTGGATCGGTGGGGGCTGTTTTTGTTAATGGGGGCCGGTTATGCAGCAGTGCTGCAAAATCGGCTCCTTGTAACAAAAGCACAGCAGCAGTGTTCCCACCAGCCCACCCGCGGTGTACTAATTCAGCAGAGGTGCCTTTAGGACGATGTGTCCCTTTTTAAAAAAAATGTTTGTTGTGTGTTTGAACAGTGTAGTCAAAGCATACAAAGTGCATGTGGATCAATAGCACTATGCAAATGGTCAAAGGACAAGGGTTGCAGGATTATAAAATACAGTATTTTCTGACGGTGTTGAATTATGTTGCATTTTTAATATTGTGTACTGACTATCAGTCATCACGCTGACGTATGATCTGATTTGCAAGACACACCACCTTTTTGATGAAAATTTGTTTGTGGATGGGGCCTGCTTGTGGGCCCACTTTCACACCTTGCAGGTTTCTTATGCTGTTTGCACAGCACACAAATTAATGGAGGGTACACGTTTGACAAGTGCTGCATTACAAAACATATTAAAGTTAATATTTACACTGCTAACAGATCATTTTGGGGCAATTCAAGGTTTTCTCACAAAGTCTAGCATGCACTACATATGTGTGACCTTCTGCAAGCTCTGTTGTTACCATGTAAGACTACCATCAGGAAGTATGTTGCACATAATTTATCAAATGATTATGTGCCACTATGCAATGCATTTGCTACCTGCAAAACAAAAGGACTTGCAACTAAAAGATGTTTTTTTAATTGCTCATAACAATACCACAGTAAATTGAATGTGAAACGCTTGGTAAATTTTTTGAACCACAAAATGTGCAGCAAGAAGTACATTTTTGCTCCCAGGGTTGATATGTACAAGCAGGGGAGGGGTATATGGGTAGACCCAGAGCTTAATTTGTAAATAATTAGGTGCCATGGCCCCCATCAGGAGGCCACTGAGCATACGCCACCCATAGCCCCTGCCAGAACTGCCAATGACAGTACCAAACCAGCTACTAACCATCACACACCTACAAGTGTGACAATTCAGAATATTCCAGGCCGCCAAAGCTATAAGATTAGCATGGGCGGTAGGTAGTAGTCATTTTGAACGTATATTGAATTAGGGAACAACTGTTGTTCTGCTCACTCTAAATCAGACAAACAGCCCACCATGTGACAGACTGTCATAAATGTTGTTGCTGCCAATTCGGTGCCGAAGCCGAGCACCAGAAACCACCAGCTCAAATTAAGCACTGGGTAGGCCCAAACGTGTAATGATGTTTACTAATGGCTCTGCTTCCATCAGTGACTCTTTTATTTCATGGCCCCTGCATAAGCTGAGAGACTGCTTGCTTGAAAGATTGCAAAATAATGTTATTGGCATTTTATCAAAAAACTCAAATATGTACTGGTGATTGTTTCCACATGAACAGAAGCAAGCTGTTATGCCTTAATTGTTGCTAAAGGCCTTTTGAAAGGACTGACTCAGTGCTTTGGGGTTCCAAGGCTCCTCAGCTCTGACAACAAATTTGCATTTGCTTCCCAAATATTAAGGTGTCTGCAAAGGGCTAGGGTGATGCAGAAACTCTACCGTACCTATCACAAACAAGTACGGGGTGCAGTGGAAAGGAGGAACGATTTGGTATCCCAATATTGCAAGAAATGACTAGAGATATTGTTCTCTTATCATCGATAGATACTGCAGGCCTTACCTGATCCATCCGTATTTACAGGACACATATTACACGTAGATGATTGGGCGTATGCGAAGGGCCACACCAGACGGCATTGCCTTCAACTTCAGTGGAAGGGTCTGTTAGACCTGGTACCATTGGCGTGAGTCTCCCTTCCATTTTATTACTGATTGCCTCCTCTGTTTTTGATATGTTTTGCTGGTTTAGATGCTTTGGGCCCTGTGCCACTGCTATTCAGTGCCACAGTGCAAGTGCTCCCTATGTTAAATTAATGTTTTGATTAGTGACTCCACGATTGAGTTCTTTTATTTACTCGTCAGACCCTAGTACAGTGCACCATGGGTGCCCCAGGCTTGTAAATCAAATGCTGCTGGTGGGGCTTGCAGCACTGGTCGTGCCACCCACGGAAGCAGCCTGTAAAGTGCGTCTCAGGCCTGCCATTGCAGAGCCTGTGTGCAGTCTAGTACTGCCCTGCTGACTTGGTAAGTGCACCCGCTTGCCAGTCCCTAAACCTTCCCTTTTCTTCATATCAGGCACCCCTGAGGTAGGCCCAAGGGCAAGGTGCATTATAAGTATAAGGTAGGACATGCCCTGATATGTGTGGCATGTCCTTATAGTGAATTACAGCCATTTTCGTTTTTCACTATTGCAAGGCTACCAGTCCCCATAGGCCAGAATGGGCAGTTTGATTATAACATCTTATAATCCTAACTGACCCAGGGAACATTGTGGAAATTCGAGTTTAGTATGCTTGAACTCAGAATGATAAAATACATATTTTAGTAAAGTTAGTTTTAACATTCTGTGTTTGAAAATACCACTTTTAGAAAGTAGGTATTTTCTTACCTAACCATCCAGCCTGCCTCTGCTAGCTTGTGTATTGTGTGTCTGGTTTTGTGAGTGACAGGGGCTGGGGTTTCCAGGAGACAGGGTGAGTCAGCACAGGGCTGAATAGACCTATCTGCATGTAGAGTGGTCGGAGGAGTAGCACCTGGGTCTGAATAGGCCTGTGCCTGCCTTTCACAGTGCTTGCTCCACCCCCTGTGGTGTGTCTGAGGACCCTGGCCCACTCTGCCAAAGGAAAGAAGGAGTCCTGTAAAAAAAAGTGCTCCAGGACTGCACATAACTGGTTTGGACTAGGTACAGGCTCCTCTGCCTTCAGAGGACAAATGATTTAGTGGTATA
Source organism: Triturus cristatus (assembly GCF_964204655.1). Classification (NCBI taxonomy): domain Eukaryota; kingdom Metazoa; phylum Chordata; class Amphibia; order Caudata; family Salamandridae; genus Triturus; species Triturus cristatus. The sequence continues at coordinate 1,045,107,849 of NC_140594.1, forward strand.
AATATGGGGACCCAGACCCCAAGACTTTAGATCACTTCTGGAACAACAAGACACACCTCTGCCAAGGAGAAGAACCAAGGTAGCTGTAGGAGTTGGACTGCCCCCCTGCCAGTGTGATGTGTTGCTGGGTTGGCCTACAGTGGTGTCTTCAGTGCCAAGGAGAGGAGAAGGCACTTCTAAAGAACATTCCTCATCTTGCAAAATTTGACTCCAAGGGCTTGAACGTGTGCTTGCCTCCTGCTGAAGTCTTAGGGACAAAAGACTTCACCACCAGCTCCCCTCTGAATTTCCTTGCTAGGAATTCTGTCTGCAGAAACCTGTGTGTCGCTGGGAGCTGGAAGCGCGACTCAACGAGAAGAAGCATGTTGCAGTCACAGCTGTTGCTGTCGCATCGCCGGCGAAGTGTGTCGCCACCGCAGAGGTCGCCGCCACATCACCAGAGAAGCGGGCCTTCGTCAAAGCTGTTACCCGACGCATCACCGGAGAAGCGTGTCACCACCGCTGTGGTCGCCGTCGCATCACCGGAGAAGCGTGTCGCAGGGCCTGTCGCGGCTCCAAAGTTACAGAGTTTGCCGCACGGCCGCCGGGCGCGCATGCATCGTCTCCACGTCGTCTCATCAAGGGCACCATCTTATCGCATCGCACCGGATTGTCGCATTGCATCGAGGCGCCATCTTGTCGCATCGTAACCGGAACGCAGTACGAGAATCAACGCACCACCTCCTCTCCGGTAAGGACCAAGACGCATCCCCTACTCTGCGCAAGCATTGAGGCACGACGCGTCGTCTTCCCCGAAGCAAGGAACCGACGCATCTCCATCCCTGCGAACCTTTTGTTTGTTTTGCGTTACGCATCCAGGTACTTTTGTGAGAACTGTGTCGCATTTATCATCAACTTGAACTAAGTGACTTCTACCATCTTTAAGTCTATTTTGAGTACAGTATTGTGGATTTTTGTCGTTTGTGGTCTTGTGTTAAGTCTATATAAAGAATACTTATTCTTATTAAACTTGTGTGGTGTCCATCAGTAGTGTTTTCACTGTATTACTGTATGTGTTCACAAATGTTTAACACACTGCCTCTGAGATAAGCCTGTCTGCTCGTGCCAAGCTACCAAGGGGGTGAGCAGGGGTTATCCAGTAGTGTAATCCCCTTTCCCTGACTTAGGAGCAAGGGTCCCTATTTGGTCAAAGGTACCTACCTCTGCCAACCAGAGACCTCCAGTTCTAACAGGGTCCATCACAGGAACTGGCAACTGACATTGCAATATAATGAGCCAAACTGAGTTCATGAGTGCAAGGCTCTCACACCAAGAGAGAAATTCTGCCAGAGCAGCAGCAGAGTATCATCTGCTCTAAAGAGGAGTTACCTGCCTCTTTACCCACAACAACAGGCTTTGACTTAAGGTTGAGAAAGCGTACTAGTCTGCAATCAACGTGCAGATAAGATCGCAAATGGGAGCGCACATGCAAGTACTAACGACCCCTGCGTGTGAAATGGCTGAAACCTTTTGCAAGAAACACTAGGAAGCAGGGGCAGCTCCTCCGCAATGGCAGAGACGCATCACCCCACTGGCAGAACCAGCAGTTAAAAAATAAAATAAAATGTGATTATCGTTTTATTTTTAAGCAGCTGGCTCAGACAGCATGTGCAGGAAGGGGCGGGAACAGGGCATGGGAGGAGGTAGGAGGAATGCTATGTGCACTTTCTTAGTGCCCATGTGCACTTAGGTTTCTCCAGCCTGGCTGCATTGAGCAGCCAGGCTGGAGAAACCCCACAGACTCCCTGGTCTGAGCAGGGTGTCTTTCAAGCCTGCTTAGGCCAATCCCCGGGGCTTCGACAGGGTGTCTGATGCAATCCTAGTGCTTGCTGGGACACAGAAGAGGAAACACCCGGCGGGAGGCGGCCATCAACCTAAGGTACCTTTTTTATTTGTTATTGTTTTCTTCCCCTCGCGATCCCCCTCACACACGCTCCCACGCACCCCCCTCCCATGTGCCCCTCTCCCATGTGCCCCCCTCTCCTGCCCCACTACCTTTTGTATGTGGTGGCCGCCACTGCTAGGAAGTGGCACTGAGCAATACTGACTGTGTTGCTCATCGTTTTCAAAGAACACATCAAAATTCTGGAGATTGTTGTAAAGGAAGGAACTGTGAATGATTTAAAATCAATAAATGGTATCTCTGCTACCATGGCCACAGAAGAGGGATGGACCAAATTAGAACATGTACGTGAAGGAACCTATTCGGTTGGGTTATTGAAGAGATAGGCCACAATTGTAAATAAAACAAGTTATTATGTTTCCACACATCTCCCGCACCAAAGACAATGTGGCTTATCTTGTAGCGCCATTTACAAAAGCTGTGCTTTTACAAAGGAATGTTTTATGAGGGAGGGTATTACAACATAAGAATAGAAACATTAACATTCTATGATTAGATGTGGAATACCCAGAAGACAAATTCCACTTCCTGTATCATCAGAGGGCTAAGGCAGGAATGATGTACCCCAATAGCCTAGTATGAAAGGGTTCCAGAGGAAAGAACTTAAGAATTATAGTTCACGGTTGTCAAGAGATGAACAAGTTATCCCAGTCTGAGAATAGAAGATTGAATAGTTACAACATTATGCATCCAAGCTGTACCATTCATTGTGCATTTTCCTTGTTGTTAATAGGAACAATACCACAACATAATGCCAGGTCATTTACATTTTGTTACAACAAATGAGGAAGATACCTCAGTACAGCACCATATACATGGGAAATAGAACTTGTAAGAATAGATTGACGCGCATCCGATTGGGATTGTTGGGGACAGTACAGAACCTACTCCACAGGTATAGGAATTCAAGGTAGTGTTCTTTGCATGTGACAGTCAAATTAATTCCATCTGCCCCAAGAGGGAGAGGTGGTATGGGAGATGTTACCTATCCTTTGTTATGTCTTGATTGCATGCCAGGTAATTACCAGAAAGGAAACTGAGATTAACTGGGTAATTTTGGGGAAATTGTTGAGTGCTTTCCCCTATGTTTTATCCCAATATATTTTTCAGTATCCCAGATGTGTAGATCCTGCAGCCATTCGGACAATATGTAGAAATTAATTTGATTTAGCAGAACCTACCCTTAAGCAGGAAGACAGCTGAGGTTGATTACATTATATTATTATGAGCCAGAGGAGGGGTTGTGGAAAGCCATCTTTTTTCAGGTTCTAGATTTTGACACTGAATAAAGAACGTGCAGAAGGTCTGAAGGCCTGATGACTTGTGCTGAGCTTGCAGTGACCGTGAAGACCTTGAAAAATAAAGGTTGTCTTGGAGCGATGAGTGTACTGCCGCTTTGCTTTGGCGGCAGAATATTTCATAAGCCAATATCCAAATATACCTAAATGCCTGATGTTGATTAATGATTGGATAAATGTTTAGAATGTCCCAATGCCGGGTAACGCCTGATTGGCTGTTATGCCTACAATATGTATTAAAGGTATAAAAACCCACATGAATCATTGTACTTAAAAGTTAGCCTACTGTGGAGGCTGCCCTCACACAAATGCATAAATATTACAGTACTACTTTAAACTTTACTGCATACTTATTATTGTTTTATTTATTATCAGGCTTCTGTACAATCATCATCACCATTGTCTGGGACCAGAAGAGAAGGTCTTCAGAGCTATAGACTATGTGTGAGTCAGAGCAGACAGCAGTCCAAGTTGCCAAAGACAAATCTACCAGTTCTTACACTTACATGGAGGCTCCTTTACTATCCTGGGTGCAAACTGTACAATTCTTGGACAGTGTGTGGGGGGGAGGGTAGGCTCCTCAGGTTGTGAGTTTTTGTGGGAATTTAAAGTCTATTTAGAGATCTAGACGAGAACAGAGCTGTCTTGAGTTTCTTTCGTCCTATGAGCCAATGTGAAAAGTCAGCCATATTATTTATTGGGACGTAAGTTCTCATACACAGCAGTGAAAATCACAGCATAAAGACTTCAGTTTAAAAACAAATGTAAATGCTTTGAGAGTACTACCCTGCGGAAGAAATCTGGCAACAATTAATACACCTATTAGCAACAATTTGATACAAAGTTATTCTCACTGTGGCCATTCTTGCACCTCTTCCTACCTCTCCTGTGTGGTTTAGCCTTCCAAGAAGACAGGAAACATGACTCAGGTATACTAAGGGTTGCTTGGGCACTCGCGCGGCGCTGCGTACTTTTGCGCTGCATGCACAAGTTATACGAGGGCAAAGGAAATTGATACAATGCTTTGTGCTACTTTGCGTCACAGGAGCACCTGTGCAAAATCTTAGTAAAAAAAAACATGTTCTGCCTTTGACCCATTCTTGTGTTAAAATCTTGCTTGGCCTTTACACCCAACCTACATTGAAGAGGGAGGAACTGGAGGATAACAATGTTGGGTTGCAATAAACTGCAACTGAGATTATTATTGGTGAGGCTGTGCTACAAGAGAGGGGCTAGCAAGCAGTAAAGAAATGTCTCCCACAATGCAAATGGCCTCCTCTAATTGGCTATGTGTCCTATGCGGTGGATCTACTTTGGAAGGTCTTAATGTGAACCGGATGAAAACCTGAGGCCAGTATGGAATCCAGACTCTCGCCCTTTCTCTCAGGATGAATGGCATTTGGTGCAGATAGACTTCACGGCTTTATTTATTGCTTCACGTAAGCCAAGAGGAGAGGCCCAGCCTAGAATGAGATGCCCCACCAGGGGGTAATGTGTTTCTCAGATTAAAATCTAGCAAAACGAACGCAGGGCTGTCAGTGTTATAAAGTGCCAGGAATCAGGGACTAGAACGCAAATAAAAACAGACGAGCCTATTTACGAGCTGGTTTGTGTCGCTCTTGCACCTCGCAACATAGTGCAAGAGCTATGCCAACCTTATGTCAGATTTATGAAGCCAGGCAAGGCTACTTTGCGTGGCCTTGAGTGCCTCCATAAATCTGGAGTGAGGCAATGCAGTGCAAATCGTTGCCTTGCCTTACTCTGCCCTGGGAAGGTATTCCATGGGTGTCGCGTGGGTCTTCCCACACAACTTCCATGGTTTTTGATGAATTGCCAGATTTACCAGAACTGGTAAAACTGGGAATGCACCAAAAAGATACGCCTTCCGAGGAGAGGTATAATGAGGAGATATCTTTATTTCTCCTTGTTAATTCTCTGCAGCATACATAAAGGAATTTGCCTCTCAGGATTGTTTTTGTGCAGGAAGGTGCCCCTTCCTGCACAAAAACAATCCTGCATGCAGCACAGGCACCCTTGCCCTATAGTTCAAGGGTGTCTGCGTTGAAGCTAAGCTTCCAAAAGGGCTCGAGTGCAGAGGAAAAGGCAGAAATGTTCCGCATTGCCCTAAATATGGTGCATTCCTGCCCTTTCCCTGTAATGCAGTGCAGCGCAGCAAGGTGACTTACTTCGGTGCGTGACATTTCATGAATAGGCCCCTGAGATCCCAAGAAGGACCAATTTGTTTGAATGCATCAATAAATGCCAATGACTTTGTAATGTATAATATAAGAAGACAAACAAAGCATTTGCTACTCAATAAAGTGTTCAGTGCTCAGGTGATCACACAGTGAAAACATTAAAAGCAATACAGTGTGTATATTAAAAAGGCCAATGGAACAATAACAGTTCTAAACACTGCAATCAAAATTAACATGACAGCAAAAGGAATAATTCAAAACAAGTTTCCAATTGTCCATACGCCGATGGCGTTTCTACCCTTATGGGTTATTGAGTCATCCTCAGAACAGAAAAAAAATAGATGAGGGGAGGAGCCATGAGTTATAAAACTGGCTACATAAAGTTACAAAATTGTCCTAGCAGCATATATCAATTTAATCTATCAAAATGGGATGGGGTGGGGTGGGGGGGGAAGGGCTACTCACTGATTCACAGAGCAGAGTCAACGTGAAACAAAAATGAAATACTCAGTGAATTGGGTGGTGAATAGTGAAAGTGCACCGTCACTGTGAAGCAATGGAGAAAAAGACTTAAAAATAAGATTCCAGAATGGAACTGGAAATCAAGTGAATAAATCTGTCAGGGTACAAAAATGATGGCTGATTAAAAAATACAATAATTGCCAAGGAATAGCAATCACCAACCAGCAATAATAAACATTAAAGGGCCCAATTACGGTGCAGTTAGGAAATCTTTCCGGTCGAATCGGTTTGGAAATGGTTTCCAACTGACTCGGATCGGGAGAGTCCAATCGACCGAGTATGATGCATCCGGATGCTTCCCGATACGATTTGGTTGTACTCCCATTGACTTTTATGGGAGCCTATGTTCCTAACTGCATCGTCATCTGGCTCTCGGTCGGGAAAACACGTTTCCGATCCGATTTAGAAGGATCAAATGCCGTTAGGAGGCCTTCCTAACTGCATCGTAATCAGGCCCTATGTGGGAATGCTTTCCTAACTGCATCGTAATCGGGCCCATAGTAGTTATCTTTAACTCATGGTGTAAGCCCTTCAACTAGGACCCATTCTCCCTAAAATCTTCCTGCTTACCCTCAGCCTGCCCACTTTGGCGCAGTCTGTCTGTTCTCGCTCAAGTCTACCCTTATTGCCACCAGTACACCTCTTCTCCCCTGAAGTCTGTCACTTTTCTCTCACCTTTCTGCTCGATTTCTTCAGCCTGCCTTTTCTCTCCATGAGTCCGCCCTAATTCCCCACCTGCCATTCTGCCCTTAGTTTACATGTTACCCTAAATCTCTCCACTCTTCTGCCGTTTCTTCCCTCTGTCCCCTCAGCACACCCGCTTCCCCAAGTTTACTGTTCGCCCTCGTGAGTCTGTCCTCTTACCCCTCAGCTTCCCCCGGTCTGCGTCTCTCCTTCTGAGTCTGCGCACTTTTCGCAGTCTTCCAGTTCTCCCCAAGGATTCTTCCCACTTTCCCACTTTCCCCTGCCCCTGCCCCCTTTCCTCCAGTCTGTGAGTTTTCCTTTCCCCTCTAGTCTTCCCGTTTTCCTATCAGCCTACCTGCTTTCTGTGGGACTGTCCATGTCATCCCTCTTCACCCTGCCTCCTGTCCAGCTAGCCTGCCCTTCTTCTGAATTTGACCCTCCCCCCCCCCCCCCCCCCCAATCTCCGGCCCACTGTTCCCTTGGGCTGCCATTTCCTTTGAGTCCATCAGTAGGTTCCCCAGACTTACCCCTCCCCACATCTCTCTCTGTTGCCCAAAGACTGTTTGTTCTGTCTCGCAGTCTCAGCTCTGCCCCAGGCTGTCCACTTTAATTCCAGTCTGTCCCTTTGTCGCCCCGCATCTCTGCTTTCCCCTAACCTGTCTACTCTCCATACTCTCTTCGCTCTTGCACTGTCTAGCCTATTCACTCCCCAGTGTCTCTGCTATCTTTTTCAGTCTCTCTCTTCATTCCTGCATGCCCATTCTCTCCCCTGCCACCAGCAGTCTGCGCTCTCTCCTCAAAGCCTCTCTCCTATTGTTGCTCTCTTCCTAACAGATTCTTCACTCCCCCCGATCACCAGTGGCCTGCTCTCTCCTCCCTCAGCCAGCTGCCTCTATCTCACCACTTGCCACAACTGATCTCCCACCTGCCCCCTCACTCTGTACATAAATGAATGAATGAATGAAAAGTTTTATAAAGCGCTTGTATGCCGAGGCGTCTTAGCGCTGGCTGTAATTTAACTAAACCAGAGGGAGAATTGTTAAGTATATGGATTTGATGCAAAAAGCCATGTTTTTAGAGATTTTCTGAACAATTGTCTATTGGTTTGACTTCTCAGATTAATTGACAATGAGTTCCACAGTTTGGGGACCAGATGGAAAAAACTTCTGCCACCCCATTTTACAGTATTCACCCTGGGAATAGCAAGTAGGGAGGCCGTCGATGACCTGAGGTTGCGTTGTGGGACATGCCATCTGATGTGCTTACTAAAATAGGCAGGTCCAGCCCCGTGAAGTGTCTTTTGCACAATGCACATTGACTTGAATTGGATCCTTGCCTGGACCGGGAGCCAGTGCAGATCTTGAATACTTTGGGATGCGGGACTGAATTTGGGAATTTTAAGCAGTAGTCATGAGGCTGCATTTTGTAATGATTGCAGCCTGCGTACAGTCCTCTTGTTTGTCCCTGAGTAGAGGGCGATGCAATATTAAATTTTTGATAGCACCAAAAGCAACAATGACTGTTCTCCTAAGTTCCATGGGAATGAAAGGTAAACATTTTCGTAGGATCTTCAGCGTAAAGAAGCATGATGATGTGATGCAGTTAGCCTGATCAGATAATGCTAAATGGTCATCTAAAGTGACACCAAGATTTTTTACCTTTTTAACTACCAATGGGCAAGGCCCGGCTGCCTCTGGCCACCAGAACGAGTTCCAGAAGGAAGTGTACTTGCCAAACAAAACCACTTCGGTTTTGTCAGTATGAAACTTTAAGCAGCTGTCCCGCACCTACTTAATATTATGAGCCATACAATCATTACATTTAATTGCCACGTCCTCAGCCTTAGAGTTTAGAGACACCACTCTTTGAGTGTCATCTGCATAACAAATGGCAGTAAAGCCGTGAGAGCGAATGAGTTTAGCCAATGGGGTAACATAGACATTGAAAAAGGTTAGGGATAGTGACGATCCCTGAGGCACATCTCTCTTCCTTTCCCTACGCTCTCTACTCTCCCTCCTACTTGCCCCTCCACTCTGTCCATTTCTTTTCCCTATGCTCTCTACTCCCAATCTCTCAGCTCTCCACCGGTGTGTCCTATTTCTTCCCAGTCAGTCTGTTCTCCATGTCAGCCTCTCAGCTCTTTCCCCAGTCTGTCTGCTCTCCTTCTAAGTCTCCCCACTCTTGGCAAGACTGTCCTCTCCTCCCCAGGCTGTCTGCTCTCTCTCTTTGTCTGTCAGTCAGTCTGGCAAACGAGTCAAATAGACACGTTCTTCTCTTTTCTTTCTGGTATTGTGGTTTTGAATTTAGAATTATGCAGAGGAAAACCAATGGAAATACAGAATTCAGTGACTTCTCAAACAGGCATGGAGCAATTTCCTATCTCTCCTCCACCTGCAAGCTTCCTCTTTCAGACAAAATCCAGAGATGTACCAAAGGTGCCATGGGCCCTGGAGCAAGGAAGCAAAATAGGCCCCCATCAACTGGCTGGACAGTAAAATAAAGCCATAATTTGTACGTCTTTAAAGGCCCTGGTCCTCTTTTCTGCTGCAATTGATGCACTAGTGACAGCCAGTACCACAAAAGTGGAAGCCAATACCCCCTTGGGAGGCTGGGACATCCACAATACAGAGAAAGAATTTCCCAAAGCAATCACTTGTAGAGCTATTCAGAGAAGCTAAATGAGTGAATCAAGATGAGAGTGCATTGAGCACCATGCCCTGTGGGGCATCCAATGAAGCAAAGCACAGAAGGTACAAATGTACAGGAAAATCAAAACTAGTGCACCTTGTCTCAAGTAACACATTTAATAACTTATGTATAATGTCGTTTCAATACTAAATTTCAATACTAAAAGAGAGAGGGCGTATATGAGCTGATGCACGAGGAGGCCATCTAAGCAAGACAACACAGCCAATCCCTGCCAGAATCAAGACACTGTGATGGCGAGCAAGAAGAATGAGGTCACCAGGCCAGAAAGAGGGCTCGAGGTTCTGCTTAAGTGAGCTACAGGAAGTAAAATCAGAGATGTCCTTTGCTCTATCTGGCACAGTGAAAGATATCCAAGCATTGGGTGATCAGGTCAATGAAAACGCAGAAAAGATATCCTCGGAAGGCAGATCATTGGAGAAGATGCAGGCACCTATGATCTTTTTTTCCCCCCTGCCCTCTGATCCCCCTTCACATGTGTCTACACACCGTCCAATTTTTACCTTACTTCACGTCTCAAAATACTTATCCTCTACTTTTTCTTATCCTTGTGCGGCCTTCCATTGTCTGTCAACGTCTAAACACTTTACTCACCATATGTACCGTATGATGACCATTATTGACATCATGTATACATTGTGATATGTCCTATGTTTTATTTCCAACACTGTAAATACTGCACGCACGGTCTTCCAAAAATACCGATGACTTTTCTAACCATGATTCTGTCACACTGTATATACCGCACATTTTTTGTCACATATATTGTGCAGCCCTGAGGAAGCCCCAGGCCGGATGGCCATGTAAAGGGGCGAAACATGTGTTGGCTGTAATTTGATGTCACTCACCCAAGAGAAAGTCTCAGTATCCCTGAAACTGCATAAATCACGTTTGCAAAAGAGTAAACTGCAGTCTGGAAATTTTTCCGCAAAAATCACAAATAACCAAAATTTGTCCTGACACTCCTTTGGAACCTATGATGATGGAGGTGAATGAAGTTAAACACAAGTATGACAATTTTGGGCATTGCACCCGCTGAGACAACATTAGGACTAGATATGTGAAAGAAGCAACAGAGAAAGAATACATAGGGGCATATGTATAAAGAAATGGGGGAGTGAGGCATAATCCATCATGGCCTAACGACCCACTCCGCGACTTCAGAAACGAAAGGCTGCACCATATGTACAAGGATATGGTGCATCCTTGCTTTTCCACCTGAGCCGGCGCTACACTTGGCAGTGTAGCACCAACTCGGGCACCCTTGCACCATAGTGCAAGGGTGTCTGCGCGCAGGGGAGGATTGTATATGTGTAGGAAGGTGTCCCTTCCTGCACATAAACAATCCTGAAATGCCATTATGTCACTTCTGTGTGTGCTGCTCAATGCAGCACACATGGAAGTTGCAAAATGTCTTTTTTTAAGGATTGTTTGTGTGCAGTAAGTGTCACTTTCCTACACAGAAACAGGCCAAGGCTTTTTGCTTTTTCCATGTGTGCTGCACAAGGCGGCACACATGGTAAAAGCAAAAATGAAGAGAAATGAAGCATTTCTCCTCCTTTCGCCAAGTTAGGACCAGGTTTTCCCTGGTCTTAATTTTGGCGCTGTCGCCTATTTACGCTGCCCTTGTAAATAGGGGGCAGAATCAAAATCAATGGGTGTTGTGGTGGAAGGCCCACCGCAACACCAACTGCCCACCCCGTTCACGCTAAGCATAGTGTGAAAGGGGGTCTTATTTACAAGCAGTGTTAAGCAATGTTTAGTGGCTGAACGCTGCCTTGTAAATAAGGCGACGCCCCTATCACCATGGAAACCTCATACACAGTGACGTTCCCCTGACGATTGGGGCTTGTACATATGCCCCATAGTGTCTGTATACCATTTTTCAACAAGTCTTAATTTGAGCTGGTTGTTTCTGGTGCTCGGCACCAGCACTTAATTAATTGCCAACACCGACACACATGACAGTCTACCGCATGGTGGCACTGTTTGTTGATTTAGCGATGAGCACAACAACAGTTGTGTATTAATTAAATATACATTAAAAGTGACTAATACCGGACAGCCAAGCTATTCTTATAGTTTTGGGGGCCTGAAATAGTAGGAGTTTGATGGTTAGTAATTGTGTTGGTACTGTCATTAGCAGCCCCTGGCAGGGGCAATGGGTGGTGCAAGCTGCAGTGGCCTCCTGATGAGGGCTCTGGCACTTAATATTTTACAAATTAAGCACTGGGCCTCATAGAGCAGGAGCACTAATGGACTTGCTGGGGACGCGTCAAAGAGACATCCTATCAAAACTATGCTCCTCAATAATAAAGTATTGAATACTCAGAAAAGCTGGGAGAAATGAATCAATAAACACCGAAGACAGTGATAGTCGACTACATCAAGACATCTATCAGAACCCATCTAATTAAATGTGTGGATGGATAGAATTCATAAAGGAACTGGGAAGGAAGCAACTCAGACCTGTTGGACATTCCCCCTTGCTCCTCCAGCTGAACAATACGCGTCTAACAAGATATAACAAAAATTGTAGGGCTGGCTGAATAGGAGAATGAAAAAACATAGGAGACATCACAAACTCCGGTCCTACATCTGGAAAGATAGAAGCACATTCGAGAGGAAGGAGATGCAACAGAAGCTCTCCCAATGAGTGATCCATTCGAGAGGACGCAGATGCAACTGAAGCTCTCCCAATGTGGAATCCATTCAAGAGGACGCAGATGCAACAGAAGTTCTCCCAATGGGTGATCCATTCGAAAGGACACAGATGCAACAGAAGCTCTCCCAAATGGGTGATCCATTCGAGAGGATGCAGATGCAACAGAAGCTCTCCCTATGGGTGATCCATTCGAGAGGACGCAGATGCAACAGAAGCTCTCCCAATGGGTGATCCATTCTAGAGATTGAAGATACAATAGAAGCTCTCTCAATGGGTGATCTATTCGAGAGGACGCAGATGCAACAGAAGCTCTCTCAATGGGTGATCCATTCTTGAGGACGCAGATGCAACAGAAGCTTTCCCAATGGGTGATCTATTCGAGAGGACGCAGATGCAACGGAAGCTCTCCCAATAGGTGTTCTATTCGAAAGGACGCAGATGCAACGGAAGCTCTCCCAATAGGTGTTCTATTCGAAAGGACGCAGATGCAACAGAAGCTCTCCCAATGGGTGATCTGGTAGATATGGACATTGTTGGTTGTCTTGTCTTTCTCTTTACCTTTCTTGATCTGAATTAAATAGATGACCTGAAGGTGGAAACAATGACAGTAGTTGGTTGGTCGGGAAGTTTCTTCTCCTCACTCATGGGTTATTGAGATATCATTGCCAACGTTTCATTGTACTTATTTTGATTGGTTCAGGTATCATGGCTGTAGGAGAACTCAGTCAGGTAAAGTTGAACTTAAACTCCTGAAAATCAAAGCTAGATTATCATGCCACATAATGGCATGGCACTGCGGGAGTGAGTGTAAGCGGAGTAGTCCATCTTATACAATATGATAGTGGAATGTTAGGAGGCTAAATTTCTCTGTGAAGCACCATAAGATAAGGAAGGCGCTCTTATCAGACTTGCCTAATACTATATGCATGCAGGATACACATCTTCCTAGGGACACAGCTGATGATGCATAAGTCCTACCCTATGCTAAATGGCCCGGAAGATTTACAGTGTCAATAATTTTCGTGCTTATTTACAAGCCCCTTGCGCTGCTAGTGCATCACTTTTTCCCATTTAAAAGTGATGCACTGGTGGCACAAGGGGCTTGTAAATAAGCCCCTGAATTTCGAACTCTCCAATGAAGCTGATTTAGGATAAGATGGTGTTAGACCTCATGTTGGTGAAAGATTTCAATACTCTGCAATCCCAGATATCGATAGACACCCATAAAATTGATATGTGTGTAATGGAACATCTCACTCGCTTATAAAGGCTTTCACAGAATTAAGCTTCATTGAATAGCATCTATTACCATGCATGCTAAAATCACGCTTGGCTCAGCAACGCAGTCAGTACCAAGACTGTGTTGTTACCACGAGTTCCATTACAAAGCAAGACATTACAACAAATTGCTTTGGGGAAGCACTGGACTTTGCAATAGTTTAAATTACTATTCCAACTCCAGTCAGTGTATCAGTAGCGAAGGTGTTGGACTTAAAATCTAACACCAGTCCAATACCACATTCCCTAAAGCAAGTCGATGTAATGACTTGCGTTGTAATGGAACTCGTGGTAACGTCGCAGTCGTGGTAATGACAGGGTTGGAAAGGCATTACTTTGTAATGCCTGCGTTGTAATAGATGTTTCACATCCTTGACATGTGGAGGAATACTAGTGCTTCAAACAGAGAATGTACCTTCTTCCATTAGCATGGAACACACTCAAGGATAGACCCCATGTGAGGTTCAGTCTTATTTATTAGAATTAAAGTTAAATGTTGACTTCATTTGGATATCTGGCAATCCCTCATGATTTCCTTAGGCAACTGCCATAGGAAAGGGGGGCATAGCAATTTAATAGCAACATCCCAAAAGATAGCTCATATGAAGCAGAACTTAAACACCAGATTCATGAATAGTTCCATTTATACAGTACTGGAGATATGAGATAGATGGCTTTATATTCACTGGGTGTGAGTGCATAAATGTGGAAGCTAAACAGGGGCAAATGTGGAACCTCACCAAGGTAAAGGTAGAGGGAGATTTAAGAGATTACCAAAAACATAGAGAACCAGGATAGTCCCAGTGTTGAGAGAGGTCAAAAATTGGAAAGAACACTCATGAGTCAAAAATAACACTTCGATGATGAAGCCAATGAAACTGGAAAATAGTTTCAAGTTAAGGGCATGGTTTAGAGTTTTGCGGAAGTCATTATTAAATGTGCCATAAGGATACAATGCACTTGTAATAAAGTGGACGGGCTAGCCGTCACGTTTGTGATGGAGTATCCGTCCACCAAAGTCAAAATCAGGCCATGGGTATGGTTAGAGCTAAAAATATGATTCCTAATGTTTCAGACCCCACAAACTTGCGTGCAGACTTAAAATTAAGGAAGGAAACAAGAATTTACCGCTTTTCATAACAGATTTTTTCAATGCCTGGACCTAGATGATTTCTTTATGGATATAACATTACCAAACATGAGGCAACATAAGCAAAGTGCTCTAGACGGATAAGATCTCAGATAGGCTGGAAAAAATTACAAAATAAGATTTGGGCCCAGATCTACAAACACTTTGGGCTGGGTTTGACTTAATTTTGTAAAGCAAATCATTAACCAAATCTGACACAAAGTGTTATATTGGTATTTACTATCCAACACAAATCAGGATTTTCCTTGGACTGTTTCCCAAAGTAATGCAGTGTTGTGCAATGCTCTGCTTTGCATTACACTACTTTATGGGGATGTTCCATGTGTGGTGCGTGGGTGTTCCCATGCAACCACCCATGGGTTTTAATGCACATTCTTACCTACAAACAACTGCAGACAGGGATTTGTGACAAAATCCTATCCTCCTCAAAGCAGACACAACAAGGAGAAATGTTTTCGTTTCTCCTCATTCTTCCTATTTTGCATTTGCTTTCCATTGTAAATCACACATGCAAAGCATGCTTCCATTGGCTGGAGGAGTTTGTCCTCACTCTGTAACCATTTAAAAGACCATTTCGGAAATAATGCTGATTAATGTTGCTGTCCTAGTCAACATTTTGATGACCAGTGGATAGTAACTACTCGGGCCACCTGGACTTGTTGTGGAAACTCCTGTTCCCCATGGGTGATTTGCCACCATGTCTACCATGACATGTAGCTCCAAAGATACTGACATCAAAGGAAAAGGCACCTTTTCTGGCATGTATTGGGAACTGGCCCAATATTTCTAAAGTCCCCTAGGTTAGTCAAGTGGCTAGGTGGTCTCTTAACTGGTACCAGGACTCCGGGTGACTACCTTGTGCCCTGAACTCATCAGACACCAGAGCACTACAGATATCACTGGGGGCACAAAACCTTTTTCTATGTGTTGGAATGTTGAGTTTAGATGGCGAGTTGTTGTTATTGGCTGTTTTCGGTGTCCCCACTTTTATTCCAGAACTGTGTTTGTTTTTAGGGGATGCCACCTTGTACTCATCATCAAGGTCTTTATTTCGGTTTTAGAGTACCATAAAAGAGACAAACACATAAATCAAAATTAATAGCATTCCAGGTAGAGGGTAATACAAGATACTCCATAAGCAGACTAGTGAGAAAAAAACGATTAACAAATTCATAATACAAATATACTAGTGCAAAGAGGATCAGAACTAGGCAGATCTCATTATTAATTACTTCTACCGAACGGACACAAGCTAAAGTGCAAATTCATTAATAAATATTATTTATATCTCGATTGCAAGTGTGTACGGCTCAATTAAGCAGCATCAGCTATTTTAAAACCCCTGCACCAAATGGCCTATAAAAAGCTTAAAATATTAACATTAAAAAACCCGATAATTTACAAAACAGGTAGACGAATTTAAAGATACACCCATTCGGACTAATCATTATAATTTCAGTTTATTTTGTCCATTGCCAGTCGGGGGGCATAATTAACCCCTTGTGTGCCCCGCCCTTTCCACGCCCTGTGCCGGGCGTTTCATTAGCAGGCGGGGCTCATGACAAGATAGTCTCGTCATGGGCACAGCGCAACCGCGGCCCATGACGAGACCATCTCGTCATGGGCACTCAAGGGGTTAAAGCCCTCCTTCTAATAGCCCAAAACTGGCCTAAAAATTTTGCAGTTGCACAAGCATAGAGTGGTCTCGCATTAGACTTTAAAATACATAGGGCGTCGTTATGGCTGTGAGTCCCGAGTTGTCTACATACCGGGGCTAGCCAATTCCTCCTGGGTCTAGCATAAGCAACACTAGCAAAAAAGACATGGCCTATTGTTTCATAAGGGCTTGAACAGGAGGGACAGCCCTTAGGCTGGGATTTATTTGTCATCCAAGAATTAGTGAAGCCATTGATGGGTAGACTGCCATGTCTGAACTGAGTGTACAGTTTCCTATCTGCCGGCTCCTTAATAAAATCAAAATAGCATTCTAGCCGGCTGATGGATTTCATATCAATAAAAACATCAGTTAAGCTGCCATGACGAATTTCCAAGAGATTCTTCTGTTCTACCCATGCCCAATACTGAAATTTTATTTGGTCCCTAGAGTATGTGGGCCAGAAATCAGCAGGCTCCTTAGGCAAACCTATGCCTGCCCGGATGGTGTCTATGTGTTAATCCTCCCAATGTTATGGTTTTAGTCTAAAGCTGAAACTTCGGTGAAAGCAGCGGCATAGGGAGCCAGGTCAGGGTAGTGACCAATCTGTGCCAAAAGAGCAGTGGGCGTAAACTCACCTGGTCATTAATAGACTTGACACCCAGGTCAAGTTTCAAGGGGAGAAGAGGAGTACTTTGGGGGAGGGATACCAAGCTCCTGAGGAACTTGTTTTCCACTATTGAAAGAGTGTTTACGTTTACTGAACCCCACAGTTCTGCCCCATAAAGCACACTACTCACTACCTTACAACTGTACAGTTTGAGAGCGGGGGCTACAGGATTGATGTAAGAAAGTCAGTGCTCCCGCCGCAAGGCCCCAGTTACCTGGGAACATTTCAGGGACGCCTTCTCTAAGTGATTCTTCCAAGCCATTCCCTCAGATAACTTGATTCCTAAATACTCAAAAGAACCAACCCTCTCAAGCGGAACATTGTCTAAAACCAAATTACCTTTAAAAGATTTGTAGGGATTCAACATCATCAACTTAGTTTTAGTAGTATTGATGACCAGACCCCTCATATTACAAAAGGCCTTAAAATGATTTAAAAGTTTTTGTAGGCCCATGGGGGTTTTAGATACCAAAAGAGTATCGTCCACAAACAATAATGTGGCTATCTTGTGATTTGCCAGAGAGGAGGCATCGGCCGGGACAGAACACAAAAGATCAGCTACTTGATTTACATATAGGGAAATAAGCTTGGGGGCCAAGACACACCCTTGGCGTAACCCCTGCCTAATATTAAATGGCTCGGTGGGTTGCCCCTGATTTCCCCAACTCACACAAGCAGAATTGTCCTCATGCAGCCTGATCAATGGTTCTAGAATTTCCAGAGGCATTCCCATGTCCCGAAAGGGCTTGCCAGAGTAAATCCCTGGGGACTAGGTCGAAAGCTGTTTTGAGATCTATAAAGGCAAGGTATAAACTGCCTTTACCCAGCAGAACTACCTTCCAATACAGTAAAACAAGGCGAAATGCCTGATCGATGGTGCCGGTCTTCCACCGAAAGCCCGGAGAGGAGAGAGGATGTCGTTCTCATCCATCCAGGTCTGTATTTTAGCTAGGGGCGAGCAGCCGAAGACCTTCTGTGCACAATCTATCAGGCTAATTGGACAGTAGCTAGCGGGCTACGACCTGTCCCCTTTCTTAAAAATGGGTATTACTTCCACTCCCTTCCATGTATCCGGAATGCTCCCCCGCCAGCAATTTCATTGGCCAGTTTCATGAAATAGGTTGCCCAATTGTCCCTGTCAATGCGAAAGAGGTCGCCAGGGATATCATCCAGACCAGGGGCTTTTGCAGGGATAATGGTATCTAAGGAGCACATTATCTCCTCCCTAGTAAATGTAAGGGTACATGTTGGAACACCTATATCACGGAGCATCTGGGAACTATTATTAGTGTTGCCGATGGAATACAACTCACTAAAATGTTTATGCGATTCTACGGCCGTAATGTTATTTGCCAAGGGTGGTGAGCGTTCAAAGTTACTTTTGGACACAAGGGACCAATGCCTCCAACTGTCAGGGTGCCCAATGGCCTCCCCTAGGTCTTCCCATCTCCTTTCATCCCATTCTTTTTTGGCTTTGCCCTGCACCTGTTTATATTCTTTTCTGGCTTTACAAATGCTAGCTGGATCTCTATTTTTAATAGCTATAGTCAATCTCCCTCTAAAGGCACTACACGCTTTATTAAACCATGAATGTCTTCCCAGAGTCCTTCCCTGTAGTGGCCTGGTCTTGTTAATAGGGGCATGGAAAAAGCAGGCCAGGCGATCAAAGAATTCCCTATGGAAGATGCTGGGATTTCTCTGTATAGGTGGGTCCGTGGTCGCCGACATGAGGGTCACTAAATGCTTAGTTAAGGCGTCCTTAATCGATTGGATCTTGAATTCGTCCACCAAAACCGCAGGCCATTTAAGTCGGTGCTTATCATTTGTGGGAATGTAGATTCTCCAAGTTTGATGAAGAGAGAATCTGGATTTCATTGAGGAAACTGAGGCTAGCATTATGCATTACTTTTTATTGCTCAGAACTTCAAAAAATTCTAGAACATAGAATGTTCGTTACACATATAAACCCCAACACAGCAGCCATCTTCCTCTTTTATGCTGCTCTTGACTCCTAACTCGAAAACTTCTTCTCTTCTCAAACCGAACAAACCAAAATCAGAATCCAATTTCCACTGGTTATCTGAAAAAACATAAAAACCAAAACAATCATTTCTTTCCAAATCTGAAAAGATTTTGTTTCCCACATAATCTAATTATAATCTTTTTTTAATTTTAACCCCCCCCCTCCTTTAACTTACCTGGGAGGGAGGGAGGGATAATGCTAGCCTCCGTGTCCTTAATGAAATCCAGATTCTCTCTTCATCAAACTTGGTGAATCTACATTTCATGGCAGGAGCGGAGGCTAGCATTATGCATGTTCAAAGCTGTGCAACAACCACAGACGAAACATGATCTAAAGGTTTCAAATACAATTTTGCAACAACATCTGCATTAGACCAATCTGCTGCCCGTAAAATGTCTTCTAAATGACCATCAAACATAAAAACCTTACTTGCCATTGCACCCCTTACCGAATGCGCCCCAAATTCGGTCATATCCACACCTGCTTCAAACATACAATCTCTTACCCACCTTGCAATTGTTGCTGAAGTAACAGGTTTAAAAGGTCTCATATGAAATCAAAAGTTGATCGTCACCATGCCTCCTGAACTCACTCATCCTGTTCTCATATTCCTTCAAACATCTAACCACACACAATTTAGGATGTTCTTCAAACCTAGGATAAAATACTGAAGAAGACATACACTTTGTTCTTCTTGTAATTTTAAATAAAACTCCATCTGGATTGAAATATCTATTGTTAACATCCAAAGCTCGAACATCCAAAACCCTCCTAAAAGAAACAAGGCACAACAAAGTCGCCAACTTACCTGACAATTGTTTTAAACTCAAAAAACTATTCATAGGCCAACTTTCAAACAAAATGAGCAACTTATTCACATCCCATAAACAATTATATCTAGGTTTCGGAGGTCTTTTCAATTTAATTCCTTTCATGACCCTGAAAACTAAAAGGTCTCTACCAATTGAACAATTGTTCACCAAACTATGTCCTGCAGCAACCGCTGACCTATAGCAATTTATTGTCCTGTAACTTAAACCCCTTCCAAATAAATCTGACGAATAATTTGACAATTCTATGGCCGATGCCTCCACGGGATCCAAACCCCGTTCCATGCACCAACAAACTCATTTCTTCCATTGCTCCAACATACTTCTTCCTTGTCCCTTGAGCCCACGACTCACTGAGCAACTCCTTAGCCTGTTCCGAAAGGCCTCTGAATTTGTCTCCACCCCTGAAATCTTCCAAACAAGAAGGCTCAATGCTCCTTGCAAAACCAGGGGATGAAAAACCTCTCCTTCTCCTGTAAGAACATCCTCCGAATCTGGAATCAGAAAAGGTTCCTCTACTGTCATTTCTAACAAACCTGGCATCCAAGCTTGACCTGCCCAAAAAGGTGTCACAATTACTAATTGACACTTCTATCTCCTCACCATCAACAAAACTCTCTGTATCATAGCAAAGGGTGGAAAAGCATAACCCTTCACCTTGCTCCAATCCTGTTGAAACACATCCACTTCCTCTGCTAATGGATCCGGTCTCCAGCTGTAAAACCTCTCCAGCTGAAACGTCAGCCTTGACGCGAATAAATCTACCTCTAATGGACCCCATACCTGAAAAATTCTTTGGAAATACTCCACCTTCAGTTTCCAATCGCTGAAGTCCCTTAAATACCTCGAATTCCAATCCGCTACAACATTCTCCAAACCTGGAAAATACTCTGCCTTCAATCCTATTTTCTGTTCCAAACAATAACTCCAAATCTTTTCCGCCAGCTGCGTCAGATCCTTTGATCTGCTTCCTCCCAACTTGTTTATATATCGGACAGCAGAAACATTGTCCATCTTTAACAACACATTGAAGTTCCTCAAATTCTTCCCAAAACTCCTCAAAGCATAAAGTCCTGCTCTCATCTCTAACCCATTTATATGATCTTTCCTTTCCTCTGTAGTCCACTTTCCTCCTGTCTCCTGACCCTCCAAACATGCACCCCATCCAAACATACTTGTGTCTGTCTCCAACACAAAATCTGCACATATTCCAAATATCGCTCTTCCATTCCAAGCTTCCAAATTCTCTAACGACCACATCAACTCTTTTCGAGCTTCTGAAGTAAAAGATACCAGGGGCCTCATGTAGGTAGCCAAATACCGGTCGGTAACGGCCGATTTTCGGTAATTATACCGTTACCGACCGGTATTTTGGCTATTGGTATGTAGGGGGACAATTTCTGGTTTCGGGATTTACCGAATCGGTAAAAATACCGAATCGGTAAAATTGCCGAATCGGTAACGTTACCGATTTGGTAATTTTACCGATTCGGTAATTTTACCGATTCGGTAAATTCCGAAACCAGAAATGATATGTAGGGGGAGTGTGTGGGTGTGTTTAGGAGTCGGTATTTACCACCAACTTATAGTTGGTGGTAAATAATTAATGGATGTGTGTATGCTTTTTTAAACGCTTAGCAGTGTGCAATGTGGCAGACATACATGCCCTTAGGGCATGTATGTGTGCCACATGTGCACACATGGCCGAATCAGGGGTGCAACAGGGTGTCAATGTGACACCCTGTCACCCTTGCATGTTTTCCACCATTACCGAATCGGTATTTACCGATTCGGTAATGAGGCATACCTTCCCCTCAATGGGAAGGTATGCCTCATTACCGAATCGGTAAATACCGATTCGGTAATTACCGAATTGTAACGAATCGGTAAAAAATACCGACTCATTACCTACATACGAGTTACCACTTCTTAAATACCGATTCGGTAACGTTCGGTATTTTAGAAGTGGTAACTGGTATGCTACCTACATGAGGCCCCAGGTCTCCATACCACAAACCATTCCTTAAATGGAATGCCTTCAATCTCTGCAATGCTCTGTAATGAAGCAGACCTGGAAACACCGCCTGAACAGACGAAGAAAAAAGACCAATCACTCTCGCCAAACACCTTAGAGACACTCTCTCTTTTCTTAACATACCCTTGACCTCTGATTTTATCTTTACAACTTTCTTTCCTGGAAGACTCAAAATCTTCTTTACTGTATCTACCATAAAACCCAAGAACTCCAAACACTGGCTCGGCTCCAAAACAGACTTCTCTTTGTTCACGATAAATCCCAAATTCTCCAAAAGATTCACTGTAAACAACAACTGTTCCCTCAAAATCTCCTGACTTTGAGACATAATTAAAAAATCGTCTAAATACATCACCATACGCACACCTCTCTCTCTCAAATACTTTGCAACAGGCGTCAAAACCTTCGTAAAGCACCATGGAGCAGACGCTAGACCAAATGGGAGCGCACAAAATTGATAAAGCTCCCCCAACTTTTGACTCTCCAATGCAACAGTGAAATACGCATCTTTCAGATCCAGCTTCACTAACCAGTCGTTCTCCTGAAGAATGTCTCTTAACAGATGGATCCCTTCCATCTTGAAATGCCTGTAGACAACATATTGATTCAAATCCCTTAAATTTATCACTGGTCTCCAACCTTTTTCCTTTTTTTTTTTTTTACCAAAAAAACAGTACTCACAAATCCGCGATCCTCTTCTCCAATCTTTCTTATCGCACCCTTTCGCAACATCTCTTTTATCTCTTCCGCAACTATTACTCTCAAATCTTTTTGAAAAATTAGCTCCCTTGGCTCCTTCTTTTGAAATGGATCTGATTCCAACTCTATTACATAACCTTTCGCTGTCTGAATAACCCAACTGTCTGAAGTTATACACTCCCAATTCCTCACAAACCATTTTAGCCTTCCCCCTACCTCGCAGGGGAAAGAAGCAATATTCATCTTCGTACCTACCTTGGGCCCCTTCAACTGATTGAGCACGTCCTCTTCCACGCGCTCTTCCACTCCTTCCTCTTGGTGGATAAAATCTGGTTGCTGCCTGAAACCCTCTAAAGGCAGCCCTTCCTTGAGACTGGTACTGCGCCCTACTGAATGAACGGCCAGGGAAACGGGCTCTTGCCCCGGCCCTTTCAAAAACTCCTCTTCCGAAAACTCTTTTCAGAGAATTCTGAGCCTTGTCCAAACTAGTGAAGGTATTAACGTATTTTCCTACTCCCTTCACCAGCCCCTCACCGAACAGGTAACCTTTAGTATATTCTGTCGGTTCTTTTCTTGCAAAATCTCTGAGTTTCTGACTTATTCGCATTAAAATAGCCTTCTTTCTTTCTGTAGACAACGCTGAACTTGCATTGCCTAAAAAACACATTGCTCTTTGAGCCCATCCTCTCAAAAGTTCATTATCAATATCGACAGATTTCATCTTAGCCTCCTCTGCCATATCTAAAATGCGTGCCAATGGACCTAGCACATCTAACATCTTGGCACTGCTTAAGTGCCCTTTTTAAACCCTTCCTCGGGTCTCTACCCATCTTGAAAAGATAGCTAATCAAATCCGGGTCGAGATCCGGAGTCAAGCATGCCTTTCCTTCCACCACTGGACGAGAACATTCAGCCTTCATTACAGCTCTTTGTTCCCTCTCAAGAGGCCTTTTGATCCAATGCTTAATAAAACTCGCCACGTGAGGCAAAGGCCACCACTCACTGCTCCTAGGATGACGAATCCTATCCGGGCTAAACATGTCCTCACCCTGAGGATCCTTTATAATTCCTTCCTCACTCCTTTCCTTATCTTCCTTTTCAAATTCTAAATCCCATTCGTCATCCATATATTCATCCAAAACAAATTCATCTGCTTCAACATCAAACTCCTGATTTAGGGTCTCTTCATTATGACCTTCCCCATCTTTTGTGCCGCATAGGACACCCTCTTTTGTGCCGCGACGGACACCTTCCACATTTGTGGCGCTCGGCTCACCTTGTCCTTTCTCACTCCAATTTCAATATTTTTTTTCTTTTCTTGCCCTTTTTCCATATCTCCTCAAATCTCCTCCCTCCCCTTCTTCTGTTGACCAGTATTCATCCTCCGAGCATTCTGCCCCTCTTCTCTTCTTTAATACACTCTCTAAAACCTCTTTCATTGATGTTCTCATTTCTTCTTGCACAATTTTCCTTAAATCTCCCTCATTCGAGGTCTGTACACTCTGATTATTCTCCATTTATTATTATTATTATTTTTTAACTAATTAAACTTATTCCCTTAAACCTTAATTTTACTTTATTCTCTATTCTCAAATCGCCTTCCTCAAAATCCTTCCACAACAACTTAAAATGCCTGTAGTCCCGCTTTTTCACCACACGCTCGCTGAGACACTATCCAGTAATCAGCTGCTATTTCCTCACAGCGTTACCGGCAAATATTCAATCCGCATCAAAACCTAAAATGGCTTCCCAGCGTCCTCACACACTACGCGATGACGCAATAGGGAAACTCTCCGTGCCCAACCTTACTCGCTTCGCACTTCCCTTCACTAATCCGAACTCGCGCTCACACGCGCGCATGAATCATCTTAACTACGCCGCGAGCCCCATAATCAAACAGCTCGCGGCGCAACTGAAGCTCGCAATAAAACAGTAATTTGTTTGTTTTATTTTTAAATTACGCCACTATAATAATCTTTAGCTACTTAACCTTGTGAACATTTACAAATACCCTATCTTGAAATCGACCTGTAAATTGCATCTCTAACGTTAAAGTGAAACATTCACCATTCTAAAAATACATTTGTTAACTAAGCATTCATTAAATAACATATATCGACATATAGTACTCATTTAATCAATCATTTTATACAATGATAAATAATTCTAAATTAACACAGATAGTACTTATCTTTTAAGGAGCAGCAATAAAAAGAGGAAGATGGCTGCTGTGTTGGGGTTTATATGTGTAACGAACATTCTATGTTCTGGAATTTTTTGAAGTTTTGGGCAATAAAAAGTAATGCATAATGCTAGCCTCCGGTCCTGCCATGAAATTAGAGCTATTGTACTTAATGGTATTAAGGGCTTTCTACCAGTATCTCCCCAGAGGTAATCGATGGACAGAATAAGGGGGTTATGATAACTATCACAAGACGAGACTATAACCATGTCCCGTACCAAGGGCCAAACGGTCATATCCACTAATAGGTAGTCAATCATACTTGACCCACTTGGTCCAGTGAAGGTCAACCCTCCCCCTCTATCTGAGATGGTTCTACCGTTAGTGGCCCTTCACCTATATTCTAGGGATATCGCATTCAACTGAAGAGCTGCTTGCAACCATTTTTTAATCGGGGTAAGCTCCAGGGGAGGTACCCTCCAGACTTGATCCTCCTCGTTCACATCATTGGCCTCAGCCCAATCAAGTGGCTCAAATGTTACGTTGAAGTCACCACCGACTATTAGTGGATGACTTTCATGCCTGGCTCCCAATAAATTATCCAGGGCCTGAAGGGTTGGGGAACTACCACCTCTATGCTCCTAGCATATACGTTATATATATCGGCCGTCTTACCTTTGCCATTGGTTAACCTAATCCCAAGAATATCCGGGATATTGGTAACCATCACAATTTAGTGTTAGGTTTACAAGTGTGAGCAACCCTCCAGAAGGCCGGCCGTGTTTGAATGGTATTGCTGGTCTAGAAAAAGTCATAAACCCTGGAATAAACGTAGGGGTCAAACACCAGGTTTCCTGGAGAGTACATATCTCAACTTGAGAGATAAACTCCAGCCAATGCGGGCAATCAAGCTTCCCCCTTATACCCGTCACGTTCCATGACATAATTTTCAGCATTTGCCCATTGCCTTTAGAAGTGGAAGCCTGAAAAAGAAGTGGAACGTTCGATTTAGACGCTGCTTGACAATCGATGATTGTATCCGGGCCGCTGGCCTGGGTACAATCATTCAACACTAATAATGGGTCAAAGACTTGGGCCATCTGTAAAAAAGGAAACGTGCTCTTTGACTCATTAGGAGATTCCTCAAGGGGAGAATAAGCTGGGTCAATAATGTTCGTAGGACCTAAGGTAGAATTACTCAAAAGATCTTTAATGGGGACTGGGGTTAGTCAGTCATTCTGCGATAGAGATGAGGTAGAAGAATCCCCAGGAATCTGGCACGCATTTTCAACTTGGTCAGGTATTAGGGGGATGCTTAATCTCAGCGTAATTTTCGTCGATGGAATTGGAAAAGATCTAGCTTCTAGGGCAATTAGATCATGCACCAGGTGCTCAGAAGCTAAAATTAACTCAATTGCATCAAAAGTACTCTGATTTGAGAAGCACCTTTTGGCATATACAATGTCGTCTCTAATTACTGATCTACACTCCCTGGTATGCCTCAACCAATGAATGGCTTTGTTTTTGAAAGCTTCAACATTCTCATACTTAGTGCAATTTGGGTCTACTTTAGGAACATTGATCAAATAAATTGGCAGAGATTACGGTTTATTTTGCTTGTAATGAAATAATGAAGACTGGCAAGGTAGGGACGCCCTATTACAACTTGTGACCATGCTTGGCAAAGCTGGCCGTGTCATTAGCCCATGCCCGGCTTGTTCCTGTGGCAAGCCCATCATTTTCCTTCTATGATCAACATTTAACCCACGTTGCTCTAGAAATATACTGGTAGATTCTCTAGTACTGTGAGTGGATTAATAGTCTCAGTGCAAGGACGAAGCCTTACAATCGGGTTGATTCCCAGGGGGCATTGCAAGCCCCGTCTTTAAACTAGGATGAATCGATAATGCGGGTAATTGTAGTGGTGGCGGCAGTGAGTGTGATCTATTGCTTCCGTCTATTTACTGGTAGAGTTTAAATACCAGGGTGGTTAATGCCTCAACACTACTTTTTAAGGCTATAATTTCCCTCTGGAGATCAAAACTCGAGGGAATAGAGCCGTTACTAGCTTCCCTTGCTCCCTGCGAAGGATTTGTACTTGAGTCATTATTAATTGAAAAGGTGTGGTCCATGTCAGTGTGCACATTAGTTATAGATGGCTTGTCAGCAAGGAGGGCATAACGATTGCTCAAAGGGAGCTCATCTAGTGTAACACTGTCGGAGAGACACGCTTCACTTTGAGCAACGGGAGGCTTAGAGTAGGACTATTGTGCACATCTACGACTGGGGACATTTTACTTTTCCTTGCTACTTTCTTAAAAATGTTAGGGATCTTCCCATACCTTATGGCAGTAGGTCCGTTAGAATTTTGGGGACGGGGGAACTTAGTGAGGTTGGTGTGGGTGGTTTCAATAATGGGGGTGTCAGGTATTTGTGTAGGTGATATTAACAGCTCATCGCAGTCTGCAACAATGTTCTCAATGCGGCCGAAAATGTCCTCTCCTGGCCCCCCTTCTCTCCTTTCACACCCAGTTCCTTGTGCGAGTGGCTGGACCCGTTTTTTTAAATCTTTTCCTAGTTGCACCTTCCAGCCCAATCTCAGTCCCTTTCCTTTTACCCATGACACCAGTTTGACAATCAGCCTCAACTATAGTACTACAGCACAGTACAATACAACACAGTACAGCACACCACTAGCCCCACCAGGGCCGATAAGAAGACAGACTATAAGTCCAGCTACAGGTCCAATAATAAATGGAGTGGCAAGAGTGAACCGGCAACAGTACCTTTGAGTGAGGTAGCCTGGGGCTTCAAGCCTGTAGTGACAAAGGGGTGGCCCAGCCCAGCCTCCTCTGGGCGATGATGGGCAAGGACGGGCCCGCCCTTGGCCCGGGCCCGGCTCACGCATGTCCCGCGCCATGGGATCAGGTTAGCGCTAATGAGGGCTCAAGTGGCTTCTCCCTCTCAGCAGACAGCAGGCGGGAGACTTGCGTGGCACTCCGGGACTTGGAGTCCCACCAGAGTGTGTGACCAGGTGGAGGTGCTCGTGTTAGAGGGGAAAACGATGCGCCCCTGAAGTGGTAGGATTTGGGAGGCACAAGGAAGTTCACAGCCCCCTCTTTAGCCCTGCCGATGCTCCAAGAGTGCCCCGCAGTTGTTTAGTGCGTCCTTTTACTCAAAGCATCCCCTGGGTACCCAAGGCAGCTAGATCAAAGAAAAGCCTGGGAACTACTGAGCTCTGCTGTATTACTGCTGTCATCCCCATTTTAATTAACCAAGAAACTGGACACTTCCAAAGAGACCCAAGTCGATCCAAGAGTGTCCCCACAGGATCACGGTGGCCCGAGGGATTAACGTAAACTAAAAATCTAGCACCTAGTGTGTGGTAGCTATAAAGTCACGTGGAGTTATAGTTGGGG
Source organism: Triturus cristatus (assembly GCF_964204655.1). Classification (NCBI taxonomy): domain Eukaryota; kingdom Metazoa; phylum Chordata; class Amphibia; order Caudata; family Salamandridae; genus Triturus; species Triturus cristatus. Next base: position 1,045,135,804 of record NC_140594.1, read on the forward strand.
CCCAGAAAGTGATAAAACATTTGAGTTTTCATGTACTATCTTATTAGTACATGTACTAAGCAGTGCTGGCTGCCAGTCACAAACAAAACGTGCTGGGGTGGGTGGTGCGCGGGGAGGGTAATAATAATTTTAAAATGGAACTTACCTGAAGCTGCCGGCAAACTCCAGCGTTGCGTCGTGCCTCTGTGTTCTTTCTGGTCCCAGCACACACTGGGACAGCATCAGAGACTCCCTGTGCAATCCCTGGGCTGCTCTCACGCCATGAGAGCAGCGCAGGGATTGGCCTGAGCGGGCTGCTTTGACGCTCCGCTCAGGACAGGGAGTCTGTGCTGTTTCTCCAACCCGGCTGTTCAATTCAACCCAGTTAGAGAAACCTAAGTGCGTATGTGTTTTTGGCTGGTCTAGGACTGCCGGCCAAACACACATGCGCACTTAGAAGTAAACAAGCCAGTCATCCTCCCCTCTCCCATGACCCCAGCCCTGCCTCTCCCTATGCAACGCTGGCTCAGCCAGCAGGTGAAAAATAAAATGGTGAAAGAATATCTTTGTTTTTTCAGAAGCTGGCTCTGAATCTGTGAGCTGACGCACCTCCACCTTTGCAGAGGAGCCACCCCTTGTACTAAATGCTTACCTGTTAATAAAAGAACTCTTCTTTTTTTAATAAACAAAAGGACTGATTGGACATTGAAGTTATTGAGTGTTATCTACTGTGTCACATTGAATTTGGGTCTCTGAACCCATAAACCTCTTAGGGGAAGCCAAAAGTGCTCACCCTCACTACTTTGATAAGAAGTTAAATGACAAAAGTCAGCACTAGGTTATCCCATTGGAGTGCACAATTCCAGCAGTCTTTGGACACCAGTAGGACATGACATGCGCGACCCAGTGCACTGCCCAATAACCTATGACTGTCTCTGGTCTCCAATAAAATATGATAAAGAGAAAGTATGCTGTTCCTAGAGGTGACAAGGAGGGGGAGGGTGGGAGGCAAAGGGGTGGGCCATGTCAGTGGTGGCTGGTTCCCGTAAGGTGCTAGGCAGAGTAAGGATGGGCATACTCGTCCAGGGATAGCTCCTATAAGGAGAAAGGTCCCTCACACAGTCGAGGTGTGTCATGCTTCATCATAGGGCAGCTCCTCTTTGGACTGGCGCTGCAATGCCCAAAGGGCCGCCCAGGGGGGGCTCTTTGCCGGAGGTCTTCTCGGTTTACCGTCGTGAAGCTAGATGGTATATATGTGAGGGTGCCTTAATGTAGTGAGTAGAAGTGGGATGGTGAATGTGCAATAAAAATGGCTCCTGGATTCTCCAACCCTTTTATTCGAGGAGTACCTGGGCCATGATTTAAAACAGACTAGAGAGTCATGGACTGGAAAGGGGAGATTAAACCTGTGTCAGTCCTAGTGAGTTGTGCAGGGGGTCAACATGTTTCTTGCCTCAAAATGTTGGTTAGAATTTTGGGGACGGGGGGGACCAAGGCAATTCTTCAGGACCGTAAAAATCCTCGTATACTCTAAGAGGGCAGCATGTGGTGTTCCCCCTGTAGGAACTATGTGTCACGTCCCCTAAAGTATGGATTCAATAGTAATCCTGGAAGTGTAAAAATTGTGAAAGAACTGTTACCGGAATTATAAGTATACCTTCTGGAAACTATTGCACCTAGAGGAAAAAGGTTAAAAGAAGAAGAGAGGGTAATGCAGGGTGTGATAGGAAATGGCCGTGCTCCCACCGGAGAGAGAGGCCATGGGAACACCAGCAAAGGAGAAAGTAGGTGTATTGGCACCTTTGGGAAGGCAGTTGTTGCAGTAAGCAATTCGTAAACTGAGAAAAAAAAGAGGCAATTATGGTCATCGTCCACAGTTGGTAGAACAAAGAGATTCATATAAAGCATGCATAAAAAGGATGATGCACAATGCAGTGTGGTGGTATCATCCATTCATGCTCCACAGCGGACTAGGTTGTGTAATCACGTGGCAACAATGGCGCAGTGTCACCTAGTGATGGTGACGTGGCAAATGGCTTAAGGAGGTCATAAAATGTATATTTAAATATTTGGCAGTGCACACAAATAATACAGTCAAAATACAGTCTTGTTTAGCCTGTAAGTTCTAGGCCACTTACACATGGGTAGGTAATTACAATAACATACATACAACATCCGTGCTCGGTGGTGGTCAAACATATGGAGATGCATGTGGTGGTTGTTCATCCACCTCAGTAGTATGTTATGGCATTAGTCACAAGCAGACCCACCACACATTAACCCCCTGTACTCACCTAGAAGGGAGGGATGGAGGTGCCTCAGCAGGGACGTGACAGGGATGCTTGCTAAGAGTTGCGAGGAGGACCCACCTAGAAGAGTGCGGGCACCAAGAGTCATGACAATATAGTACAGGGAGACAGAAAGGGTCCATGTGAGCCCTGTCTCTAAAACGGTATCTTCTCCAATAAAATATATCACCCCTCACTACTTTGGAAGCAGACCATAAATGTTACTCCAATGCATGTTCCTTGCCGTCCCCGGTTCCCTGCAGTTTATAGGCAGACTGCAAACTCTCGACACAGGGCATCCTTCTCACCACTAACCCAAGATCTATGAATTTCGAAAATTCACCATTTGTGCAACTTTTCTGAAGGTTTAAGTCGTAAATTCCATCTGTGGCCAAAAACACCTGCAGCTACCGAGCGCCTTATTTATGAAGGCTTGCAACACTTTTACACCGCAGCTGCGTCACTTTTTGTGACACAGCGGTGGCGTAAATAATGTGCCATGTTGCACAATATTTACAAAGTGACGTATCTAAGCAGATGCATCACTTGTGTCAGGTATAATGTATGCAGGGTGGGCATTCCCACTAGAAAAAGCCTTGTAGAAGTGGCGTAGTAGAAACTATCAGATTTCAGTGCGCCACTTCTAGGATGCTACTGCGTCACCACCTTATGCCTGTCTCACAGCAGGCATAAGGGTGACGCAGTGCAATGGGAATACACTTCCCCCATGCATTGCTGGATTTGCGTTATGCTTAGGACATAACTCCAGCAATGCGTGGGTTTTGCACCGACGGATACGTCCAGATTTCTGACTTATCTGTCATTCCTTGTGACATGGTGCGCCGTACAATAAATACGGCGCATCCATCGTGTTACAAGGAGGGCACACAAAAAAGCGTTGCATTGTTGCTTTCACGCAGCAATGCAACACTTTTCATAAATGAGGCCTCGAATTTGTGAAGTAAGACCTACCTTAAGTGCACCAGTCCCTTTTGGTCTACCCACCTGTAAGTTGGGTGGTCAAATACTGCTGTTAATAGGCTCCCTAAAGAAGAACACAATCCATTATCACTGCATGCTCGGATGGGGAAAAAAACAAGATGGCCGCTACACCCTGGTGAAGGAATGAGGATTTTTTTTTTTTTTAGATGAATCTGGAAGTCTGTTTCTTGTACACAAACTGGGATGTTCTGTTTATTGTCTCCAGCCAGTAAGATAATGTGGCTTTCATTATGATTTTCAGAACACCTCCCATCCAACACCCATTTATTTATTTTTTCTTCAGCCACTTCTGCGTCGTTCCGGGTCTCAAGTTTCCGCTTCCATCTGCCCGGCCCTGCGGACGGGATGAACGCATCTAAACGCATTCTAGGGACATAAGGTGGAAATTCTTTAGGGTTGATCGCGTAGCTGGCCCCTGCCTCCTTGGACTACAATGGCAACATCCTCTCTGCTTGACGCATGAATTTGGGTTGTAAAATGTAGCGTCACTTAGTGACGGTGTTGGTTTTTGTAAAACACACCCCTGATACGTGGCAGCTACACGCGCGGAACGACCTTACACCGCGCCCGAAGTCCATCAATGATGAACCCTTGCGATCGGCCCGCTCGTATCTTCATTTTGCAGAAGTTTGTTTTTTCCCTAGTTCACCGTTTCGTTTTCGCTCGTAATCACTGCAAATCTTTTTTTACTCTCACTCTGTGGATTTCATGCGTGAGAGTAAGCGTGCCAACTGAAAACTTCACATTTCTTTCTTTTTTTGGGGAGAAATTGGCTGAATTCTATGTGGATTATGGTCGATTTCATTGTTCGGTTTCTAATGCTGCATTATGCGTTCTGCTTTGCGGCGTGCGACTGCGTGGGGTTTTTCCTTCTCCTTTGAAAAACTTGTAATAAATTATAATTAGGGCTCCCGGTGTTATGGTATTTATTTTTTCAAAATTTCCATTTGTATTTATCCATATTTATTTTTTGATAATTTTTTCTGTATTTACCCATTTTTTTATTTTGTGTTTTCTGCTTAAATGAAGCTGCAATGTGTATTTTTCCACATTTATTTAACTGATAAATGTATATCCGCATTTGAATGTCCAAAAGATTTCAGCAGTATACAGTGCAATAGCGTTATCTGACAACACTTGCATTGCAGAGTAGAATGAATAACTGTAGATCTGCACTTAATTAAGCTTAATTAGGAAATCTATTGTCTTTTTTCATCTCTCCTACCTCCCAATCTGTACACCTACTGACCTGACACTCGTGACTGACAGTAGAAAAAGATCATTCAAAGAAGGCCTATTTTCCGTATTTTTCTTTATTTAAAAATAAATACAGACAGGAAAATAAATATTATTCTGTCTGTATTTATCTGTAACAATCAGTTAAAACGGAAAACTGGGAGACTTAATTACAATTGTATTATTTAATAAGGCTTTCTTTCATATTGCCACCAAATTAGAACCCTGTTTTGCCCTGCCACAGCCTTTCAATAGGTAATATCTTGATAGAATGCAATAAAGTGAATATTTCGTAGTTTTCCTTAACTGAGTAAACTCCTTGCCTTCTGCTTCCTTCGCCTTCACTAACCCTATGTCACTTTTGTAGGAGGCTGGTTGGACATCTTCCATTGACGCCAATGTCTTCCGGGCTGACTTTGGCCAACAATAATTGAACCCATGGAGACCACACAGATTCTTTGGGCAGTGCTGGCCCTGTTCAGAATTGCCTGGTGCCTGTTTCCTCAAACTGGCTACATCCACCCAGATGAGTTCTTCCAGTCCCCCGAGGTCATGGCAGGTAAGCATCTGTCTTCTAGTTTGCTACCCTATGCCCTGCTATGTTTTGTTGACTTTTTTTTAATATGCCATTGGTGTGGCCTCCTAATGCTTGTGCTTTCTCTGGAGTGCTGGAATTAGGAGAAAAAAAGACTCAGGAAACCCATAAATGTGGGGCCAAGGTGTGGCAGTGGGAAGGGGTGGGGTCACGAGGGGCAGAGCTTGAAAAACATATATATTTAAATCTGCTGCAAAGAAATTGCCAACAAGGACATATGTGACAGTAAATCTGTTCTAGATTACTTAATTGATCATGAAGAGGCTGCTTTTTAAAATATCTTAGGATTCAGACACCTGCTGCAGAGATCCTTGTGTGTCCAGCAATTTTGAAGGGATTATAATAGTGGTAAGATAACTCTAGCATTAACGCAGTTCTGGGAGAGTTCTGAGTTTTGTCCAGTCACATTTTTGACTCCTAAAGTAAAATAGAGGGTTAATGTGCCTGCTGCAAAGAACATTGTGTAACATGCAGATCAAAAACTGATATTTTTTTGAGAGAGGTAAGTGGGCTGCTGCTTTTGACACTCAGACCATTTTGTTACTTTCACTTCGTATGTTGCAAGCCTTCTAATATAGCACAGTGATCTATTTATATTCAAGGAGCTGTATGCAAACTGTAAGTCATGGATTTGGATACAGTGGCATCTTTACGAGTTTAGTGGTGCAGGGCAGTACAGCAACTCACCTTGCTGCGCTGCGCTGCTCTGCGTCACAGGAAAGGACAGGAATGCACAGTAGTTTTCCAATACTGCACATTCTTGTCCTTTCCCCTTGTTCTGGCGTCATTTGGCAGCCGATTCTGGTGCATTCCCAGATTGACAAGTCCTTGTAAATCTGGGAATGTGTCAAAAACCATGAGATTTGCTTGGAAAAACCCACCACAACGCCCATGGAACGCCTCCTTAGCACAGAGTAAGGCAATGCACCGGTTTGCGTTGCGTTGCCTTACTCCAGATTGTTTAAAGCGACATTCAAAGTGACTCTGTGTGGCTTCATAAATCTGACTTAGAGGCTTGCATCACGAATGTACCACTTTGCGTGGTGCAAACCTCTCATAAATATGCCCCTTATTGTGTTTTCTCCAAATCTGTTGTTATTCTAAGATTACGAAGAAGGGTTCCTTTGAGAAGTAATAAAGTCTTGTTAGTACGGACAACAGCAATCACTGTGTTACGGTTTATATACTGACTGTGTTTCTTCTGACCATTCAGTCTTAACATATAGGCCCTCATTACGAGGTTGGTCGGAAAGCATTCCGACCGACTCCTTGTCGGAATCGTTTCCGACCGACTCGGGATCTGGGAGAACGGCCGACCGATTCTGATGGTTCCAACACTGTTCAGTCGGACTCTCATTGACTTCAATGGGAGCCCGTGTTCCGACCAACAACACAGGCTTTCTTTGCAAAAAGGGGTGGTTGCAGAAAACCCTCCAACCTGTGCCAAGCACCCCAAGTTGCCTGCCACAGAGTGCATGGTTTGAAAGAGGGGTCCCATGGGTACCCCCACAGGCCCCAACCGGAGGCCTCCGGGGGAAGGGGGCCCTGCTAGAGGCCTCTAAAATCAGTTTCCGACAGCCTTTTAGTGTCGGACAGACCGAGTAGTAAATGCTGTCGTAATCTGACATCGTAATCAGACAGGTGGAAAAGCTGTCCACTGAGCTCTACGAATCGCCTCTGACCGACTCTGATTCTCCGAATGCCAGTCAGAACCGAGTCTGAATGACCAAACGATTTCCTTCCATCGTAATTGGTCGGTCAGAAATGTTTCCGAGTTGGTCGGAAACATGGGTTCCGACATGGGTTAGGAAAATCCTAGTGCCATTAGAAGCCTTTCCGACCGATATCGTAATGAGGCCATAATATCTAAAAGTATGGATGATATGTGATTCCTGCATCTTATAAACCTCATATTCTTATGTAACGTTTCATGTACATTGATTTACACACTTGTATGATTTATTGTTCCTCTGTGCATGATGTAAAGTGCCCTGGCATCCAACACTGAGGTGAGTAACGCTATAAAATAATGAAATAAAAATATAGTAGGTGCCATTTAATCAATATTTGTGTAATCACTCATAAAGTCAGATAAATCTTGCATTCTTACAATACAAGCACATCTCTTACATAGGGAGTTGAATAAAGTAAAAAATCTGCCTCCAATATTTTCTCCTAAATACTTTCGAAGGGGCAGCAAGCTGTGCTGCTTTGTTTCCCTCCATCACATTGGCATCTAGACTAGTAGCAGCTGCTACTGAGTAGCACAGGAGAGGGGTTGGGGGATAGAAAAATAAAGTACAAGCTTACTTACCTTTCTGCCGGACCACCGCCTCACCTCGTCCTCTTCTGTTCCTTCTTGAAGCAGGAAGCACACCCAGGCTCACCTAAGCCAATCACAACACTGCATTGCAGCATTGTGATTGGTCTGAGTGCCATGGTTCGGCGCTCAGACAGGCAGTGGGAGCCTGTGCATGTTCCCCACCAGGTTGTGCATTACAGCCTGGTGGGGAACATGCAAAGTGTGCATGACTGTTTGGTTGGACCAAGAGGGCCGTCAAAACATTAATGCGCATTTAAGTGCCCACCACTCCCCCATGCTGGCTGTGGCGACAGCCAAGCCTCACCCCACAAACCTGCCTGATAACGGAAAAATAAAATGATAATAACATAGTTTTATTATCATTTTGTTTTTCCTTTTTCCACTGCGCAAAATGCAGTAGGGCGGCACTCTGGTCTAGATGGAAGGTTCCAGGTAGCTCCCAGCCAGGATTATATGTGAACAAAAGGAACTCTCTGTATAAATGAAGAACTTGTAATTCTGATGGGTCGAGTAACTCCTGTTTCAGTGCCCAACAGAATTTAGAGGGCACTCGTAATGTGTGCCAGAATGTCCAAAGATTCTTTGTTGGTTGCACGAGAGTGTAGTAATGGTTTCTGTGGGATTCATGTTTTGCTTGTTGAAGAGTCGCACATCGCAATCTGGATGGCTTGTGGTGTAATGTAAGTTGTATGTAACTGTGCTGTTGGTAAGTCTAGTGTGTTCTGTTGAATTTGAGATTTAGCTGAGCCATGATACCTTACCATCCATTTGTCCTTTCACACATTGCTCACTACATGAGACAGCGGTGTAGGCAAATCTGGTTGAGTCTACTAATTCTGTCATTTGTATTGAAGGGTGAAAAGGGTCATCTGTCATTTGGTGATGAGATGGTTTCATAAGTATATAGTTGCATCCCTTTTCAGGACTTGCCTAAGACAGCACATGCACGGTTACTTGCAAGATCTATTGCTTTCGGTACAGTAGGCTTACATCCCTTCCATTACTTACCGTTGATTGGCCTCATTGTCATTCTAAATTCCTTGCTTCTTATTAGCCATCTGCTGTAGGCTTCCTTCCTGTTCATGTGTTCCCTCCGCTGGAGAACGGGCGTATAACTTGTGTCCTTCTACTGCTCACTTTTTTAGGTGCTACTTTTTACTTTGTGTTTAAGCACTCCGCCAGAGTGTATCTTTTTAAACTGCCTCCTTCGTGTACTTCCCCCGTCCGTGTTCCTCCCCTGTCCATGTTGGCTTTGACACCACCCTCCCTCCACAGTCCATGTTGGCCTTTCAAGCAATCTGTGTTGGCCTTGCTCCTGCTCTTCCTCCCTCTTACTGTTCGTATTGTCTTTGCCCTTCCTGCTCTCCCTCCCTCTCTCTGCCCCTGTTGCTTTTGCCTCTTCCCACCTTCCCTCCTGCTGTTTGTGTTGCCATTGCCTCCTTACACCCTCGCTCCCACTGTCCATGTTGCTTTTGCCATCCTGCTGTCTGTGTTGCCTTGCCCCAACCATCCTCCCTCCGCTGTCTATGTTGCATTGCCCCCTAATTTGGCCGTGTTACCTTGCCCCTTAGCATTCCCTCCCCCAATGACTGTGTTGCCTTGCCCCAGCCCGTTCTCCCTCCCACCCATTGGCATTGCCCCCACCACCCAATTAAAAAGCAGTATGACACAAACATAGCTGGCAATGTCATAGTGTTTTTTCCCCACTCCACCCGCTCTATATTTTGCCTCGCACCTGCCCTGCCCTCCCTCTTGCCAGCAATAAGAAAAGGGCTATGAAGAGGCCACGTTATGCTTTTTTTCAATTTCTTTCTTTTCCTTTTATCCATGCTACATAGCAGCTGTGCATCTGTACAACATGGCAAAAAACATTCACAGAGCCAATACCTTGCGTATTCAAGATATATTGGCTGCGCCAATGCTTGTTTTTTGTTGCAAGCAGTGATACATTGCAATTTGTACTGGCCTTGAGTCTGTGTTTCTTGTTTGCTTTAGAGTTTAGTGTTGGCACAGCTTGCAAATTCCCATGCACTACTAGTTTTGGGCGTGGAGCTTCAAAGTAGGTTGGTTTAAGCTCTGAATGTGGTTAATGTGGTTACTTCTGAGAGAATTGCACGGCAAAGTAGGGACATGTTAATACAGTCACACATCAAGGCAGTTTCGCAAATGGCACATTTAAAATCATTTTGTTAATATATTTCATTCTATATCTTACCATATGGATTAAAACAGTAAGTGTTATATTAGTAGGTGGGGCTCTGAGTTACTGCCTGGGTGAGTGAAAGCTTGCTGCAAAACAATTTGGAAAATTAAAGTTGACTAATAAGCAGATGATATTTTATAGCACTTTGACATGCATCTTTTATTTCTATCCATACCATCCATCGCCTTTGGCACCCAAGTCTTTGGGGGCCAAAGGCGTGTACAAAATGGCCATCATGATTCTTTTCAGGGATTTTATCTACTTATTAATATCATGGTCCAAAACATACAAACCCAAGGGAGTAGCCAATACATCTAGTCACACTGAGTGTGCGAAGCAAGCAGACCCAACCCTGCTTAAAAGAGTTCCTTTCAACTATTCATCTTCCTTCCTGTCATCTGTCCATCCACTCACCCTCCTATTTATCCATCCATTCCTTCGCTATCCATCCACCTACTCATTGCTCCATACAACCATACTCCTTTCCTCCATTCATCCATCAATCCATCCATCCATAATTTCATATATACACCCACCATGTCACATATCCGCCCATAAATATTTTTTGTATCTGTCTATCTGTCCCATCCATCCATTCACTCTCTTCCATATGCCCATTCTTCTGCTCTTTTTCATCCATTCGTTTACTTGTCTAACTTTTCATTCTTCCTACCAATCTTTCAACCTTCTATATATCCATCCTTTAAGCCTTCTGCCAATTCTTTCAGCTTTTCTTCCTTCCTTTCACTTTTTTCCTTCTTTCCTTTCATGTTTTCTTCCTTCCTCTCATCCTTCCTTCCTCCTCCCCTTGTTTGCCACTTTCTGTCTATTCATCTTTTTTCTCACCTCCTTACTGTGTCTTTCTCTCCAATGCCAATTGCTTTGCTATCTGTTCCCCTCTCTGTATTGCCCTAGTTCAATTAGTTCCCTTTCTATATTTACTTCCTATGCATTACAGCCTACAACCTCTTTCGTGATATCTCCTAACCATCTTATTTATAAACGCTTTGTCTGTAGACCTGCAGGCAGAACAGGAGGCCCACAAACAACTCATCAACTTTTAGGTGGAACCCAATTCACCAGTCCATGCGTGCTTAATTTTAGCTGGTGGTTTCCGGTGCTCGGCACCAGCACTTAATTGTATTCTGGTGCTCGGCAGCCGCACTTAACTGTCATCATCACACTTATGACACTCTGCCACATGGTGACGCTGCTCATCAAAATTTAGACATGATCAGAACAACCGTTCTTTATGAATACAATATACAATCAAAAATACTAATACCTTCCTCCCCATCGATTCCTTTGGCTTTGGGGACCTGGAGTAATCTGAACTGTCGCACTTGCAGGTGAGAGAGATGGTTGTTGATTTGGCACCGTCATTAGCAGCAGTGATGGGGCAATGGGTGGTGTAAGCTGCAGTGGCCTCCTGGTCAGGGCCGTGGCACTTATTATTTTACAAATTAAGCTCTATGTCCATGTGCCCAGTGACAGCACCCCCTTCCCTTTAGCTTCTACAGGGGGAGGGTTCTCCACCCCACTGCACAAACCCTAAAGATGTCACGACCAAGCAAGGCTGACTTTAGCGCTGGTGGTGCTGGTGCGACAATCTTTTTTGGTGCCCTCCATGACTTCCTCCTCGAATTCCCTCACTACCACCCGCCCAAAGTGCTATCATCTCTCAATAACCCCTTTCTCACATATAATTTTGTTTACAGCGCTGGTAAAGGCTGGCTTTACTAATCCACTCAACTATCCACATAAAACCCAGATCTGTTCTTTGCAGCAGGCATATTAACCCTCCGCGCTACTTTATGGCAAGTCAAGACTGCCACTAGACAAAACTTTGATCTCTCTCTCTTTATCAGGAACATTCATCACAAGAGTTATCTTGGCATTTTCATTGCTTCCTGAAAGCTGGACGCACAAGGAACTGATCAGCAGCTGTTTTTAGGCCGAGCCTGAGCAGCGCATGCCCTGCTATGTGAGGCATGCTGTATTGAGGTAGGGACTTGAAGCTCCGCCCATTCACTGCCCATATTTTTCATTGGCTTGTGTCATTACCCACTGAAAACTGTGGCTGTCCATTGGGAAGAGGGTTAGTAGTCCCTCCTTAGTACCGCCTTGTCTCATTTTTTAACCTCCATTGGCGAAACCCCCTGTTACGTGTGTTGTTCCTCTGTAGGCTTTAATTACAGGCTCTGAGCACAATCTTCTCAAATAGGTTTGTCTACTAACGCTTTAAAAAAAACATTTTATAGCACGCATTTGGAATGCAATAGGTCTTGCATTTGTAAGAGTTATGTGTCTTAAAAACAACACTGGTGGCCAAACTGGTCTCACCACCCCACTAGCGTCCCCAAGTACCCCAGCTTATGTTTTTTTATCATGTTGTTAGAGTTCCAATGCCAGACACTAAAAACAGATTTGAATCTTATAAACCATTTTTGATCAAACCCGAATAAATTATGTTTGACATTCTTTGCAACAAGCTGGCGGGCATGAATCTTGGTGATATTGCTATGGCCATGCCTTTTAAGAGTTAAGACCCTCTCTTCAGGTCAGCAGGGCAAAAAAATACAATATTGGACTGGTCACAGGTACTTACTTATACACTACAATCTGTGCATGTATTCTGCCTGAACAGTTAACTACTTATGTAGCAAAATTGGATTGTATTTACACAACTCAGTCAATTATTAATCTTCTTTTGGAAATAAGCGTACTTTAGATTTCAATTATTAATACATGCAGTGCAATTAGAAGCGGAGAAGCACAGTTCAAAGCCACAAATGACCCATGCCTCTCACCGAAGAGTAAAATTAAATGACAAACAATCAGCACACGCAGTGAGTGATAGATTGTAAAATGAGCCCGTTAATTTAATGCAGTGACTGCGCTTTTTGTAAGACTGCAGTTGCTTAATATTTCTTCTCAGAACTGACATGCTGGCAACATTTTTGTTACACGGAGACAATCTTGTGTAGTTTTGGAAAGTTCACATTATGCATGTTTGCGAAGTTCCAGAAATTACCCTATTAAGTCACTTTGCGTAAATTTACGCTATATGTCGCAAAAAACAAACAGCAAACTCACGGGAACAATAAAAAAATGTCCAAAAAGGCAGACGTCTGCTGTTTGTGGCACTTGTGTTTTTTGCAAGGAGAAATGTGTCCTCTTGTCTAAGATAGAGCAAAGATGCATTTCTCTCTAAAATGTAGCAACAAATGCTGGCTTGCATTTTGCATAGTTACATGTAATTTCATAACCTTTTACCCTAATTTCACAGAATTACGCAAATGCAAATTATGCGTTTTTCGCACACTCCTATCCGTTATCTGTCGCCATACACAATTCATGATACTTGATCAGCTCTTTGCTAAAAAGATGAATATAATTTAACAACACATCACAAATGTGTAGATTTTGAATGTAACCACTTTATTGAGAAAAGGCAGCAGCAGAGTGCCAAGTGGCTTTGTACCGTAGTCTTAAAGAGGTGGACTGAGCATGTTTAACTTAAGGTTTGGCTGTGCGTATGCATTTATTGATGCTTCTCTCCACCTATGCACACGATACCTTGGAGCTTATTTACAAGCTTCTTGCACCGCAGGTACGTCACTTTTTCTCATATTAAAAGTGACTCACCAACGGCGCCAGGGGTTTGTAAATAATCCCCCTTGTATTGAGGTGGTCTGTATTTTTTACATAGATAGTTTTCCCTTTTTTTGAGTAATGCGAGGTGCAGAACCCAAAATGGTGGTTCCTTCTTTCAAGTCCCGTACGCTGATAAAGTAAACTTCAAATTTACATAATTCGATATTACCAGCAAGACAGAATCTTACATATGCTGTCTCTCATTATAGCCCAGTCAGATAGAAAGAGCAACCCAGCACTCTGGTCACCATCAGGAGAAGATGGACTTTGGTCTGCTGAGTCTTCCGAAAGAGATGTATCTAGGTCATAAGCAAATTGATTAAATATTAATAATATTTTTAGCCTAATGTTAACAAATTAAAAGAGTTTTTTAAGAGTAAAAATGGAAAGGCTTCCTCAAAGACAAAGATTGGTCCTCTTTCAAAAAAGACAATAAATAGTGGAAAGATTCTTGCAACCAGGGGTCTGACTGCAACTTTAAAGAGGAGAAGATGGAATGATATGTTGTCCACCTTCCCAGGCATCCTTTGCAGTTTTGATAGCCCTACAAATTTCTCAGACTTGGTTTTCTCTTCAGTGGAAGACAACTAGAAAACATAGAGTTCTATGGACCTGAAGGACAAAGTTGATACAACTCTAATAATAATTCTAATTCCGGTGACAGTGGAGTGGTGTGTCATCTGGGAAATTGCCTGTTTAATCCAACATGATGACATATGCCGAAAGTAGTGATTGTGTACTGTAGCTGATTACATGTATGTCCAGATCAGAAAACCACTTTTATTGAGGGTGGAATATCCTTCACCTAGTATTTTTATGATACATTTTGTCAAGAGACCAGAAGGATTTGGCAAGGTAATTAAAATTTGCCGGTATAAAGTTGTGTACATGTTGAGACCTTTGGGCGAAACGTTACTTCGTCACTGGGCGCATTGTGGCTGATGAAGAGTTTATTGGTCCTCTTAGCTTGAGGGAATAGGCACAAGAGCAATTATGTTCTTAGACAATCTACTTCAGCCTTGCCAGCACAATACAGAAAAGGTGTCCTGTGCTGCAAGAACCCTCAAATCTCTTTGCCCAAATAGTGCAGTTCATAGTCTTCTTGGAGACAGGGTCCTAAGAGAAATATTAAATTACCTAGGACTTTATAGCTCCCTAGGTAAAGCATAGGTCTATATAATTACAGCTCTTGGATCAAAACGTTTTACACATACTTGGAGAGGTAGAGGTTTCGGCCACTCCTAGGTACACCAGAAGCCTTTCCCGTAAACCATCCCAATATTCAGCATGGCCTAGCGTCAGTTCTTCAAAACTCCCAATTCCAGGAACACTCATCATTCCCATTATCAAAGAGGTAAGACTTCATTCTCTTCTTTCTTTCCCAAGAAAAACCTTTCTGGAGAATATTAACATGTCATCCATGCACTGTACAGTCTGCTCAGAGTATTTCACTGACCTACATAGAAGATCAGTACGACCTTCCACCTTCAATGTTTTTTCCCAGGAAGATAAAACTTTTGTTCAGCAGAAGTGCATTGATCTTTGTTTGAAAGGCACACTATTTGTGATTCCTATGAGCACCTTTAGATTTCTCAGGCAATTTATATGTGGCACAGTTAGAAACTTTGCACATGCAGTGACAGAAGACAGACAACAGACTATGTCACAAGGGCAGAACCACACTAAACTTACAAGACACCATTGTTACAGTACACAAGCTAATGTCCTAATATCTGTTCCTAGCATTCCTGCATGTGTTGATAAAAGGCATGCTTAACCCATAGCTTCGATCCACAAGGACGGTTTGCACCTAAGACAGGGACAGTAGTTTAGCTACACAGAGGATGCTTATTGTCTTCATCTACAGCACAAAAAAGGACTATGGGACTGATTACAAGTCTGGCGGTCCTCGGACCACTAGATGGTCGGCGGTGGCACCAGCGGGTGGACTGCTTCATTACAAGTTGGGCATTTTGGCACACCATTGCACTGCGGACTGCCTCCAGGGAACCACCATTGCCTGGTGGTGGCGCGGCAGTCGGAGTGCCAAAATTATTATGTCTTCCCACACCACCAGTGCTGCTGTGGAGGTTCTTCCTCCATGAAAAGGCTGGTGGTGAGAAAAGTAAGGGGCAACCTTTTCCCCCTGTGCACAGGGGTGCATGTAGGGGGTCACATGTTGTGCCCCCTGTATTTCTGCACCCCCAGTTACTGCACAGGAAGAAATGCTCAGCAGGAACATGCACTGGTGGTCCTTTGACTGTGCTGGTTCAGGCTCACAATGAGCCTTTTATGACCGCCACACCGCCCGCCCCAGACCACAAAA
This sequence comes from Triturus cristatus, assembly GCF_964204655.1. Classification (NCBI taxonomy): domain Eukaryota; kingdom Metazoa; phylum Chordata; class Amphibia; order Caudata; family Salamandridae; genus Triturus; species Triturus cristatus. The sequence goes on from NC_140594.1 coordinate 1,045,151,413, forward strand.
AACTTTTGTAATATGGCAGGATTGCGTCAGCGAGTCTTGGCAGTGCAAGAGCGAGGTGGTGTCTTGCACCAGAGATTCTGTGGATGATGTCACCAGTGATGTCATTTGAGATGTCATGAGTGATGTCACTAACCATGTCATGAGTGATGTAATATGTGATGTCATAAGCAGTGCATTGCATGGGTGCGAGTTATAGTTAGCAAAGCTAACTATAACTGCCAAATTTCTCTGATTTTGTGTGGGTGAAATCTGAGCCTAACTACAACATCCCTGTAACCTTTGTTTTTTTCAGTGAATTTTTAAGATTTTAAAAATGCTAATTCCTAACTATAACATCCCTGTAACCTTTGTTTTTTTCTGTGAATTTCTATGTTTTTAAGTAGCAATGGTGTTTGAAGAGTGGTGGGAAAAGGGGACTGGGCCTCTGACCAGCTCTCAGGAACCCTGCTGTGTAGGACTTACAGAAAGTACCAGGAGGGTTTCTTGGTCCCCAAGGTACCTTTGCATCCAAGAGAACTTAATTCCCCAACCAGTAGTGTGCGAGGAGACGAGTTTGCAGAGTAGTGCAGAAAGGGGGCGTGGTCTCCAAAGACCTCTTAGCAAACTCACTGTGTGAGACTTGCTGGAGGTAACAGGAGGGATAGTTGCCCCCCAACGACCTTCAGTAGCCAAGAGGACCTCATCCCCCAACTAGTACTGTGCCAGGAGGCTTGGATGCAGAGTTGTGGATAAAGGACATCCTTGTTGATTGCACAGATAGAGCCTGTGTGATTCTATGAGTGCCATTGCCAATATTTCGAATCCTGGGTGTTTATGACAAAGTGCAAAACACATATAGACGTATTTTACATAAAGTTTCAGTATAGGTATGTAGGGGCATATTAACAAGGGCTTTATCTCTGCTTTTTTGGCTTTAAAAGCCAAAGAAGCGGAGATAAAAATATCGCCCTATCAGCAACAGGGTGCTAACATGCAAAATCGCATGTTAGCACCCTTTTTCACTACGCTTCCCTTGGCATCTCTAATGAGATGCAAAGTGGGCATTCCAGAGCAAAATAATAGGAGAAATGTCGCTAAGCAACATTTCTCCTATTATCAAGCTTCACGCTAACCCTGTTCGAGATAAAAAAAGCAGCGCTACGACGGTTAACGCTGCTTTTTTACGTCTGTTAATTTTCAGACTTAGCCATGTAATCCAATGAGAGGTGGATTACATGGCTAAGTCCACCATGGGCTATCAACAAGGATATCCCTATCCTTGTAGTTTTATCGCTGCATTACCAGCGATCACCTCCCAAAATGCCGCTATCGCTGGATTTGTTATCGCCTAGCCGGTTAGCGTAGCTTTGAAAGCAGTTTCTCCTGAGGCACAGCCGGGAGTAGGAACCTCTGCTCAATTTTAAATTGTGTATAATTTGTGTTTTTACCTCCTTTTTAAGAAACAAACGATCTTTGGCATCTCTCCTCGCTCAGCGCCCTGACAGCTGACGCGGGCGGGTGACTCTAGCAAAAACAGAAACGCCATTGGCCGATTGAAGGGCACGCCCCCTGCCAATAGCCACGCCCCTCCATTCACTCCTCACATAAAAGATGTGTCCTTACAGGAAGCGCAGCGGACGAGCGCAGCGGGCGCGCCGAATGCGCGCCAAAGGCGAGCCCGTCTGCGCCCGTCCGCGACAGGCCGGGACCAGGGGCCGCAACCCCTGTCTCTCCAACTACAGATAGACCAGGCATGCGTTGGCATACTCTCGTGGAGAGCTGCTCAATCTTAATACTCCCTTACCATCCTACAATTCCCTTTGTGCTAAAGTTGGACCCTCCCACACCGTGGGCCCCTTTAGCTGTCGTTACTGTAGATGGAATTGTAACTACCCGGAGCCACCCTCACCTGAAGACACACCTACCCAGGACTACACATGTATTTATGTCAATGCAAGGTCCCTCCCCAAACACTCTATCGAAATATGGGACATATTACAGGATAGCAAACCTGATTTTGCTTTTATTACGGAGACTTGGCTCGGCGAGCACAATACCTCGGATATTACTGCAGCCCTACCAAATGGGTACAAAATCATTAATCTCAATCGACCAATTAAGAGAGGAGGTGGAGTGGCCATGATATTTAAAGATAGCTTTTTATGCCGTCAAGAAACAGTCACACAACTAGGCAAACACGAAGTTTTATTATCTCCATCTCCATCAATACTCAGGTGATCCTCGGATGCGCGATCATCTACAATCCCCCAAATAGCACAATTGACTTTAGCACCCAACTTCTAGAACAAATCCTTCCATTTTGTCTCAACCATAAAAACATTATAGTCATCGGTGACTTCAATGTTCATTTCGATCTATCTGATAATCCCCTAACTAAACGACTGGCCACAGACATGGAAATTATGCAATTAACGCAGAAAATAGCTCGCCCCACACATAGAGCGGGGCACATGTTAGATCTTATATTTACTAACATATCGAAGACTAACATTACAAATATAACCCCTTTGACATGGACGGACCATTATAGGATAGATTTTACATTAAACCTACCTATAAAGACTAAAAGACCGTTAGCTCAACCGACTAACTCTACTAAATGTTGGAGTAAATTCTCTTTGGAAAAATTTAAGGAAGATTTCTCTCATATTCTCAACTCTGAAATGACATGCGAAGAAGAAATTTGTCTATTGCGTGGCAACATAGAGAAAACACTAGACCATTGCTCGCGGACTCGCGCAACCAACCGATCCAAACCGAAATCCTCGGAGAAATGGTATGGCCCAGACTTAAAAATTGAAAAAAGAAAATGCACCACACTTGAGCATAAATGGAGAGTGAGTAGAAACCCCGAAGACAGAGCCACTTGCAAACATCAACTGAAAATATACCACACCGCCATACGCAAAGCAAAGAAAGACTATCTTTCTCAAAAAATACTAGAGAATAAAAACTCGTCCAAGGAGCTTTTTAAAATAGTAAAAGAACTTTGCAATCCCCCCAGTCTTACATCTAATTTAACGCCATCACAAGAAAATTGCACAAAAATTAGTGACTTTTTTAGCGATAAATTTGACAAAATATATGCCTCTTTTACAAATAACAGCCAGGCCCCTGTGGAGTATCAGATGGACTCCACTTTGCAAGCCAACTGCTCTACCTTTGGCCCATTTTCAGAAGACGAGGTCACCAAAGCCATGTCAGAAATCAAATCAGGCTCGCCATGGGATGTCTGTCCACACTATATTTTCTCTCAACTAACTCCCATAATTGGCCCAGCAGTCACAAAAGTTTTTAACCAGTCCCTGGAGCAAGCTGTATTCCCAGAAGTTTGGAAAAATTCGGCGGTTATCCCACTACTAAAAAAGGCGGGCGCGGACATCAACGACCCAGCCAATTATCGTCCCATTTCACAGCTCCCCTTCCTATCCAAGGTTTTAGAAAGACTGGTAACAAAACAACTGTCAAGTTATCTGGAAATCAACAATCTACTAGATGTCTCCCAAACCGGTTTTAGATCAAATAACAGCACAGAGACTACGCTCCTAGCTGTAATGGACGATATCCGAATGCAGGTCGATAAAGGCAAAACGGTCGCCCTGATACTCCTTGATTTATCAGCGGCGTTTGATACCGTGTCCCATAAACTGTTAATTCACATGCTTGCCGCAAAAGGAATACAAGGTAAAGCCCTAAATTGGCTGGAGTCCTTTCTATCAAACAGATCCCAGTCCATCTGTTTAGGTAACTTTACCTCTACCCCTCGAAAGATTAAATATGGAGTGCCCCAAGGGGCAGCATTGAGCCCAACATTGTTCAATGTATACGTCTCCTCATTGGCGTCGATTGGCAAGAAATGGGGCATTAATATCTGCTCCTACGCTGACGATACTCAGCTGATGGTAACCCTAAATGGGGAAAATGACGCCAAAAGTAGACTGCAAAACGGCCTGTCAGAGCTATCCAATTGGATGCATGGTCATTATTTAAAACTAAATGCTGACAAGTCAGAAATTCTCGTCTTCGGTGGGACTAAACAGCTCTGGGATAACACCTGGTGGCCAATTTCCTTAGGTTCTCCACCTAATCCCACATCGTTCTCAAGAAACTTAGGAATTCAGATGGACACCACTCTATCGATGAAATGCCATGTCACCTCAATATGTGGCAAAGGATTTGCCATACTAAAAAGGTTGAAACGGGTCTTCCCCTGGATACCACTGGAATGCAGACAGATCCTAGTCCAGTCGCTACTAGTTAGCAGGCTGGACTATGGCAATTCTCTATTTGTGGGTATGTCGGACTACTTATTTAGAAAACTACAACTGGTCCAGAATGCTGCTGCTAATGCTGTTTGCAATAAGAGAAAGTATGATTCAGCCACAAGCTGCCTGAGAGCCTTACACTGGCTGCCTATGAGGCAAAGAGCCACGTTCAAAATGCTATGCATCGCCCATAAATCAATATACAATACTGGCCCTTTCATTCTACGGAATAGAATTAAGTTCTATGCTCCAGCACGGAACTTACGTTCACAAGCCTCAGCCAAAGCAGCCACCACACGGATCAACCTATCCAGGATGGGCGGACGTGCCTTTTCACACATTGCTGCTAAATGTTGGAATGATCTGCCCATCAACCTCCGACTCACGGACTCCTACCCCATCTTTAAGAAAAAAATAAAAACTGCATTATTCCCCATATCAGAATAATCAACAAGTCCCAGGAAACTGCCTTAGGTTTTACTGCTCAATATTGCAGCGCCGTGATATCCTGGTAGGATGAATGTTGCGCTTTACAAGTACACTTAACAATAACAATAACCAGGCAATATTATCCAGCGATAGCGGGCGCTAAAAAAATTAACGCTAAGCACCCTTAGCGTTAATTTTCCCTGTTCCTTGTTCTTATGCCCCCATGTAAGATACTATTTTAACTTTCCCCTTTGAATACATTTGTTGAAATTACTACATCAAAAAAGCATTTTCCTACTTCACAGCAACACCGAAGGTCGCAATGACATCAGTAGTCACAAATGCAAATGACAAAATGTAAAACAGATATTTAAACATATTTTACACAAAGTTTGAGTCTAGCTGTTTAGTAACAAAATTGTTTCACTTTATTTTAATAACACATTTAACAAAAACAACAATTTCAAAAAAATTCTTTCAACATCTCAACTCTTGAATAGAACATAACTACAAAACACCAATAAACCTACCCATTCTTACCCAAACTCAGTGGCGTAACACAGGCCCCCGCAGGGCCTCCGAGCTGCAGCGGGCCCCCTCAGCACACTACTCTGGCCTGACAGCTCTGGGTTAAATCCGGAGCTGGGGCCCTCATGTACCTTGCAGGGGGACCCCCTCAAGTTTCATAACGCCACTGCCCAAACTCAACAGGAATCAAAAACTGCTCCAAAACTAGTACAATTCAGACTCTGTGAAAAGATGCACTCTAGAGGGACGAACAATAAATATTCATGTGGGATGACCTCCATGGTCTATCATCTTAAAACCCATGTGTTCACTTAATTCGCTCTTTCGTTGAGCGTGTCAAACAAAGTCCATAGATGGCAGCTGTTGGGACGTGGACATATTGCAGAGCATGAGTTATCACCTTTTCATGCAGCCCTACCTCACACTGTGCCTGAGTAGGCTGCATCTTATTTGGTCCTCCAAGTACTGAGCTTGCCAGGGAGATAGAGAGAGAGGGCCATATGGCCCATTCCCTCAACTCCTAATCAATTGGCAGAGCTGAAACAGAGCACAAGAGCAGGGACCAAGAGTTTATGAAAGCATGTTGGGATTCATTGAGGATGTGAGGAACAGTGAATGCCTTCAGATACACAGTAGCTGATTTATGTCTGTATGCATGTGTCTGTAAAAATCTATGTGCGAGCAATATATATATATGTATGGGTGGCTTGTGGCTGTTTGCGCTTGTGTGTGTGTGGGGGAGAGAGAATTAGAGAAATGGTGGCTTCGTTGTCACATGTTGGAATTTTCTGGTGTATATGGGGGATACCAACTGTACATCAGGACATTGTTTGGCATAAGGGGTGTCTTAGGAAATAATCTTGTAATTTACTAGCAAATGTGAGATATCTGGACAACAGCATTGCATTGTCTGGCAAATGAGATATAGCTTGGATGTGTCAAGTCACTAACATGCTTAGCTAATATATATGGGAAAGTTATTGCAGTGCCCAACATATGGGGATATACCTGAGGCACATGATGCCATTTACTGAAATTCGACAGAGATAATTTGTTGCATGAAGGCAATAGCTGCCATGTATAATGCTTCTGACTGCGTGATGACTTAACTGGAATATGTTAGGGACACATGGGAACATATTGGCAATGACTTAAATATATGCAATTATAAAATGTTTGAAAACAAAAATGTGTAGAGAATGCATTTTCAGAAAATGACAAGCTGATGTTTAGCAATGACGTTTTGGTATTTTTTAAGCAATGATAAGCTAATATTTGAGAACAAATGATTGGAAAGAGTAACAAGTACGAGCTACCAGCCAATGGTTGATAAAGTTCAACGCAACAAACCTACCAATCAAGCCTTGTTGAGGAAATACTGTTAAAAACCATAATGCATACCATAGCCCCATATGATGTCTAGATGATAAACAGCTCCTCTCAGCCAGGATCAGCCCCATAATCTTCCTAAATGGACCCACATTAATCCCCACACACAAAAAGCTCCACTTTCTCCTCATTCAGAAGAGATGCCAATTCAAGATTTTGAGCCACATCTTCAAAGCCCTCCACAACCAGGGATCAGCGTACATCAACCACCGACTGAACTTTCACCTTTCCTCCATACACCAGCACTCTGCTTCACTCTGTATCGCCCACACCCCTGCCTTTGTTGTAGCAACACTGGGGGATGCTACTTCTTACCTCACTGCAAAGTCCTAGGGCAACCTCTCACTCCACCTACAGACCTCAATCTCGCTGCTGGAATTCGGGAAAGGGCTCTAGACCTGGCTGTTCAACTGAGCCCTCTACTGCAGCACTCTAACCGCCTGGATAGCCTCACAGGTGATTAGCCGTGCTTTACAAATCCTGATTGATAACAAATCATACCAAGAAAAAGGCGTCCACAACCAGAGTATAGAAAAACATGATGATGGAGGGTAAGATTACTCATCAGCTCCAAAAATATTTCATACCTCATAATCTCCTCTATGGCTATAATTCTGGGTCCAGGCTGCTCAGGGACACAGTCTGCTCTATCCAACATTACAGAGGATGCCCCCTCTTCAGACAGACGAACAGAAATTCCTGATCCTACATGACCAGTTGCAGAATATGGCACCGTTAACCACAACAGCTTTGTAAAGGGATGAAGAAAATGTGCTGGGATCTTTGGCCCAGCCTATGGGGATTTCCCTCCTTGCGTCAAGCTAGAGCAAATTAGAATTTAGAATGCAAACACAGCAATTGAACAAGTCACCACCAGAGTTCCGCAAGGGACCTTGATATAATTTCATCTGTTGACATCTATATGTGCACCATGGAGGAAAAAAATCAAACAATGTTAACTGCAATTAAAGGATGTTTTTGACACACATTCCATGAATAGTTGTGAAAAACCCAGAGGGCCTTATTTATGAGGCCTTGCGTCACTTTTTCGTGGCCATTGCTTCACTTTTTGTGACACACCGGCGGCGTAAAAAATGCGCCACGTTTCACCCTGTTTACAAAGTGACTCTCAGATGCGTCACTTTGTAAAGCCCAGCACTACATTATACCTGCGTCAGGTATAATGTATGCAGGGTGGGCGTCCCCCTCAAAAGAATTTACTGCACCACTTCTAGGACCCCACTGCGTCAAAACCCCACACCTGCCTCACAGCAGGCATAAGACTGACGCAGGCCCTTTCAATTGCGACATGCCCTATGTGAAAGGACTCATTGCTTGAGTTGCATCTGTTTTCAGACACACCCCAGCAATATGTCACTTCTGCACCTACAGATACGCCAGTAATACTGGCGTATCTGTAACTCCTTGCGACATGGCGCACCATACATTAAATATGGCGCATCCATCATGTCGCAAGGGAATATGTGACATTACAACGCATGCCATTACATCTCATGCTGTTGCAACGCAAAACTTTACCCCGACTTTCTGTCGGGAGAGTGCTGGAGGTTGGAATAGATTAATTTTCTATTCCAACTCCAGTGTGTGCAACAGTAGGGAAGGTGTTGGAGTTAAATCCAACACCTTCGTCCCACTGCTGCACACCTTTTGCGTTGCAACGGCATGCGATGTAATTGCATGTGTTGTAACATTTGCGTTGAAAAGGCTGTTTACCGTCCCAAGGAGGGCGCTGTGAAAGCTGTTGCATCACTGTTTTCAAGCAGCGATGCGACAGGTTTAATAAATGAGGCTCCGCGGGTGACGTTCGTGTTTGAGGAACATTGCCAGCGTATTCAGTGTTTGTTTCGGGTGTGAGGGACTGCGAGGCTCGCAACGTTAAAACCAGCAACAGCTGCGGCCTCTTCCCAGACACTCCCCCTTGCCTGCCTGCCTTCATAAGACGACTCACGGCCCCCGCTCCGCGGGAGCCGTTCGTGTTTGAGGAACATTGCCAGCGGATTCAGAGTTTGTTTCGGGTGTGAGGGACTGCGAGGCTCGCAGCGTTAAAACCAGCAACAGCTGCGGCCTCTTCCCGGACACTCCCCTAATTAGCAATTATTACCTATAAACTCTGAGCAGCATAACGCGCGCGGGACGCGCGCCGGGCCAAGCCCGGGCCAAGGGCGGGCCCGTTCCAGACCGAGTAAGACTGGACCGGGCCCCCTCTCTAACGTTTTAGTCTGTTAGTCCTCCAGTAGGAGAATATAATATCTTGCCGTTTAACTGCACGACTGCAGATAGTTTTATTTACGGCTGTTACAAATGGCGACTACGCGAGGGAGTAGGAGCAGGTTAAATACGGATGTATCTACTATTACTGGCCCACTTGATAACTTCATTGTTAGAGCCAATTCAGTCATTGACCAAGGGATTGCAATTATGGAACGGAGAGTGTCACAAGATTTACTTTTAGCAAGGCGCTCCTCTATGGGCCACTTTGCAACAGCTAAAACTCCCGTCCCACAAAGTAATAAGGTAGTTTCGAATTTAACACACGTGGATATACATAGCATCCCAAATGTAGTGGATTTGTCATTGTCAATGACGGATTCTATATCCCTTACACAACTAGAGAGGTCCCCGCTCCTTGCTTCAGAACTATTGGGTATTGAATTACCGTCACAAGATTTAACGAATGGCCAGACGAGAGGAGCGAGTGAGGGAGCTAGTATAAAAACAACAAAAACATCTAAAAATCCCAGGAAAAAGAAAACTGAAAAGAATGCTGATAAGACTAGGAAGTCACAAAAAACTACTGTACTTGTGGATAAGGGGGAAAGTAAACGCTCCCTCAGATCAGCAGCTCTAATAGAACAGCAGCCAAAGGATGTTTTCACACGAAACTGCCCATCTGAAACTGCTGCTATATTGGATCTGACTGACTGAGGTTTCTCCCGCTACTGATGTAAATTGTAAAACTATTGAGTCTGATAATAATTTATTTAAGTATCTAAAGGAGCTTTTTAAAACCTATCTCTCTCCTTTAGAAACTAGATTAAAGCGGATTGAGGTACAGTTAACGGATTTGACCGTTCTCTCTAAGACCTCGATTACCTCTGAGGTAACAAAGGCCGGGAGTGGGACATTAAGCTGTACAAAAATACCATTAGTGAGCTCCTCGACTGCTAAATCACAAGCTCCCGTAATAAAGGTAAATAAATCGATATCTACTATGACTGAGAAAATAACTAGGGAAGAAATTAAAAATCCTCCTACAAACACTGTACAGGAGGCTAATACTCGCAAAGATTGTACTTGGGGATCCAAACCAGAGAATCCAATTATTAATTTGCCCCCAGAAGCATCGCCTTATATGGTAATCCTGACTGGGGTTCCTAAATTGCAGGAGGACAAAGAAGAATCCACTGGATCACTAAAAAACAAGGTTCAACACTGGTTAAATATCAATCGACCCCTCCCTTATAATAGGAGTAGTAAGATTTTAATGGTCCGTAGGGTACCCTGGGTGGGGCCAGAAAGAAAACTAACACAAGGTGACTGAGTTCTGGTCAATTTTGATGACCCAGCCACGGTTGATTATATCTGTTCTTGGGATACCCAATCTAATGATGCGGGCATTGAAACTAAACGACTTTCTTTTTTTTTTCCACCTAGATTTTATCCTCATCCATTCTATTATGATGAAAATTGGGTGACTGTGGGCACTCAAGCTAGTGGAGTGGCTAAAAGGTTTTGGGAAAGGCAACCCATTAGGGATCAAATATCCAGGGACACCTGGAGAGGAATACCAACCTCCAATAGATTTAATAGCTTGGAGATGGTGGATTGACTCTATTGGAATGATCGGAGTTTCAATGAATACTGTCCTAGTCCAAATACATTGTATAATAGCTCTAACCACTGGGCTATTGGCTCTTCAAGGGATATTGATGAGGGCAGGGCCAATCAGTCATCAGTAACCTCATTAGTAACTTCAATAGCTACTCCATTTTTTAATGAAAATTCAGATAAATCAGAGCAGGTAATACATCCTGTTTTGGAACTGGAAACTGCAATAAACTTACGATATTCTCAAATTATTATGGAGAGAGAAATCGAAAGTATTTCTCCATCGATTGAATCAGATCACTGTGTTGACTATTCCTATGATTTAAAATGTCGAGGAGTAGCTGAAAGAGGGGAGTTGACTCTTCTATCATGGAATATAGCGGGCTTATCAAACAAGGTGAATGACCCCATTTTCTGTGATTTAATTGAGAAAATTATATTATCTGTCTCCAGGAGTGTTGGGAACAGACCGAGATTCATCTTGCAGGATATCGGACATATTTTACTCCTGCTACCCAGTCAAGGAGAGGCAGGAGCTCTGGGGGCCTTTGTACTTATCTTTCTAACACAGTCAACTTGTCTATAAAGCAACAGACTACACGGGGGCATAATAGTTTCCAGGTTCTTAGTCTAACAGCAGGAGGAAATCGACTCATTATTCTAGTCAACTTATATAACAATATCCCAAAGGAAGAACATTACAAAGTCTTTGAAGATTTAAACAACTGTATTTGTTCTTCTAGCATTAATTCAAGACATAATGACATTTGCATCTTCTTGACGGGTGATTTTAATTGCCACCAATGCCCCCATAGTAACTTGGGCTTATGTGGTATGGTTAACCAAATCGGTGAACCATGTACACATTTTGAGCATACTTCCTTGGGAAATTTGTTTAATAATTTAACTTCTGACTGGAACTTGGGTTTCGTAAATGAACTTTGCAGCCCCCCAGTTCTATTTCAAACTACTTTTAATGGGCGTGGCCTCCAGTCTGTTATTGACTATACCCTGGTTTCTACTTTTTATCACTATAATGTCCTGTCGTTCAAAACATTGGACATCGTGTTGAGCGATCATTTTCCGATCTGCACAACCTTTGATATTGAGACGAGTATTAGATCAGGCACCAATGTAGCTGAAAATTTGTATCGCCATGCTTGCTCTTTGGCGAGACAAAACGGTTATGCCATAAAATGGAACAAAGTTGACACTACAAATTTTCTCCAGAGTTTAATTGTGGATCAATACAATAATATTAAGATCTGTCTAGAGGAAAATCCTGATCCGGGTATGATTGTCAATGCTTTTAACCAGATTGCATTGTATATTGGGGAAAAGCTGACAGGAACACGTCGAGCAGGGGCGAGAGAAAAAGCTGAGGGATGGTTTAATTCAGATTGTACCAAAGCATACTCCCATCTAAAACAGATCTTAAAGAAAACACCGAAAGATCTGTCAGCAGTTAGAGCCGCGAGAGCAGCCTATAAAACTTCCCTGAACAAACGCAAACAGGAGCTGAAGGAGAATGCGTGGGATACTCTAGTAAAAGCCAGCTTGTTGAGAGATAGTACTGCTTTCTGGAAAGCAGTAAATGCTCCCTTTTTTGTAGACAGAAAATTTGATAAGGTGGAATTCGCAATTGAAGGTCCAACCTGGGTGGAACATTTTACTGAGCTTTATAAAGAAGATGTTTTGCCTATCACAGACTCAAACCTTCAAAATTACCAGCTTCTTACTGAGCCTTCTCCTCCCGCTTTATTTCCTTTGAGCATCTTTTTCTCTGCCTCCGAAGTAGAATTAGCCTTACTCGAAAGTTCAAGGAATAAAGCTCCCGGTCCTGATGGCGTCCCTATAGACATATATAAAGATACAATTTCTCTATGGACCCCTTTGTTGACCAATGCGTTAAACAGTTTTAATATCGTGGGATTTCCATCGACTTGGCAGGAAGCCATAGCCGTGCCTATTTTTAAAAAGGGAGATCGAAATGATCCCAAATGTTATAGGCCTATCTCCCTACTTGATTCTTTGATGAAAGTGGCAGGCAGAGTTATTTTAAATAGATTGCACTCCTGGGCTGAAGAAAAAAATGTTCTCTCTAAGTTCCAATATGGCTTTATAGCAGGTTTAGGTACAATCGAACAAGGACTAAATTTAGCTCTAATTATTGGTAAATATATGACCGCAAAAAAGGGCAACCTTTTTATGACGTTCATTGATTTAAGTTCAGCTTTTGATTGTCTGAATCACGAGGTATTATGGAACACTTTGATAGGCTTGGGTATCGACTCAAACATTCTTAATTTTATTAAAGAATTATATAGGGGGGCTGGGGCAAAAGTACGTTTTGGTAAAAAAGGAGAGTGCTCTAATAAGTTCCCAATAATGAAAGGGGTCCGACAGGGTTGCATCCTGGCACCATTTCTTTTTAATCTATATATAAATGGTGTGGCGGAATTTTTAATTACACAAAAATTAGATTACCCTCAAATTGATGGCACGGCGGTTCCCATTTTACTTTATGCGGATGACGCAGTCATCATGGCTAGAACCCAAATGGGCCTCCAAAAAGCTTTAACTTGTTTCTCATCTTTTATGAGTTCTAGAGGCCTAAAAATAAACATAGGGAAAACTTTTTCCATGTGCTGCTCTTCGAAGAAAAAACTTTCTTGTAATATTTTTATTGAAAAGTCTAAGATAGGACTTACAAGTACTTTTTCATACTTGGGGATTGTTTTTAACGAAAAAGGTACCTGGAAAGCAGCGACTAGGAGTAGGAACCTTGCTTTTGCTCGTGCATTAGGTGCAATAAAACAGTTCGCTAATAAGTTGGGGGGTAGGCCTGTCCGTATCTTAATGGATATTTATAATTCAAAATGTGTTTCAACTGCATTATACGGTTCTGGCATATGGGGTATCGCTGACTGTCAGGAGATTCAAGTAAAAGAAAATTCTTTCCTGCGTTATTTGTTAGCGGTTCCCAATTCGACCTCCACATTTATCTGCCATAAGGAATTAGATTTGGTTTACATTTCTGATCTAATCAAAGTTAGTCCCTTATTGCTGTGCACAAGATATGGACTACAGAGGAAACTGTTTTTAATAGAACTGTTTTGACTGATTGCTTTAAATTAGAGAGATGCCAGGACATCCCCTGGATTGGCTATGTAAAAGAGTTTATGATCAACATGGGACATTCAACCTTTTTTGATAATCCTTGTTCCCTAACCTCGATTTCCAGGAAGGCTTTTAAAAAATGCTGTCTTGACTTCCTGGAAAGTAGACGATGGCGTGAAGAGAAAAGTAAGATATCTGTATCCCAACACAATTTACTTTTACAGGCCCCTGGCCTACAGCTATATTTGTCTCCTGATCACTCCAGCTACGACAGAATGTTGTTAGCTCGTTTGAGAGTTGGGACCTATTATCGGTTGATAACTTTCCCAGATAGAAATGATTGGTCCCAAAATCTAATTAATTGCCCATTTGATGATCTTGCAATGCAATCGCAAATACATTGTGTTCTTTTCTGTAAATTTTATATATGGGGAAGAAGGAAATATTTGATTCCCCTCTTAAAGACCTGGGGTTTAAGGCAGTGTAGACCTTATTTTTTAAAACTGCTTTTATTACAAGATGAAACAACTATCAATGCCTTATCCAAGTTTTTAAAATTTGCCATTCGCTGCAGATAGTCGATGAATTAAGTCCAGAGTTTGTTTTTATGTTGGTTACCCCGACTATGATGTACTTGAGCTGTTATCTACTTCGATTTCCATTTCAGTTTTTAACATGTATACATTTGTGTGTCGCTTTTATGATTTTAAAATTGAAATCGAATAAAGCTATCTTGACTGAAATGAGGCCCAGAATATGGCAGCAGAATCTCCTGCAGCTCACTTATTAGTGGATAACAGTCAACTACCAGAGACAAACTGGTGCCAGAGTCAAACTGATGGTGACCAGCAGCCAAACCAAGCCTGCTCCAAGATATAGACACAACTCTGACTCAGTACAGAATAAGAAAAATATGGTGGCCTGATTCCACCCAGACCTTGCCTTTTCCCAACTGTTACACTGAACACTAACTTTGAACTTATGATTCTGAGGAGAGACCATGGTTCCAATAGAGAAATACCCAGTTGAACTCTTCATATGTCACTGCTATTATGTCCAGTGGTAGACTTCAATATAGTCTATGCTGAGACATTGATGAAAGACATCAAGAAACTCCAAATGATCCAAAATCAAGCTGGCAAAGATTGTCTTAACTTGAAAAAGCAGATTCTATCATCCATGCACTGGAAAAAGTCCAAAGTGGTATCTGAGGAAGAGAACAGCTTCTGAAAATACTAACTGCTTGCATCTCTGGTTGCAACCTTAACATTCCTTTGTATAAATCCAGAAGGAATTTTCTCAATCTTTAGTTGCTCAGCGGGCATTCAGAACCATCCTACCACCACAGGAAGCACCACTCCATGAAGAGACCATCAACAAAGCAGCATACAGAAGAAACACCAGTCAAGCCCAGATGCAAGGCTACCAAGGAAGATCCTGATGCTACTTCCATGCTTCTGGGGTTTGGTAATGTTCACTGCACAGTCAAACTCTCCAGACTTGGGAAGTGGTCAAAAATATCTAAACTAAATAAGTGTGTATTAAAATGAAAAGTTGGTATTTCAGGACTATTGAGTGCATTTTGTGAATATAAATAAAATGACACAATGATGTTATTGAGCAGATTTTGCCAATTTGCTTAACCTGATTGGTGGAATTTGGGGGCAAATGAATGCATTTTCAGGAAAACAAACAATCTGATCACGGGCCTTGGATAAAATGAGTTGGTTTACTGAAAATGCCAAGCTCCCAATTTCACAGAAAATTATTCTATTTGCAAAATATTGTGAGCTGATATTCTAGTAACAAACCCTGGTGGTTTTGGGGCACTAATTGCTGCTGTTATTTCATCATCATTTCTTTAGTCCCAGTGAGCACCTGTGATGGTTATTTCATTCCTCACCCAGAAGCAATGCATGATCTGTATGGATAGCTTTTATTTCTGTATTATCCTATATGTAGCTGCTGTCTGAAGCCCACTAGGTTATTCCATTTTTTTCAGGTTCAGGCCTCAGCACCAGCTACGTTTAGTGATAATACACAAATAACAGCTATTCATAGAGATCATAACGATCACAATGGGGCATATAGCAACGAGGTGATATAAAATTATCACCGCTTTTGCATCCGTTTTCGGGCGAAAAGCGGCGATAATTTTATCGCCTAATCAGCAAGGTCACGCCATCGCGTGAAACCTTGCATTAGCGCCCGGATTCTTAACGCCCAGCTTTGCATCTCTAATGAGATGCAAAGTGGGCGTTCCTGACCTGACATGACTGGAGAAATGTCGCTAAGCGACATTTCTCCTATCATCAAGCCCCACGCTATGAAGCATAGCGGCAAGAAAAGTAGCGATAACCCCTGTTATCGCTACTTTCCTTACGCCTGCTTCAGGACTGACTTAGCCATGATATCCTATGGAAGGTGGATATCATGGCTAAGTATGTGAGGCCCTATCATCAAGCTAACGCCAATCTTTGTGATATTATCGCGTTTGGCAGTTAGCGCTAGGATTTGTATCGCATATGAGATAGCGTTGCTAATAGCATGCTATCTCAGCGCTAAAAATCCATGTTAGCCGGCGATAATTATCCTAGCGCTAAGTGCGCTTAGCGATAATTATTGCCGGTTGTTGCTGATATGCCCCTGTGTTTGTTAATCCTTTGCAGTTTGAGCAGGAAGATGAAAGGTGTTAGCGCTTTACTTTGTGCAAATTTCAGGGCCCATAAAGCACTATGGGCTGAATCAAAGTTCGCAACTGAGCCTGGTCAACAAATCATTGCATTCAACAAATGTAAAGCACATTGGGCTCCACAAGAAACACAAAGAATGATTACGTTTTCGGTTAAAAGTTTACAGAAGTCAAACATCAAATTAGTATCAATTAATCAAAATATGAATTCATCAAATAATATGAAGTTCCATCAAATCAAAGTCATATAAGGAGGAGGACGAACCAGCCTGGTGTCGCCTCAACAGGGAAAGACAAAGGAAAATCCTCTCTCTCTCATTAAGAGAGTACACTAAGGGGCATATGTACAAGCCCCTATTGCCAAAGCAACGTCACTTTTTTTGACGTCCCTGTGGCGATAGGGGCCTAGCCTTATTTACAAGGTGGCGTTAAGCCACTTAATGTGGCTTAACGCCGCCTTGTAAAAGAGGCACCCTTTCGCGCTACACTTAGAATGAAAGTGGAGAGCAATGGGTGTTAAGGTGGGCGTTCCACCGCAACATCCATTGCTCTTTGACTCTGCCCCATATTTACAAGGTATGGGGTGCCAAAGATAAGACCTGGAAATACCTGGTCTTAAACAGGTGATATGAGGAGAAATGTTTTATTTCTCCTCGTATTTTGCTCTTTTACATGTGCACACATAGAAAAAGAACATTGCCTGTAAAGATTGTTTATGTGCAAGAAGGTGTCCCTTTGTGCACATAAGCAATCCCCTTTGTAGTGCAGGCACCCTTGCAACATGGCGCAAGGGTGCCTGCTCTGGTGCTAGGCTGCTCCTTTAGCACCAGCGCTAGGGGAAATGCAGGGGTGTGCCGTATTTTTGTAAATGTGACACATCCCTGTGTTTCTAAAGTGACGGAGCAGGCGTTAGCCATCTTTTCTTAACGCCCCACCACATTGCTAATAATTATGCCCCTATATCTCCTACTCTGCTCTAAGCTGCCTCAAGGAAATGTCTAATTCACACTGCTCACTCTCTGACTCGTACCTACATTGCACTTAAAATCACACGATTCTAACAGTTGATACACATACACGCAGTTCTCATGAAATGGTCCAATCAGTTTAAAGCGAGTTGATGCAATGATATTCTTATCAGGACCTTTACCAACACAGCTTCTCTCAGCGTCCTCCAAACTTACATTATCTGTAAAAAGATACGATACCGGGACCAGGCTGTACTCTTGAATGAGCTACTCATTAAAACATTCCATCATTATCACAAGGGAAAGAAAACATTTCCCATGGGAAAACAAGCCAAAGAACATTGCATTCAATAATTAGAACTCCATCTTCAACTCTGAATTTATTTTTACGTGTCACAAAGCAAAATGGCAATCAATGTTAGCCATTTTACAATGCAGGCCTACATTAGTTATGGTCAATCTGAACGTAAATGCATATTTCTTCTCTACAAATAGTATTGCGTGTTTATGTGTTAATGTTATGTTAAGGCAAAACTTTTAATATATGTAAAAAGGTCACCAAATGTTTTAAGGTTCTTAGCTGATCCATGCAGCTGCAGGGGCCTCCTATTGCATGGCTTTAGTTTTTGGCGCAGTCTCAGATTTATACATCCTTGTAAATCTGGGGCAGCGTCAAAATACAATGGGTGTTGCGGTGGAACGACCACAGCAACACCCATTGCACACCCCTTTCACACAAAGTGTTGCGTGTAACGGGGCCGTAGTTACAAGGCGGCAGAAGCCCCAAAACATTGCTTAGCGCCCCTTTGTAAATATGGAAAAGGGGACAACGCAACCAGAATGTTGCTAAAAGTGACGTTCTGGTGGTGCTATCCCCTTGTAAATATACTCCTATGTTTCTAGTGTTCAATTTCTTCACTGATGATGAGTTTAGCAGTGTAAAGGACATTGACCTTCATCTCCACCCCTCAGGATTTCCTGGTAAGTTTTCCTTCAGTTTCCAACCGATGTTCCGTGCCATTCTGGACCATATTAATAACGCTGCACCATGAGTGCTCTCTGGTGAGATGTGTTGCACCCCTTTTCCTCACTTAAATGTTTTCGAGAGAACTGGCTTCACTGTGACAATCTGCTTGCCACTGCACTTCCTTGCCTTCTTGCTGATGAATGTCTTCTGTCTGTCAGCTCTTAAGGCTGGCCCCACTTTCACAACCAGGCCTGTGAAGGTGCAGGGGAAGACTACTTACTTACCAGACATAGATCGGAACCTGTTTTGAGCACTATAAGGCTGAAGGATCCCTCCTGGATCTGCTTGGGTGGTGGTGCAACTAGCCAAGTTTGCTTCTGTCCCCTGCTACTACTCAGAGGACAGCCATCCCCCCATCTTCTGGAGCCTCTCCCTACTGTTGTCTGCCTCCATGGCAGAGGCGTAACATGACCCCCGCAGCCCCCTCAGTGCGAAGATTGGGGCCGGATCTCCGGGGCCCTCCCCCGGCACTGTGAATGGGCAGAGCTCCTGGCCTGAGAGCTTCTGACTGGGTTTGGAGTGTCGGGAGCCCCCTCCATGTACTTTGCAGAGTTGGTCCCCTCAAGTTTTGTTACGCCACTACCCCATGGAAATAAATTAACCTCCTTGCATGACCTTCCTCGAGAGACGCTTCTTGCTGTCCCCACCTGTATGGAACATTTGAAGAGGACTTGACCTGTTTCTTGACTCTAACCATTGTAGCTCACTGTTGTTTTACATACTTTTGAAGTTGACATATGCTGTTATTCTAACATTTATTCGGCAAGCAACCGGATTATTGTGTTCCAGGAAACACTGGTATTTACATTGCATTCCTAGTTTTCTGCTCCTGCCATGGCAGCTGCAAGAATGCTCTAACCCACTCCTTTTGTATGTGAACTTACACTCTACCATTGGTAGAATGGATGGAACCTTCAAGTGAAATGAAACGTGTCTTTCAGTTTGGCTTAATGATTTGCCATTGGCAGTGAGAAATACTTACCACTCACATCTTACACCGCAACATGGGCATGGGCAGGAGAAGGGTGTATTAAAACTTACCTGACCTACCAGAAGGAAGAGGAGATGTGGTGGCCGCCCAATTAGATATTTTCCAAGTCGCTGTTAAAAAAATGGAGAATCACTTTCACAAGCAAGTTAATGTGATGAGAGGCACACATTTATTTAACCTGGCCCAATACGAAACTGGAAAGTAGCAAGCGACATAGCAGTTTTACGGGAGCTGGTCTAATACATGCAGATTTGGTACATTGTGTGATTCTACAATCCGTGATCAACTGGTGTGATGCACAAGGTATCCAGGCATAAAAGAAAAACTATCATCTCGCAATCCTGACCTTAAACAGGCCATTGACATTGCAAAAGGATTTAGGCACACTACATTGGGTGTGAATGACAGGAAAACACTTCCTGAGCAGATTTGGAAAGTGTACGATTTTAAGAGGAGTGAGGATCACAGCACAGTCAAAGAGACTATGTCATCTAGGTCAAAAGTGAATGTTGTGTCACAAAGAAGTAAAAAGGGGACTGGGAGCTGATAAAGGTCCAGTGCCCGTGCTCTGAAGACTATTTACATTCCAAAACATTGGGTCCCTGTTCCTGATCGATATAAGAAGGAAGAGTCTAGGTACTGTATAAATTAGAAAGGACAGTCAACAAGACTGTTTCTTTTTGCCCTCACACATCCCTGGGGATTTCATGCTTCATAATCGGGTGGGTGCTCCTCTTTGGGCTGGCGCTGCAGTGCCCTAAGGGTCCCCCGAAGGGTTACTTTGGTCGAAATCCTTTAGTTTTATTGCCGTTTGATGAGTGTGACAGTGTCTGGTGACCGCTCTAGCTCCAGACGAACATAGTGGTCCACGATAAGGGACCTTCTTGCCAAAAAGGAGCTCTTATGCAGAAACATTTTAACACTGTTTTGGTCTCTGTTTTTCAATTTTCTCTGTTATCCATTTTCTTCTAAGTAGGACAACCAGTGAAACTATTCACAAGTAGGAACTACCCTGTTAGAGGGAGACCACTAACCTTTGAATTATGTATGGGGTAGGCTATTCACCTTCTCTTTTTTCTTGATCCTGAAGAAGTGCTGGGGATCTTTTTAGACCAATAGGGGCACTAAACATGTTGCCCTTTTTTTTTTATCTTACTAAAGAAAATATACAAAGCTACAAGGGGACATTGCAACTCCCATAGTAGCACCAACCTACCAGGTTTTTGTTATCTGACAGGGGAATCCATATATAAAATGTGATCTTCCCTAGCCAGTTTTAAATCCATTCACATCACTCTTCTCCCCATTAGGACACTCTCACACTCAACAAATGGTGATAAAACTAAAAGATCTCTGCCAAAGTGACCCTTTGGAGGACCCGTAGGGCACTGCAGCGCCGGCGTGATGAGGAGCACTCTCCCAATAATTAAGCATGACATCCCCAGGGATGTGTGAGGGCAACAAGAAACAGTTTTGTTGACCACCCTTTATAATTCATCCAGTACATAGACTCTTCCTTCTTATATATACCAGGAAGAGTGACCCAATGTTTTGGAAAACAAAAATGAACGTTGATAGAAACATGCACAAGTGATACTATTGTAGTAGTTATGGATGAACACTCCAAACTGCCAAGCTAGAAATTCTTTATGCAGGAATTGTGTGGAAAAGGGGACCTCTTTGTCAGAGTTTGCAAAGAAAAGGGGAACAAAAATGTTAATGTGGTTGAATGTTTAGAGGGAGATGAAAAAACAATAGTTTTTTAAGTTCAAGATGGTAGCGAAAAAATAAATACACTCACTTGTGAGATCACTATTTTGGTTTTGTTGCCCTAAGTGGGATGGGGATGGACAGGCATGGGGCCCTTGCTTGCTGTGCCACTGGCTTCAAGCTAGCCTGGCTGATGAGGGGTGATCCCCTGAGGGAAGAATGTTTGATTTGTTCAGCATTCCGTCCATCATTTGTTTGTGCAGCATAGGTCATAAATCTGACTGAACACTGCTTATTATTAGGGTCTGCTCTCTGCAGCCTGATAATAATGTAAAACAAACCCAGCCTTCTGGTAATTTAAAAGGAAAATGTGACCCTGTGCTTATTTAAAAATAAGTTGTGAGATACTCTGAATGTGTCTACAAACTACTGGTAGCTTGCGATGGACTGTTTGGAGACGCCTGCTATAGACAATAAAATAATTTTCTGATTTTTGTTTATCTTTCACCTTGGTTGACAGTTCGAAGTTCAAGAAACAATTTGGTAGTGAAAACTATGGGGCAGATTTATGAGCCCCTTGCGCCTCATTTACGCCACCGTTGCGTCACTTTTGTGACGCAGCGGCGGCGCAAATCCTGCGCCATGCTGCGGGGTATTTACAACGTGACGCATCTTGGAGATGTGTCACGTTGTAAAGCCCTGCGCCTGAAGTAAGCGTACCTGTGCAGGGGGGGGCGTTCCGTCGCAGGAATGCCTCCTAAAAGTGGCTGAGTGAAATCTACAAGATTTCACTTAGTCACTTTTGAGCCAATGCTGCGTCAAAACCCTGCGCTTGCTTGAAGCAGGCGTAAGGATTGACGCAGCATTGTAATGATAGGGCACCCCCGAGCCTTGCTGGAGCTGCGTCGCGCTTGCGACGCAACTCCAGCAATGCGCCGCCTTCCGCCATCAGATGCGTCACGCATCTGTTTATCCTTGCGCCACGATGCGCTGCATTGTCAATGCGGCGCATCTATTGTGGCGCAAGGGTAAACTTGCGTGGCGCATCTTTCCTGGCGCATCCCTGCTGATTTGCAGGGATGCGCCAGGAAACATAAATCTGCCCCAAAGTCTTAGAAAAGGCAGACATCAATCATGGAGGTTATAATAAGGACTGTATATCGTTAGAAGGGATGGTCAAAATGAGGATCTGCGTTAAAAGAATAACAGCAGAGTGAAAGATTTATATTACCTGGTGGGGATTCAATTTGTCAGGTTGAAGGCATCAGAAAACGTGGAGATTAAGCTTGATCCTAATGAGAAGGAACCTGTATTGTTGTTTGCTAGTTCCTTTAGTAAGGGAAAGATGTGTGCAATTAATTCCTCGGTGATCTTACTGTCCACTTGGTGTTCTTTATCAAGTACCAACGTTAGCTTTTTCCCCATCTCCATGAAAAGAACCACTGAAATCATAGTTAGAAAGTCAAGCAGGGAGTTTACAAATCTACTGAATGTTTAGAATGGCTTGTACACATTGTCATAGCCACCAAAGCAGGTGGCAAGGACATTAGGTTGTGTGTAGATCTTAGGGACCTCAACTTAGGTACATGGGTGGACAGACACCCTTCCTGGGATTCACAAAATGCTTAGCGTGATACGAAAAGGAAGCTGTTTCAGCATTATTTGACTAATCATTCTTCTATCAGCAGGTTGAAGACCACCTTGAATTTAGCTCCCTTACCCTGTTCATAATGCCTATGGGGACATACTGGTTCCTCAGGATGCTGTTTCAGATGACTTCTCCTGCTGAGGTGTAGCTGCAAATAATCAGCATATTTTGAAAGGCCATCCTGCTTTCAGGATGATATCTTGGTTTAAGGCGTGTCTGAGCAGTGTCACTATGTCACTTTCAGAAAGGTATTTCAGAGACTGAGGGATGAACCTTAATCTTGAATATACAATTTCTTTCGATATAGAATTGCTCAGGATAGCTCTGATGGAGGTGGTAAGGAAAGCTCCTTCCTCTGTGAACAAATATGAATTGAAGTCGTGCTTGGGGCTACCTAAATTAGACTCAATTTTTGCTAAGAATTCTGCTGATAAGTTGGAATCAATGCAAATATTACTAAAGAAGCGAGTGCAATACAATTTAAGTGCAGTGAGCCAGATTTCAAATACCCCTTCACTAGGTAACGTTCATGTTGAAAGGCAAACTATTATAACCATTTGTGCCAGTACCAAAAGCAACCGTAACTCAAGTGTTTATGGGGAAACAATGTATGGTTTTGTTTCCATCCCGATTTTTGATGGAATCTGAATGCAACTATTCCATAGTTGAAAGAGAGGCTCTAGCGCTCTGTGCATCTATTTATTTATTTTATACTGAGAACCAATCACAAACCTCTTACACATTTGCTATTAAGGGATCACGGCATACCGGGCCCATGATAGCCAGGTGATTTAGAGGGCTACGAGGTTATAACTTTACAGTCGAGTACTTACCAGGCTCCCGTAACCAAGTGGCCGATTGTCTATGCTGTTGCTTTTGCCCTATTACGGTTGTGAGGAGTAAAAGTTGGACTAGTTGCTGATTTCTGTGGATATGACATGAGTGTACATAAAAGAGTGAGAAGAGGGAAAGAGCGGGGATCTGGTGATGAAGGTGGTGTGAGAAAAGATACTTGGGGGTGGTGTATAATTTAAGCTACCTTCTAGAGGTAGTAAGTGGTTATTGGGAGATCTGAGAGGAGTTGAGGGTGATTGGAAACAAAATGTTTATAGGAATTCATCTGATTCTTCCTATTAATCTATTAGACAACATAGTTGATTTAGCACATGACGGCCATTTAGGCATAAGACATGCCAAAAACAAAGCTAGGTTCCAGTGCTAGTTGCCAGCAATGGATTTGATGGTGATTAAAGCTAAAATTAAAATGTTAAGAGAACCTTTCTTTTGCCCATTATAGTCCTGGATAAACCATGGATAAAATTAGACCTTGACATTATTAGTACCATAAACCACGTAGGTTACAATGGGAAGTACATCTTGGTGCTTGTGGACTATCACTCACGATGGATAGTGACAAGAATTGTAAAGAACACCACCATGTCTGTACTATTTGATTTCTTGCAAGACACATGTTAGACCGAAGGCATTCTGGGAACACGGATAATGGATAATAATGTGCAGTTCACTTCTGATCTCATGATAGACTTCTTGTGTGAGGTGTCAAAGTGTCCTCTTAAGACAGCTTTTTAATGGTAATGGCCAAAGACTAATCTCTCTTGGGTAGGTGCACAATTTTGACTCAAACCCAGGTTTACTGCCTCCTTAGTTGTTCATCTAAAAACATTGGTGGATACATGGGAACACCCATGCTCCACCTATGTAACGCCTATTCCATGCACTGTAAAACAACACAGTGCAGGGCTCTGCACTACGTTTTTTTCCCTACAAAGCCACACAAGGCGACACAAGTCAGTCTTTGCATGGCTTTGCAAATCTCGACAAGCATTTTGCATTGTGGCTGCACCAAAAAAGTGTTGCAACCATGTTGCAAAACATTAGAAAGTCCAGTCACTAGTGATTTTGCCAAATCCGTCAAATTGACCTGTGTGAAGCACAATGTAGTTATATTGAACAGTGGACAAATGTGAGCATGGACAGGCTTGCCTAAAACTCCCCATTGCAAGAGATTGAAGGAAGACAGCACTCCAACCCAATGGTCCCACCCATATCAAAGGGGGACTGTATCAGTCCCGTAGGGCGTATCACATAACCCCTTCCTGGCACAAAGATTATCTCACTGGATGATTTTTCTTCCTTGGAGAAGGGGAGTGTTTTGTTTTTCTCTTGATGATCTGACTTTTATATTATTTCTCCTTTCTTTACCCTTGCTTGGCCATGTTTGCCCTTCCCACGTAGTATTTCTTCTCCTGGGTTCCTTCCTCCCTTTCTACCCCTTCTTCCCCTGCTTATTGTTTGTCCTGTTGGAACATATCTGTCTGAGGCCAGCGTCTACTCAGTTGAAGACTTGAAAACGTTACGGAAAACACATACTTGGATCATTGGATGATCCAAATGGCCGCTGGGAAGGAGCCCTGCAACAGAGCTCCCGGGCACTAGGATCACCAACCGGTGGAAATCCCTGCTTGCCCCCCTGCACACCCCTTTCTGCCGCTCCCCACCGGACCAGGCAATAAAGAGGTCTGAAGCCTGATATAATGCTGCGGCCATCAGCGAGATTTCTCAAGGAAACCGGACGAAGGATCGGAGCCCCACAATTCGAAACCGAAAGTGCCTGGGTCCCGGACACTAGGATCACCGGCACACAGTGGAAATCCCTGCTCGTCCCCACCTCCACGCCATGTCTGTCGTTCCACCTCCAGACCACTCTGGAAGTAGAATACAACAACATCCACTGCTTCTGCTATCAGCTAAAGCTCACGGGAAAACGGCACGAAGGGAGCGACGACCTGGAATGAAACTGAAAGTTCCTGGGTCTCGCAAGCTCCCACCACCCTGCACAGCGTTCATCAGCCCCATGGCGGTTTCAAAACAAACGAAGGAAGAAGGAAGATAGCAACGACATTGGAGAACACTTGAGTGCCCAGACCCCAGCAGCCCCCGCTGATGTAGAATCACAGCCCCGCAGCAAAAAGAACGCATCCCGGACCCCTACGGTGGACCTTCGAGGGGGAACAAAAAAAACGGAATTTCACCCCATGCACCTACCTCAGTGTCGAACCTCTAATGGGGCCACCCGCTACTGGAGCGACGGATGGATAAAAGCATCTCCAAGCCCCCAGGACAGCACAGACTCACGCAGCCCCCGGATGCCTGACTTCAAGATGGCCGTCCCACCCAGCAACTAGCTACCGGACCGGCTACACTACAGAGCCACCAAGTGAGTACCTGCAGTAAAGCACTCAGACAGCTGCACATTGATCTCCCAGTGGGGTGCGGCCCCCCGGCATATTAATTCCTGAGCCTGCATATAATACACGAGCTGGTAACATCCCCCACCACTCGCCTGTGCCTGTCCTCAAGATGGCCGCCATGCCTGCAAATCGGCAGAACAATTAACCCATACAACCCTGAACTCTTAACCAAACTGCACCATGTGCATGTGAGGATAAGTAGATCATCCTCCTACCTTGGCACTGCTTCATAAAATGTGCATTCAGTACATACCTGACCAATCTGACGCTCAGCAATAGAGCAGTTAAGGGCCCGGGGAACCCTTGCGGAAAATGGGACCTTTGGGTGTTTTTCTCTGTGAGGAGCCAATGAAGATATCCTTCACAATGCAATCTCCAGGAGCATTTCTTTTTTTTGTGATGCAGCATCTAATCTCAAGTCTGCATTTGAAAAGTAGCCACTGGTAACAGCTGAGATTGTAGGATAGTGGGGACGGCCAGGAGAAGACCAAGAAGAGCTCATCATATACCCCATCCTCTGTTTTCACGACACACAAGGTATGAACTGAACAAGTTACCAACCATCTTTCTGAAGAACACTCTATTTAACTGCTGGTTCCGCACTTAAGAATACTTCCTTGGTGCCAGACTGGATCCTGATACCTCGTCTAGCGATACTCCCATACACCATTGGCTGCTATGTTTTGTTGATTTGCAGAGAACACTCACACCCAGGAAGGTTGCCCGGACCTTGAACAGGTGTGAACCTAGCCGCTCATAGGGCCTAGAGGGACCACTCGAAAAAGCCAGATCCTCTGCTGCTCGTGGAACTCAAGAAGTAAGGAGAAGACTCTTACGCGCTATGCCACTCTGCGCTGGCTCTGTGCTGCCCCGTAAGTGAGGTGATAGAACTGCATAGAAGAGCCACCAATGCATGCTGACATCAAGTCCTGGTTCAACCCCTCTGGAACCCTCAGTCGCGGAGTGTGGACAACTGTTGGCAAATTACGACCTGCCCTGGATGCAGCGTGACCATCCCTTGCAACAACCTGTGATTACCCTCTCCTCTCCCGAAGGGTAGAGCTCTCCGGTGCCACTCACACACAATGCCCTCTGCCACGACAACCCACACCGCCCCACCCTCTTCGAACCATGTAACTCCACACGGCCTGAACTCTCTCACGATCAGTTTCCCGCCTGGCCTCTCACCTAAAGCGAAGAAGAACTTTAAGCAGAAACTGATCAGACAGCATCCCGAATCACTTTTTGCAGACATATACCACTGCTCCTCCAAAGGAAAGGTAAAAATGGAACTTATCTTTCACACTGAGAGACAAGAAGTATGGAAATCCATCCTCAGATCGCAGCTCAACATTTCAAAACCACCAACACTTCACATAGCGGCAAATTGTCAATTTCACTCCCGTACCGCTCAAGGCGCATTGGAAATACCACGGTGACCATCTACACCAACGGCACAGTCCTGATACAAGCCAATCTAGAGTCCTTTGATGCCCTTTTCCCCTCTCCGGAATACACCCCGACTCCACCCTCCCCTACTCCACCCTCAGAAGAACCGGACACGCCATCAGAACCCATCCTCCGCTCCGGCACTCCCTAGCAACCACACACGCCCTTCTCTAGGCAGCATCCCCCTCACCAGCCCCAGAGAAAACAGGACCCCTCTTCTTCCCGCCTTAGACTCCCTCTCTCATCCACCACCTACCGGCTCGCACCCTCACCTGCCACCTGCCTCTCACCCACCCCAAACCACTACGAACAACCTGAACACCAACTTCCCCAAACCCACAAACAATAAAGCACCTGCCTCCCACCCTCCCCAAACCACTACGAACAACCTGAACACCAACCTCCCTAAACACACAGGCAATAAAGCACCTACACCCCAGCAAGTACCCTCACCACATGACATCCCCCTTACCCCTACAGAGAACAAGACCCACCCACCCGAACCCACCACGAACAACCTGAACACCAATCTCCCCAAACCCACAGGCAATAAAGCACCTACTCCCCAGCAAGACCCCTCGCCACATGACATCCCCCTCACCCCCATTGAGAACAAGACCCACCCACCCCCTACCTACAGCTCTCATCCCCACTCTCCACCTGCAGGCTCCCACCCCCACCTCCCACCTACCCTCCACGTAACCCAACACACTCAGAACTACCTGAATACCCTCCTCCCCAAACCCACAGGCAACATAGAACCCACGGCCCAACAAGACCCCCGACATCCTGCTCTCACGGCCCCGCCCAGACCCCACACGGACAACACACCCAAAACAAGGCGGTCCAATTCCCTGAGACTCTCTCCTCCCAGACCCAAAACGAACAACACAGCCACCACTAAGCTACCCAATATTCGGGACCCTCCCCCTCTAGGCCCAACACTCTTGCTCAGGGCCATCCCCGGTACCTCAATGACCTCAAGACTGAGCAGCGTCTCTCCAAGCTGGAAACCCAGATAGCAACTATTATCCGGGGCCTTAGGTATATCCTAGCCAACCTCGCGGTGCCCCAGCAGCCTCAGCGCACCCACTCCTCTACCACCCACACTCAACAAAGACCATCCATAATCCCCCGCAGAGATGGGTAGCTAGCCCCATCCCCTCTCTGGTACAGAGACCCAAAAGAACTAGAGACACCATGTCTGAAAGTGATGCGGAGGACCTCGCCTCCTCGTACGACAATCCTTTAGCTGCCACCCTCCAATCCAAAATCCAGGTGATCACCGGACTGGGAAGAGTCCAATCCCCTCCGAACTCACCCAGACCGCCGTCGACCCGCACTAGCATCCCCACAGCCCCCCTTACGAAAAAACCCAAAGCAGAAATGACCCCCACTAACTGCATGCTCATAAACTGTAGATCAGCCATCAAACATGCCACTGAATTAGCAGAATCCATCCTCACTCACGACATAGACATAGCATTCATCACCAAAACCTGGCTCAACGACTCCTCCACACCTCTCCTGGACACTCTCGTTCCCCCAGGCTTTATTATCACCAATAACCCCACCACTTTTGCCGAACACCTCTCCGACCTGATTATCCACTGCTCTCTACGAGAGGCGAATAACCTAATTCTGGGAGACCTTAACCTACACTAGAATGAAGATAGCAACCCGCTAATTCAAAACCTGAGCGAGTTGCTACATAACAACAACCTTATGCAACACTGCACAGAAGAAACACACATCAAAGGAGCAATCCTTGATGCCATTATCGCCAAATGTGACACAGTGAAGATAAACCGCATCCTGCCCGTAGACTGGTCTGACCACCACTTAATCCTCTTCCATCTCACTCAGCCAGCCACTCTACAACCCCCCACCCAAGAAGATCCCAATGGACCAGAAACCTCACCCAGATCAACATGACCGACCTGGAAGAAAAAGTCAACTCCCTCCTCACCACCTCCACGGGGGATCTATCCACGACAGAACTCACCGACCATTACAACACATCCCTGACATCCATTCTTGACCAGAGAGCCCCTCTGAAACAAAAAAAAGCCAGGAACATCCCGTCCAGATCCTGGTTCAATACAGACATCAACAACGAAAGGAGACAACTCAGAGCCACAGAAAGACTGTGGAGAAACAACCCCTCCACTTGCCTACTCGAGCAACTCAAAGCAGCTCGAAGAAACTACAAAAAACACATCCATAACGAAAAATTTAACTTTTTCTGCTCCGCCCTGGACAATGCAAACAACAGGCCCAACGAACTGTTCAAAATCATCAAGCAACAAACCACCAAGCCCCTCATATCCTCTAACCAGGCCTCCAAGGAACTGTGCGATAACTTCGCCATCTTCTTCGAAGAAAAATCTCCAAGATTGAGCTCTCACTAGACATCACCACCAACCCCGCCTGCAAAAGCCTGCCCCCTGTCGCAATCGAAAGCACATGCCTGCTCCACACAAATACTTGGAAGTCCTTCAATGCCATCACGGAAGCCAAGATTATCAAGCTAATCTCCACCTCCAAACCCGCTTCTCACGTCCTTGATCCCATGCCCTTCCAAATGACCCAAAAACTCAAACTCACAATAGCCCCGTTCTGGTGCAGAATCATCAACAGCTCCCTGAGAACCGGCATCATACCAGATTGCCTTAAAGTAGGCCAAATAACGCCACTACTAAAAAAACCAGGCCTGGACTGCACAGACCTGAACAACTTCAGACCTGTCTCCAATCTCCCCCTCCTGTCCAAAATTCTCGAAAAATGCGTCCTATCACAATTGACTCAGCATATGGACATCATCAACCTTCTTGATCCCCACCAATCGGGTTTCAGAAAAGGCTACACCACTGAGACAGCGATCCTAAACATCACAGATGATATTCGCAAGTCACTCGATAACGATCACTGCTGCCTACTCATTCTCCTTGACCTATCGGCAGCCTTTGACACGGTAGACCACCATTTTCTCATCAAGGCTCTACAAGAAAGGGTGGGTGGCGATGAGATGGTCCTCCGCTGGTTCACCTCCTTCCTCCACAACCGATCGCAAAGGATAAAAATCAAAATCTTTACCTCCGACCTTCACCCCGTCAGCAGGGGTGTGCCCCAAGGTTCAATGCTCTCACCGCAACTGTTCAACATATACATGGAACCCCTCACCTCCATACTTAAAAATGCTAATATCCCCTTCCACCTATATGCTGATGGCACCCAGATCTATCTGGAAACGTCCTCCCAGACGACATCCTCAGACTAAACAACACCCTAAAAGAAATTCAACACTGGCTGTCCCTAAATCACCTTAAACTTAAACAGGACAAAACAGAGATCCTCCTCATCTCCAACAAAGAAGAGAACCCACAAATTGCAGAATGGCTTAAAGCTTTGGATGCTCTAAATGGTAATCTCACCCTGGCTAACTCCGAAAAATCACTAGGAATCACCCTGGACCCCAAACTGGACTTGACCAAACACATCAAAAAATCTGCAAAGACCGCCTTCCTCAACCTGAAGCTTCTCTACAAGATTAAACCATTCATTCCTAACAAAGACCTCAAACAAGCCACCCAAGCTCTGGTGCTATCCAAACTCGACTACGGTAACGCAACCTTAACCGGCACCGCTAAAACCCACTTAGCTTCCCTCAAAACAACCCTCAACGCAGCAGCCAGAATGGTCACCGGAATCAGGAAATATGACCACATTTCTCCTGCACTAAAAGAACTAAGGGGCATATTATCAAGCCAGGCGATACATTTATCGCCGCTTTAGCGGCAGAAAACTGCAGCTAAAACGGCGATAATGGGCTTGATAATATGCTCTATGGAATTCCAATTGAAGCCCATGTTAAATGTGAAGGACGTCTAACATGGGTTTCAATTGGAAATCCATAGAGCATATTATCAAGCCCATTATCGCCATTTTAGTGGCAGTTTTCTGCCGCTAAAGCGGCGATAATTTTATCGCCTGGCTTGATAATATGCCCCTAAAATGGCTCCCAATTGATCAGCGGGCGTACTTCAGAACGGCCTTCCTCATGCACAAACCCTTACACACAGGGAAAACGGACTACCTGGCCGCCAAGCTCAAGAGGGCAGATCAGACAAGGAACCTCAGGAGCTCCAACTCCCTACTTCTCATCCCCATGAGAGCACGCAAACAATCAACCGCTGCTAGGTCATTCGTGGGAAACGCGACCAAAATCCGGAACTCCATCCCAGCAGACATCAGAACGATCCCGTCCTGCACGAAATTCAAAATGTACCTTAAAGCCCTCCTCCTCAACCGCTCCAACCCGAAGGGATAACTGCCGCCCCCTCGCCAAACCCTATCTCCTTTGCGCTTTAACTCTGCACCAACTGACTCACCTCAGCCAAAATCGAGGTTTCCTCAGGACTCGTGAACTACCTCAATAATGCATACAACAAGGCCACCTCAGGACTCTACTACTACCTCAAGAATACGCAGCACCCTTGGACTTCCGAACTTTTGTTTTATATTACTTTATTAAGTATCTCTTATGAAACATTGTTGTAAAGCGCTCTGATACCCTCGGGTCAGGTCAGCGCTATATAAAACTCCTAACCTAAATAAAATTAAAAAAACATACCTATGGCTGACATGCTTCTATCTTCTGTTTCTTTTTCAAACGTTTTGTGAGGCAAATCCCCCTTCCCCCAAGCCCTCCCAAATGAGGTTGGATGCACCTGCTTCACTCATTAACTCAATTAATAATAATAATAATGATAATCCACATTTGTAAAGCGCAAACAATCACCCGTAAGGGTCTCGAGGCGCTGGGGGCCGTCGGGAAGATTAAGCGAGCTATTGCCCAGAGTCACATGGTGCTGGGCTAATCTGCCGCCAGGGATCGAACCATGATCCCCAGATTCCAAAGTCAGTCGCCCTGGCCGGGGCGCCACACCTCTTCCCTACATTTCTAGGAATGTATTTATGCTCTACCACTTTCCAGAAATGCATATGCAACTACATATGCAAAACATATCTATGATTCAAGTAACCTATCACTGGCCATCTCTTTCATGTTACGCAGTTCCATTTGAAATGCTGATTTTCTCGTTAAAGTCTTCCCTAAAAGTTTCACAGGCCCAGACAGCAACATTTATAACCATCTTCTTTAAAGCTAACTTCAATTGATAGAGTGGAACATTTCAGGGTATCAAATTAGTTTTGAAGCTCTCTCATCAGGCATCATCAGCTCCTAAAACTCCTAGAGGCTATCAAACAGTCTGAGACTTTTGGGTGGGTCTGTGGAACTTGTCTGGATATCATTAGAGCACCTACAGAGGTGCAAAATGTTGTTTACTGCCCTTTATTATTGAGGTGAAGAGCGTTATGTCTGTTATGGCTAGTCCTAAACTTTTTTAGGGAGTCTCAGTAGGTACCCAAGCTTATCTGAAGATTTAACGTTTTGGAACTTTTGTGAACTAAACATAATTTATTATGGGAGCAATTCTGGTTCTCAATCTCTTAAATAATTGGCCTGAAGATGAATTGTTGTCATTGAATCAGATTTCTGATTGGGGCAGGTTTATGGTGTTTGTGGTGTATGGTGTTAACAGCATGTGTGGCTTTGTCCTCTATTTCTTTTCCACATGAAACCAAGTTCCATTAGTTGCTGGTAATGGTTTCCAGTAAAACAGTCAAGTGGGGAATCTACTCTTACATGAATTGCTGATTTTAATTCAGAGTTGGTATTTGAGGGGTATTCTTAGACAAAACACGCCTCACACATCTAACACTCCACAGATATGCCAGGTACTTGGATATTACTCTAGCCACAAACGTATACCCCCAAACAACACCGCACACCAACGAACAACAGAACACATTAAACAAGTTCTACCATTCAGTCATTACAGTCCAAACAGACCAGCAGATGGATATTGTGGCTCCACAACACCATCCACTACACACTCAGATACTAATTTATGGTCAATGTGCAAGCCGCATAACCAAGACTACACATATCATGGCTGAACATCTGTTTACTACCATCAAAACTTTATAATCCATTATACTATCAGTGATAAAATATATCTACTACAAACAATGAGAGAGCTTGAAGTACATTGATGCTTACAACTCAAAACTAGTGTCCCATCAGTGATGAAATTCTTAAAACCGGGGTGCGAGAACTCAGTTAGTTCTGCAGCACCAACTAAAGGCAGGACACTCACTGTATACATATGTGTAACAACATAATATCAAGACCTCTGCATCGATGTTCTGGTAAGGTTTTGTGACCATTTTTAATATGCCTCACAAAGATAAACACTTTAATAACTAAGCAACCAGTAGATGTGGTGGGAACAAACAGGTCATGTTGGGTGCTGCTTAGAGAAACCAGACTCTTCATAATCAATGTGTTGGTCTCCAAT
This sequence comes from Triturus cristatus, assembly GCF_964204655.1. Lineage (NCBI taxonomy): Eukaryota > Metazoa > Chordata > Amphibia > Caudata > Salamandridae > Triturus > Triturus cristatus. Next base: position 1,045,185,175 of record NC_140594.1, read on the forward strand.
TAGTCACCTAAGTGGACTCTTGCATAAAAAGTGTTTATTTCTGTTTCACTTTCCTAATTTCCCTTCTCTCATTTGTTTTTTAAAGGTGATATTTTAAACCTGCAGGTCTTCCATCCTTGGGAGTTCCTCTCCAACCTACCCTGCAGGACAGCGCTTTTCCCGTTAATGACGTCCGGCACCACGTTCTGGATAATGAAGTCTTTGACACATGTGGGCTTCCTGAACAGCTTCATTAACAGTTACAGCCTACTGGTGCTTCCAAGGCTATGCTTGACGTTGTTTTCCTTCATTCTTGACTACTGCGTGTATCAGGTTGCGCCGGTCTGGGCGGTGGATCGATGGAAGGCCATGGCCCTTCTTGCTGGATCATATGTTACTCTAGTTTTCTATACAAGAACATTCAGCAATGGGATCGAGGGGCTTCTGTTTGCCCTGCTTCTGATGCTGGTTTCATTGGATGCTCCTAAAACTAGTTTAGCAAGAAAATCCATTCCCAATAAAACTAATTACAGCAGCCAAATTGGAATCGTCTTGGCTGCTGGATGCTTCAACAGGCCAACTTTCCTTGCTTTTGCTGTCGTTCCAGTATTGCACTGGGCTGCCAAAAATACAATCTCGCCCTACCGTTCTACAACAATCCCCTTGCAAGTGTTAAAATGTGTGCCAAGTGCTACTGCTACTGCCCTCATTTTCATTGCAGTCGACACAGTATATTTTACCCATGAGGGTTTCGTGGACCAGTCACCATTGGACAAAGTCAACCAGCCACAAAGTTTTATAAAAGGGCAACAGAACCCAGTATTCACTCCATTCAATTTTCTAAAATATAACTTAATTCCCCATAATCTTGCACAACATGGCTCCCACTCTCGAATCACTCATTTTGTTATCAATGGAGCAATGCTTTTTGGAGTCCTCCATTTATCAGCTGCTGTTGCTGCGGGTAAAATGCTAAGGAGAGCTCTACGCAGGATATCAGAAAGCAAGCACTTGAAGGCAGCGAGTCAGACAAGGGATGCTCTCCCACTGTCCCGCCATGTTCTGCTCCTGTTCTATTTTGTACCATTGGTCCTTCTTTCCCTCTTTCCCCATCAGGAACCACGATTCCTCATTCCCCTGATCTTACCACTAGTCCTGTGGAGTGCACCTCAGAGCCAAAAAATACAGTGGAAATCAATCATTGTACTATTCAATTTACTGGGGTCCGTTGTGTTTGGCTGCTTGCATCAGGGTGGATTAATCCCATGCCTGTCCCAATTGGAACGAGTTATTCATACAAAAGGGTCCCTAAACAACCCTTCACATTACACTTTACTGTTTACACACACCTACATGCCGCCAAGATACCTACTCAACATTAAGAACCAGGAGACATCGGTGGATGTCATTGACATGGCTGGAACAGAAGAAAAGCAATTTTGTCAGAAGGTGGGAGACATTGCAGGAGATATCTCCCTTAGAAATTCAGACACCATGCTGGACAGAATCCATCATTTTTACATCATAACTCCAGGGACCTTCAAGCCGGCACTTGAAAACTGTGGATTTGTTGTTAAAAATGAAACTGTGTTCTTTCCTCATTTGTCCATGGAAGACCCGCCGCACATCTCTGTGCTCTTCAGTGACAAGTGGTTGAGTCAGCTTGGGCTGTACATCCTTCAGTTAGAATTGCACACCTTGCCCGTGGATAGAGTCCATGCGCATGGGCTGTGGCAGCAGGAACAACCATTCCAGTAGTGCAGTCTGCAACGTGGCCATGTTGGAAGAAGCACCATTGTAGATCTGGTTCTGTCCCAAGGTTCTGCCAACAAGGGAGGGGCCATGCAAATGTTTCAGGATACCCACTGACTCCTATTAGATTTTGTATACGTGAATTTATCTCCTATAGATAGCTGAAACCTCTGGCCTGGCTCTGGCCCTCTTGGACATACCAAGGTCTTGCTCTGGAAAAAAAAAATCAGCTTTAATCATGGACATCAACTAGAAATTATACAAACAGAACTTCTCACATGGCCTATGAATTTTTTGTTGTGATGTACTATAATATAAGATTTCTATAGAGCACTTAAAGCCTGATTCTCAACAAGCTAAACCAAAGATGCTGTCTAGGTCACACAAAGGCAAGATTGTTTACTCAAATACTGTGCCGTTGGTTCGCCCCACAGTAGACACAGAAATGTCACACTAAGATATTATATTTCATTTTTTGTTGGGGAGGTGTCTATATCATGGTTTCATGGTTATGAAAGACAAGGTATTATCTGTGCAGAATTTGTAAAAAAAATATTAATAATAAGTGTCAATGCTCTAGTCAATTCAATTTTCAATTCAATAATTCTTTATTCGGTGGTTAAAAACCATCATAAAAGATTACACATATATACAATTAAAATAATATTAAATCATTATACAAGTACATTGACTGAATCTATGTACATAAGATAATTCATTATTCACAATAAGGCCGCCATGAGAGCTTAATCAAGATGACGAGTGGGGGATCCTGCAGGATTCACGAGTAATTCTATCCTCTGGTTACCCTTAATCTTAGTGCAAATTTCAAGAAACTAATAACAGAACACAATGTTAACGGGTCACTAGCCCTTTGTAGATAGGTCAGTGCCTCTTTGGCTCGAGTGAACCTGGCCTTTTTTAAAATTTCCTTTAAAAATCTACGTCTTGGAATTGCATATAGAGGACATAGAAGTACAAAATGAAGGGTGTCCTGCGGAGACTTATTGTCGCAGCCGCAGGCACCCTTCTGCTTAATTGAATGACTAAAACCAGCTGGATCAGCTAACAGGTATGGTAAAAAATTGAGACTAAAACGTGACATTAAGAACCTTTCTTGAGCATTATACACGACACAAAGATACGGTTCCATCCCGTCAGTGGTTTCAAGCCTACTGTAAACACTCACTGAGGGTTTGACCCCTTCCACTGTAAATCTAACACGAGATCGTTGGTCCAGAAAAATTCTCTTGAGGTTAAGCTTATCCTGTGAGGTAATCCCTGAAGGGTTTGAGTACAACTCCTTGCAGCCCATATTTTCCAAACTAGTTTTAACATACATGAGCCATGGTATATTCAAGCTTTTATCTCTCCCAAGGCAATCTTTTAGGATCTGCCTACTCAACACGGCTTCCGGGTTAATCCAGATTTTAAACCAGGCCAGGATTGGTCTAAATTTAATCAGATCCTCTAAGTAAGGTCTTCCTAGTTCTCTATGGGCTATAACGGCTGGGGTGCAATTAGGGACTTTCAATGTTGAGCGAAAGATTTTATTTTCCTCCCTTTGCAATAAGTCAAGATTTGTAAAACCCCACACTTCTGAGCCGTACATGGCTTTGGGGCAGCACGTTGATCCATAAAGGTTCATTGATTGTTCCGGGCACCATCGACCAACTCTCCTCCCGAAGCCTGCTATAGCCCCAGTTGATGCCACCAATTTGCCACACCTTTCCTGTACCAGAGGGGCAAATTTCAGGGACTCATCAAAGAGCACGCCTAAGTACGAAAAAGATTGCACCCTTTCTAGTGTATGTTTCCCAATTCTATATAGGAAGCTAGTCCGTGGTTTGTGACCTGCTGTCATTACATAGGATTTTTTAAAATTGACAGACAGATCTAGCGCCTCCATGAATTTAACGAACCCGTCAATTAGAGTCTGCAAACTTTTTGGGGTACGCGCCAAGAGGACCGCGTCGTCTGCGTACAGCAGCACCGGGATGTTACGTGTTCCGATCCTTGGGCAGTCTGTTTTTAGGTTAATCAGGGACTGTTCTAAGTTGTTAATATATAACGAGAATAAAAAAGGTGCCAATATGCAGCCTTGCCTCACACCGCTAGTACATCTAAAAGACTCGATCAGCCCCCCTTCCATGTTGTAACGTACTCTGGCCGATGTCTCTCTATGCAATTCCCTCAGAGTACAGATTATACCTGGGTCAATTCCCAAATGATTCATCATCGCCCACAGCTTGTTCCTGTTAACATGGTCAAATGCAGCGGCCAAGTCCATAAACCCCAGGTAAATGGCTTCGTTACTGGTTTTGGTGTACTTGGCGACCAACATATAGAGGTTCAAGCATTGGTCACTAGTGGACTTGCCGGTCCGGAAACCGTACTGAACGTCCGAGATGATGTTATTATCCTCGGCCCATTCAGTCAGACGATTCAAAATAACTCTTCCTAGTATTTTAGCTGTGACATCTATCAGGGAGATTGGGCGATAACATTGGGGGTTATCTCTGTTACCCTTTTTAAAAATCGGTACTATAATGGCCAGCGACCAGGACCGAGGCAGACCTACCTAAATGGCCGCATTTATTACTCTGGTTAAGATGGGGGCCCATAATTCCACATTACTCAAAAACAGGTCCGGGGGGGTCCCATCTGGGCCCGGGGCTTTATTTTTAGTTAGTCCCTCGATGCCCAAGACAATTTCTTCCAGGGTGAACTCCAGTACCTGTCCCTGCATGGCCACCCTCCTCTCCTCTATCCTATCTACCTCCCCGTGGTTATAAAGGCCCTCAAAGTGGGCTGTCTACTGTTCCGGTAGGATGTTTGTGGCAACCTCTGGTGCGTTTTTATCTTGAAAACACGGAGTATTTATTATTCTCCAAAATTCCGTTATATCCCTTTTTTCGGAGGCCTCCCTCAAGACTGCCCACGCTTCCCCCTGCAGAGCTACTTTCCTTCTTTTTAGCTCCTTCCTATAATTTAGTCTGCTCATGTGGACTTTTGTTGGGTCCCTGGGTTTACTACTAAGGGCTTTTTTTTAACTCCCTCAGGGCTCGTGTGCAGTCCCCATCAAACCATCGCGGAGAGTTCGACTTGTTTTTTTTTTGGCGCATTAGTCCACAATAGCCCTTCCACCAGGTTAGTTATTTGGCCAAATACGTGTGTTAAGCGGGCCCCTTCGACAGAGAGATCTAAACACTCATCAATGAGTGGTTTACCTTTTTCCATTAAGGATCGGTAAAATCTTTCCCCGTCTACTTTCGCCCACCTAAGTCTTCTACCTTGGTCCGTCACTCTCTCGGAGATACCCCCGACTGAGCTAGACTTTTGTTTTGCCAGGTACAAGACCTCCATGACCAAGGGATTGTGGTCGCTAAAGGGGCTCCACTCAATTCCTACTTCAGTGATCCGGTGCTTTTAAAATCTATGTAAGAAGAGCACCCTCTCCCTTTAAAAGTGGGGGGTAGAGTGCCATCTAATCCCAGTGGAATCATATCAATCGTGTGTTCCAAATCGTAAGATTGAAGGAGCTTTCACAGTTCTATGCCACTCGGTGAGTGGCTAAAATGGGGACCTCTTTTCACTGGGCATTGTGACCAACTCGCATTAATCGGGAACAATAAGGGGCATAGGTGGCAGTTCAGGTCACCCACTACTAATGTCGATGGGGCCAAGGCGCCGTTAACAGGTGCCAGCTCTTGGCTCAATCTGGAGTCTAGTTCCCCCAGGATTGGGGTGTCATTTCCTGGAGGGCCAGTGTTATACACATTAAACAGCACTAGCCTTGTCCCTTTATTTCTAAACCTCAGGGCGTGGATATTCCAAGCGAACCAGTCCACACTGGACCATTTACCTTGTATTTTTAGGTCTACATACATGGACAAACCTCCCTTGGCTCGACCTGAGGAGGATTTTTGTGCAGGGATGAAAAAACATTTGTATCCAGCCAGATGAAATTGGGAATTGTCTGTTACCCAGGTTTCTTGCAGGCAGATTATGTGGAAATGGACCATATATTGCCGCCATTCCACATTATTAAATTTACCTGCCGGACCTGCTATGTTCCATGAAATGATTCTCAGTCCCTCTTCCACTCCGTTATCAGGCCCTGGCCTGGTCACACCTTGAAAAATGTTAGGCAACCCATCTTGGTACCTATGCGGTAGCCTCTGCAAATCCTTGCCCTGCTGTGTTGGATTTGGGACTATAGCTCCTAGTCCTAGGGGTACATACAGGCGTCCCTCGGCTGTGGAGTTAGAGGCTTCCGGAGTGTTTACTAGGTTCCTGCACCTGTCCCCCTCTGGTGTTGCCTTACTACCCTTTTTGGCCAAAAAAAGAGTACGTGGGGTCCCCCCTCTGTTTTTTGAGCCTCCCCCTATCATTGCATCCGGGTCAACATTTTTATAATCTTTGGCAGCCGGCTTTACCGGGGTGTATGGGGCAAGTAGTCAGTCATTCTCATCTAGGGACCTTAGTGGGCTGAACCTGTTTACCCAGCTTGGGTGTCCACCTTCCCAGATCCCAGCCAATCCTCGTGTACAATTTGGGACCCTATTTGAGGTCAAGTATGAACCCTCCCCACTTCTCCGTGTGTGATACTGTCCCTCGTAGGTTTCCTGCTGCCTTGAATAAAAGTAACTGAGTGACAGCGGCTTTATATCACTCACACGCATAGGTTGCCCCTGTCTGATGATATGCTCAACCACCCCCCTATCCCTGAAGTTGGCAATAATACAATTATCTTCTATTTTTTTGGGTCTACGTCCTATCCAGTTCACTCTCCTGACCAATAGGATTTCCCCGTCTTGATTAGGTGCTAGTGGTCTATTTTGAGTCAACCAATGGATAAGTTTATTTTTTAGCTCCTGGTGTGTTTGCCTCTGATCGTGTTTTAATTCCGGGACCCCAGCAAACACTACCACAAGCGGACATGACTCAGGTGGCAAGTTTATAATGGGAAGTACATTGAAGGGGTTTGATGTGGGAGCCCTCTCTTCTTTGTGTGCTATTCGTGTTATAGGATCCGCAGAGAGTTGGGATGGCCTGTCCAATTGTTGCACGCCTGGACCATTAGTAGTGTGCGTTCCCCTATCTCTTGGGTCAGTGATCTTCTCCCCTTGTGGTTGAAATGCCGGGACTTTATGGGTCTGTGCAGTTGTTATATGTGCGACCCATTTATTACTAATGTTCATCTCCCTTTGGGGTACTATGTTAGTGTCTGGGGTACTGATGGAGTTGCTTAATTACCCTACTATACTAGTTTTTTTCTCCCTGTTTTTTAGTTCACTCATAATCTTGTCCAGCCTACTTGCCAGTGGTTTCAATTGGTTTACAATAAATGTTTCCAATTGGGCTTGTAAATCAGACGTGATTTGCGACAACCATATTGGGGGCTCTACTTGAGAGAATGTCTGTGTTGCTCGCTCAACCCCAGTGTTCTTGCTACTCACAGGATGGGAGGGGCTCTCTGCTATTTTTAGTATTCCGCTTCTTTGGGCAGCCTTTCTTCTTCCTATGCATGGTGGCGCTTTTAGCTGGGCCTTCGACCTCCCTATTCCTGATGGTGGTCGGTTGGGCGCACGGGAAGTCCTGCTCACTTGGCTCTACAGGGCTGGGGGATGTGATTAACATGACCTCCTGATCGTAATCTTGGGTGCCAACAAGTGGGTCAGATGCTGGCGTTATGGAAAGACGCCTCTCTGTGCGCTCGATTTCACTAGACACCGCCCCTAGCGCTCTTTTGAGCATAGATCAATGGCTGTAGGCTGCATGATGAGGGGGAGTGGTGAGCTAGTAGCAACTTTATGCCCCTGTGGGACAGGTGGAGTGTTCTGCTTTGCCCTTATCGAGCGCGTGACCGTTTTGCCTGTCATACTCCCAGCGCCAATTTGACCTTGCCCTTAGAGGTATCGTGGGGGATCCTAATCACCCCCCACCAGCCCCGCCCTTCACAACGCCCAACGTGGAATAACAACCGTTTTAACCCCTCTGCCCCTGTCACCACTTTCACACAATACAATACAGGCAGGATATCAAGTCCCAATGGCAGAGTCTCGAATAACAGGGCGATGTATTAGTTTTTACACACCCTGTGTCACAATAAACAAGACTCACTGTGAAGTCGCCGGGTATGGTAACCAAGAGGGATGGCCCGGCCCGGCCTCATTCGGCCCCCGACGGCCACAGACGGCCCGCCCTCTGCCCAGGCTCAGCTCGGCGCCGCCCGCGCGCGTCCCGCGACGCGGAGGGTGCCGTTCAATTTTAAGCGCCTCCAGGCGCGGAAGTCGTCATGCGTGGGGGCGGTGATGCTGCCGGGGATGCTGGGGGTGGTAGTCCCCTCTGACCAGCAGCTCGATCAGCCCAGCAACGCGGAAGGAGCGTCCGCCTTCCACAGCGTGCGCCAACAGCCCCTGCTCCGCTCCTACCAGTCCTCAGGTAAGTTTTGGGGATGGACTCGTGTAAGCCTCTCCCGCGATAGTGGCACCCGCTCCACTGAGGGAGCCATTCAGTTTTAAGCGCCTCCAGGCACGGAAGTCGTCATGCGTGGGGGCGGTGATGCTGCCGGGGATGCTGGGGGTGGTAGTCCCCTCTGACCAGCAGCGCGATCAGCCCAGCAACGCGGAAGGAGTGTCCGCCTTCCACAGCGTGCGCCAACAGCACCTGCTCCGCTCCCACCAGTCCTCAGGTAAGTTTTGGGGATGGACTCGTGTAAGCCTCTCCTGGTGGAAAGTATCACCATAACATCCATGCAGCCATGGTCGCCTCTTAGTCTCGGCTGCCCCTGCCGCCTCTTCAGCTCTAGTCAGCGGGCCACTTCCGCTTGCACTGCCCATTGCTGCTGTCAATTACAGTAACCGCATAAATAATAAATCACACTTCTACAAGTGTTACAATTCTGACAATTTCAGGACCGCCAAAGTTAAGAGAATGGCTTTGGCAGCAAGTATTAGTAATTTTTAATGTATATTGAATTAATAAACAGCAGGTGTTGTGCTCATCTCTGTATTAGAAAAACAGCACCACCATGTGGCAGACTGTCATAGGTACCAGTGCTGACAATTAAGTGCTGGTGCCGAGCACTGGAAACCACTGACTCAAATTAAGCACTGGGTATTATAATGAAAGTAAGGAAATCCTGCTGTCATGGTTAGTACATGACCAGCTGAGCAGGTTCATGGATGATGCCTTCTGTGCCATCCGATCCAAAGGTCATTCCTGCTCACATTAGTTTAGAAGAAGTTTGTACAATAAATACTCGTAGGGTAGAAACTTCTCTCCTGTTCATTTAAACCCCATCCTCTGGGAGAAAATGTTGTCTATTGACCAGGGGCGGGGTTGTAAACCAGTCGGTGCATTTTAATCTGGTGAGTAGGGTGAAGGCGGTGCGACCGGCTGTGTTTAGAAATTAATTATGGATTGAAAAGATTCAGGTAATAATGACAAGATAACGCTGGAGATTATTGTTCCTGCAGGAGAGAGATCGGAGTTTTGTCTAGTGGCAATTTTGATTAAAAATACAGCCATGCAGAGGGTTAACCATGCATGTTGTAAAGAAAGTGCAGGATGCAGATTAGAGTAGCTCAGTACATTACTGCTTTTGTCACAGAGATCCTTTTGTTGCTTGCAGTTCATAAATCAGAATCCTAATATAACACAGTAAGCTATGAACTGCAATGAAAGAGATGCATACAAACTGCAAGATATAGGTGAGAAACCTATGATTTTTCCCCAGGTTCTAATTATCCTAATGTTGCTGAAAAGGGTAGTTTGGTTATCAAAACCAACAATCTCAAGAGAGTTAGCCTATGTCGAGAAAAGGGACAGGGTATGGAAACCGAGAACAAAGAAAAGCTCTTTTTTCAATAACATTTTGTCAGGATTGCATCTATATGCACATATCTATTGTGATGAGCATGTTTTAAGCCAGCTAGCTCTTTGGGGGCTCGCTATTTTAAAGAGAAATTAACCTTTTTTTATACTAGTGTGGAATATTTTTTGTACCTATGCAAATATGAATTTGATACGTTGAGCACTATAATCCTGCAATAACAGCACTTCATGAATGTACAGTTTTGATCTCTGCTTATAATAAATGTTTATATACTGTTATCTTTGGAGGAATGATAAATATGTTATGCAACATTTTATTGTGAAGCATTGAATTGTGAATTTTGTGATCAGACTTGTCTCATGTACTAGTTGTTTAATGAATAAAACATAAAAAAAGATACAGTCTTTTTAAACAAATAATAGTGGATTTCTATGAAACCTATCACTGTGCATTTCTTTGATATTTGATATATACAGTTGTTAATCTGTTGCTTTGTGTTCACCCATTAATGTTATTTTGGTTTAGGCCTGAGGGAACATAGCGGTCCTACACTTTTAGCCCCATCCCATCCAATCGGGGGTGACGAGGGACAAAATTTATTATATCCATAAACCATAATTGTTGCTGAAAATCATTGATATATTACATACCGACTCACAAAGGAAATGGGGGTGCTCAGTACATGCCCCTATCCTTTGCGATATGGTATGGGTCACAACAGTACTTTGTCATCAGAAAAGTCATTTTAACTCACAGCGTTCACTTTGGAATGCACTGCTTTGTGGCAGCCTGTAGTAGTCTGCGATTTTATGGCATGACACAGAGGCTAACATTATGCAAATCTCCTTTATTGCCTGCTCACAGCAGCACCAATTGAAGAATCTAGAACTTCAATAATATTCTAACAACTTATAAAATCCTCCAACACGCAACAATCTCCCTTCTTTGTTGATAAGTACATCTCCTACCAACTACTTTGTTGTTAGCACTGCAATCTCATTAAGCTATTTAGGCGAACAGATATCACCCCACTCTACTCCCTAACTATAATACTCTTCCTCGTGTAACTCTAATGTATTGCAAATTAACATTAACATTTATATTAATTTTGTTTATTGTAACTTGGGGGAAGGTGGGTGGCGCCTTTTGAGATCAGCAACCTTAATTCATGTGCTCTGGCCGGAGGTCTTCCCACCCCCACACCCGAGCCCACGCAATGACTCTTTCGGCCCTTTAAGGTTGAAAACAAGCTTTTGCCCAGTGCGTCGGTCTCCCCATGGAGACTGCTCTTGCACTTCACTTAGGCCTTCCGAAATAAATAAAGGCATTGTCCGTTGCCACGGCATTGGGACTTCATCGTAAACAACCCACAAGCCGTACTCAGCAATCTGAGACCGACTCGCAGAAATCATTATCCCGAGGCCAGCGAGAGCAGTAAACGTCAAACACTGTGTTGCGTGCCATGCCGGCCTAGATCATAATAATTAAATAACAATACTTACCAGTCAGTCCCAGAGGTGACTAATCACTGGATCTCCCTCATCTGTGCAACCCGTAAGCACCGCACGCTACACAGCCTCAAACAAAATAATACAAAATAGGAGATAGATCCCAACATAAAAATAAAGAAAGGACTTTAGAGGAAATGCCCAGAGAAACACACAATGGCCATTTTAAGAGATTGTGGCATAATATAAAAAATACTACAACTGCCATTTGGATAGCTTGGGAAACCAACTGAACTCTGGCAGTTGTAGTCAAACCAACTAACATCAGCTCTTTCCTCGCATAGAGCCTGACAACACTGTTACCTATTTACCTGTCATGATGGCCCTTGACCCCTCAGTAAGTACCATGGAGGATAGGACGGAAGCGCTTATAAATAAAGCTAAAAATAAAGTAATTGGGTTGTTAGACAACACAATCAATAGAAACTGGACGCTCTCTCCCAAAAAGCCTGGCCAACTGCCAGCACAAGACACCCTGAAGGGCAGACGGGGCGAACAAGGGCCAGAGAAAAAGAAGCGCAGGGGATAACATAACAAAGGGGGTTAAAAAATCGAAACCAAGTGACATCACATATTGTCAGTGACTCAGACTGTGCTTCTGGCACTACAGACGGGCAAGAAAAAGGCCCAGTCACTATACCTAATGACAGTGATGATGATTTGGAGGACGAAATTAACCTTTGCTACTCCTCTGACTTGGATACAGACAATGAGGAAATTGAACAAAGGAATATTGAAACAAGCGGTGAGGCACCAAAGCCCTCTGGGTCAAACATGGGCATTGTAGACCCTTTTGGGGAGAGTTTGTTTGACCCACTCCTCATTAAACACCCCCTATCCCCAGAGTGGACCCCTGCTCAACATATTGCGAAGTGCCTCTCCTTCTGGCTTTGCAAATAAGCAAATAAGTACCAAAAGAAGTCAGATCATCATAATCTGCTCGGCAGCGGTACCACAGCCCTGATGGAGTCCCTATCGGCAATGTTTGCTACCACCACAGCCCACGCAAAGGCTACACCGTCCGCTGTGGCCAATACTGAGAACACTCTGACCGCCGCAGTCGGCAGTTCGGCCTGCATGCATCGTAATATGGCGAGGATAACTTTGTGGCCTCGGCGGTTGGATTTAACCCCCTAAATTACAGAGTGAACCTGACCCTAACTGTTCGTAGGTGCTGACAAAGCATTACATAAGAGACCATGTTTGTTTCTGTCTTGGTAAAGCCCAAACTCTCGTCATAATTAAAATAGGTGTGTGAAGTGTGGGAGATTGAATAATTTCCTTTGAAGGTTACACTGTACTTTGTCCATCCAAAGATTAAATTGACCTGGAAAACTGCTAATCCATAATTTCACCTTAATGACCTTAAACATTGGGACTAGTGTGGAGCTATGTAGTTTTGACTATATCCTGCAGACAGCATAAATTAACATCTTGTTTGCAGCTTGGCAAGACGGTTTCTTGGGGGTCATAAGGTTTGACATACCGACTCCTACATAATTAAAGGTGCATGCCCACTATTCAATTTTTCCAATCTGTGTTTTAAAAAAAACAATCGAAATCTTTGTTTTGCTGCTTTTCTGCTGCAGCCTCTTAGCTTTGTGGTAAACATCTAAAGCAGTTGTTCTTAAACTTTGTTTCTTCTTTGGATCCCCACTGAATAACTACTTGAATCTGGGGTGTCCCACTGAGTCATTATTGAAAGATTGGAATTCCCGGCCTAAGTAATTTTTATGATTTGATTTTCAATACACAAAACTATAAGAACAAGTATACAAATTCTCAAATATTGAAATATTTTGTTTAATTCACAAATAAACACAGAAAAAGTTTTCACATTTTCAATTTTACTTCGATATACTTTATTCGTTTTGATTTATTGATTTTAACGTTATTTAATTTTTTTAAATAGTCCTTACACCACAGGTGAAGAACCACTGAACTCAAACTTTCAGTGCCCTGTGCAGGCCAACTTGTGCTATCAAGAACTTCAATGTCATCTTCAAATTGCAACACTTGCAAATGCTGACCCGTTAATTTCAGGGGAAGCTCTTGATTTTTATAAGGTGGATCCCAAACCAACAGCCTAGAGTATAAGAAGCAAAGAAGCTAGAATTTACCCTCCTGTATGCCGCTATTGGTATAAACATGATCCAATAAAAATTAGCTATTGCCACATTTCATTTGCACCCAGGTGTTGTCATACAAAGCTTGAATAGCTTGAAGAAGCCTGCTGTCAATACCTCATATTTGCAGTTTGTGCCACAGAAAATCTCTGTCCATGCATTTGGATGCACATTGTAATCAGTAGAACAGGCCCACAGCTTAGTTCCATGGGCTTAATGGTAAGAAAGGAGAGAAATTGTTTTGGGAGTGCGTTTGGCACGGAAACCAGTTTAGGAAAAGGGTGCAAGACCCTGGCTGCAACCCATATTTCAATATTTTCTAGTAGCAGCCTTGTATATGGTTATGCCTCAGCATCTTGTAGAGTTACCAACCTGTGGTCATCTGGGTACACAAAACTCCCTTTGTTAAATATAGGACTCAAGATTGATACCCTCTGGAGGCTGGAACTGCTGCTGTGTCCAATGTGAGCTTAAGTAAGGACTCCATCTGGCTGTGGTCCCTAGGATCAAGAAGGCCAGAAGTGGTGGAAGGCTCTTTTCACTCAATGCCTCCAGACTCTGGCATGCCCTCCCACTACATCTACGGAGCGAGCCGAACCATCTGAAGTTCCAAAAACAATTAAAGACCTGGCTTTTTCCATAAAGAGATCAACCCTCTAAGTTACAACCGCAGTGCTGGGATGCTTCCGGGTAGCCATGCCCTATACAAGTGCCAATACAATTAAAATTACAATTACAAACCAGTTCAGCCAGAATTTTGTGTAGTAGTTAAATATTGACATAGGAAGGCCCTTCGGCCCAGTAGTCCTCAAGTGCCTACAATTATCCTAAGCCTCTCCTTTCCAACAAAACATATGATGAGGGCATTGGAGTTCTCCAACATTTGCAGTGCAAGAGGTATAGGAGCATGGTACATCAGACAGATCATTTTCTGCATTAGCCAAGATGAAATCAACGTACAAAGATTTTGTTGGTTAAAATAGGTTGTGTCATTGCTGTTATGAGTTGTATCTACCTTTTTACTAAGAGCCCTGTTAGACCTGGCACCATTGGCATGGGTCTCCCTTCCATTTTTCGCTGTTGTCTCCTCTGTTTTTGCTGGTGTTAGATGCTCTGGGCACTGTGCCACTGCCATTCAGTGCCAAAGCGCGAATGCTCCCTGTGTAAATATGACATGTGAATTGGTATATCCATGATTGGCTTATTAGGTTTACCTGTTAGTCCCTAGTAGCATGGCCTGTGTGTGCCCAGGGCTGGTAAACCAAATGCTGCTGGTGGGCCTGCAGCGCTGGTTTGCGCCACCCACAGAAGCAGCTTGTAAAGTGTGTCTCAGACCTGCCACTGCAGAGTCTGTATGCAGTCCAGAACTGCCATCTTGGCTGTGAAGTGCACCCACTTCCCAGCCCCTGAACCTTCCCTTGGCATCATGTAAGTCACCCCTATGGTGGGTTGCATTGCATGTGTAAGGTAGGACATGCCTTGGTGTGTGTAGCATGTCCTGGTAGTGAATTACACCCTATTTCGTTTTTCACTACTGTAAGGCTACCTGTTCTCCATAGGCCAGAATGGGCAGTTTGACTATTACATTATATAATCCTAACTGACCCAAGGAACATGGTAGAATTTAGTATGCCTGAGCTCAGAATATTAAAATATATCTTTTAGTGAAGTTTATTTTTATATTCCGTGTTTGAAAATACCACTTTTAGAAAGTAGGTATTTTCTTGCCTAAGCCTTTCAGTGTGCTCTGCTGTTATGTGTATTGGCTGTCTGGTTTTGGAGGGACAGGGCAGGTTGAGTCAGACCTGGGTTGAATAGAGAGATCTGCATTTGGAGTATGGGGAGGGGTAGCTCCTTGACCTGCTTAGGGCTGTGCCTGGCAAGGTAAATGCTGGCTCCACCTCCCACTGTGCGTCTGATGGCAGACCCCTGCTTTCTGAAAGGAAGGATGCAGCCTGGTAAACAAAGTGCTCCAGGACTGAGCAGAACTGGTTCTGGCTGGGTTCAGTGACTTGTAGCTTTTGAGAACAAAGACTTTTGTGGTATAAATATCTCTGCTGAAACCCCTACAATTGGTATTGCTCCTGGATATCAAGAAGAACCTCTGTCCGTGTAACTGAAGGAATCTGCAGGAGGTGACTATCCTTGTGCTTGTGTGCTGTCTCTTGGATTGGCCTGCAGTGGTTACCATTGGACTTGGAAGAAGAGGGAAAAGGACTTTGAGAGAACTTTTATTAATCTTGCTAAAGCAATCACCCAAGGGCTAGGAGAGAGCTAGCCTCCTGCTGAAGTCTCAGGCACATCAGCCTTCACCCCCAGCCTCCTGATTCCTCCCAGCGAGGATTTCTATCTGCAGGTGAGGCTCCTGTGAGTTCCAGGGCCTCTAGTTCTACTACAGAGAAGAGAGTGCTGAAAACGCCGCTAACGTCCGTTTGCAAGCCGCCGCAGCTGAAAGCACACCGGAAAATCATTGCGCTGCTGCCGCTGAGTGCTCGCAACCAAAGATCATCGCATCGCACGTTTGTGGGCTGCCAAGTGCTCGCTAACTCCACAGATCATCGCATCGAGATCATCGCATCACGACATCGCAGCGCGGACACCGGGCATCCGCCATTATCATCGCATCACATGAGGATCGTTGCTCCCTCGCGGAGCTCCATTTCTTCGCATTGCAACTTGATCGCACACGCAACACGATCGTCGCCTCGTCTCCCCCCTCGCGGCAAGGAGTCATCGCATCAACGGCCTAGCGTGCAGAAGTTTGTCGCCTTGTCCCTGCACGCATCAGCAGATCGGCACATCGTCTCCTCCCTCGCGGCAAGGATTCATCGCATCGGCGGCCTCGCGTGCAGAAAACATCGCTACAGCTTATTTGCGACATTTTGTTTGCTTTGCTACGAAATCCAGGTACTTTGTAAGTAAAAGGGTCGCAGAGACCACTGCTTTAAACTGAACTCCTCTTTGCACAATTTGAACTATTTTTGCAGCATTTCAAGAGTAATCCTATTTTACAGTATTGTGGCTTTTTATCATTATTGGTCTTGTGTTAAGTCTATATATAAAGATACTTATTTTTTATAACTACTAGTGTGGTGTCCCTATGTAGTGTTCTTCACTGTGTTACTGTGTATGGTCATAAATGCTTCACACACTGCCTCTGAGATAAGCCTAGCTGCTTGTGCTACGTTACCACAGGGTTGAGCAGGGGTTATCAAAGGGTGTGGCCCTCTTACTCTGACTTAGGAAGAAGGGTCCCTACTTGGACAGTGGCCAGCCATTGCCAACTAGAGACCCCCATTTCTAGCAAGCCCAATGAGATGCTAATCTTGTTTGTGCTTAATTCACCAAAACTGCAGTCCCTTGACTCTTACTTAAAGCTACAGTCACACCCCAAATTGCATTTCTTTTGTATGTATGGTACTTGGAGGTATAAGGAAAATATGGAAGTGCATTTACTTCCTTTCTCACCAGCTGTTTTTTTTTTTTCCTGGCGTTGCTTTGGTGAACCACCTTTTACTACTACCTATCACTGTCCTATGGAAATATCTCTAACTGAGTACAATAAGGAACTGCATTAATTGGTGTAAATGTTTTGACAACATGTTGACTTTCATCTTTGGGGAGTTAACACTTGTGAACAGCCATATCTGTCTTCTGCACCCATAAACTATGTATATGTCTTGATACAAATTGATGTGTTATAATCAAAAAGAGAGAGGAGAACTAGAGAGGCTAGTCCGTTTCCCCAGTTTATGTGTTAGTAATCAATGAGAACTAGCTCTGAACCTGTTGTCCGGGCAGAGGCTCCGTGAGAGCGTCGGAGGCCATAAGCCTACCGTGCACGTCCAACAGCCTTTGTTTTTATCGACTGCCTGGGGCCCACCATTAAAACAGTCTTTGGGAAACCCAGGACAGTATTTTAAACCTCACTCAGACCACACTCACAGCACCCTCACAAACCAAAAAAACCCGCTCCGCAGTAATCTGGCGTCGAAGCACACCTGAGGTACACTCTGTACCTCGGGTGGGGCCCAATGATGAAGCATGCCACCAACTAGGTTGGTGGGTGAGGGCCTTCATAAAAAACCTAATGTTTTTTTTTCCACCCGCAGACATACAAACAATTTAAACCAGAGCTAGTTCTCATTGATTAATAACACATTGATACAAATTGAACCATTGTAAACAACTTAATCTCAAAGATATTTTTTATATATATATATATTACCTACTGGCGGTCGCCAGTAGGTAGTTATAGTTAGGACCTATTTTCCATAGGAAATCCGCAACATTCTATTCCCAATAAGTCTGGCACCGGTTGACGAATCCTCGCAAAATTTTCCAAACTTTTGGGGTGATTCGTCAAGCGGGGGCCGAGAAAAAAGGGGGGTCCCAAAACGCGTTTTCCCCATGCAATTTCCCATAGGATCTGTTGTCGCAGCTACAGCCCGAACCGCTGAACGGAATGACACCAAATTTGGCAAAGAGGTAGTCCTCAGTTCAGACTCGTGCCTTTTGTATAAATGGTGTGAATCCGTTAAGTAGTTCCTGAGAAAATTAGAGTTAAAAGTACATAAATATCTATGGCCGGGCGAGGATCCGCGGACCCTACACGCACCGTAAGCGCACCCTCCCCGAACCGAGCGCGCACCCTCCCGATCGCGCGCTGAATGCTAATTGGCTGTCGAGTGTCTCTCTACATTCGAAACCAGGAACTGTTGGCGGCCATTTTCTGCCTCGGTAGAAGCGAGGCTGAAGAAGCAAGGGGAATAAGTGTGTAAAACATATAAAGAGGGCAGAGTGGAAATACTCTGACCCTCTAGAGGTGCTTAGGGGGTCCCAGAAGGACCCCCTGGGGCCCCCTTTTAAAAAAAAACAAAAAACTGCGAAATGCGCGCACGGTGCGCGCATCCTATCGCGTTGGGTGCGCGGATCCACTGATTTTTTTTTTTTAAAAGACAAGAAATCATTGGTTGTATGACTACTTTGTACACTGAAAGGTAGGGTGTATATTTCTGTTTTTTAAAGGTATGATTCTTATTGGTTAACAAAAACAGATTGTAAGGAACATTATATATGATTAGCTGATATGTTGAAAAGTGAAGCACACTTCCACTCTTGTGTAGGAACATTGTGTGCTGAACGTCTGACCTGTGTGCTTAGTGCAGTGTTCCATGACCTGTTTCTATGGTAACAGGCAGAAGGCAGATTGGGGGAAGGGTTGAAATGTATTTCAGTTGGAAAGGGTTGAAATGTTTAACCAACAGAAATGTGTGTTTGCTTTTGAGTTTATATGTGAAGGATTGTGATTTGATGTTTACATGTATATGTGTGGAAAATGAAAGGGAAACTTTTCCATTCTTTGTTTTTGCAGAGAGGTGCACAGTGCAGAGATTCTGTAAAAGAAAATATGGTGAGTGACTGATATACTTCTTAATCTACAAAAGAACTTGAAATATGAGTTATTTAATTGTGAGGGGATGTATGTAGACTATTTTGATTTTAATCAGACTAATGTATTTCTCCTGCTAAAGTGTAGGGAGTACTTTTTTTCTCTACAATCTTATTGACAGTGTGTGTGCATGTAGAAACCATTATGTGACAAGCATTTGTGTTTTTCATGTGTTTGTAGACAGATAACTGTGCTGTTTTTATATTTTGGTAGAATTAGAAACCAGTCATTGTTTATGAATTTGTGAAATGAGTTATGTTATGTTTCTATACTAAAATGTAGTACTTCTTCTAGATGAAGAAATGTGTTTTGGTATAGTGCAAGGGATAGTGTTGTTTGTCTAGAATCACACAGTGAGTATGTGTGCATTTGGGAACCACTGTGAGAGAAGCATTTGGTAACATCCTGTATTTGCTGACAGATAACTGTTTTAACCTGTCATGTTGTGAAGTTTTAGTAGCATTAGAAGACAGTTATGGCTTATGATTTGATTAAATGAGTCAGGCTTTGACAGAAAAGTGCAGTCCTGAAATATGTAGATTGTGTGCAGTTCCCTTACCACTTGCACTGTAGTGAATGAGTTTTGGTAAACTCCTAGGGATAGTGGTTGTTGTCTAGAATCACAGTGTGAGTCTGTGTGCATTTGGGAACCACTGTGAGATAAGCATTTGGTGACATCATGTATTTGCTGACAGATAACTCTTTTAAAACCTGTCATGTTGTCAAGTTTTAGTAGCATTAGAATCCAGTCTTTGCTTATGCGTTGATTAAATGAGTCAGGGTTTGACACTAAGGTGCAGTACCATGTACTATTCTCTTCACGTTGGCAGAACTGAAAATTTAAAAGTTTTACCTAAGCACTGTCCTAGAAGTAGTCTGATTATTTAGTCAGTTTCTAAGTACCAAATAGATTGCTTCAAATGTCTATGCAGTATGCATGTAGTGTTCTAACATACTATACACTTGTCTTTTACACCTTCAATTCCCTAGTCAGTATCCATACACTTCCAGGAAACACCCTGTCACTCCCTTTGCAGTCCTCTAGTGACCCATTCAACACCATGTACTCATCCATTCACTGTGCCAAAACCCAAACACTTATAAATTCACCAAGACACTCTCTTTCCAGTACTCTAATGATTCAGTCACTGCCTAAGTTTTCATGCACTGAGCCAGGCCTTAGCACATGGACTTCTTCAAACCCCTATCCACTATGCATGCAGTCCTCTAACTACCTACACACTTGTCTTTCACACCTTCAATTCCCCAGTCAGTATCCATACACTTCCAGCAAACACCCTGTCAGTCCCCTTGCACTCCTCTAGAGACCTTATTAAGCATCATGTACTAATCCATTCACTGCGCCAAACCCTAATAAATTCACCCAGGCACTCTCCTTGCAGTACTCTAATCATTCAGTCAGTACCCAAGTACTCATCCAGTGACCCAGGCCTTAGTATATGGACTGCTTCAAACCCCTATCCACTATACATGCAGTCCTCTAACCACCTACACAATTGTCTTTCACACATTCAATTCCCTAGTCAGTATCCATACACTTCCAGGAAACACCCTGTCACTCCCTTTGCAGTCTTCTAGTGACCCATTCAGCATCATGTACTAATCCATTCACTGTGCGAAAACTCAAACACTTACAAATTCACCAAGATACTATCTTTGCAGTACTCTAATCATTCAGTCAGTGCTTAAGTTTTCATGCACTGAGCCAGGCCTTAGCACATGGACTTCTTCAAACCCCTATCCACTATGCATGCAGTCTTCTAACAAATTCACCCAGGCACTCTCCTTGCAGTACTCTAATCATTCAGTCAGTACCCAAGTACTCATCCAGTGACCCAGGCCTTAGTATATGGACTGCTTCAAACCCCTATCCACTATGCATGCAGTCCTCTAACCACCTACATAATTGTCTTTCACACCTTCAATTCCCTAGTCAGTATCCATACACTTCAAGGAAACACCCTGTCACTCCCTTTGCAGTCTTCTAGTGACCCATTCAGCATCATGTACTAATCCATTCACTGTGCGAAAACTCAAACACTTATAAATTCACCAAGATACTATCTTTGCAGTACTCTAATCATTCAGTCAGTGCCTAAGTATTCATGCACTGAGCCAGGCCTTAGCACATGGACTGCTTCAAACCCCTATCCACTATGCATGCAGTCTTCAAACCACCTAGACACTTGTCTTTCACACTTTCAATTTCCTAGTCAGTATACATACAGTCCTGCAAACATCCTGTCACTCCCTTTGCAGTCCTCTAGTGACCCATTCAACACCATGTACTAATCCATTCACTGTGGCAAAACCCCAAAACTTATAAATTCACCAAGACACTCTCTTTCCAGTACTCTAATGATTCAATCACTGCCTAAGTATTCATGCACTGAGCCAGGCCTTAGCACATGGACTTCTTCAAACCCCTATCCAGTATGCATGCAGTCCTCTAACCACCTACACACTTGTCTTTCACACCTTCAATTCCCCAGTCAGTATCCATACACTTCCAGCAAACACCCTGTCACTCCCCTTGCACTCCTCTAGTGACCTTATTAAGCATCATGTACTAATCCATTCACTGCGCCAAACCCTAATAAATTCACCCAGGCACTCTCCTTGCAGTACTCTAATCATTCAGTCAGTACCCAAGTACTCATCCAGTGACCCAGGCCTTAGTATATGGACTGCTTCAAACCCCTATCCACTATACATGCAGTCCTCTAACCACCTACACAATTGTCTTTAACACATTCAATTCCCTAGTCAGTATCCATACACTTCCAGGAAACACCCTGTCACTCCCTTTGCAGTCTTCTAGTGACCCATTCAGCATCATGTACTAATCCATTCACTGTGCGAAAACTCAAACACTTATAAATTCACCAAGATACTATCTTTGTAGTACTCTAATCATTCAGTCAGTGCCTAAGTATTCATGCACTGAGCCAGGCCTTAGCACATGGACTGCTTCAAACCCCTATCCACTATGCATGCAGTCTTCTAACCACCTAGACACTTGTCTTTCACACATTCAATTTCCTAGTCAGTATCCATACAGTCCAGCAAACATCTTGTCACTGCCTTTGCACTCCTCTAGTGACCCATTCAGTACCAAGTACTAATCCATTCCCTGTGCGAAAAGCCTAGCGCTTATAAATTCACCTAGGCACTCTCCTTGCTGTACTCTAATCATTCAGTCAGTACCCAAGTAGTCATGCAGTGAGCCAGGCCTTAGCACATGGACTGCTTTAAATGCCTATGCAGTATGGATGCAGTCCTCTAATCACCTACACAGTTGTGTTTCACACCTTCAATTCCCTAGTTCGTATTCATACTCTTCTAGCAAACACCCTGTCACTCACCCAGTGTGTCTCCTTATAGTACTGTAATCATTTAGTCAGTTAGCATGTAGAGTAAGTGTCGGTATTTTAGAGTCGGTATTTACCGATTCGGTAATGGCAACCTGTATCTCATTGATTCCTATGGGCCAGGAGGCCCATAGGAATCAATGGGAAGCCAGTTACCATTACCGAATCGGTAAATACCGAATCGGTAATGGGGGGAGCTCAATCAAGGGTGGCAGGGTGTCACATTTACACCCTGTTGCACCCCTGATTTCTGCATGCCCTGAGGGCATGTGTGTCTGCCACATTGCACACATCTAAGGGCTAAAAAATGCATTTACTGAGTCATTTGTCATTTACCACCAACTTACAGTTGATGGTAAATAACGAATCCCCACACCCACCACACACTCCCCCTACATCTCATTTCTGTATTCGGTATTTACCGAATCGGTAAAATTACCGATTCGGTAATTTTACCGATTCGGTAAATTACCGAATACAGAAATTAGCCCCCTACATGTCAACAGCCTAAATACCGGTTGTTACCGACCGGTATTAGGCTACGTACATATGGCCCTTAGTGAGGTAGGCTTTAGGGCATGAACTGCTTCAAAGTAGTATGCACTATGCGTGTAGTGTTTTAACCATCGTCACACTTGAGGTTCAGGGACACAGTTTCTTAGTCAGTGTTTATATAAAATGTGTTTGTACAGGAATGGAATAGTATAATTTTGAAAGTTATTAATATACATTTATTTGTGATTCTTTTTTACAGATACAGAATAGGAGTGTTTCTCATCTGTTTGCACTCTTCTCATGCAAGATTGTTCGGATGAAGGGTCCTTAGGTGTTTCATCATACTTGCCGTGCCGTACTAGTATTTCTTGTTAGGATCCCCTCGTGACAGAACTCTTTTGCAAATCTTGCACGTGACCAAGGTGGCATTGGTCTTTGTTTGCCCCTTGGGAAAAGTAAAAAATTGCCTCACCACTGAAGAAAAACGTTGTGGGCGTGGTGCCTTCTGCAAAAAAAAATCCTCGGATTCGGTAAATATTTTAAAGCGGCAACATTTACAGTTTTTGTAAGTTAAACTTATAAAATGTTGTTAGCTGTATGCATTTTATATATCTGTGATTTGTTTCTTGTGGTATTTTGTTGAGAATAGCATGTTGTTGTTTTTTTAACAATCATTCTGATTTTCCAGGTCTGTCGTCGACATCCATGGTCCCCACAGGAGTGTTCCGCCTTGTTGTTTTGTATTATTTTTGATACATTTTGTTTATTAGTTTATCGTTCATATATATGTTAATAAAAAAATTACGTTTGAAAATAGTTTATCGTTTACATATTTATAATTATAAAAAATAAAGTTTGAAAAAAAAATTAATAACGTTTTTGGTTGTTCTCTTAACTGCTGTGTGACTCTTTCTTGTTCTTATTACTGTTATTTGATGGAGTCCACCATGGTGTTAAATTTTGGGGCACTTATCGCTGGAATACTGCAGTTTGCACCAACTTCTGAATAGTGTGTTAGATTTATCTCAACTTTACTTCCGTTAAAGTGCTGATAATGAAATGGAGACTAGCCGTTCCCGTGCAAAAAGACACAAGGTGCACCTTTCCGATTTATTCTAAATACCAAAATCCTGTATTGAATTGCACTGAGGTATTGGCTGCACTTACAGTGTACACACAAAATCTATTAAGAAATCTCATTGTATTTATATTGATTGGGAATAGTGCGTCAGGTGCTGGATCTTGACGAGATACACTGCTCAGTTCGTATATTGTTCTGCACACGAAAAAAATGACATCACAACTTTCACACCAATTGCAATGCGAAACAAATTCCGGCGATAAGACACGTTAGCACCAGGGATTTTACACCTGCTTTCTGCTGGTGTTAAGCAGGACAACTACCTGCACCATGAAAGGGAACACAGCCAAGAGCCACACCAGAACACCCACAGGTGCCATAGAGTCAATGAGCATGATACAGGGATACCCATGAGGGCCAGAAGACTCATCGCAACAACTCCAGGACCGCCAATGCCCCCCAAACCCACATCTTAGCAAGTGTGTCCCTGTGGTTATTGTCTTAGCATGATAGGCACGAGCCCTGCAACATCACAGTGTGCTGTCACCTCAGCATTGGCAGTGAGCCTGGACATGTAGCTACGCACGCATCCTCCTGCATGCATAACTGGCGTTCACAGGTCAGTGCAGGGGTGTGCCTATCCGGCAAGGGGAACGGGGTGTCTCGGACATGTCCGTGTACAGGAAGTGCGGTAAGTGTGTCTCTGTGTTCTGGTGTGGCCTGCTACAAGAGCCGCAGTAGTCGATTTGGTAAAGTGGCATGCACCACTTCCAAACGGCACTGTGATGGTGTAGTTGGAATGTAGCAGGACATGCGCAAATAGGCATTACAATGGTGTGCCGTACGAGTGCACGAGATACAACAGCGCACCGTACAAAAGTGTGGGGGCTCGTGGGAGGGAGGAGCAGCCGTTTGGCAACATAACACACAGTGAACTCGACCATGTGCCACATGCTGGGCATCTCATCCATGATGACCACGGTCGCAGACATCCCACAACACCAACGACTGGCCTTTGTACACATCCTGTATGAATGCAGCGTGGTTTTCACTTCTATGCTCGTTCAGTGGTGTGATGTTGGCGGGTTGTGTGACTTGTGCTCCTTGTTGGTGTGTTTCATTTTGGCCATTGTTAGTCTATATGTGTGTTGTACTTAATTGTGCATGTGTGCCATTCTGCCCATCTCCCCCCTCCCCCCACTCCCTGCTTCTTCCTCTTCCTGGTGCTGTTGTGTCTATAATTTTGTTGCTCCACACATAAATACATGTAAAGAATAAATTAGAATAGTTCCTTGATTCTTTTAGGTTTCAAAACTTCTCTCTATTGGTTTCTTTTTAATTTTCCATATGAACCGTTTTTTTAATATTCAACAACACATAGAAGTCAGGAGTGCAACGTATTCTATCAACACACTTTCTAGATCATTTGAGATGTCATTAGTGATGTCATCAGTGATGTCACTGACCATGTCATGAGTGATGTAATATGTGACGTCATCAGCAGTGCATTGCGCGGGCGCGAGATATAGTTAGATGAACTAACTATAACAGGGGAATTTCTAGGGTTTTGTACGAGGGAAATGTCCAGCTAACTATAACGCCCCTGAAACCTATGGTTTAATACAGTGAATATATATATATATATATATATATATATATATATATATATATATATTACCTACTGGCGGTCGCCAGTAGGTAGTTATAGTTAGGACCACGTTTCCATAGGAAATCCGCAACATTCTATTTTGAATAACTTTCGCGCCGGTCGACAAATCCTCGCGAATTTTTCAAAATAGGTGGGGCGCTACGCTCCGCTCCTACCTTGAAAGTCTCGGGGGGATTCGTCAAGCGGGGGCTGAGATAAAAGGGGGGTCCCAAAACGCGTTTTTCCCATGCATTTTTCCATAGGACCTTTAGACAGGGCTACAGCCCGAACGGCTGAACAGAATTACTAGAAATTTGGCAGAGAGGTAGTCCTCAGGTCAAGGAAGTGCCTTTTGTAGGTTTGGTGTAAATCTGTTCAGTAGATTCTGAGAAAATAGCCTTTAAATCAATATATATATCTGAGCCAGCTTACGGTGCGCTTACGGTACGCTTACCGTACGCGTACGGTGGCGTGCGCGCGCGCGATTCTGATTGGCTCTTAGATCTTAGTAAACATTCGAATCGGCCGAAACCAGGAAGCGGCGGCCGCCATTTTCTCTCTCGCACTGAGAGTGATTTCTAAAATATAAAGCCCAAAAACATGTAAAGGGGCTGTTTAGACAGCTCCCACACACATAGCCATGTTGAGGGAGTCCCCAAAGATCCCCCAAGGCCAAAAACGGAATTTTTATTTTTTCGGTAATTTCGCCGATTACGCTTACGGTAAAAAATGTTAAAAAAAAAAAAATTATCCACACTTACTCCACCACGTGTGCAATTGGTGCCCGCAGGGCACCAATTGTGCATGGCTTATTAGAGATGAGATAAACTAAAATATTAAAAAAAAAAATAATAAAAAAAAAAATTATCCACACTCTCTCCACCCCGTGTGCAAATGGTGCCCGAAGGGCACCATTTGTGCATGGCTTATAAAATATACGAAAAATTAAAATATTACCTTTCAAAACGAAGTGCATCATATGTCCTCCATGTGCGCACGGCCCATCTAGCGTAACGTGGGCACGCGGTGCGCGTAGCGCACCGCGTGCCCACCGTGCGTGCACGGCACTAACTGCGTAAAGTGGGCGCGCGGTGCGCGAAGCGCACCGCGTGCTCACCGTGCGCGCACGGAACGAACTGCGTTAAGTGGGTGCGCACGCCACGAATGGCGTAAAGTAACTTAGCATTTAAAAAACCGTACAAATTCACTGAAAAAAACATAGGTTTCACACACGTTATAGTTAGGAATTAGCATTTAAAAAACCTTGCAAATTCACTGAAAAAACCATAGGTTTCACACATGTTATAGTTAGCGGAAATTTTACTGATAAAAAACCAATGAAATTCCCCCGTTATAGTTAGTGCAGGCAACTATAACTCACGCGACCGCAATCTTCTGCTGATGACATATGTGTCTTTATGAAAAAAAAATATTTGTAATATATTAAGGTACGAAAGGACCCTTTATTAGTTTTACGATAAAAATCAGCGTGATAAATTGATGTTTGACTTACTCGGGGCAACATGCTAGATCAATCCACCATGGGAAGGTTTCTTGAATAGTTTTAGCTGGAAAATGTTGTTTATGGAGATTCAGAGAACAACAGACAATTGATGTTGGTAAAAACCCATATATCTATGTAACGGTATCTTTTTGATTTTTAACTTTACAGATATGTACCCCTGACAAAGGGCAATAATGTGCCCGAAATGCATTGGGTTAAGCATTTGATATTCAAATATGGAACTGGGACTCCAACATGCTGTATTTAAGGCGATTGAGCATGGTACATGCATTTAAAAATTGGATATAACTGGTTTCACCATATACACAACTGAGAAATAAAATGAGAATCTTGTGAAGAAATTTGGCGTAAATTTGATTAAATCGATGGTTATCATCACCATATGGTGCCAGCTTCCTGGGACTGATATTATAAATATCAGCAACCTCTTGCATTAAAATATAGCGCTCTGAGGACGAAGCACATTACGGGACGGCTCCCTTAAAGAATGACAAACTCGTGAATTTGAATCAAATTGGTGTGCGGGACATGCATTATTTTTTGCGTTACCTAGCTGAGGCATGGTGCAGTAGCGTAATTTCTTTGTTTCTGGTATCTAGCCACTAGGCCTTAACCCCCAGCCTCCATCTCTACCTGAAGTGGCACACAGTTGCTTCTGACTGCTGTACCTCCGTGAGGGCTCTCCACTCACCTGGCCTTTAGCGTACCTTGGCCATATTCTCTGGAAACCTGTGCTGCAGTGTTCTTTCCCTGCTAGTAATGGTGAAACGGTGCTGAAGCACCACCCGGTGGCCTGCATGACTAGGGGCAATGCTGAGCTCGACCCTTTTGGAGGAGAACAAACTTGAGTTGTTCATCCGGCCCAAGCTGATAAGTACTGCGCCTATTCTTAATGAGCATAGATGTTGGCATTACGGCGGGACTAACACATGTAGTTAATCAAACATGTTTCACCCAGCAGGGTGACACATGGGCCCTGTGAGGTCCCACCGAAAGATGGAAAACCTGATGGGTAGGGAGGGTACCTCGCAGCACACATTTGGAATAGGAGTCTGAAACCTGTATCCTTTCACCACAGGGTAGGCCCCCCCTCTAGTGTATCCCGCACCCGTGCCCCAGGGGCCTGTGAACGCTCGAGCCAGGGAGGGCCCACACACCCGTGAGACCCTCCCCCTCACAATGACCGTTCGCTGTACGGGGCCTCGCTGATCGCGAACACCCCCACTCCCAAGGAGACTGCCTGCTCATTTGCATGGGGGCACCAACATTGCCCAGGCCGCCCCTGATGTTATCCACCATTTAAAGATGCCAAAAACAGCGCTTCTGCCTTTAACTCATTGAAGTGTTAGCCCTGGTTCAGCATGGCCTATGGATCGGATTTATAGTTGCATGATGATGGGAAATCCTGTGCTAAGCCAGAACAACATCTCCCTGTGTAAAATCCTGCGCCGTAGCTACTTAACTCCACCACCCAGCTACGGCGGTGGAAATCCCACTAGCAGAGTCTCCCCTGGAATCGGAAGCTTTTCTATTACTGCCCTTCTCTAAATAAACCCCTTTGGGTTTAAATCAGTTTCTACCGCCTGACGCAAAGCATGCAGAAGCTGCAGTTACCCTCCTCTTGTAGAAATAGTTGTCTTGTGTTGTCACACCACAGCCTGTGCTGTGTGAGGCCTGGCCATGCGAGCATCCTGTCCACCCTGGGTCCTCGCCAGGATACGAACCGGCAGAAATCACATAAGTGGACAGTACCATGGACAGGAGATGACGGAGGCCGTGGGTGCCAATGCCCAGATGCTCGCCTCTGCCCTACTCGAGATGATCGCCTCACTACCAATGACCCTGCAGACCTGGCCGCGGCACTCTCTCAGCCGCACCGAGGCTGCATAAGAGGCACGCGAATCGCTGCCCCCCACCACACAACGCGTCGGGTGTCCTCAGGCCCCCGGGCCTGACTCTGCTATAGATTCCCCGACCCTCGGCGCTGATGCCGGGAATATTCTGCTTACTCCCCCATGGCGCTGTGTGAACCAGGAGTGGGACTCCCCCACCCGACCTCGGGCCCCAGGAGCAGCAGGGAGCGGGCAACACGGCGTATGCTACTGCCCCCCCCCCCCCCGATATCTACTCCCGCAGGCCGACGTTAGTTGGGGACCATCCTGGAGTTCGTTGCCCCCCCTACCGGGGACTGCAAACTGCCCCGCCGAGGAGGAAGCAACGGGGGGCACCTCGCGACGCCTACTGCCCCCACACTCAACATCATTCACCAGAGCCCGGTCCGCCGGCTTCCCCAAACGGATGCACGAAGAGGTGGAGCATTGCTGCCCTCGTTGTTCTTCTCCCCCCCTGCAGCATCGAACCTGCGTGGGCCTAATACTGACTGGACCACCGGGAGGAGGGCAGGGTACAAGGTGGGCCAGAACACACCGGAGGAGGGGGAGCAGGACTTGCTCTGCCCCTCCCAGCCCCATCAAACAGCCCACTCAGGCCTAGGCACCGAATACCCACGTGGGCCGAGGCCCACCGCAGCTGCACCAGCTGCCCCCCCCCCCCCAGAAGCGAGGGGGGGAAAGCGCCTCTAATGCCACTACCCTGAACGGGTGAATGGAGGCGGGGGTGCACGCTCTAAGCTGGCCCCCCCTTCACCCACCAGCACCCACCGTGGCCAGGAGCTGGCAGCATCGGCGGTGCTGGCCCATGTACACCATTATTGCCCAACATCTCCCTCTCAGGCGGGCCGTGGCCCGGCTGCCCTATCCTGGGCACTCACCCCGATGGGGAGGCCAGGTGGGGGGAGGATGCCTCACGGCGACCGATACCTCCCTCCCCCCGCGACTGTCCCACTCCGGCCCTGGCCACTGCCCACATGGGCTGAGGCTCGACAGGCTACGACTGGCTCGCAGGCGGGAGCACCTCTAAGTCCTCCACCCGGGATGGGCGAAAGAAAGCGGGGGCCCAGCGCACAGCTGCCCCCCGTCTACCTCCATCCCTGGCACCCACAGAGCCCACTCAGGGCCGGGGCAGCCAGGCGGAGACACCC
Organism: Triturus cristatus; assembly: GCF_964204655.1. Classification (NCBI taxonomy): domain Eukaryota; kingdom Metazoa; phylum Chordata; class Amphibia; order Caudata; family Salamandridae; genus Triturus; species Triturus cristatus. The sequence goes on from NC_140594.1 coordinate 1,045,215,016, forward strand.
ATGTCCAAAAGGGAGCTGCTGAAACCCCCCCCAGTCGGCCCGCATCCATGCAGGCCACCCAGCCCTGATACACCCCCCATAAAGGGAGGAACCGAGCAGGAGAGGGGGGGTATGCACGTGCAATCAGAGATCCACAGCTCCCAGGACACGTCCAAACGGCATCAGGGTGAGGGACAAAGAGGCCGCCAGGTGGGCGGGGGAGGAACTTATACCTCTGCCCTTCTCCCACCTCGGCCGGAAGTGACAAGCGGGACCCCAAAGGGGTCTCCAGACACTAGGCTGTCTAGTGTGCCATCCTGTGGCACTAAAGGGTCCGCCCTCTTATGAGGGTCTCCTGCGGGGACGTCGTCGGTCAACCCACATTCATAGAGAAACCCATAACAAGTGTTGTTTTTATATTTAAATAACTTCCAAAAACACCTCTTATTTTTTACAGATAGTGAACCAAGATGCCATTATCAGCCTTATCCATCTCACAGTCCTCCAATCCAGAGGGGCCATCCCGCTTTGTTTCACTGTAGTAGATAACCTAAAGCACCTGGGCAGGGGGCTAAGACTTCAACCCCGCCTTTGACCTTATCCCAGGGCTGGGTGGGGGACTCTCTATGTAGAAGAATTGCATCAGGGTTGTCTTATAATGGCTCAGAGGCGGCATGCTGTCTAAGATATGTGTGGGGTTTGAAGACCCACTCTGAGGTCATTTATCATGCCCAGTAGGATCCTCAGTGGTTTGCTAGGGCTATCAAACAGAGGGGAGCAATCACAGTAAAGGTGGCCGTTTTGGGCTCCTCTCTGGTTGACTTCAAAAGTTCTCCTTGAGGAAAGATGCTACTGAATGTATTAACCCTACCTGCACTTCAAACTTATCTGATGGTGGTTCAAAGCCTCTACTGTCAACTTCAGAGTAGAGCATAACATGGCCATTGTATATTGAATACTGACATCACCTACTTTTGCCTTAGTTTCGCTGACCGCCATTTCATCCTCTGGCTAGGCATGTGCCCCTGTAATATTTTGTAACCGGTAAGGCAAACTCTATTTTTGAATTACTGTTGAAGTTACAGTTTTAATTCCATGCACATGGGTTGAAAGATTTGGTTTGGTGAGTGTGGCAGAGTTTAAGCTTTGAGGCTGTGGGTGTCTGCGTCAACAGTGATCAATTAGCTAGCCGTTGGTGAGCAGCCTGATCTTATCCCTCTGTTTCAATCTTGCACAAAGATTTAGGGGCATATTATCAAGAAACGGCATTAAAATTATCGCCGCTTTACCGGCAGAAAACTGCCGCAAAGCGGCGATAATGGGCTTGATAATATGCCCTTGAGAATTCCAATAGAATCCCATGTTCTGGTGTCAACATGGGCTTCTATTGGAATTCTCACGGGCATATTATCAAGCCCATTATTGCCGCTTTAGCGGCAGTTTTCTGCCGCTAAAGCCGCGATAATTTTAACGCCGTGCTTGATAATATGCCCCTTAGTTAGCTAAGAGTAGTAAATAGTGATTAAACCGTCATCTTGGTGGGTGTGGGTGTCAGAGTTTGGAAATCACACTAACCACAGATTCTGGATCTTTGCGAGAGTGGCATGAAATCCATCGGCCCCTCACAGCATCCCAACTGGTCACCAGTCTTAGATTAATTAGGCTAGCTTTTAAGAAACTTGGGGAAAAGGGAAATGAAAAGGGAAAGTTAAAAATTAGATGGCTGCAGCTCTGGCCTCTCTACTTGCCTTCACTTACTTACTGGATTAATGCTCTGGTGAGCAGTAGATCAGACAAGAAAACAATTAACTAGGTCAGAAAATATTAGTCTATAGAGTCAAGCCAAGTTCTCAAAAAGTAATGAACTCTTACTTTAATGTTACCTGCAGTCAGATCTCTTACAAATTTGGTATTCATTTCTAGACCTCATTAACGTTCACATTGCCCTTCAATTAATCAATCAGGATTTATAAAGCGCGGCAAATCACCCGTGAGGTTGTAGCCATGTAAGCAGTAAAAAACGATGGAAAAGCAGGAGAAAACACTCAGAAAAATGGGGGGGACAGAAGGAGAAAGCTATAAAAAAAACGAGGGATATGCAGGAGAAAGCACTCAGAAAAACAGGGGAAAGGAAGGAGAAAGCAGTAGAAAATGAGGCAAAAGCAGGAGAAATCACTCAGAAAAACAATGGGGGAGATGGAGAAAGCAGTAGAAAATGGGGCAAAAGGAGGGGAAAGCACTCAGAAAAACAGGGGGAAGGAGAAAGCAGTAAAACGAGGCAAGAGCATGGGGAAGCACTCAGAAAAACAGGGGAACGGAAGGAGAAAGCTACTGCTCACCAGGGAGTTAAGTGGAAGTCTGCTGCTGGTATTTAAAGTCATTGTTTCAGTCTGCATGTCAGAATTTTCTAATGAAAGAGAAGAGGATTTGAGATCTCACTTAAAACATGCCCTATTTATTCTTTCTGCAGCACTAGCCATAATTTATATGGCAAAATGAACCCCCTAATTTTGTTCCTTTTTAAATTAAATGTTTTAAGTGTTACCAGTTTATTCCAACCAAGATGGCTTCAGGCGTGCCATACTTTTGTCATAAGTAAGGCTGTTAGCGCTCTAGTTGTTCTTTAGAACACTCTGGGAAGCTGCAGTAGAACACAAAGGAATCAACTGACAGTCTCTGCCCTTGTTGAATGAACATGTTTTACTGAGAATGTCAGACTTCATTCTCACATGACTGAGAAAGATAATGTGAATTTACAGAAAATATGCTTTCATTTTAACTTCTGGAGCACCTTCTAAAACTCTATGGGACAAGCATGTGAAAATAGTTTTCTCTCAAACATGATACATGATATCCCAGCATAAGGTTTTACACAGGGTAAAATCACCTTAGAACACACCACAATTCCTAAAATTAGTATGGTACCATCAACAAATGAATTCTAATGTAACTAAAGTCTGTTATCACCCTTTATAGTTCACGTTTTGGTGACCCTCAAAATCTTCTATTCACTACAATGCATTTCAATGGGGCGCTATCATGTATATTGGTCCCAAGATGGCTGCCAGCAATTCCAGGATGAAGTGCTGACAACCAATCAGATCTCACGATGACATGTGTGGTTAGGCTTCACCCAGATTTCGATATTTTTTCTTTTTCAAATTTCTCAGGAACTACTGAACAGATTTACGCCATTTAATAAAAAGGACTCTTTCTGAACCAAGACCTACCTTTTTGCCAAATTTGGTGTAATTCCGTTCAGCAGTTCGGGCTGTAGCTTTGTGTAAAGTTTCCTATGGAACATAACATGGGGAAAACACGTTTTGGGACCCCCCTTTCTTCTCAGCCCCCGCTTGACGAATCACCCCGAAACTTTCAAGACAGGAGCTGACATGAGCGGGCCACTAGTTTTGAAAATTTCGTGAAGATTCGTCAACCGGCGCCAAAGTTATTGGTTAACAAAAAAGGCTTTTCCTATGGAAACTATGTCCTAACTATATCTACCTACTGGTGACCGTCAGTAGGTAATATATATATGGCGGATATGCTGGGCATCTAATAAAAATTCACTGAATTGCACCAAGAACCTTGGGTCCGCTTTTCGTTTTTCCATATAGAAAATTGGAGCAGCTGCTGAGGCAAATCCTGCCAGATATATATATATATATATATATATTCGGCACAGGATGGCCTTGCTCACAGGTGGGAATCATTTTGCAAAGTGCGCTCATGCGTGCTTTAAAAGAGTATACCATCACGTGACTGCATGTTAAAAAATACAAGTCCCATAGTGCTTTTAAATCCTTTCAATAATATCTGGCAGTCCTCATATAACATTACCATAGTGGAACTTTTTCGGCACAAGAAAATGTTCTTACGGAATCTTGGAAGCAGTCAGGTGAGTTTAAATGCGTAATGCAGTTATTTCTACTGGTCTGAACAACTCCGCATACCAGTACGATCGAAATGGGACGTTCTCCCTCTCAAATCCCTTCCACGCGCACCTATTTTCACTTATTAGTTTCCTTTAGTAGGCCGAGTGCGTGTGTGGGTCATGCTCCTCCATTAATCACACAAAGTTCATTTCTCCTGTTCCGTGCCCGTTGTCATTGAGGCTGCCCTGAAGGGTCAGGGGCTCCGGAACAGGAGAAATGAACTTTGTGTGATTAATAGAGGAGCATGACCCACACACGCACTCGGCCTACTAAAGGAAACTAATAAGTGAAAATATATATATATATTTATATTTATATATATATATATATACATATATACACCTGGAAAGGCTCATGAAACAAGAGCAGAGTAAATGGTGGGAAGGCAAATCCCTACAACGATATTTGGATGTGGGAAGGGTCCAAAGGGGATTGCGAATACTCATAGCCCCCAGCTACTAGAATCCGGACCCGGAGTTGATGAAAGAATGGGCCGAAACAAATTTAGAGTCATCTAGAAAGTTACTTACCATCTTGGTAAAATATGCTGAAAAAGATCGAATCAAACTGCAACAACAAATAGAAGGAATCAACGATGAGTTGAGCGAGTTGGGGCAAAATGAAGAGCTGGTTAAACTAAAAGAAGAAATGACCAAGTGACTCCGCAAGGAAGAGGAAAAACTCTGAGAGAGAAAAACCTTCAAGTTCCACAGAGATAAGGTGGATTACGAGTACGGCCGAATATTCACATTTGCCAAGAAATACGATACGTTAAAAGTCTCCAAATATAGCGGAGTTGAAGCTGGCAAATCTAGCTCAGCAAATAACAAGGCAAGAACGGCAAATACATCAAATTCGGATCTGAGCTCAGCAATTGAGAGCGAGACCGAACTAAATCCCCACAACCACCAAGCAAAGCATATACTATTCTACTATATCTAAACTTTCGCTGGCAGAAGAACTAGGGGCCATATTATCAAGAACGGCGATAACATTATTGCCGCTTTAGCAGCAGGAAACTGCCGCTAAAGCGGCGATAAGGGGCTTGATAATATGCCCTATAGAATTCTAATAGGAGCCCAGGTTCTGGTGTGAATGACACCAAACCTGGGATTCTATTGGAATTCTATAGGGTATATTATAAAGCTCCTTATCGCTACTTTAGCGGCAGTTTGCTGCCGCTAAAGCGATGATAATGTTATCACCGTTCTAGATAATATGGCCCTAGATTTTTTATGTCTGGAGCGGAGACAGACATTACGTCCAAGAAACCTGGCAAACAAACAAGGAAAAACAGATCCACCAAGTGCCGGGCAAAGCGAAAAGCGCAATGAAGAAGAGTCCAAAAGACAACTGAAAGCGCAGGTAAACTCTAACTTGAACAGCAACCGCACAATAATAAATCTAGCCAATGTGGACTTAAATAAAGTGGAGGAACAACTTTTATCTCTCGGCCCATCATACTGCCTGGAGAGCACATTCAACTATGCCTCAACAAGAATGGATATCTTCAAGAGTGTGCGTAAAATGAAATTGGAAAAATATCATCTGCTACGCAATAAAACACAAGACAGTACCCAGATTAACCAGTATGTTGAATCCTTACCAACATGCCCTCCGCTTAATCTCACACCATCCGACCTACCAATTTTGCAGGATATGCAGGACTTAATGGAAGAACATACAACTACACAGGACAATGAGGAAATTGAATTGGCCGCTAGGGGGTTCGAGCAGAGCAGAGGCACCACACCCTTTAAACCCCAGTCAACCTTCAACCCTATAACACCTAGGGATGCCATCGACATATTCCACAAGCAAATAGTGGCTGGTATCAAACAACTGAACTATAAAGTGCAGAGAACCAAAAAAGACAAAGCCAACAAACAAGAACTCCAATACCATCTACTAATGACCAAATTAAGGAACAACACCCAGATTGTCATACGCAACTCGGACAAAGGGGGGACTCTGGTAATATGGAGAAAAGACTACTCTGTTGAAGAAGCAATGGATCAGCTATCCGATAGGAACTGTTATTGTAAAAGTGACACAGTATCTCCCAGAACCACGTATAATGACTACTACACAAAGTTATTAGCGTGGAAAAGCACAGGAATGTTATCCCTCCAAAAAGATGTATTTCAGAGAAACGAAATCCAACGACACCTATCATTTACTTCATACCGAAGATCCATAAAAACCCATTGAAGCCCCCAGAACAACCCATAATATCGGCCGCAACAGTCTACTGAAAAAGTCTTCCCAGTATGTGGACTATTTCCTGCAGGAACATGTGCAGCAGCTCCCTTCTTACATCAGGGACACTGGGGACTTCTTATCCAAACTACATGACTTTGAGTGGCAGGAAAAATTTCTTCTAATAACCTTAGATGTGACATCACTCTATACGAGTATTAATCATCAAGATGGTCTGAGGGCTTTACAATTTTATTTAGAGAGAAGATCGCCCCAATGTATACAACATAGCAAGATGATAGTAAACATGGTTGAGTTTCGTTTGCACAACAATATTTTTATGTTCCAAAATGCACTTTATCAGCAGCTACGTGGTGTAGCTATGGGGGCCAGCTTCTACCCCAGTTATGCCTGTCTTCATATGGGATGGTGGGAGGACCTGGTTCTCTGGAAGGTACATGAGGTATATTTTTTCAACAATGTCAAACTGTGGCTAAGGTTTATAGATGACCTTTTTATAATTTGGCAGGGGACCCTGTCAGAAGCTGAAAACTTTATTGAAGGGCTTTACACAAATGACCTAAATCTGCAGTTTACAGCCACCATTAGCGCTAAACCAGTCAATTTCCTGGATGTGCAGGCGTATATCAATGAGGACAAGTTAGAAACGAAACTACATCGGAAACGGACTGCTGGCAACTCTATGTTGCACGCAACCAGCTCCCACCCATGACATTTAATCCAGAGAATTCTCTATGGGGAAATGCTCAGGCTTAAACGGATTTGTAGTAATGAGGACGATCTAAAGGCAGCATAATTAGCCAGTAAAACCAGGTTCCTAGAGAGAGAATAATCTAGTAAATGCAGTATTGCAGCCATAAAGAAGAGCAAGGCAGTAACTAGAGTGGACCTACTCAGGAACACCAAACCCCCTGAATTTGAACAAACAGCCTCCAAAACAGACATGGCGCAGGAGGAAGCAGGGAAGGCCTTTAGAATCATTGTAGGATACAGCAAGCTGGAAAAGGCCATCAAGAAAATATTCAAAAGAAATTGCCCGCCGGTCCTCAATGATCCTGTCATCGGCCATTTGCTACCCAGCAAATTGTCTATAACTTACAGTAGAGCACCCTCAATGAAAGACATCCTGGTCCAGAATAACCCATAGAGTCAAACTAAGGTTATATGGCTAGCACAGAGAAAAGATTTTTACAGATGCAAACTGGGCAAAGCATGCCAATATGGCATCAATAAAACCTCATATATGATACCGTTTGGTGACCAGGAACGAGTCATTAACAAAGCCCTAACCTGCAAGACCGATCACGTCATCTATGTGCTGGAGTGTCCCTGTGGCCTACGATATGTGGGAAGTACCAAACTCCAGGACCACAAGAGGATACTCCAGCACATAAGGGCCATTAGGAATCAAGACCAGTCCTACTCCGTGGTACGGCATTTCGGGGAAGCACTCAATGCTGACCCGAAGGAGTTGAAATATTATCTAATCGATGCCGTCCTCCCAAACAAAAGAGAGAGGGCCCTCCGGAAACTCGAGACTCGCTATATCTTAGATCTAGATTCGAAGTGCCCAGGGGGACCCAATGCCACAGAAGATTTATATACATGTCTATAAATTGGACATTAGAGTTTGCGATACAAAACAATAGGGCGACCAATTAACCAATGCACTTAAGCATGTCTTTAATATGCAGTGTATCCAAGCAAGCATCAAATTCAACCGCCCCCCCCCCAATCAAATTCAGTTTTAAAATACACTTTTTAGCTTTTTTCACATAGGGTGTAATATGCACATGCACTTGAGAATTTTTTTTTTATTTAGCACTAGCACTTTACATAGTCATGAAGTTTGCAATATTAATGTTTACAAGGTCTGTTTGACAACTGTATTTGCACTAGTACTTTAAAATATGCATAGAGTTTACATTAAGATAACATTTTAATAACCGCAATTGAAAACTTTGGCACTGGATGTATTTTACAGAAATTGTGCAATTAGGTTTTTTACAAGTTTGCAGTCCATAAACAATGAGTTTTTAATGTTATTGCAAAGGGTAATGCATTGTTATAGTGTGTTGACAACTATTTATAGTTTGATGAGTCCATTCTGTTTTATGGTATTTAAACCTGGACTCCAACCAGAGGGCTAACAAGGTACTCCGTGATTTTAATCAAGTGTTGGGATCAATCAAATTGTAATTTGTAACAGTGGATTAACCATGAACTAACATTTGTAAACAGAAAGTATTTTGTTTGTGTCTATGACTACCTAAATGGATGTTGCACATGACACTTTAAGAAACCTTTGAAAAAATGGTAGAAAAAGCAAATCGGGAGCTGTGCAGCGCGTCATGTGATCAAGGCCCTTCGGGGTTGAAACGTGTAATGGCTGCTGTTTGGTGAGCGGAAAAAAGTTACCAGCACTGATTTGGTGGTCTGTGCTCCAGTCCTTGTGAAAATCGACGAGTGGTGTTTGGAGTACGCCTGATTTTTAGTTTTAAAGTTTATCACTGGAAAAAGAGTTTGTTATTGACACAAATAATGTGTAATATTGGCTTTGAATTACAGTTATCTGAAGGCATAATCTATACACACAATGATAACGCATTGTCAAAGTAACGTATTTGCCTACCTGCCTTCGTACTGGAGCACACTGCTAATGTTCACGGGTGATCACACAAAATGCTGACATTCCCACTGCTTGGGAGCCAGTGGGTGATGTGGGTTACCCCGTGTTGTAGGCCATGGTGGGTGGAAGCAAAATCGGAATGATGGTTGAAAAGATCAAGAGGGCTCACCTAATGCACCTCTGTATACGTATGCTTTTCAGGACAAGCCTGGGCTGCGCATTTGCTGCTCTGCGAGGGATGCTGTTTTGGGGTATGGATTTGAAACGCCGCCCACTCTCCGTCCATATTTGTCATTGGCTTGTGCCATTGTCCTTCGTAAATGCTGGCTTCTGAGTACCGGCTTGTCTTCATTTGTAACCTCCCATGAGGACTGGTCCTTTTGCTTCAGTTGTTACTCAGTACGTATTATTTAGTCTGTAAGCACTATTTTCTTTAATGCATTTCTCCTATTGCACTCAGTACATGCTTTCCTTCAACATTCAGTGTGCCTTGCGCGCTTTCACGTGCTGCTTTTACAAAAAAAAGCATTTGTTTGTCAACTTGACAGACAAATGCTTGTTTTGGTAAAAGCGCTGCATACCTCGCTTTCACTTTAATAGCAACCACTGGCCTTTCTTTAGACACAGCTCGTCTAAAGAAAGGGGCGTGGCCTCTACTAACGTGAAAGCACAGAATGGGGCGCTTGTAAACAACAAGCATTTGCAATGCAATAGGTCTCGCATTTTAGAAACTTTGACCTAATGGTATTGTAAATGACAATGCCTTTTTTATTGCAGGTTTTCTAAACATATAAATAAAAGGCATTGTCATTTACAATGCCAATAGCTCAAAATCTCGCAATTGCGAGACCTATTGCATTGCAAATGCTTGTTTTGCATAAATATGGATTTGTTGCATTTGCCACATAATCCATCACCTGCTGCATAATCTGCAGATTTTCACAAAAAAAGGTTTTTGCTTCTAGCTCGAACGGATCAAAAGTTTCTAAAAAAGTGGCAACATTTTGCACACGCAGGGGAGGGCATTTTGCAAAGGTTAACTGGTCATCTTTCAGTTGCCTGTTTCTGCATTTGGTTGTTAAATTGGTAATAAAGAGGTGAAATATTTGCCCTGACAGTATTAGTACGTAAAAAAAGTGATTAAGTAATGAAGTAATACTATCAAAACAATTTACTGAATAATACCACATAATTAGCTTTTTCCTTGTTGCATAATTTACTAAAACCTGCTTTATAATTTGGTGCTCCCCTGCCACAAAATTCCAGTGGCTCTGCTGTTACTAATAACATTGCAAACACAAGGAGATGATGGACAGAGCGCTGAAACTTTTCAGACACTCACCCCCAGTCACAGATCTGGGTTGAATCCATCATCATTCTTTAGCTCACTTTGCCACCTCAGTTCAGACTCAGCTATATGCAAATCAGTCTTGACCCTGTGCCTCATGGGAACAGTTCAGCGCGAACTGCCAAGCCAGGTCTTCCCTGAACCGGAAACAAGCATCCTGGGACCGGTTTCTGGGTAACACCCTTCATCAGCCAGGCTAGCTTGCATCCAGAGGCAAAGTGAGCAAGGGACCCACGTTTGGGCATACCCTGCCAACTTAGGGCGAACAAAGCAAACACAAGGAGATGATGGACAGAGCGCTGAAACTTTTCCGACACTCACCCCAAGTCACAGATCTGGGCTGAATCCATCATCATTCTTTAGCTCACTTTGCCACCTCAGTTCAGACCCAGCTATATGCAAATCTGTCTTGACCCTGTGCCTCATGGGAACAGTTCAGCCCAAACGTCTGGGCGTACCCTGCCAACTTAGGGTGAACAAAGCAAACACAAGGAGATGATGGACGGAGCACTGAAACTTTTCAGACACTCACCCCCAGTCACAGATCTGGGTTGAATACATCATCATTCTTTAGATCACTTTGCCACCTCAGTTCAGACCCAGCTATATGCAAATAAGTCTTGACCCTGTGCCTCATGGGAACAGTTCAGCCCAAACTGCCAAACCAGGTCTTCCCTGAACAGGAAACAAGCATCCTGGGACCGGTTTCTGGGTAACACCCTTCATCAGCCAGGCTAGCTTGCATCCAGTGGCAAAGTGAGCAAGGGACCCACGTCCGGCCAACGTATGGGCATACCCTGCCAACAAAGCAACACAAAGCAAACACAAGGAAATGATGGACGGAGCCCTGAAACTTTTCAGACACTTACCCCCAGTCACAGATCTGGGTTGAATCCATCATCATTATTTAGCTCTCTTTACCACCTCAGTTCAGACCCAGCTATATGCAAATAAGTCTTGACCTTGTGCCTCATGGAAAAAGTTCATCCCGAACTGCCAAGCCAGGTCTTCCCTGAACTGGAAACAAGCATCCTGGGACCGGTTTCTGGGCAACACCCTTCATCAGCCAGGCTAGCTTGCATCCAGTGGCAAAGTGAGCATGGGACCCACGTCTGGGCATACCCTGCCAACTTAGGGCAAACAAAGCAAACACAAGGAGATGATGGACGGAGCGCTGAAACTTTGCCACTTTGCCGCTGGATTCAAGCTAGCCTGGCTGAAGAGGGCTGTTAGCCCAAAACCGGTCCCAGGATGCTTGTTTCTGGTCCAGGGAAGACATGGCTTGGCAGTTCAGGCTGGACTGTTCCCATGAGGCACAGGGTCAAGACTGATTTGCATATAGTTGTGTCTGAGCTGGGGTGGCCAAGTGAGCTAAAGAATGATGATGGGTTCAACCCAGATCTGTGACTGGGGTGAGTGTTTGAAAAGTTTCAGCACTCCGTCCATCATCTCCTTGTGTTTGCTTTGTTCACCCTAAGTTGGCAGGGTATGCTCAGACGTGGGTCCCTTGCTCACTTTGCCACTGGATACAAGCTAGCCTGGCTGAAGAGGGCTGTTAGCCCAAAACCGGTCCCAGGATGCTTGTTTCTGGTCCAGGGAAGACATGGCTTGGCAGTTCAGGCTGGACTGTTCCCATGAGGCACAGGGTCAAGACTGATTTGCATATAGTTGTGTCTGAGCTGGGGTGGCCAAGTGAGCTAAAGAATGATGATGGATTCAACCCAGATCTGTGACTGGGGTGAGTGTTTGAAAAGTTTCAGCACTCCGTCCATCATCTCCCTGTGTTTGCTTCGCTACTAATAACATTGTCATCAGGGTCAGGGCAGAAATGGGTTATCACCATTTGTGTGTATGGGGGAGACAGAGGCAATAGTAAATATGTGTCTTTGTCTGTGTAAAGAGGCGTGTTACATTTTGTTTTTTTGTTTTTCGGATGGGTGCACAAACGTATGTAGAGGCATGAAATACTCTTCAGAAATAGCTCATAGAGAGTTTTGGGGGGATAGTTTTCTCACTTTTTTCCTTCCAATAAAAAATACTTCTCTTGCCTACGCCCCTGATACTATATGGAATGAGCCGTGGCTGGTTGGCTTGAGGTAAACCAGTTGCAATTCTGCCGCACGCATCCATACATAGCACATAGGGCCACTCATTCAAATAGGGAATATATGGGGCCGATAGGCGCTATGTTGAATGGGAAATACCATTCGATGAAAAACTTTTAAAAAGTCTTCTATTGCTGTTTGGAGGGCGGGGTGGAGGCTGCTCTAGCTGGTCTAAGGCCCTGATGACGCGATAAAACATCAGAGCACACAGACTGCCTGAAGTCGAGCAGGTCATTAGGGCTTAGGGCGCAGGGAGGGAGATAAGGAAAGGACATTGGTGCCCGACGCTAGCAAACAAGATAAAAAGCATCCCCTTAGATCGATTGAAGCTATAAAATTGGACACTGGAAGAGTTCATCCTGATCCTGACACCCTTTTCACATTTACACTTACACAAGATTCCAGACTGATAACTGTGCGACATAACTGACAGAAGTGGAAAACACTTAATAATTAACCAGTGTTGGTACAGCTCATAAGGGGGCAGTACCCATGCCGAAAAATAACAGGGGTTGTCACTAGAGGCTTCTCCAGGCCGGTTATAGTTTAGTATTCATGCGCGTTTTCGGAAAAAAAGACAAGTGACGTATGCCAGGGCAGAGAAAAGAAGCCGAGAAGCGCGGAAGTACACACAGAGAAAATAGGGGCATCTCAACAAGGGCTTTATCTCTGCTTTTTTGGCTTTAAAAGTCAAAAAAGGAGAGATAAAACTAGCGCCCTATCAACAACATGGTGCTAACATGCAAATTTGCATGTTAGCACCCTTTTACTCTACGTTTCCCCTTGCATCTCTAATGAGATGCAAAGGGGGCGTTCCAGAGTAAAATAGTAGGAGAAATGTCGCTAAGCGACATTTCTCCTATTATCAAGAATGTCGCTAACCCTGTTAGAGACAAAAAAAGCAGCGCTAACCGCTTTTAACGCTGCTTTTTTACGTCTGGTATTTTTCTGACTTAGCCATGATATCCTATGGAAGGAGGATATCATGGCTAAATTTGCCTGTCCCTATCAACAAGTTAACGTTAGATTATCGCTGGGTTTCCAGCGATAATCTCACGTTAGCCTGTTAGCGTGAGGATTTTTATCGCTATTGAGATAAGCGTTGCTAATAGCACGCTATCTCAGCGATAAAAATTCACGCTATCTGGCGATAATTATCCTAGCTAGATAATTATCGCCGGTTGTTGTTGATATGCCCCATAGTTCGGTAGAAATCCTGCAAGAAGACGCCGAATCATTCCAAATCAAATCCACTGCAGAGAGAACAACAGTGAGATACAGAAGAAAAGAGGAGAGAAACTACTGAAGGCGAAGGAGGGATGGATTGATAGCAGGGGCACAGAGATAAGAGAAAATGGTCAACAAATGACAGAAAAGTTGAGGAGAACCAAACGAAAGAAACCCTGAAAGTGAGGGAACAGAGGGGGGGTAAATATCCATATTGGGCTCTTGTAGGAGGGGAGACAGTGCTGTATAGGTCATAATGGCGCTGGTCGGTGAGCTCCTCGTGGCCCTGGTGGTCTCTCTCCTCATTGCACAGTTTCTCAGACAGCGATGGGTCATCAGGCGGTTTCCTCCCGGTCCAACTCCTGTCCTCTTCTTTGGAAACTTGTTGTCGATGAACTTTGAAGTGCACCACGAGACCCTCATCCAGGTATTTGCCTTCAGAATATTAAATTAGACTGTTATTTTCTTCTAGGACACGTGGGCCCTGATTAAGAGTCTGGCAGTCAGGGGACCTCCAGACTCGCGGGGGCATGGCGGTGGCAGTCCAGCCACACCGGTGGACTGACCACCCTATTAGGACTTCGAGGGTTGGACCACCATTGCACGTCCAGCAGTCCCCATGGAACTGCCATCCCCTGGGGGTCCCACGGCAGTCCGAGGGCCGCAATATGCTTGGTGGTGCCCTGAGGTACTGTTAAGCACATTCCAACTTTCCTCACCGGGCAGCGGTCTCACGGAGGTCCTTCCTCCATCCCTTCTTGGCCCTGTGCACGGGGGTGCCTGCAGGAGGGCACATGTTGTGTCCCCCTTTATTTCTGCAACCCCAGTTCCTGCACAGGAAGAAATGCACTGGCAGTCCCGCTGCGGTTCTGTTTCAGGCTCACAGTGAGCCTTTTAAACAGCACCACCGCGGGATGGCTATGCCGCCCGCCAGACTACAAAAACATTGTAATCTGGTGGACAGGCGGCAACTCTTGGCGGTGCGGGGTGTGGCGGTGGTGAGCTGCCCGCCCTCATACCACCAAATGTCGTAATCGGGTCCTTGGTATGATATAAAAATTACTTTTCAAGGTAAGATTTGATTTTTTGTAGCATGCGCGCACATCCATAATCTGATAGGCGCTTGACATCTTTTCCATAAAGTACAATACTGGTCAACTCCCATTCATCGAGTTACTTGTTCTGGCACCAGTAGTTTCACTTTTCACATTAGACATATGGGAATGCAATTTACATCATGCATTGTGTAGTTCGGTGAAAAACCAAGGCTGGCTAAGCTTCCCTTATGGGGACAGGATACCATTTTTGCTGAATTTTTCTTCTGGCATTAACCCCTTAAGTGCTGAGGCTTTTCCCCACCAGTGCTTAGGAATGCATTACTTTTTTTCTACAAAAGGTAGCCAGGCCAAACTTATGTCCTTTTTTCTGACATGTTGGGGATTCTAAAAGCACCCATGGCTTGTGCATTCCCCTTGAGAGAATCGAGGAAAAACCCAAAATGTAGCAAAATGTAGTTATTTCTCTCGAAAAATGGGAAAAAGTGTAGTGAAATCAAGTGTATATTTAGAATTTTCTAAGAATGTCATCAACAAAATGCCTGCTGTGCTAGGATCATCATCTTCCCAGCTTTAAGAAACAGACAAATTAAAGAAAAACTAATTATCACTAGAGTTTTTGAAATTTTCTAAGTAGTAGTCTTTATCCCTATTTTTGCTGTTTTTACCTACTTGCACTCTGTGGCGGGGTGTAGTACAGGCTTTGCAGTCTAGTTGTTCAGGATATTTTCTATCTGCATGTTCTATGTCTTTGTTGAACTTGAGTGTTCTCTTCCAAGTCAGTTACTGTCTTGACTAGCTTGGAAGAGTCCGCTCTCATCTTGTCTGTAACTGGATTAAAGAATTCAAACCTACCACAACGGGCCAGCTTTAGCGCTGGTGGCACCGGTGCAACCATAATTTTGGGCGCCGACACACCCCATGACCGCCTCCTCAGATTCTCTCACTACCACTGGGTAAAAGTGCCCCTCATCTCTCCAATCAAAAGTTGTTGCAAAACCCAGCGTCCACCCCCGAGGTCAGAGCCCCCTCCACAGGTCAGCGCCCAGTGCGGCTGCACCGGTCACAATGCCCTAAAGCCGGCCTTGCTCTGTGGATAAAAAGGTGTGTGAAACTCTGAGTGAACCTGGAAAAATGTACATTTCTAAAACAAATTGACAACAATTTTAATTCTGCAAGGGGTCATTTCTGTAGGTCGCTCATGATTTTCCAAATGAATCAAACCATTTAAATAAAAAAACAATGAAAGTAAGTAGGAAAAAATATAAATAGGCAACAGTATTTTCTGACTGATGGCTGATTTACAAAAGTAACATTCACATAGGTTTGTCATTTTCTTCTGCTTTCAGGGATATACTGTGTTTATTGTCTGTCCCAAAACATGACAGACCTAGAGCCATTAATAACTCTGTTTGTACCAACCCTGCATCAATTTATGAGGTAAAATCTAATGAATGAAAAATGGGTATGCAGGAAACTTTGCAGTTTTGAAATGTGCCCAAGAACCTGAGTTTAGGAATAGTGGGTGTTTGTATGCCTTTGAATTTGTGGTTTTATAAATGTCTTATGATTCAGAGGACAGTTTTCAAAAAGTATTTTTTCTTCCACACCAAATAGACTGAAATGTAATAAATAAAATACCAAGTGCTCTGCTATTCTGTGTTTTTCACACTTCTCCCACTTAAAACTGTCCACACTTGTGTCTCTGGGCCAATCACCCTGACAGGAAAGGCCCCCCCAAAATGCATGGTGGAGACATCAAGATTTTTCCTTGGAATTTCAGTCTTTCTGCTGATGTGGAAAGCTGTGGTATTTGGGCGCAGGATCGATTGGGTCACTGGGTAATCTACCAACTCCAAATATTTCTAAAAACTAGATACTCGGGGGTTGGAGATTAACTTACTCAGTGAGATTCGGAGGGTATGAATCTCAAAATTCCCAACTATAAGAGCAGTGGGCTGCAGGGTGGATGGGTGGGAAGACCAACGTTCACGGTGGACTGTTTCCACGAGGAACTGATTTGCATTAGGTGGGCCTCTGTCTGGAGTGGCTCAGGGACGAAAAACAATGTGCTGGAATGTTACTCTGAGTGATTGCCACTGATTACACTATTTGCAAGCATTCATCCCACCACCTTTTGGGTGTTTTATTCCCAGTAGACTTCCTAGAAAGGTACGACTGGCACACTTTTCCAAGCCTACTACTACCAATTCCAAAAAGCAGTAAATTTGCAACCATTCAAGAAATACTTCTATAGGTGCAGGTTAACTGCTTTTTTTGTTAAACTGGTCATTATATATGTTTAAGATCCCAACCTGAAAAATGAACAAGTTAAATCCTTTTAGTTAAAGGAAAACTATGAGAAAACCGATACAGACATAGCAGAACCAACTCAGGTCCCCCAGATCCAACTAACAAACCAAGAATACATTTTAGGGGTGTCACATCATAAAACACCCCCACTGAAGCTATGCCCCTGCCCATCCTACTTAGGCCTGGTGATTCTCCCTAGGAACTCATGACTATTGTTATGTACCACACCACAGCCTGAAGTTCCTGCCCTGTGATAGAGATTATTTTAGATGTATTTACACTGCGCACACTCTTCTTCGTATCTGCTACAAGAAGCCTTGATGGGATTGCTTCATGTGGGCAGAGCTTCATATTTCTAGTCGTTGCTATTTACAAATTATTTTATTAAGTGTCTGACGACCCTTTGTGCTAAGACCGAGTCACAAGTAGAAGAGCACGCAGGCAAATTAATGGGGTGCGTTGAGCCATGGGTCTCGCATTTGCGAGAGTTTAAGCTATTGGCATTGTAAATGACAGTGCCTTTAATTTATGTTTTAAAAACCTACACATAAATAAAAGGCATTGTTATTTACAATGCCAATAGCTCAAACTCTTGCAAATGCGAGACCTATTGCATTGCAAATGCTTGCTTTAAAGGTGCCAGGAAGCTACGTGATAGCACATTAACAACAGGCAGTTCTCCCCGTGTTTGCAGTGTCCACAGACGCAACAGGGATGAAAAAACTGGTGGGTTCAAAGGGGCGTGGCCGATATCATTAAGGGCATGGCTTATAACCTTTATGCTAAAAATCTATACTCAGCATAATGTGCCGCCCGACTGGTATTTCGCTGCTTCTGTTATTGCCTCCACATATATAATACAACAAGTAATATTACACCTTAAACAAGCCAGGACAATTGGCTCTGTCAAACGTTATTAGTTGCATAAGATAAATATACTACATGCATACATACAACTGTGGCTTCGTTGTTTATAATATTGAAAATGCTTTAGTCCTTGCACAAGAAGTTGCGGCGTAATGGCTAGAGCAGCCAACTTTGGAGCTGAGGAACCAGGTTGAGTCTCAGTGTCGGCTCAACATCCTGTGCGTCTGGGCAAATCACTTAATTGCCCGTGCCTACCAAAAAAGAAATGAATATGTCCTTGTTGGTGCTCATGTAAAGAACTTCAAGTTTTGCAATATAGAACTGTCAAAAAATAAAATGTACATAAAAACAGTAAACTGCTGCAAAGTTAAGATTTTTTTCCTATTCTGAGTGTGAAGGCGAAAATGGAGAGCCCAATAGGTACCCGTCTCGGCACCTGCTTTTAAGAACTGCCAGCGCTGAGCACCGCCAGGACCTGGCGCACTTAAAGCCCTGGCTGACCTTCTGACGCACTGTTATGTTTCATATAGGTACCCTAATATAGGCCTGGGTAATATCATACACCTTCACCTACATTACCTCCCGTACACTACACACTAACAAGCCTTTTAGGATTGAACCTTTACCTAGTTCTAGTCCTGGGTGCAGAAGAAGGGTTTTTCCCTGAACAATAGCGTCATAAAACTTCATCAATAGACTCACACAGTATGAATGAATATTCATAAGGGTTCTTGGAAATCAGGCAGGGGCTACACCACCTGCATAATATCTACGTACAAGGTTCATTCTATATGTCATAATCAAATCCAACAATGGCTAATACAAGAAACAAGGGACAAAGGAGTCCTAGATACTTTCTGTATAAATACAGTACATCTTACTAGTGTTGGTTAGAGGGAACCGAGACCTGCCATGCCGACACACTGACCAGAGATGCTGAGGCTACTGCATGCAGATGCTCCAGCTGACAATGGTCTCACACATCCCTCGCAGGGTGTCCAACTCGAGACCAGGACGGGGTCCCACACTATCTCACTTAAGATAATGGGGTTCAACTAAATCCTAGAGGGATTATTGGCTTCACACCTACTCACATGCTAGGTACACTTAGGTACATCTAGATAAGCATCGTAGGAGTACGCGCACTTTTATCATGCATTTTATATTCATGTATGTATTCATGATTATTGCAAGATGGTAGAACTGTACTATCCTTTTATTTTCACTGTACTGCTAATCATATATATCTGCTACTGTCTAACGGTTGTTGCAGCACATCTATTTTACACTAGAAGCACAACTGTGCAAAAAATTCTTATTGTAACACGCCCGTCTTTTTCTTCTGTGTAACTCTCTGAGACCGAATAAGTGAGCACGAGTGACTGAGCGAAAAGTAGTACTTTGTTTCCACGATCCTGAGGGATCAGGGTTGTCATGTTCTAAGGTTGCCAGAAACTATTCTCTCCCAGATAAGAGGAGATTCTAGTGGCACTGTGAGCTAGCTAAAACAGAAAGGCTAACATTCTTGGTGAGGGTTCTCAGAGCCAGTCTGCCACCAAACCCACAGTTTATGTTATTCGGAACGTGCAGATCCTGTATGGGTAATATAGGAACTACACGATAGCACCTCTCAACCCTTAACAACTTCAGAATGAATGTGCAATCCTGAAAAGAAAAAAACCCACAGAAAACAGAAACAGATTAAAACAATATCTAATAACCTGACGAGTTTCCAGAAACTAACTTTCTCTAAACTGAATATTATGCCTGGGGTTGGAGATCCTGCAGTCTGTATTTAGGGTGTTACTGCGCGAACCTCTCTTCAGTGAGTGAAACTGTAGTCTTTTGATATCGAAAACTAAGACTGACAAAGCCAACAGACTTAGCTTAATACACTTTCCCTTGCACGCACCATTGTCTGCTGGTGTTTTACAGTAGTCACATATGTCGGCTTTGCCAATGCTTGTTGTAGAAGAAGAGACAGTGGTTTGAGCATTCCAAACTCTTAATCCATTTTCAGCTACCATGACGAAATCCGATTTCATTTTATAACTGGGATGGCACAGCTCACTACAGTAATGAGGATGTTGTTTCCCAGCAGTCTTTGCGTGAACCAAAGACTTGATAGAGGACCAGGTGATAAAAAAAAGTGAAAAATGCGATGCCAGAATTTGTTCGGTATGCTTAAACCCGAAGGTAGCTAGTTCACAAATATATTTGTGGATGACTTGTAACTGCAGCTTGACATGCAACAGAATAATTAATGGGCTCCGAGGGGTCTGATGCTTGTAGAAACCGATTTCAACGACAAGCACAGTGCACTTTCAGCCTCTGCCGTGCCCAGGGCAGTCAGGCCCAGTAGGGCACTCGAGACCGTAGTGGTGACCAGGGTGATTGTTTCTGTGAAAGACACTGGTTGCTCATGGGTGATACGCTTTAAGTGACTTTAAATGTACTGGGCACGTGGATGGCGGTGCCCAGCGACCACTAGTGTAATTGCGCTACTGCTGGGGTTGTGTGTGGAGGGGGAGTACATTTTAAAGGTCATGAGACACCATAAATATACTCACTGGGAACACTGCACGTCGACTGCTCCAGGCCAAGGTACACTGTGAGCATGGAGTTCAGCTTAGTTTTGTTTCTTGCATCAGCCATCACCACTGCGCATGGAAGCAAAGTACTGCCTTTCAAGGCATTTCACAGAAAGCGCAACTAAGGTCTCCACATCCCTATCACGTGACCACTTGCAGAGTGCATGGCAAGGTCGTCTGCTGCCCTAATTTGTCATTCACGGGTGGTGGGCTTGAAAAATAAAGAATAAAACAAGCACTGAACAGCGACGGCGCAAAGTAAGCATATAAAAAAAGTTTTGCGGCGCCCGTGCACATAAACGTTTCTCCTTCACCTTAAATTGTGAGGTGGCTCGTGAAGTGTGTGCCATGGCAGGCAATTAACAAACAACAAATAAAGGAAGTAGTCCCTGAATGACTACTAAATGGTAGTTGGTCGGTGCTGATTGCTTAAAACAAAAGTGACGTAGCAGGACCACCAACCAATAATGACCCACGACAGGTGAGCAACGGAGGAGTGAGCCAATGCCAAGCGGCAGGCAGGATTACACTCCGAATACTGTTTACTACAGGTCTTGCGACTGCGCATGCGCTATCTAGGCTCGACCTAAAAACTGTCTGTGTGTGAGCCCAGGAAGCTGTCTCAGCCCGGGCTGACACACATGACGGGGGGGCTGAAGTCCTTTGAGCCCAATGGGTGTTGCGCGCCTTTTGGGGAACAATTTAAAAATGTAATACCATCCCCACGCTTACGCTCAGCGGGCCATTGTCCCAAGCACCAGTTACATCACTGGTGCAGCACTACATTCCTCCTAAATTTTAAAACAGCTGGAAACAGAAACGTAACATAGCTCTATCATTACAGTCTCGAGGCATTGGCTACGAAGTCATAACTCAGCAACCAGCACGACCACAGGTCAGTGAAAAAAAAGTATAGAAAACTTAAAGTTACCTGGAGCTCCAGGACAGGTACTTACACAACATGATCATGAGAGGAGGGCACAGGATTGCTTCTCCAAACATACCTCGTGTGAGTGTTGTGACTCAGTGCCCCAGCAAGAGGCCCATAGCTGGCTCCCTCTGGTGAGCTGTCACCCTGAGCACTCTCACCGCTACTATTGCTTACAGCAGACTCATGAGAGCTCATCGACAGGCTTTCCGCTAAAGAGGTCTCTTCAAGGTCACTCAGGTCAGCGTCAGTCATTTCCACACTGGGATTTGGCAGGCAAGACGAGTAGAATTGTTTGAATTGATAAATGTTTTGTAACACTTATTCCTCGCCCCGTCGAGCAGTCACTTTTGTGTTGTGAATGTGAGTGATGGTCCTCGGATGGCGTTCAAAGGGCAGTCTGAATTTACTGCCAGGAAATCTGTCTTTTACTTATACTAAATCACCTACCTTGAGGTGGGATCATTTGGCATGGTGGCACCGACTGGCTTGTGCGTTGGCAAGCCGATGTTTGCTCAGGATCCACTTATCATTCATGGGGTCCAATCTGGGTAGTGAGGGATAGAGTCTTGCACCACCCGCCCCATGTGCAGGTGTCCGGGAGCTTGCTCTAAGGTGGAGTGGGGCGTTTGGCAACACTCACGGAGAAAAGAGTAGATGGCCCACTTGTATGGCTGTTGATTGGCATGTGCAATCCAGATTACTTTATTTAAAGTTCTCATGAAGTGTTCCTCCTCCCTGTTGGCTTGCGGCCAACGAGGGGTAAACTTCTTGTGTATGGTGTTTAATGATTTGAGCTACTCAGTCACTTCTTGTCCATGAAATGGTGGGCCATTGTCAGTTCTCAGTTCTCGGAGCAGACCATGAGTGACCATGGTTATCTTCAGTTTATGTAGTACTTCATGGGCTCCCTGAGAGACAATAATTTGGCTTCCAGGTATTTGGAATAATCATCAATGATCACCATTGCGTACCTCCCATCTAGTAAACTTCCGAAGTCAAGGCTGGTGCACACCCATGGCTGTTGGGGTCCTCTCTCCATTCTCACGAGGATTGGAGATGGGGGTCCTGCAGTGGCTTGACACCATGAGCAGGATCGGACCACGTGCTCAGCCATGAGTGGGAACAACACTTTTGTGTGCTGCCAGTGTGCGCAAGCTGCATGACTTGATTTGTGAGACTTGTGGGGTTAACCACACAATGCCCACGCAAGAGACACCTATTGGGGTCGGCAGCCAGATCATGGAGTACATGGCATAAGCTTTCTAGGATGCGTTGTGCCTCGGAGGTCCGCTGGGCCCATTTATCTTTGAACCGATGCCACTGCCCACTTCATAATTCTTTTAGTGCTCTCTGCAGACACTCATCATAAGATGTGGCCTGTCATATTTTCTCTACCGGGATTGGCAGGAGGCGGGATTGAGCGGCGATGTATCAGACATACTCTTCAGTCTCAGGGGCTTCCGTGGCAGCTTAGGGATGCCTCGACAGGTAGTCAGCAGGGTCGTCAGTGCCTGGACGATATTCTAACTGGCAGTTGTAGTCCAGGAGCTGAATCATCCACTTTCTACAAATGGCTGACCATAGACATACAGATGGAAGTGGTGGCACCCCCAGTGTAAGGCGATCGCTTCCTTCTCAATTTCGAGTACCGTTGGTCAGTCTCTTTTAGGAATCGACTCACAAACAAAACTGGTGGCCTCTCGCCATTTGCAGGCCATTGCATAAGCACAGCTCCTAGTCCCTTCTGACCAGCGGCCCCGCAATGGTGGTTTCCTTCCACAGATCGAAATAGATAAGCGCTGTACCTTTCGACAGAGCAGCTTTGGCGTCCTGGAAAGCCTGTTCTTGTTCCTCTCCCCAGAGCCAGGGCGTCGTCGACTTGTTGAGCTCCCGGAGAGGGTGCGTCAAGGTGGTAAATCCTTTATAAAGTAGCCACAATAATTGCCATGCCCAGATAGCTGCGAACTTCAGACATGGTGGTTGGTGGGGGCACTTCTTTGATGTTGAATACTTTTTCAGTGTCAGGTGCTACCCCTTCTGCAGAGAAAGAGTAGCCAAAAACGTTTAACCTTTGCTTGAGGAACTCACATTTGCTCTGGTGGAGAGTGAGCCCTGAATCTCTTATCCGCTGGAGGACACTCCGCAGTTGTGTATTGTGTTCTTGGATGGACTTCGCATACACCAAAATGCAGTGGCGGCTCCTCCACTAAGGTAGAGGAGTGTCGCTCCACTGAAGAAAAGGAAAAATAAAATGACAATGACTAATATTATAATTTTATTTTTCCTATATACATCAGTTGCTCTCAGGCGGGGCAGCGCTGGCGGAGTAGGGAGAGGAGTGGTTTTCACTCCTGAAGTGTGCAGGACTGCTTGGCTGGCCCTCTCGGGCTGCCCCAAACAGTCCTACGCACTTTGCATAGCCCCCACCAGGCTGCATTACACAGCCTGGTGAGTAACATGCAAACCCTACCAGTCCCCGTCTGAGCGCCGAATCATTGCAGCGTTGTGATTGGCTATGGGAGGCTGGGTGCTTCCTGCTGTTGGCCGGGAGTGCAGGAAGATATTGGAGGGACAGAGGACGAAGGAGAGACGGCGTCGGCTGTTTAAGGTAAGTGTTTTTTTGTTTGTTTAGGATCTCCTTTTTGTCCCCCCTCCTCCGCCTCCCGCATCCCCACCAACCGGGTCTGGTAGCAGCCGTTACTGCCAAAAATGTTGACACTGATATTCACTACCAGGCAGGCCTACCAGGTGTTCTCTTATAGTGTTCTCAAATACTTTGGCAGCACTTGAAATGCCAGAATTTAGTCTTCGGTAGTGCTGCAGCCCCACGTGGGTTGAAAAGGTAGCGATGTACCTTAACTCTTCCTCCAAAGAAAGCTGATGGTAGCAAGATCTGAGGTCAACCTTTGAAAACCTGCATGCACCCCTCAGATCTCCTATCAGATCATCGATGGTGGGGGTGAGGTGAAGCTCTCTTTTTATTGCTATGTTGGAAAGCCTCTTGTCCACGCATATGCGTACCTCACCAGGTTGCTTCAACTTTCTGGTTACCACAATAGGGGACACTCACGGGGAGGGTCTGGACACCTTCTCTATTATCCCACCAGCTTCTAGCTTTTATAGTTCTTTCTCCACTTGAGGTCTGACATAGAAGGCAATTCTCCTGTGTTGCAAGCCCACTGATTGCCCAGATTATGTGATGTAAGGTTTTATTTCTTTTCCTTTCAAACACCCAATGCCTTGAAACACTTCTGGAATTATGCTAGCATATGTGAGACTCCTTCCTGGTGAACTCCAAATGTGAACGTGACGTCTCCAGGTGCTTTCGCTGTGCGGCACCCTAGCAGCATGACATGGCCTCTACTCTACTCTATGACATAGATGAGGGAATCCAGGGATGAGATCCATGAGTGATGAGCATATCGAATTTCCCTCTGATGAGTAAAGACTTGCTTTGTCCAACTGGACACACCATTGTCCACAGTGGCTAGTACGGGGTGACTCCCACCTGCATCTGGCATTGTGGTAGGTGGCAATGAGATTGC
Source organism: Triturus cristatus (assembly GCF_964204655.1). Taxonomy (NCBI): domain Eukaryota; kingdom Metazoa; phylum Chordata; class Amphibia; order Caudata; family Salamandridae; genus Triturus; species Triturus cristatus. The sequence goes on from NC_140594.1 coordinate 1,045,239,761, forward strand.
ACAGCAATCCCTATTGTGAAAACAGTGTTTTCATAGTCTTCATCGTCATCCATGTCGCTGTCCTGTTTGTATGTTCTGAACACCGTGTTGACAGTGGAGCTGAGTGCCTTCCCTTCACTTGAGCGACACACTGTTGCACAATTATTATATTTTCCTCACCCTACACATCTTGCTTCTCGCAGGACAGTCAACTGGGCGGTGCATGGGACCACCGCAGTACCCTCAGGTTTGTTGTGACCTTTAATTGAAGTTAAAAGGTCAGGTGACAGTTGCACTGTCATGCCAGAACTACAAATCCATGTAATTTAATGACTGCCCTTCTCACAGTTGTGCTGCTGCCAGAGAAAATCAAAGTACATTATCTAGTTATCAAAGACACTTTAAGAGCATTGCAATTTCATGTCTGTGCCCCTAAACATTCAAGGTTGGGCATCTGGATGAATAAAAAAATTATCACAGTTGCATGGAGGGCAAGCTCTTTTTTGTGAAAGCACACAACTTCTGTCCAATCAAAATATGTACTCCTGGCTCCCAACATGTGGGCAGAGTCAAAGCCCCTTTCTAATGATGCTCCCATGATGATCTGGCGACAGCTGTGCTGTCAAGCCAGACCATAAAAAGGTGTGAGCTTGGGAGAATCAAGTTAATGCTACTCTTCACTGAGGTAACATTGGGAAAAACTGTTTTTTATTTGCCTGCGGAAAGACATGAAGTACACTGACAGTTGTGGCTGCTGTTCTTTGAAAGTGGTAAGGGGACATAAGATCACCCCATGTTTTACAAAATTTGCCTGGGATGCTGCCAAATCTGTAAGAATTTTCTCCAGTTTGCCAAAGCCAGCATTTTGTTATAGATATCCATAGTGCCAGAATGTTGCCATTGATACAGCCCATATAGATTTACCTCCAATATGCCAGTTACAGCGTGCTACCTTAAGTGCCCCCATCAGCCACGAATGATCTCAAGTATGCCATTGCCTGCGCTTCACAAGCATAAAACATGCTGACACTCACACTCTCACTCACCCTTACTCAATCCCTCTCTCAATCACACACTCTCCCCTTCACATACTCTGACTCATTCACACTCACTTCCACTCTTTCACTCACACACAAACATACTTACACTCACTGATTCTCACCATTCCTCACAAACACACACACACTCATCCTTTCATATTCACTGAATCTCACTCCCAAATGCTGAAGTACAGGGGCTCTGCTTTGAACTCCTGGTGCAAGGGGATTCTGCTTTAATAAACAGGATTCAGTAGGCCTCTCAGGCCTCTGGGTCCTGGTGCAATTGCACCTGCTGGACGATTCATAGCTATGACCCTGACTTCGTTCCACTCCCTCCCACCCACAATCTCCACCTCAATCACTAGGGGTGTGGAGAATTCAAGTAGATTGTTTTCACATGATTGTGTGGAATTTCAGCAAAATTATGTGGAATTATACTAAATGGAAATCTGTCATTTAACACTATATTTTGGCACAAAACGCTTTCTCACATCAATTTTTGTTTCAAGGCACATGTCACACTATAACAAAAGCATCCAAAAAAAACAAGTGCTGCTAGCAGCCACCATGAGCATTCTGGCTGTTCACGCTGACCCACAGAAATGCTGTATGATTTTGCTGCGAACACGTAATTACGTGATGTAGCATAATGAATAATTCTGTGAATTTCATGAATGTGTAACGTGAAATTTCTGAAATTATTCAGATTCTGACAGAGAAATTTAAATTTCGCCCAGGCCTACTTCTTACTCACTCACTCACACTCCTTTACTCACTTCCTTCCACTCACTATCAAGTATTTATACTCACTCTTCAACATACTCTTACAGAGTCTCACTCACTTTTACTTCATGGCACTCAAATACAGCAACACACACGTACTCTCACTCAGTCTCATTTTCTCCCAGGCACTCACAAACACAATCACAAACAAGAACTCACACATGCACAAAAAAACACTGTTTTGTTTTTCACTTACCTTATCTCCTTTGCATGCAACTCTGAGGCTCCTTGGCAGCAGTAGACTAGGAATCTGGTGCTGGACATTGGGACCAGCAAGTAATTATTCAAAACGGACCAGACAGAGGAGCAAGGCCATTAATATGGGTAAAACCTACCTCAATCCCTCTGCCACCATTTTTTTTTAGAGTTGTATATAGCACGAACTAGACCCGAGACATCGGGTATCAGAGCGCTTTACATGAGCACCAGTTTCGTTACAGACGGACACATTCATTTTTTTTAGGCACGGGGAGATTAAGTGATTTGCCCAGAATCACAGGATGTTGAGCGTCATTGCTGAGACTGGAACCCGGTCAGGGCCGGACTGGGAACCAAAACCGGCCCTGGCAAAGTGCTCGGCCGGCCCCACCGGGGCTTGGGGGTGCCGCCGAGCTCTTTGCCAGGGCCGGTTTTCGGCCGATTTTGTTAAGGGGCCGATTTTGCGGCTATGCTGCAAAAACGGCCCTGTAACAAAAACGGCCCCCAGGGGCCCAAAACCGGCCCCCACCCGTGCGGCGCACCGGGGGATTGCCCGGTGCCCGCTATGGCCAGTCCGGCCCTGAACCCGGTTCTCCAGCTTCGAGGTCGACCCCTCTATCCGTAAGACTACATCCTCTCCCCAGGCCTGGAACCCAAGCCCTATCAGAAGGTGAGACAGTGCTTGGGGTCCTGCCCCTACTGCTCTGTGAGGCTCCTCATTGGCCCCAGGGTTGCAGTGATGTGCGCACTGACAGCCACTTGTTAGCAGGTATACTGTGCTGCCTGAGGCATGTGCAAGGTGTCCGCTACATATAGTACACCCCTCAAACATGCACAATCCAGACATTTAGCGGCAGACTGCTGTGTTGTCAAGCAGCACTCTGTGGCTGGATAGTGCCTCAGTCCCTGCTGCTGCTTCTCCCCCTCCTGTCACCAGGGACCTAGAGAGGCCGAGAGGGTTATCTTTTGTACTAGTAGTATTTATGAAAACAGGATAGTGTCTTCATGAACACAGCTAAATTAAACGATTATCACACCTTTTAAGATCTGATACTACAGAGATTAGAATTTTTTTTAAATAGGACCGAAGATGTAGATTATGCAATAATTAACTTCTATTACATTCTTTGCCCTTCAAAATAGGACTTAAGATGCAGATTATGGTGCAATAGGCAACAACATCCTCATGTACCATTATTTACTGGGTATTTTTCCCCTTTAAAATTAAGCAGATATTACACACTGAAATTTTATCTGGGGAAATTGTTGGCAGTGTGGAAATTACCACAAAACTTGTAATTCTGTTCCATGCGCAAACAGGAGCTTGTGCATGAACAAATTCATCATATTTACCTATTCTGGCTAATTGTCGTCCTCTAAGTCAAATCCAGTCGTCCTGTCGATCTATACCCATTAAATTTAGAAAGTTCAGTTCAATAGGAAATTGGGCATCAATTTAGTCCGTCAAAGATTCAGGGAAAACAGCTGTCCTGCAGCGTCACCGTCCTCTCTGTCAGCATAACGTCAGGAAATGAAAAACACGATGATTCCAACCTCACTATTCTACCATAATTTATAGTAAAATCACTGTCAGAAAGTAACAAATATTGGTTTTCGGCTTTTCTGATTGGATGATTTAGGGTCATCCGTTGAAGTTCTCATGAAGAATTGTCCATTATGTCATCATACTCGCTGGTTCCGGTTTTTAAAGACCATCTATTGTCCTCATGGTCCTGGCAGGCTTCCCAGGACGTCCTTGATGGGTACAGACTGGCTAGGGTCAAGACAAGGCCACTGTTGCTGGCGTTAGCACAGGCGCACTTCACCCAAAACCTCGTGGAGCGTCTTCAGTCACATCGTGTGCAAGAGGCGGCCATTTTGTGGCAGGCCCAAATGGTCAACTTAAGCAAAACAAACACAAAACGTAATTAATACATAGAAATGGCTAATAAAATGTTAAACCCTCTCTAATTCCCCTATGTGTATGTAATTATCTAGCATAATAGTAACATTCAAAGCGGTTATACTTACTATTTATGCGACTTACAATTTACGTCACGAAGCAACATATAACATGCAATATTCTAATTTCTTTAATATTAATATGCGTACATATTTTAGTTGACGTATTAATTTGGCCATGCAAATGCAAATCCCACGTGTATTTCAGTTATTAATAAGGTTGGTTAATACTTCTCACTTCAAACAATTAATACGATTATATAATTAGTATAGACATGCAAATTGGGGAGGGTACACAAAATTTTGCATTACCCGCTCCAGCACCTGCACCCTGTATGAGATCAACTCACTCATTTTACTCAGCCCTACTTTCTTTTTCTTGCTTCATTATGGGGTGAGTTTCTGACATGAGTCTAGCACCAATATTAGCAACAATTATAAATGTCTATTGGTTGGTTGAGAGCCACCTTTCCTAATTAATCAATGGTATCACCTCTCACTATTCTGGTGGCCTGGTCCCCTGCTGTCGAAATAGTATAACAATTGTGCTTAATGGGACCCAACCCAGCTTCTTATTCCTATTGATTTAGATTCCAGCAGATTCTATGTCAACATTTATCACTGACTTTGTATTTAGAAAATGTTCTTGAAACTCAGGGGGATATTCACAAGAACGTGTGATAATCATCGCAAAATTAGCTTAACGCAACTTTGCACATCGCAGTCTATCGCGGGAAAATAACTCCGTGTCAACGTGGTATTCTCAAGCCGGCGGTACCATGCGAGCGTCAAATGAACTCGATAAAGTCAACGTGACACCGCAAAAATTCGAAACACGAATGCATAAAAAGCTGCCATGAGGCCAATCGCGATACAAATATCTGCGAAAACCAGCGACAGGCCTACAATTCCCACGCGTCATGCGGGAAAAAGCACTATAAAAGCATCACAAAAAAAGGGAGAAAGAAAGAAACTGCATAGCACCATGGATGCACCTGGACCGAGTGCAGAGGCCAACGCGAACCCCACAAGCCCCTCAGACCACCAGCAAGGAACCTTGTGGTCGGGGAAGGCCAAGGAGAAGAGGAACAGGCAGACAGAGTTCAGTCCGCAGGAAAACCAGATCAGCGTCACGGAGGTGACAGAACACTACCATTCACTGAACGTCAATATGACAAACGTGAATACAGTCAGAGTGTCGAAGAGGTCTATGGAGGAGGACAAGAGGCGCTGGCTTGATGTCAAAAGCCAAACCAAGCACAAACCCGCTGCCAACAAGAAGCCAGCGGCGACTGGAGGTGACTGGAGTTGGGAGTCCTGAGCCACAGGAGGAGCTGGAGGAAACAGAGGCCACAGTCATCAGGGTGGAGACGGCGCAAGGAGTTGGGAGTCCGGACACAGCTCAATAGGACCTGACACAACATCAACAGGGTAAGTAATGACCAGGGACTGGGGGACAGGGATAGATGGGCACAATGGCACACATGCACAACGATGTGTAGCACAACGCACACCCATGATGACCCTTGATCATGTCCCTGATCCCTGTGGCACACTGCAGCACACACACATAGCAATAACAGCACATCCGATGACAATGTGGCACAAAGTGCAACACCGACACTGCAGAACAGAGGACACAACTGGGTCTGCCCATGCGCAGAAACAGGCCAATCACATCTAACATAGCAGGAAACTGTGAGATGTAAATGCACGTGTACAACCACACATCCATCATGTAGTCCAAATGTCCACTGTCCCACATCAAATATACAGCACCACCCAGTCACAATGTACATTGTCATACAGTCTGCATGTAAACTAGAACAAGGCGCCAACATACATGTCAACACAATGCCAACATGCATCTCCCCTTCACATTGCAGAGGGACAAACAACACCTCGAGCAGAGCAGACCAGACTACTCATCAGTGATGCTGGAGATGACCACCACACCTTTGACACCGACACCCAACAACAGCCCATGGACATCTCAGGCAACCCACCCCCAGGAGCAGGGCAGTCAAGCTACATAGAGGAGACCCCAGCCCCTGCACAGACCACACAGCAGGAAGCACCTGCCATCATGGCTGGCTCCTAACACTTTACCTAGGCACACATCGCATTCCAATGCCAGGTGTCAGAATGCCAAAAGGAGGTGTCCGAACAGGTGCGGGTGGGCTCAGAGCTCATGGAAGCCGAAGTAGACCACATACGTGGGTGTACAAGTCCCATCAGGGACCACCTACACCCCACAAAGGAGACCCACACCGCGACAGAGACACATGCATTTGCACATTTCCTGCAATGTACCACGCACAGAGCCCCCGAATCAGCATTCACACCCCCATGCTGGCCCTCTGTACGACGGCCCAGTCAACTCCTCTTACGTATTGAGAGTGTGCGTGTGAAAGCTACATGTCCAAGGTCTTAACCGCTGCAAGCGCTGACATGGTTGCGTCCGCTGTACACAGCACAATGTAATGTTGTAGGCCCCGGGGCCCTCATCCATACATCATGACCACACGGACACATGCAGATTGTTTGTGGAACTGGCTGCGGGCACGTGCCTTTATTGGCAGGGTCACATGTACAGTGACGCCTGTGCTGGATGGGTGTGGGGTGAGTATAAGCCAGCCCGCACAGAGTGGTTGGTGCTGGCAACAACTTGAACAATAAACACCATTAAAATGGAAACAGAAAACAGGAGCATTACATAGACAACTGCGGAGCATCATGGGGGTAGCCGGAGCAAGTACAGAGGTCACCCAAATGGCAAACAGAAGTGTCCGTGAGCTGCAGTGCACAGAAGGTTGGGGCACTAGAGCTGAGCTTGCTCATGTGAAGAAAATGTCTAGGATTGTGTCCCTTTGGGTTATTCCTGATGCAGCTGCAGTGGACTGTGTTTCACATCCATCATCTTCCTCATCATCGTTCCAGGTCTCCCACACTGCTTGAGGTGACATTGCTGCGTGAGCTCACCACAGCACACCACTCCTTCAAAAATGGTCCATAAGTTGTGGTGCACTGAGTCAGGAGCACCTGGAGTGCTGAGCAGGGTATCAGGCAGATGATGGCATCCACGACAGGTGTGAGCAACGACGTTGGTCTGCCAGTAAGGCTGTTTCGACTCTGGCAGTTGGCGTTTGGAGGTGGTTCTGGCATTGGTGGCATGTGCCTCCTGCAGTGATGCGACGTCCGGGCCGGTCAGTACTCGATTTAATGTGTGAGTCTTGGTGGACCGCAGTTGAGGCCGGAGGCAGCGGACAGCACAGGGCCAAAGACACATGGCATTGATGACCCCAAGACCATCGTCTCAGAGGCCATCCAATATCTCACCGGACAGGGTCCATGACTTGACCTGCACAGAGTTAGTGGCCCTGGATGCACTGCGGCCGGCACAGGCACACCGCCACGGGACAGTGACTTGCGGTGCAGTGAGATGGGCCCTGTGAGATGAGCGGGTCCTCATCGATGTCCGAGGTGAATGTGGCGGAGGGTTGCTGAGGACAGTGGAAGGTGTACTCCAGGGCATGATGCAGAGGGTAGAAGCCATCCGGAAGCGGCAAATGGAGGAGTGGAATGCTACAGTCTCGTTTTCGCCCAAAAATCAGTATCACCAACATGATGATGAAGACAACCACTAGTCCATAGACTCAGTTGGCACCAAAGTTCAACCAGAAAGTGTCCATGGCTGTCGGAGAACAGACTTAGTGGCACCGGAGCTGAAGGGGTATGCAGTCTGCGATGAGGCCAGTACAATGATATAAAAGCAGCCATAAATAAATCAAGACTGAGTTCCCAATGTTTGACCTACTCGACCGCAGTGTAGGCCCGAGGTAGCGGTCAGCAGGGGCCCACAACCACGTGTTGTTGGCTCGCGAGGCACAGAGTTAGTGACACCGGAGCAGTTGTTGGGAGTGTTCGATCACCTCCGTAACGAGGATCCTTTTTTCCTCCGGACTGAATCATGTCTTCCTCTTACTCCTCTCCATGCGTTCAATGATATGAACTATGCCACACACAAATCAAGACTCAGTTCCAACTGTATGACCTGCTCGACCGCGGTGTATACCGAAGGCAGTAGTCAGCAAGGGACCACAGACAGGTGTCGTGCGGAAGCTATGCACAGAGTTGGTGGCACCACATCGAAAGGAGTATAGTGACATAAAATCAGCCATGAATATGTACTCTGCCTCTGTGTTATCAAGACTCAGTTCCAAATGTGTGACCTACTTGTCCACTGTGTATGCCGGTGGAGTATGTCAACGAGAAAGGAGGACTGCGGGCCTTGCTCGAGGAGGCCGTGATGGTCTGAGCAGGCTGCCAAGGTCGTGGGCCTTGGGCTTGGAGGTTGCATCGGCACATGGTGGGCCCTCCTTGACACACGCCTGTGTCGGCAGGTGAGCAGTGAGGCATGGCTGTGCAGGGGTGGACAATATGGGTTCGGGGACCAGCGGCCCCGGGTACAGCAGGCGCACAGGATCGCAGGCAACTCCGCTCACGACAACGGCGTCGGCCTCATGGCGGGGTGAGAGGCGCTGCCCTGGCAGAGACATTGAACATTCTGGAAGAACACCATGGCCATGGCTACGTGCTTTTTATTCCCACCCCTACGCTGGCCTGGCATACGCAGGGCCAGCCCACTCCGCTCACGCTTACAGGGGGGACGTAACAGGCTACATTTCCGCAATCTTCCCCACTGGCTGGGGTGACATGGTTGCGTCCACTGTCCAATACACTCCATACACCAGCGAAGTATGTTGGCATGGATATGGGTGTGGTCTGCATACTGCAGTCTGTCCAGCACATCTCCGCCAAACTTGGCATTGTGTACATACTCATTCATGGGTCACTTGCCTCCTTCGCACATGCCTGGTGCCCACCTCTCCACACAATCTGCTATGGTGTGGCTGATGTGCCATGCCGTTGAAGGCTCATGTACATGGCTAGCCCAGGTTACCACAGTAAGTTGTGCTGTCATGTCTGGTGGGTGGGCACGTTGTATGTGAGTTTGTAACGTGTGCATTCCCAGTGTTGTGAGTTGCATGGTTGTGGAGTTGAGATGTGTGGTGTGTTCATTTGGTACTTACCGACGAGCAGTGCATTTCCATGGGTGCCATCCTGGTAGTGCTGGTTGATGATGGACTGGCGGTAGAAGAGGTATCATACACACTGCCTGGGTAGTTAGCAACGACATTGGTGGTGAATCCACGGTGGTCAATTGTTGCCTGCACATTGATGGAATGTGTCTGCGTTCTGGTGCGGTAATTGTGTGCAGTGTCACCAGGGGGCACAGGTAGGACATGTGTGCAGTCAATTGCTACCTAACACGTGTGGGATGCCAACTATGGCGTAGACGCCTTGCTTGGTCTCCAGCTGTTCCTACGCATTGTGGGGGAGTATCGGTACTGGGGTAACAAGCTGATGATAGCATCCATGACAATTGTGATGAACTTTGATAGGGCTGGCTGTGAGACTCCTCAGACTCTGGCGGTTGTTGGTTGGAAGGTCCCTGAGGCCAACATGTGCAGCACAGCCAGCAGCTTTGTCTGCGAAGGGATGTTGGTTGTCCGCTGTGTTGGTACCGTCAGCCTGTGGGCAATGGTGGTCAGGATTCTTAGGATGGTTGTCCTATTGTGCCTGTCGTAGGCAATGACATTCTCTGGTGTTGGGTCTGTGAGGTTGGTAAGTTTTCTGAAGGTCCACTGTCTTGGTCTGCGCTGCCTCTGTGGTGGTCCGTTGGTGGGGGCGGGGGGGATACGGTGGGGGTGGCAGTCCTGGGTGTGGTAGCGGGGGGTGTTGTGTCCCTGTTGGGGCTCCACGCTGCATGATCAGTGGCTCCATGGCATCTGTTGGACTTCAGGTGTGGCTGGGGTCTGGGCTCCCTTTTCTGTTGCCGGTTGTCGTCCGACTTTGCACCAGGTCAGAGCAGGTGTTAATTTCCTGCTGCTAACGCGCCTTATTGCATGTTTTGGGATCTTATCGCCAATCGGGCTGGTCATTGTGAATGTTGAGGTGTGGTGTTGTTGGGGCTTTTTGCTCGTTAACGCCTACTCTGCATCTCATTAGTGAAAGTTGCCGGGGTCATCTGTGCCGATGTTTTTTGAGGATGCTATTGCAGGAAAACTGGTGATATGGGCTGTTAGCACCAGCTTGTGAATGGGGCGGTAAGTTTATCGTGACTTTGGCTGCGCTAAAGTGCTGATAACTCGGCGATGGGTCCTTGAGAATATGCCCCTCAGTTTCAATTATGTTACTTCTCAAATTGATCTACGGCTGATGTATATGATTTATCTCTTCTGTAATGACTTACTGATTCTAAGATAAACTGACCCATAACGATATATTTAACTTCAATTCATTTGCCTATGATGGAGTTTTCTGAGTGGATTTTCATAGTGAATTTTCCTTATTGTGCCTCTGCTTTTGAATGATTCTGTTAAAGTAATCATTTCACAGGGCTGCCATCTGGAGGACTTAAATGCCCCCAGTCAACCATATTGGCCCTTTGAGACCTTTTTAGGCAAAGGTTCAATACATAAAAGTTTCGAACCCAAGACCATTTCTAGGATGGTTTGGAAAAAGAATGGCAGAAAAGAAGCAGTCTCAAAATCATCTGGGGTTGCCTGAAGTATTTGAACCCAGGACTAGGATACATCCAGAAATCCTACCCACCAAGGACATTTTTTAAACCTAGTGGGGGTCAGGGAGGCGTAATTTTTGTGAATACCTCCACCTATATACTCAGCATGTTCTGCAAAAGGTAAACTTTCTCTAAAACACACAATATCATCACATTTAATTGTTAGAAAACTTCAGAATTGCCACCAATGGCAAAGTCATACCACTCAGACTTTCCACACCTTTCTTTTTTTTTTTTTTTTTTTTTTTTGGTTTTTGAAAATTTTATTGAACAACAAATCAATTACAAGAATGGGCCTACAACCACCGGGGCCGGCCGCTAGATTCGGGAAGGATCATACAGAGTTTAAGGCAGTAGTCGACTCCCGGGGTCCAGCCCCGTACATGACTCCGGAAAGTCCTAGGGAAGCAGGATACATAGGTTTAACATAAATAACAAATAAAAACAAAAGGCGAGGCGTAAAGGCAAAAAAAGGTGGGTAAGGCTACATCCGGGGGACTCTACTTCTGATCTTCAAATAGCTACTAAAAGGCAGGAGTAATAATAGGTCGGGGGGGGGGGCACGGGAGAGGAACGTCTATATTCGATCATCCCAAATTCCACACCTTTCTTGATTAATGTTGTGCCCCCCAATTGTGGGTGTGACAATAACACTAACCAGGTCAGAGCCAAACCCATGTGATGTGGAGGTACAAAAATATGTCTCACCATACCATGGCAGTATTTGGGCCTGGCATCGACTTGCACCCAGGCAACCAATTTAGCTTTGGGCATTTCAGAAAACTATGGACCTAATGGAATCTACAGAGGAGTGGCTTGAAGTAGTTCTACTAGTTTAGTGATTTATTCCTGACTCGCAATTGATTTTCCTATTTAGGTGGTAGGTAGTCAGGTGACTTCGTCCTGAAGAACCCCTTACATTCAGACGGGGTCGAAACGTCGACAACCCCTTTCTTTTGGTTTAATTGTGTAATTTATTCTAAAGGATGTCATACTAATTCATGCAACTTTGTTATGGGCTTTTGTGAATAATGGACACAACCATTGTGAATTCAACAGTGTCTTGGTTTATATATGTTGTAAATAGAATCACTATTAGAGCACTGCACCATCTTCACTATGATCACTAATTTTCCATTTTGGTACATATGATTGAATTGAATGATTTTGAGATGTAAGCCAAATGTGTTCTGTGCTTTGTTTTGCAATTTAACTTTGATTTAGGATAGATATTAAAATAATTCTGGGGATCCCTCTTAGCTACATACAAGGTTTCCACCTGTAAATGAGTCCCATTGGATCTTATTAATATAGCCCAATGTACCCAGTTTCATCTGCTGACAAACTGACACCCATTAGCAAAGCCAGAATAGTGGTCAGTCATCCCAATTAGGGCAAAGAGTGTTTAGAGGCAAAGCCAGAAACCTGGAAAGAATGCCAATGGAGGTTTCTCTGGCCCCCATGTCAGATAGAGGCAAATGGGAGAGAATCTTTTCATCATAGTCAGAAGCAAAACAGAGGAAAGGGTGCCCAAAGCAAACAACTAGGTTCTGTTTCTACTGTGGTCTACCAGGCCACAGAAAAAGAGACTGTCCAAAACCTGGAGCCACCAACATTCCAGAAAGTGAAAACTTTCTTCCAGAAAGAAGAGAAGCCTAGCAACACCGTTACAGAAGTAGATCTGGTGGGCCGTGGGAAGTGGAACCTAGAAATGTTCTTTCCCAGGTCCCAATTAAGACCAGACCCGCTGTCTGACATCAATTTCGAAGGTGTCGCTCCTTGGACTTCTACATCAACAGCAACCTCAGGTTAAGAGCGTACATACAGCCTAGAACCTGTTGGCCACGATCCACAGGGTGAAGCCTTTCCTGACAGAAACAGACCCATTCTTTTTCTGATATCCATGGAAGCACCATTGCTATCACTTTTGGGCTTCTAAATCACAATGTGCATTATTAATAGTGTTCAGAGCAATTAATATACACTTGAATTCACATATGTATACTGACATGGGATTAATTGAATTGAAACAAACTTGCTAGGCTATGTTCCAGTGTGTTTTTCAGACTTAGACTCAATACTATCTTGTCCAAAATGGATGCTGAATCATGTTTATTCTCAGTTTATATTCACGCCTTACCCTATGCACAGGAAGATGTGGATTTGTTTATTTTGGAATTACATTGTTCTAAGAAGGGAGCCTGTAGGTTTAGTAACAATTCTCAAGGACCTTCGCTTCCAAGCAGAATTGTATTCATTCACAGTGGTTCACTGTTGTTTATGTAACTAGTTTGTTCTGACACCTCCAGATGTCAGAAGGGCTGACTCAATATTCATGTAGTGGGTTACTGCTAAGGTGATAGGGTTATATGAGAGTTTATAATTCTGTAAAATGATTTGATGAAAATCTAATTCTTTGCTCAATCCATGATGATTTTGCAGTTTCAGTTCTTTCTTATGGCACACATGGCAATAATAAACCCTTGAATCTGGGGCTCAGCCAGACACACTTTACCTTCTATTCAGGATGCAGTCTGATTTCCTACTGATTTTGCTGCACATTTGAGACATTGTCTATTTTCGATTTTGCCTATTATTCTGCATTGTTCCTATTAATGAGGGCCTTCATGGCACTCACTCTATACATTTATATGAGACTATTGCTGCATCTGACCCTTAATATTTTTGCATTGTACCTTTTGAATTTTGGAATAAACTTGCATGGTTTTTCTACATTCCCCTCTAGAACTCACTTTTTGAGTCAGTCCTTTTTGTTTGTTTTGAACCTCGTCTCCGGGAAACATTGCCTCCTGATTTGAGGTGAACACAGTCCCCAAGAATTCACTCAACACCTGGGCATGCAATTGAGATGCAGATTTTCTAGGGGTACGGGGCATCCCCACCATTGTCCAGGCTGTCCACCCTACCCAGTAGAGGGTCCTCCCTGAAGTGCCCTCCCTCATCAAAGGTCTTTGTAAGTATGATAGGGTCATACAGACCTCCCGCTCATTCAAGATTTGCTACTCTATCTACAATCAGTCGATGTTGGCACGGTAGGATAGCTGATGTCCAATATTAAGATCTCCAGTGAGGCATGCATGGCACAATGCAGCAGCATTGCCAGGATGGAAACTCAGCATGCAGACAAGAAAGACCAAATGCCAGACACTTTCCAGCTAGGCTGCAAGAATCTAGAACATCCCGCAGTCCAGACCCATCAGCTTCGTCTCTTCTACATTTCCACGAGGAGCTGGATTGTCATCACTTCAATCAATTGCGAGGAGACCAGGTGATCCGTAACTGCCTACATGTACGACTGATCAAGAGGTCCAAGAACCATGTGCTGCTTTCCAGTCTGTGTGCCTGGACAAATACAAACTGGGTCTTTTTTGTCTGGTGTTAGCTAAGACCTTTTAATTTGGTAAAATATGTATAATATACTTACATATACGGGCTTTCAGCCACCTCTCTTTAGCCCTTGGTCTGTTGTTGTGTGCCTCACATTTTGATTCAGCCCATTACAGCACAGCCTGGGGCAAAGGGTCAGCCTACTGAAGCCACCGATTAACTTCACTTTGAGTGACTTCATTTTTCTCTCTCACAGGGAGCACATCCCCACATGTTAGTTTCCTTTAGTGCCAGTGTGTTTGTTTTTACTTTATAATTCCCTTAGTATTACCTTTGTGTTTAGAGCCTGATGTGATAGCAAGACACTTCTAATGCACATTGTATCTTTATCAGATCCCATCTCCTGCCAATGATGTTGTAAATTCCTTTGGAGTGTTTTGTTTTTCTGACTGCTTCTATTTAAAAACAATGTCTCAATGTGGGATTCATTGGAAGGACAAGTTATTTCAAAGCGAACCGTATCATAGAGTACTTATTAGAGGAATGAATCCATACAGGGAAGACACGGGGAGACCAAGGATGAAGGGAAAAATATATTTTAAGAATGTTCAACACATGATGGACATATTACGTCATATGTACATATCATATCAGTAAGAAGCACTGCGTGACAATTAGTGGCAATGTAACCAACAGAATACTGTGCACAAGTGCTCGTGGAGTTTGTGACGGCGCAAGTGACACATAAAGTGGTATGTACAGCGGTGAAGAAGGCGCAATAGAAAAAACAATGGTACATTAAATATACCGGAGTTAGGGCATTTACACAATTAATGTTGGAACTTTCAAGGAACAATAGAGCAAATGCCCATGGTAAAAAGGCGACACAAGTAACGCTGTTGAAGTCGACGGCGTTTCGGCCTGTAATACTCTAGGCCATCATCAGGACTGGTTACACATACTTGGGGCAGTGTTGCAAGAAACTGGGGGACAATATCATCCAGCGGGGCACGGCCTCGAGAGAATTGGGGAGGTCCGTGAAAGCTTGATGGAGGGCGGGAGACACAGTCAATAGGAATGATTTGAAGGGCGAGTGAATCACCGGACGGGAGTCCGTGGCGTGTTGGTGGCCGGCGTGAGTCAGGCGGTGACTCACGCCGGCCACCACGCCACGGACTCCCCCAGTTTCTTGCAACACTGCCCCAAGTATGTGTAACCAGTCCTGATGATGGCCTAGAGTATTACAGGCCGAAACGCCGTCGACTTCAACAGCGTTACTTGTGGCGCCTTTTTACCATGGGCATTTGCTCTATTGTTCCTTGAAAGTTCCAACATTAATTGTGTAAATGCCCTAACTCCGGCATATTTAATGTACCGTTGTTTTTTCTGTTGCGCCTTCTTCACCGTTGTACATACCACTTTATGTGTCATTTGCGCCGTCACAAACTCCACGAGCACTTGTGCACAGTATTCTGTTGGTTACATTGCCACTAATTGTCACGCAGTGCTTCTTACTGATATGATATGTACATATGACGTAATATGTCCATCATGTGTTGAACATTCTTAAAATATATTTTTCCCTTCATCCTTGGTCTCCCCGTGTCTTCCCTGTATGGATTCATTCCTCTAATAAGTACTCTATGATACGGTTCGCTTTGAAATAAGTTGTCCTTCCAATGAATCCCACATTGAGACATTGTTGTTAGATATCATGTACCGCCCCAGTCTCACTGTGGTTTATGGGCTACCTCCTGTGGTCTGATACTTGCTTCTATTTAAAAGCATACCAGATCAGATTGTGTCTATTTAAAACTGATTTCTAATAAGTTGATCTCTTTTTACTTTTTTCTTTCTTTCTTTCTTCCTCTTTCCGGCTTTGCTTCTTTCTCTTTTTCCATCTTTCTAGCCTTCAGTCATTCTTGCCTTCTTTCATTCCTTCTGTCATTCTTGCCTCCTTCATCCCTTTTTCTTTCTCTCTTTTCCTTCTCTCTTTCTTTCTTGTTCATTCTCTTTCTTTCTTGTTCATTCCCTTTCTTTCTTCCTTTCTTTCTTTCTTAGTGTCTTACTGCCTTTAATTCTTCTTTGCCTTTTTCTTTCTTTCCTTGTTTCTTTCTTTTTTCTTTCCATTTTCTTTCTTTCTTTTCCCTTCTTTCTCTCTTGCTGTGCTTCTCTCATTGCGTCTCACTTTGCTTCTCTCTCTTTCTTTCTCTTACCTTCTTTTATTCCTTCTTTCATTCTCTTTTTTCCTTTTCTCTTTTTTTTTTCTTTTTTTCTTCTTTCTTTCTCTTTCCTTCTATCTATCTTCTCTTCCCTCTTTCCTTCTCTCTTTCCTTCTCTCTTCCTTTCATTCTCTTTTTCATTTCTTCTCTTTCTTCCTGTCTTTTCTTCTCTTTCCTTCCTTCTTTTTCCTTCTTTCTTTCCTTCTCTCTTCTCACATGCCTTCTCTTTCTTTCTATCTCACTTTTTTCTTGCCTGTTTTCTTTGGGGCCTTCTTTCTTAACTTCCTTCTTTCTTTCTTTCTTTTCTTCTTTCTTTCTTTCTTTATTTTTTCTTTCTTTCTTTCATAAATAGAAGAGGCTTGCAGTCAATGCTGGACTGGTAGATTTTTTTTAGGTCTGTGTTGGCCTAATTCCTTTTATATTTTACTAAAATGATGTGTATCACATAGTTACTCATAGGGGTTTCAGCCAGATTTCATCCATCAGTCTGTGGATAGTGTCATTAGGTTTTTACATCCACGCACTTCAGCATGCATTAAGGGACAATGTATAAGCCCACTTCAGCCATTGGCTGACTTCACTCACGAGTTACGGCAAGTTGCCCTTTCACAAGGAACACATCCACACACAGAGTAGTTCCCTTCAGGGCCAGGGAGTACTATTGTAATGTGTGTTTTTTTGGAAACCACAAAAAACCTTTTTGCCTGGAGTAAACTATTATTTTGTTTTTTTAGATTGATGAGGGGCCGGCATATTCGTAAATAATAACATTTTGCAAAAACCATGACGAAACAAAACAAGAATTGCCAGGAGGCTGGTGACTATTGCTAGACCTATTAGTTTTGCCAATGCTTGTTTGGAATATGGTGGGAGCCCACTGAGACTTCCCGGATGTCAGAAGCCCCACCTCCTCCAACCCTGCAGCTGAACAACAGCTGTAATTATAGTGAACTTATGCAGCTTCACTTCTATTCTGGAGCTTGAACCAAAAGCATAGAGGGCCCGATTCACAGAGGGCTTCCGCATTGGTGGAGGCCCAGCAGTCGTGGCGGGAGGCCCTCACTCATGGCAGGAGCTTCAAACTGCAGTTTGTCATTGCGGAGGTCCTGCCACGAGTGAGGGCCACCCACCACAACTGAGGGGCATCTGCCATAGTATGGAGGCCCCTTGTGAATCGGGCCCAGAATCATTTTCGTCTGAAAATAATGGCAGGTGGGCGGCCTAATCTTATTTAAGCAGGGGGCATTCATACAAATCTTTCATCAGTTGGAAGACCTTCAGGAAGCTAACCTGGGGAAGGCTCTCCGCTCTTTGAAGGCCTGCGAAACCTTTTGGGGATCCCTTAAGCTGCAGATAATGTCTAGGATAGCACTCACCAAAATGGTCATGCTCCCCAGGCTGCTCTATTTTTTTCACAAACCTGCCAGTGGGGTTCTGCATGGTTTAAGCAATTAGATGCCTAAGTACAAGACTTATTTTGGGAAGGTGGCCGTAAAAGAGTCGCCTTTTACATACTTCGGCAGCCCCTGGAGGAGGGAAGATTGGGAGTTCCGGACTTGGAGTCATATTTCCTGGCCTTACAGCTTCAATGGCTACAGAAATGGATCGGTGGGCTGAAGGAGGGGGGCTGGGAGTCATTGGGTTTGCAATGAAGCTGGGTTGCTTACCACACATATGACTCTCCCAAACTTGGGGGTGCTATTGCTCGGGGCGCTAAAATGCTGGCACAGATGTGTCTCAAAGACGACGGAAACAAAGTTATACGCACCTGCATTGCCACTGGTGGGCCTACCTCACCGAGAGCCTGTCATATATTTTACTGCAGCGCAGTTGAGGGCCTGGACTGAGGTAGGAATTGTTACAGTAGGAGATTGCTACCACCAGGGCGCCATGCTACCACTGGGAGACCTAACAGAACAGTACGGCCTGCCGCCGGGACAATTCCTCACCTATGAAGCGTTACTGTGAACGTTGCGGAACCTGTTGGGGGGAGACAGACAGGAACCTGAGGTCCTACAGCTACTGGTCACATTGGGTCTTACTAGACATCTAGTAACATGGCAATGTCCCGCTGTCCGCTGCTAGCCTTACGTACCAAATAGGAAAAGGTACTGGAAAGAGAGCTGACGGACCCGAAATGGAAGTGAAACTGAGCCTCCACGTGCAAAGTTTCTAGGAATACTATGCTAAAATATGTACAATTTAAATATATACATATATTGTACATGACACCGCATAGCTTATAGGTGGTGTATGGAGGTGAACCTTGTGCTTTCCCCAGATGTGATCAATTAGATGCTGACGTCACACATATGATATGGCATTGCGCTGCCCTAAGACCCTACTGAGAAGGCATAGTTGAGACCCTGAAGAAGGCTCGCGGGAGGTCTTCTCCCTGTACTCTAGAGGCATGTATCTTGGGGTTGTTTCCGAGACCGACTGTACGTAAGGTTGGAACAAGGTTTATAGACCTGGCATTGGTACTAGCCAAGAGGCGAAAAGCCTTGAATTGGAAGGTACCCGGGAGCCCCAGTGTGCAAATCTCGAGGGAAGACGTCACAAGATGGGCAAAATCTGAGGAAAGGACACTGTATGGAGAAGAGCATAGGGGGTACGAATTCGCCCCATTGCAGATTTATGGGCAGAAATAATGCTCACATGGGAACACCCAGAGATTGGGCAAGAGGAAGACTCCATAGATAATAATGATAGCTCTGGGGAGAAGCAGGCTGAGGCACCTGGAGTACAAGCCGCAGGGGAGACCTAGAAGAAACGGAGGACTCCTGGATATCTGGGTAGAGCCACCGCATGTCTGATCTAGGGCGGGAGAAGAAAGGCCAAATAATGCACAGACCACATATAATCAGGGGTGATGTTTAGCCAGGACATTTGACATAGTTGTGAAGAAAATAGTATGCTCTACGGCCCATGGACCGCCAACCCGAAGAGATGTGCCCTGACGAAACTGAGACCAGGCAAATGGATGCTGGAAATATGAGGTCAGCATCCTGAAAGATTCTCGTACATGTACTCAGCCCTCCCGGTGGCATTTGTTTTTAGTGTTAAGTTGAATGTACACATTGGCGAGTTCTCCTCTATGTTGACAGTAATATGGCATACACTGAGCAAGCTCTCGCAACAAGATCACAGACTTTGCACATTTCCCCTACGTAATAGTAAGGGGCTACTCCCATATAATGTACGTGATGCTCTATTATACAGGATAACAATTTATATTCCTGAAGGTAACAGCGAATACAAATGTAATAGCCGTATGATACCAACATACTTATATGCTTGGAATTGCTTACTAAAGTGATGCTATGTAATGTTTATAAATGCCAATAAAAATATATACCAAAAAAAAGTATGGGGCTTTCATTTTGTTTTTTCAGTAACAAACCCTCAAAACAATTCCTCTTCCCCCAGAACCATCTACGCAGCCCATAGCTCTCCTTCATATGGTTCTCGAAACTCAAGTATTCCCTTCTCATCCCTGCAGTTGATGTTATGCCTAGTATGAGGCTTGTCGTCCTGAATCCTAAACTGCTGAAACGGCACTACTAGGCCTATATTCTGCATGTGTTCAGGCGTGTAGCTTCCTGTTGTAACTTATGTTTCCCTGCTGCTCAGCTAGAATGACTGTGGTGTGGAATGTTGGATGGATGGAATGTTGGATGTCTGTGAATGTCAGTTGGGTATGGGCTGAGCAGCAGGACAGCTGCTCCTGGTGGGGTTTCTCTTGATTTCTTAACAACTTGAATAAAGATCATAACCAATCTACTTAAGAAGATCGGACCATCCTTTCATTGATTACAACATTTTGGCGATGTTTTGAAGAAGAATCCACGTGTGCAACCTATTGGAACTTGAAGGAAAAAACGGAACTTGACAGGAGAACATGAAAAGAGAAGTCCATGGATGTTTAAGAAACCTGACAGGTACATGAAATATTAACTAAAGAAACCACAACGTAAAAGATTTTTTTTTTTTGAAGGAAAATAGAAACAAGTATGTACTGCTGTCTGGCACTCAAACCCCACTAGTGACCCTGCCAACGGTCGCCCTTTAACCCAAGCGTGCCAGATATGAGTTTAGTACATGTTTATCGGGGGCAAAGATCGGGCCTCAGTACTAAGTAATGGAGATTCAGGTTTCAATGTGATGAATTCTGATGTGTGACGATCGGGGGCTAAGATCGGGCCTCCGTATTATTTATTGAAGATTCACGTTTCACTTTTGAGTTTGCCGTTCGGGGGCAAATATCAAGCTCCGGCATATATTTTGAATATATTACTCGGGGGCAATGACCGGGCCCCGGTGAGAAGCTGTTAAGCTTTTAGTTGACTGTGAATACGAGCTCCGTTGCTGTTTGGTGCTTTGGAGGTGTCAATTGAGGGCAGTGATTATTTAAGGCTTCTGAGTTTGACGCATCTTTGAACAGTGCTTGAATTGTTTGGCAGCGAACGTTTTCAAAGAGAGAGATGTGCAGATGTCTACGGAATATCTACGGTATTCATTGGTTTTGACTGTTGTCTTCAGCGTGTGCGTTCACAGTAACGGATTAACTGCCATAGTTTAAATGGAAAAAAAATCCTGCACGAGAGGGACAATACGTGCCAGCTTACCTCCTCATGGAGACTGTCGGCGTCACCATGACACCGTCCCTTTTGTGACGAGTCTTCACTCCAACCTGCCTGCGTCAGTACTCCTGAGTGGCGATTTTGGATGCATGTCCTTGCCGAGAACCACCCGGTTCTACGTGGATATGCGTGCCTTCAGGTTATGTGAATAATTCAGGCGCACACAGATCGATTGTTTGCCAAAGATAAAAATGTGAGGTATTTTATCCGTTTTAATCTTCTTGCCTTGCTGATGCGGGATATGTCGTTTTGTAACAGCTGACTGTGTATACTACGGTGGAAATATTGACGGCGTGTCTTTTAGCTCAGGGTGTAAAAAAAAAAAAGGAAAAAAAATACACTATTGAGAGGAAAAGATTCTGCCTTTGCTGACGTTTGCCAGTAACATCATTGGTCTGGGTGATAGTGAATATTGAAAAGCGAAGATTACTAGCAGAATGTTGGCAGTGTGCTTTTTAATATGAAATGACTATAAAGTCAATAAGTGGAATAAATCTCCCGGAAGCTGATCCATGATGGGGACGGTAATTAAAAACGAGTGCGTGATGAGGAGCATTGAGCCCAGAGCCGGGACAGTGATACTAGGATATAGAATCCAGCAGCCTCCAGATTGAACCTGGAACCGGGATAGTAATCCCAGAAGTTGGCGATTGAGCCACAATTAGAAGGGGTTAGAGGGTCCCAGAATTTGAACCACGACAGAGAGCCAAGTCCCATAATTGGTATTGGGAAGGGACACAAGTCCCAGAATATGAACCACTGTGAATTTGGTGTATGAAGTGGCGGATAAGTGTTCAGTCACTCATTGGTTTGTGTCGTGATTGAGATGGCTGTGTTATATGAAGTCACTCATTATTACAAGTTTGTTGTTGATTGTTTGTATGTGAATAAGTCATCCATTGACTTAGTGAATGAATTTGAACCACGACGGAGAGCCATGTCCCATAATAGGAATGGGGAAGGGACATTGGTCCCAGAATTTCGAAACACTGTTGATGTTGTGTATGTGGTGGTGGTTAATGGTTGGGCCACTCATCGGTTTGAGTCGTGCATGAGATGGCTGTGTTATGTTAAGTCACTCATTATTAGGTATGGTTTGTTGTATAATGTGTGTGAACGTGATACCTATTGAATTAGTGGTTTAGTTTTGGATGTGTGTGTAGAAGTGTTATGAGGGTGATTGTTTTCTGACCTGCGGTGTGCACGTTGTGTCCTGATATTTGTATTGTTTAAGGTTGGTTCCCTGTATGTTGCTTGTTGTGCCGGTCTGGCCAACTGGTGTGATCTGTGCCATATGGGTTTTTTGGTGTATGATGTAGGATAGTGGTTTATTCAGGAAGTGGATAGTTTCCATGCGAGTTGTGATGTTTTATGGTGTAAAAGATTGTTTTTAAGTATCCACTGTGTGCGAGTTGAGATGTAGTATGGTGTGATAGGGAGATGACATGTAGTATGATGTTTATTTTATGTGAGTTTGGTGAGATATAGTATATGCTGTGATTGGATGTTTCTTCATGTGAGTTTGATGAGACGTGGTATGGTGTGACAGGGTATGATGTGAGATGTCTATATTGTATTGCATTATTTTCGTATTATTGGTGCATTGTATTCAATTTCGTGACTATATGTTATTTGCCATATTGTCATTATTTTATTGTTTCATCTTATCTATTTTACAATGCACTTGTTCCCCGTAAAGAAGGGAGATATGTTGTAACTTATGTTTCCCTGCTGCTCAGCTAGAATGACTGTGGTGTGGAATGTTGGATGGATGGAATGTTGGATGTCTGTGAATGTCAGTTGGGTATGGGCTGAGCAGCAGGACAGCTGCTCCTGGTGGGGTTTCTCTTGATTTCTTAACAACTTGAATAAAGATCATAACCAATCTACTTAAGAAGATCGGACCATCCTTTCATTGATTACAACACTTCCGTTGGTGCAGCAGGTGCGGTGGCACCGGGGCCCAGAGGTGCCCATTGAACCCTGATTACTGCTGTATTTATTTTATAATTCAAACAGCACCCGCTGGTATGTTTCCTCCTTGCAATAAGCCCATGACACACTAGTTATGCTGCTGAAAGTTTTGCGGATTAAATATCAGTTGAGACTCTAACCCTAAATTCCAATTTGAATTGCTCGGGACTGATAGTATTCTTGGGCCCAGGCCCAGCAGGTCCCTACGGGGCCCTTGGAGCCCCCCCAAGGAACAACATTTTCAGTGCAGTAGCCCCTTCTAAGGAAAGGAATGTTAAAATGTGGAGCCGGGGCTTGCCACAGTGAGTGCTGACCCCCTACATCTGTCCTCTGTTCAAGAACCTTTAAGACATCTCTGAGAACAGACTGGCCTTACAGCCCTAAAATGAATTACGTCCTGGCTTGACAACAATGTCCAGATGCCTAATAACACTTTAAAAACTGGACTCCCAGGACACCACATTCAGTACTTTTGACACCCCTGCTGCTTGAGTGGTGAGTTTTGGGGAACATACATTGATAGGCCATTTTACGTGGATCTCATCAACTGAGGCATCTACCCACTGAGTTGCCCGAAGTTTTTCCAAGCATAGACCGCTGGAAAAGACGACCAAAGGTACTTTAGTAAAACCTTAATCTTGGATGCCTTTGCCTGGCGCCTGCGCCTCTCGCCGGGAGTGGACTGTTAACAGGAGTGGTGTAAAGCAAAGTGTTGGAGCTCTCTGCAGAATGTGGTGAGAGGCCCGGAGAGTCGCATATGTATACGTCTAAGGCTTAAAGGGGCATCCTGCAGGGGGACGGGGGTCTCTGCACTGCGGGGGTCCTCCCTGAGTACCCATGTTTACAACCAATGCAGTGAAACCGACGAGTCCAGAAGATAGTTCAAAGTTCACCAACAGTACACCAAACGACATAAATACCAGAAGCTAAAGGTGTTTTACTATGCCATGCTTTGAACTGAGTTCCTGCCCTCCACTCCCTCAGCAGTAGAGCTTGGCTGCTCGTCGTAAACGAGTCCAGTGCACCCAAATGGATAACTGTGCTGTCCAACTGGAGTACAGCAGTGCTGGGCCCTGAGACTAGTGGTGAAGGGCAGGCCCATGCGGAGAACGGGCCACTAACGACAGGTGTTTTGTATGATTTAGTTTATTGAAACTCAATATATCGACCTCAGAAAGTTGAAAGGTTAATTTGCTGTGGCTGGGGGCTCGCTCCAGTGTCCTTGAGGAAAAAGGTGACCCGCATGCGCACATCATAATTGACCACCCTGGGCTATTTTACCCGCTGCGCGTGTAACACATGACGTCACAATGCCCCACCGAAGACACCAGACACAGCCCTTGGCCACAGCACTTGCTAGCTGCAGACGACGTGACGACTAGCTACTATTTGGTGGTCGCCACAAAGGTGTGTATCCTCCATTATTTCTTATTAGTTACTATGTATTCCTTCGTGTGTTTTTTGTGACATTAGTTATAGCGCCAACTAGTTTATTTTTGGGCATTTCAGAGCATTCTGAGCCTCAAGAGAGTAAGAATGACGAGAAGAGTGAGATGTACAGATTGGGAGCATGTATGTAAAGAACTGGCAGGAAAAGAAAGAGAGGGAAAAGCTCTTCGAAGCGCTTTAACAACCCGGAGAGAGCAGGGGGAGCAACAAAGGTGTAGGAAAGGAATGCAGATGGAAAGACGGGAAATAGAGGGATGCGGGGTAGTTAGGGGTACATATAGGGTTTACAGACGGTCTCAGTTGAGATGTTCAAAGCAAAAGTAATAAGGGCTAGCCAGAGTCAGCAGTTGCTACCAATGGTTGCCCTTTGGTACCGTGGTGTGGACCTTTCTGCCTATGGGCTCACGGGTCAGGAAGGCAGATTTTATAGGAAGGGGCACTAGAAATACGCAGCAGGGGAGCACCACATTATGCGGCAAGGTTGGCTAAATTCTGTGGCAAGAAAAGGCAAATTATGTGGAATAATGCAGCACATTTTTTGACAGTATGACTTAATTATTTTGTACATTTTGCACATGGTGATACTGTCTGGACAAAGATTGTACCTCATTAGTACCAGTTTAAAATCCAAATACAGAAAAAAAACACCTGAAAGAGGACCAGTTAACCTCTCGGAAGGACCTTACGCTGCGCACAAAAACATGTTCCCTCGTTTTTAGTAATTTTAATCCATTTGAGCTACAAATAATTTTTGGGATGTAAAAATCTGCAGATTATGCAGTAGATACCGCAAATCAATAATTATGTGAAAAACTCAGTAGCCTCAGAATCACATAATTCCAGTGGCCCTAGATATAAGGAATAGGATATAAGTAGAGTGTAAGAACTATGATTACTTTTCTGTAGTTTCTTCTTCTAGCCCATACCTTAACCACTTAGTAGCAAACAGAAGTCTTTTGTAGTGATAAGGCTGGGACCAGGGTTACCTTTATGAGGTCAGTGTGAGGTGTGTGGAAAGTGATGTCACTTGTGTTACTACCTAAGACACTTTGGTGGATTGATGTCTATGAGGTCAGAATGTGGGTGCTTGCAAAATTCACCTCAAATTGACTTGGCTTGCAAGGTGAGGTTGGGCAAACAAATTGGAATAAATGAAAGGAATTGGGTTGGCAGTGAGTTAGGTAAGGATCCCAGTGGGTGAGTGTAGGAAAGTGGGTTTCTGTTGCAGTAATCTCCCCACTTTTTGCCAGATTTCTGATGCACTTTGACTCGATCTGCCCTTGGTCCCTGCCAATCAGGTTCCCAGGGCCTGTGTTTTTCGCCCCAAAACTGTACATTTGTACCCCCAATTGCCACCTCTTTGGCCACATGTAACTCCCATGTAAAAGGTACCATGGGTACCAAGGGCACTGTGACCAGGAAAGGCCTCTAAGGGCTGCAGCGCATTTTGTGCCACCCTTAGAGGTCCTGTACCTTAACACACACACACTGCCATTGCAGGCTGCGTGTTTGGTGCAGAGAAAAGTGAAGCATCCACATGGCACACATACCTGTGTGCCATGCCTGACACCCAGTGCCTATGGTATAAGTAAGTCACCCCCCTTGCTGGGTGCATTATACCACTGGTGAGGGTACAGGTGCATGAGCACTGTACCCCTACAGTGTCTAAGTCCACTCTTAAACATTGTAAGTGCAGTAAAGCCGGAGTGCTGCATCGGAATAATGTGCAGAAGCGGGCGGCGGCACTGCCCTGACCTGAACGCGCCGCTGGGGCGAATTAACAAGTAAGACGCGCTGAGTGTTAAGGGCCTGTTGACCATCGGCGGGAGCAATCAGAGTGGCGGGGAGCAGAGGGGTCGATTGAGACTAGGACATGAACCAGCGAATTATTGTTTGAAGCTGCGAGGGGCCCGCTCCCTAGACGTACAGGCTCCCCCAGAGCCGGAGGCCTGATCGCGCCGCTGGGCCTTGGCGAGCAGAGAGTGCACACATACCTTCACTGGCAGGGGAATTCCCCTGCTTAGAAGCGGAGACACTTCCCGACATCGGGAGAAGCTTGGTGGGCTGCATCCCTTCTGAAGCCCTCTGGAGAGTCGCGGTCAGCGTGGCCGCTCCTAGAGAACTGCGGACATCTGTGTGTGCGCCTGTGTCCCCGGCTGGGGGAAAAAGGGGCTGGTAGTGCAGGCCGCGATCGCGGAAAGAGCCCAGAAGATCGGTGGATCCCGATGGGTCCTACCACCAGGGTGATCGACGCCCTTGACCGTGTCAGACAGACGCAACACCCATATCCTGGACTCCGGGCCCACATAGAGTGGCGGAACCCACCCTTACAGAGAAGGGACTGTATCTCAGAAGAAGGATCAGCCATTTTATTTTTCCCACCCAACCAAAAGAAGCGGCAGAGCTGACTTGGGGGAGTTGTTGGGATGGCGATTCTCTGCTAGCGAGGGGGTACAATCCGAAGCAGACTGACTGCCTCGTACTCCTGGATGTGTGTGGGGGCCATTGCAACAGTCTTGGGGCCACAGCAGTGCTTACTCTGCGGGGGGAGCTCAGTGGTGGGTCTGAGATATATGTGACTCCGCGCCCGCCATTTCAAGGGAGTGCTGACTGTTTAAAGCCCGGCAGAATGGGCAAAGCTGATCCCAAGCAGTTGAAATTGCCCTTTGAGGCCCGCAGGATGCTGAGGCATCATAGTGATCCTGAACAATTGCCTACTAGCCAGTGGGATGACGATACATGACTTGAGGATGACGATCTCAAAACGCTGCTTGTCACTATGAAACATAGCCTAACCGCCATTGAATCCAACATGGACACTATGTGCAACCGCCTTGACTTTATGGCCAAAAGCTAGAAAAACCTGATGCGCGTATCGGAGAAACGGAGCATAGAATCTCGGACTTTGAGGACGCAGTGTCTTTCCAAGATAAGTAAATGGGGCAAATGGATAAACTACTCAAAGTCATAGCGGGCAAGAACGAGGACCTCGAGGTGCACTCCAGCCGCAACAACATCCGCGTTTTAGGAATGCCGGAGAGCGCCAACACTGGGAAAATGGAGTACATAGAGAGGGTGCTGCATGGCCTCTTCGGCCAGGAGGCGTCTTCGGCGCAGCTGGTGGTGGAGTGGGCGCACCGTTCCCTAAGCCCCAGTCCTACCCCAGGGGCACCAGCCAGACCTATTATTGCCAGACTTCTCAATTACAGAGACCGCGACACAGCATTGAGACTGACACATGCAAAATCCCCCTTAATGTATCCAGACTTTACCATGGTCGTCCAAGAGGCCAGGAAAAAATTTGGTGAAGCGGAAACTGATGCAAGCGCAGATAGATTATGCAATGCTATATCCTGCACGCTTACGAATTACACACCAGGGGCAACAGCACTTCTACGCTACCCCACAACATGTAGAGGACTACCTACGTAACCTAAAGAAACAGACATCCAACCATGGTTCTGACAACCTGGAGGCTCGCTCGTCTTCCCATCTCTCTGATAATGATTGATTGTGCCTTAGCAGGAGACGCTGTAGACAACAGGGCCCCTCGTTGAGATTGGAGAACGCTATATACACTGAACTGATTTTCAAAATGTTTTAGTTCATGCATCGCCACTACATAGGATACTCTCATCTACATGATAGCTCCGCACCTCTTGGAGGTCAGGGGTGAGCACTGCTTTTTTGACTCCCAGGCACCACGCTCCCTCTCACTTCCGGACCACAGGCAGAGGGGTAGCGGGTAGCCGTGCCCTCTGCCGTTACCCCCTAGGGCAAACCCTTCTAACCATAGTAGTGGCCTTTTGTTTATTTCTTAACTTTCTAACACACACCTTAGTGGGATCCCTGGAGGACGACTCTCCGTTACCCTATCTGTTTCCTTCCCCTTTATTTCTCCCCTTCTTCTGCCAAAATATTGAATTAGTCCCCCTCCTCCCTCCCCTCACCACTCCTAACCCCACCATCCTGACCCCCCCTATTCTCATCTCCGGAGTACACCTTGAGATTCCCCCTGATCTCCTGCACCTTCCCCCTTCACCCTGGGCCACCCCCTCCTTCCCTCCCCCAAACCTTTCTTTTTGGGAGTCCACAAAGCCTTGCGACAAACCCTCACTCGCTTAGAAAAAGAACTTAAACACATTGAGGCAGATATAACTCGCTCGCCATCCCTTCAGGCATATGTCAAACGTAGGGACAAGATATCTGAATATCAGGAAGAGTTAGACAGAGAATGCCGATTTCGAGGGAAATACTTTACAGCCCGGCGATACGGAGAAGGCGATAGGCTGGGTAAGGCACTTGCTGAGAAAATCCGAAATCCTAGATTCTCGAACTACGTACTGGAACTACAAATTTCGGACAGTGAGAAAGTTAGAAACAACGCAGAGATACTTAGCACATTTCAATCCTTTTACACTACACTGTACATCTCGACGCGACAGCAGTCAATGTCCCTATTGCAATATTTAGAACCAGTAGCCCTGGGTTGGCCGGGAGATTCGCAGAGGGAATTCCTGTCCGCCGAGTTCGAACTGGATGAAATTAGGGCCACCATAATGCAACTCCATTCTGGGAAGGCCCCTGGACCTGATGGTCTACTCTCCGATTTCTATAAGACATATATAGAGCCTCTTGCCCCTATACTCAAAAGGGTATATGATGAGGCCTTCGAACTAGGAGAGCTACCACCTACAGTGAGAGAGGCCACCATTATCTTGCTACTCAAACTTGGTATGCCAGCACACAGGTGCGATTCCTATAGGCCTCTTTCTATGATCAACTGCGACACGAAATTACTGGCTAAGATTATAGCAAATCGATTAAGTCTGCTCATGACGGCACTGGTACTGCTAGATCAGGTGGGATTTGTCCCGGGTCGCGTCTGTCAAGCGCTGGATTCTCCTCGGAGGCAGGATGCTGCAAGTTCCCAGTGCCCACTCTACGGAACACTCCTCCTATAGCGCAGATGCTCCGAGAAGGCGAAAAGGGGATTGGGACAGAGAAGAGAAGAGACACTCCGACTGATCCTGGACTCCCTCTCAGTTCTTCTTCTTCTGTAATCCTTTACTTGTAGTGATGGAGAGTTCCTAATGCACACAAGAAGAAATAACTTAAGACAACACTCTCTCTGAAGTTTTCCCCAAAAACGACTCTTAAACCTTTACATTTCCCCCCTACCAGGTTCTGCAAGAGTCTAGCCTCTCTTCTATGGAATAAGTAACTCCAGTTTTGTTAGTTCTTTTTACTGAAGATACCTAATGCACACTAAGAAATAATCTCAGGTTAGGTATTTCCCTTCCTCCACCTCCCAACTAAGATTAGTGCTTATCTACAGTTCCCACCTATTGATGAAATTCTGCTCTTAGTAAGAAATAACTAGGTTGATTTGATATAGGTGATTAATATATGGCGAGCTGTCCAGAAGCAGTCCTATTGATTAATTTTCATTCAGAAGAGGGCGAAATTCAAGTCAGTTCTAACTTCCTGGTTTCGCAAAGGAGGAACGCGCAAAAAGGAACTAGGGAGGAAAGGCAGGAAGGAAAGGAAAGACGCAATGTGGAGCTGAGGAGAGGAAAAGTTCCACAGGAAAATGGATACTCTGAAGGCTTCTCCCAGGTACGTAATAGTTGAGTCTTACTTGAAGCTGCAGAGGAGGTAACACACTGGAACAGACTTCCCTTCAGTGCTCGAACCCAGTCTGACTCTTCACGCTATTCTGTCATGCCGCAGAGAAGAATGGTCACAGCTTTCTTAGCGGAGTCATTGGAAAACGACGAAAGCCTTTCTCAGGAGGCGTGGTAAACTTCACTCACTGGCTCGGACGAGGTATTCGCCAGAGCCGCGAGGATGCCCTCAAACACCCGTGTCTAATTTCTAGATCCACGTTATGTTAATAACGTTGAAGTAAACTCTCCCGAATTGAATCTTTTCGCGGAGAGTTCAAATACAAACTTCACGGCCACACAGGTTAATTGAAGTGCGCAGTTCAACGCACATTAGCGCGACTCGAAATCTCGAGTCCCGCGAGATTTAATGTCTCATAGAAATCTTGTATACTGCTGATGGCAAAAGGGGCAGCCATCTTGAAACATGCGCCATCTAATATATGTTCAACCACAGGTTGAACTTGGACGGTTTCACAATGACTCTGCGTCTATTTTTGAGCCCCCACAGGTGGTATTTATCTCATTCCTGACAGTACCCCCTCTCAATGACCGATTCCTCAATCTTGGTTTCAAGGGGTGTTGCAAGTGAAAACGTTTGATCCGCGAAGGGGCATGGACATTTTCAACTGGCTCCCAACATCTTTCTTCTGGCCCATAACCCTTCCAATCAATCAAATAGTACAGTTTCTTTCGGATTCTTTTTGAGTCCAAAATTTCTTTAACTTCATACTCTGAATGTCCCTCATTCTTCAAAGGAGGTGGTGGTTTGCCCAAGCGAACATGGGGGTCTACCTTTTTAGGAAGGGATACATGGAAGACAGAATGGATCCCTAGATTAGAGGGAAGTTTGAGTTTGACTGTCACTGGCCCTAAAACTTTCTCCACAGGGTAGGGACCAACAAAACGTGGTTGAAATTTCCTATTGCCCTTTAAATGAAGGTGGAGGGAAGACAACCACACTAAATCTCCCTCTTGATAGGTGGAAGTCTTTTTTTGATGTTTGTCTGCCTGTCTCTTGTAATTCTCTTTAGCTTTTAACAAATGGAATTCAGCTGATTTATGGACTGAGGAGAGATTCCATAAAAGATCTTTAACTGCTGGAACCCCTAAATTTTCCTGAAAACTAAAGGGATTTGGGTGTAAACCAAAATTCAAAAAGAATGGGGAGTACCCAGTGGAAACATTCTTGGCATTATTATGTGCGCATTCTGCCATCCATAGCAAATCAGCCCATTCACCACCCTGATCCAAAAGGAACAGACGAATATTTTGTTGTAGATCTTGGTTGACTCTTTCCGTCTGCCCATCTGTCTCTGGGTGATAACTGGTCGAATGCCTGATTTCCACTTTCAGTCCCTGCATAAACGCCTTCCACAAATGGGACACAAACTGGGATCCCGGTCAGAAATCCAGATCTTTGGAATCCCATGAATTTTCACTATGTTCTCACTAAAGAGTCTAGCGAGTTCTTGGGCAGAGGGAACCCCTTTTACTGGGACAAAATGGCTCATCTTTGTAAAAGTATCGACTACCGCCAATACTGTGTCAAACCCACGACTCAGGGGAAGGTCTACTATGAGGTCTAAAGTGACAGTGTGCCAAGGATGGTTGGGGGTGGGCAAAGGTTGCAAAAACCCATGAGGACTCTGCCTACTGGATTTCCCACGGGCACAGAGTTCACAAGTTTCTACATATTGCTTGATTTGGGAATTCATGTTAGGCCACCAAAAGTAACGCTGAATTAAGCCTTGGGTTTTGAGTATACCCTTATGCCCGGCGAAAGGTTGATCGTGACAGTCTTTCAAGGCTCGTTCTTGAATCTCTTTAGTGGGTAAGTACAGAGCACCATGATGATAGGGCAAAGAATCCTGAATCTCTCTTCCGCACTCCTGATTCACCCAGTCCTTCATTTCAATCTCAGTCATCTGTTTCCCAACTTCTTTCTTGTAATTTGACATGGTCAAAGAGCACATAATCTTGGATACCGGAATGATGGGCTGTGGCTCTATTGGATGTTCTGGGGTCTCAGTTTGAATCCTGGACAAGGCGTCAGCTTTACCATTCTTGTTCCCAGGACGATATGTGATCACGAAATCAAAATCTGCAAAATAAAGGGACCAGCGTAATTGACGAGGTGTCAAAGTCTTGGCGGATCTTAGAAATTGAAGATTCTTGTGGTCTGTAAACAATGTTATGGTATGTCTGGCTCCCAACAGGTAGTGTCTCCATTCTTGGAAAGTATCTTTCACAGCTAACAATTCTTTCTCTGCAATTGTATAATTGATTTCAGCTGGATTCAGCTTTCTTGACCGAAATGCCACTGGGTGTAATTGCCCAGTAGATTTATGCCGTTGTGACAAGACACCACCAATGGCTTGGTCAGCAGCATCCGCTTCCACAAAGAAAGGTTCGGCTGGATCCGCATGAAGCAATATGGGGCGGAGGTGAAACTCTTCTTTAGATAGTCAAACGCTTGTTTGGCTTATGAATTTTTGCTCCTTTCTTAAGGAGTCTAGTAATGGGTACGATCTTCTGAAAGAATCCCAAGATGAATCGCCGATAGAAGTTGGCGAAACCTAAGAACCGCTGTACCTCTTTCACATCTTTGGGAGATGGCCAATCCACTACAGACTGCACTTTCTTCCTGTCCATAGTAATTCCGTCGGGAGAGAGAATTAATCCTAAAAACTCCAAGGAACGCACACTGAAAGCACATTTCTCCAGTTTCACATAAAGCTGGTGCTGATGAAGTCTTTCAAGGACGGATTTGACATGTTCGGTATGTTCTTGTGTATCTTTGGAAAAGATCAAGATATCATCCAGGTAGACCACTGCAATCTTGTCAATTAAATCTCCCATGATATCGTTAATGAAGTGCTGAAAGGCCGCCGGGGCATTACACAGGCCGAATGGCATTACCTGGTATTCAAATAGCCCATATTTCGTTCTAAAAGCAGTCTTCCACTCATGGCCTTCCTTCATCCGAATGAGGTGATAGGCTCCACGAAGGTCAAGTTTAGTAAATATTTGAGCCTCTTTGATTTGATCCAAGAGAACGGATATCAAGGGGAGAGGATAACAATTTTTAACAGTTACCCTACGATAGTCGATGCACGTTCTCAAAGAACCCTCCTTCTTCGGAATGAAGAATAACGGGGAGGAGACAGGTGACTGAGAGGGCCTGATGAACCCATTGGCTAAGTAGCGGTCCAGATAATCTTTGCGGTAGCTGTTTTCCGCTTCTGTGAGGACATAAATTCTACTGCATGGCAATACAGCTCCGGGTTCCAGGTCTATAGTGCAATCATAAGATCGATGTGGAGGCAGCTTTTCCGCTTCTTGTTCACTGAATACCTCTTGAAACTCTTGATATTCGGCAGGGATTTCAAAGGTATCAATCATCCCAATGGCTTCTCCACTGAATGACAACAAAGTGGCCAAAGATGGTTCTGTATTCTCTGTGACAGAAGGGAAACAATGTTTTAGACAAAATAAGGAATCCATGTCAACTGTCCGATTCTCCCAATCAATTGTGGGGTTATGTATGGTGAGCCAAGGAAGGCCCAAAATTATCTGAAACTGAGGGGCATCAATGAGGTTGAATTGGATTCATTCCCTATGTCCATTGACCTGAATTAATTCCACAGATTCTGTGTGATGGGTGATTGGTCCTGAAGAGAGGTTAGTCCCATCTACTGCCCGAACACACTCTTTTCTTTCTTTTTGTACTGCTTGTATTCCAATCTTCTTGGCATACTTGATGTCACAAAAGTTGCCTGTGGCACCGGAATCAATCATTATGACCACACCGGTTACCACCAGGTCACGAAATTTCAATGTCATTTGCAAAATCAAATGAGGTGCTTGAGTTTGGAGAGTATTCATGATGTGATGGAAGGCTGGAGTCTCTTTCTCACTTTTCGCCATCTGAGCGACCAAACCTGCAGATGGTTTTAGGAGTTTCCTGAAGCAGGAATCTTAGGTCTTTTGGGGCATTCCTTTACAAAGTGCCCCGATGCCCCGCAATACATGCATAACTTTTTCGCTCTTCTTTGTTCTCTCTCTTCTTTACTCAGCAGACCACACACCGACCCAATCTGCATGGGTTCACTCTCTGCCATTGTTCCTGGGTTCTTGCCTCCTCCTGAACGGACTTTCTCAAATCGTGGGAAGCTCCATTTTACATCTCGGAACTTTTTCTCTCCTTTACGTTCAGTGTTACGGAAATTAATCCCCAGAACAAGATCCACTAACTCAGAGAAATCAATGGGTCTATTCGGAATCTGAGCCAGTGTGTCTTTAATTTCATCCCGCAAACCTCGATAAAATGAGGCTGCTCTTTTTTCCTCGGGCCATTTGGTTTCCACCAACAATTTATTATACTCATATGTAATTAGATATCTGTTTCCTTGAGGTAATTCCAGCAGTTGATTGTCTGTAGCTTGTGAAATTCTGCAACTATCGAAAATTCGAAGAAATTCAGCCTTGAATCGTTCAAAGTCATATAGAAATGGATCGTCACAAGAGACTAAAGGCATAGCCCAGTTAGCTGCATCTCCAGTAAGATAGGATAGAATAAATGCTACCCGAGACTGAGCATCTGGAAAAAGAGTGGGGCGACACATAAAGTGTAGCAAACATTGAGTGAGGAAAAGTTGGGCCTTCTGGGAATCCCCGCTAAACTTCTCTGGATGGGCCAAAGGAATCAGGGGAGAAACAGAGTGAAGCACTTGTGTGATTGCGCGTGGATTGTGTTCAGGCAAGGTACTTCCAGGCAAGGCTTAAGTTGAGAGAAGCGTCCCTGCAGAAATCTCGCTAACTCTTTGGGATAATAACATAGTCTCATGACGGGAAGCTAGTATCTCCTGTTTTAGACTTTTATTTTCTTCACTAAGAGTTCCTAACTCTCTCTGAATCCCTTCTAACATTTCTCCTAAGGCTTTCAAACTAAACCCCTCCGTCATTCTGCCCGGGTGGAGAAGATTTGTGGGTACTTCAATCTGTCAAGCGCCGGATTCTCCACGGAGGCAGGATGCTGCAAGTTCCCAGTGCCCACTCCACGGAACACTGCGCCTATAGCGCAGATGCTCCGAGAAGGGGGAAAGGGGATTGGGACAGAGAAGAGAAGAGACACTCCGACTGATCCTGGACTCCCTCTCAGTTCTTCTACAGAGTCTTCTGTAATCCTCTACTTGTAGTGATGGAGAGTTCCTAATGCACACAAGGAGAAATAACTCAAGACAACACTCTCTCTGAAGTTTTTCCCATAAACTACTCTTAAACCTTTACATTTCCCCCCTACCAGGTTCTGCAAGAGTCTAGCCTCTCTTCTATGGAATAGGTGACTCCCGTTTTGTTAGTTCTTTTTACTGAAGATACCTAATGCACACAAAGAAATAATCTCAGGTTAGGTATTTACCTTCCTCCACCTCCCAACTAAGATTAGTGCTTATCTACAGTTCCCACCTATTGATGAAATTCTGTTCTTAGTAAGAAATAACTAGGTTGATTTGATATAGGTGATTAATATATGGCGAGCTGTCCAGAAGCAGTCCTATTGATGAATTTTCATTCAGAAGAGGGCAAAATTCATGTCAGTTCTAACTTCCTGGCTTCGCAATGGAGGAACACGCAAAAAGGAACTAGGGAGGAAAGGCAGGAAGGAAAGGATAAGGAAAGATGCAATGTTGAGCTGAGGAGAGGAAAAGTTCCACAGGAAAATGGATACTCTGAAGGCTTCTCCCTGGTACGTAATAGTTGAGTCTTACTTGAAGCTGCAGAGGAGGTAACACACTGGAACAGACTTCCCTTCAGTGCTTGAACCCTGTCTGACTCTTCGCGCTATTCTGTCATGTCGCAGAGAAGAATGGTCACAGTTTGCTTAGCGGAGTAATTAAAAGACGACGAAAACCTTTCTGAGGAGGCGCGGTAAACTTCACTCACTGGCTCGGACGAGGTATTCGCAGGAGCCGCGAGGAAGCCCTGAAACACCCGCGTCTAATTTGTAGACCCGCGTTATGTTAATAACGCTGAAGAAAACTCTCCCGAATTGAATCTTTTCGCGGAGAGTTCAAATACAAACTTCACGGCTACACAGGTTAATTGATTAATTGAAGTGCGCAGTTCAACGCACATTCGCGCAACTCGAAATCTTGAGTCCCGCGAGATTTAATGTCTCATAGAAATCTTGTATACTGCTGATGGCAAAAGGGGCAGCCATCTTGAAACATGCGCCATCTAATTCATGTTCAACCACAGGTGAACTTGGATGGTTTCACAATGACTCTGCGTCTATTTTTGAGTCCCCCACAGATGGTATTTATCTGATTCCTGACAGTACCCCCTCTCAATGACCGATTCATCGGTCTTGGTTTCAAGGGGTGTTGCAAGTGAAAACGTTTGATCAGCGAAGGGGCATAGACATTTTCAACTGGCTCCCAACATCTTTCTTCTGGCCCATAACCCTTCCAATCAATCAAATAGTACAGTTTCTTTCGGATTCTTTTTGAGTCCAAAATTTCTTTAACTTCATACTCTGAATGTCCCTCAATCTTCAAAGGAGTTGGTGGTTTGCCCAAGCGAACATGGGGGGCTACCTTTTTAAGAAGGGACACATGGAAGACAGAATGGATCCCTAGATTAGAGGGAAGTTTGAGTTTGACTGTCACTGGCCCTAAAACTTTCTCCACAGGGTAGGGACCAACAAAGCGTGGTTGAAATATCCTATCGCCCTTTAAATGAAGGTGGCGGGAAGACAGCCACACTAAATCTCCCTCTTGATAGGTGGGAGTCTTTTTTCGATGTTTGTCTGCCTGTCTCTTGAAATTCTCTTTAGCTTTTAACAAATGGAATTCAGCTGATTTATGGACTGAGGAGAGATTCCCTAAAAGATCTTTAACTGCTGGAACCCCTAAATTCTCCTGAAAACTAAAGGGATTCGGTTGTAAACCAAAATTCAAAAAGAATGGGGAGTACCCAGTGGAAACATTCTTGGCATTATTATGAGCGAATTCTGCCATCCATAGCAAATCAGCCCATTCACCACCCTGATCCAAAAGGAACAGACGAATATATTGTTCTAGCTCTTGGTTGACTCTTTCTGTCTGCCCATCTGTCTCTGGGTGATAACTGGTCGAATGCCTGATTTCCACTCCCAGTCCCTGCATAAACGCCTTCCAAAAATGGTACACAAACTGGGGACCCCGGTCAGAAATCAAGATCTTTGGAATCCCATGAATTTTCACTATGTTCTCACTAAAGAGTCTAGCGAGTTCTTGGGCAGAGGGATCCCCTTTTACTGGGACAAAATGGCTCATCTTTGTAAAAGTATCCACTACCACTAATACTGTGTCAAACCCACGACTCAGGGGAAGGTCTACTATAAGGTCTAAAGTGACAGCGTGCCAAGGATGTTTGGGGGTGGACAAAGGTTGCTGAAACCCCTGAGGACTCTGCCTACTGGATTTTCCACTGGCACAGAGTTCACAAGTTTCTACATATTGCTTGATTTGGGAATTCATGTTAGGCCACCAAAAGTAACACTGAATTAGGTCTTGGGTTGTGAGTATACTCTTATGCCCGGCTAAAGGTTGATCGTGACAGTCTTTCAAGGCTCGTTCTTGAATCTCTTTAGTGGGTAAGTACAGAGCACCATGATGATAGGGCAAAGAATCCCGAATCTCTCTTCCGCACTCCTGATTCACCCAGTCCTTCATTTCAATCTCAGTCATCTGTTTCCCAACTTCTTTCTTGTAATTTGACATGGTCAAAGAGCACACAATCTTGGATACCGGAATGATGAGCTGTGGCTCTACTGGATGTTCTGCGGTCTCAATTTGAATCCTGGACAAGGCGTCAGCTTTACCATTCTTGTTCCCAGGACGATATGTGATCACGAAATCAAAATCTGCAAAATAAAGGGACCAGCGTAATTGACGAGGTGTCAAAGTCTTGGCGGATCTTAGAAATTGAAGATTCTTGTGGTGTGTAAACACCGTTATGGTATGTCTGGCTCCCAACAGGTAGTGTCTCCATTCTTGGAAAGTATCTTTCACAGCTAACAATTCTTTCTCTGCAATTGTATAATTGATTTCAGCTGGATTCAGCTTTCTTGACCGAAATGCCACTGGGTGTAATTGCCCAGTAGATTTATGCCGTTGTGACAAGACACCAACAACGGCTTGGTCAGCAGCATCCGCTTCCACAAAGAAAGGTTCGGCAGAATCCGCATGAAGCAATATCGGGGCGGAGGTGAAACTCTTCTTTAGATAGTCAAACGCTTGTTTGGCGTCTTCTCCCCAATGAATTTTTGCTTCTTTCTTAAGGAGTCTAGTAATGGCTACGATCTTCTGAAAGAATCCCAAGATGAATCGCCGATAGAAGTTGGCGAAACCTAAGAACCGCTGTACCTCTTTCACATCTTTGGGAGATGGCCATTCCACTACAGACTGCACTTTCTTCCTGTCCATAGTAATTCCGTCGGGAGAGAGAATGAATCCTAAAAACTCCACGGAGTGCACACTGAAAGCACATTTCTCCAGTTTCACATAAAGCTGGTGCTGACGAAGTCTTTCAAGGACGGATTTGACATGTTCGGTATGTTTTTGTGTATCTTTGGAAAAGATCAAGATATCATCCAGGTAGACCACTGCAATCTTGTCAATTAAATCTCCTATGATATCGTTAATGAAGTGCTGAAAGGCCGCCGGGGCATTACACAGGCCGAATGGCATTACCTGGTATTCAAATAGCCCATATTTCGTTCTAAAAGCAGTCTTCCACCCATGGCCTTCCTTCATCCGAATGAGGTGATAGGCTCCACGAAGGTCAAGTTTAGTGAATATTTGAGCCTCTTTGATTTGATCCGAGAGTGCGGATATCAAGGGGAGAGGATAACGATTTTTAGCAGTTACCCTATTAATGCTATTTAGCGAGCTTCCGGGGTTCACTCTGGGGATTGTGCCATCCTTGGGCCGCCATCTTGGTTAGCGCTCTAGCGCTTGGACAGTTGGGCTTCATAAATAGGCTCATGCAAGCGCGCAGAGGCAAGCCCGTCTGCGCCCATCCGTGCCAGTCTGCCGCCAGCAGGCAGGAATTCTGATAGTTTACTTCTGTCAATATCATCTATCAATAACTCCTTACGCACATACTCACGCAAGTACTTGTTGGACCTCAAAAATGCTTGCTGTAATGCTTTGCCTCTTATCTACTATTCACTTGAGGGCCTTTTCTCTTGTCGGTACTGTAGATTTCAGAGTATGCTCCATCCTTGCCCCTCCGTACTTGCTTTACAATCGCTTGCCTGTACATTAACAACTTACTCCTTGAAGCATATGTCTCCCAAACTCTCACCTCCCTCTGGGAATAATTGTGAGTGGAGTTGCTTTTTGGCCAATGTTAGATCACTCCCCAAACATGCCATTGATATATGGGACACCTTGACTGATTTAAAACCCGACATAGGTTTTATTACTGAAACTTGGCTCAAACCTGCCTCCACCCCTGCCATCGTTTTAGCCATTCCAGAGGGATATCGGATACTTAGAAAAGACAGATTGGGGAAAATAGGAGGAGGTATAGCCGTTATATATAGAGAGGAGCTAACAGTCACTATACTGGATCAGTTAGGGACAATAGCATTTGAGTGCCTTGTCTTTAGGCCGGATTTTTCTGCACGCTGTAGCTGGAAGGGTGAACTGGTCTACAGACCGCCTGGTTCTGTACTTGACTTCACCAGTCAGCTGCTTGACTTTATTTCTCCTCACATAATTGCCTCACGTCATTTTCTTCTGCTCGGGGATTTTAAAATCCACAGCGAAGATGTTTCTAACCTAGATGCAAGTCTATGCCTGCAAGACCTAGCGGCCTGCGGTCTGGTTAAAACTAACTCTGCCCCCACCCATATCGCAGGTCATACCTTGGATCTTATCTTCACTAATTCACAGGATATTAAATGTGGTGAGACCATTCCACTTACATGGTCTGATCACTTTTTAATAAAGTTTCAACTTTCTGGTCCTAAGGACCATTCCCCTGTCGCTACTAATAACCCAGTTACACGACAATATAGACCTTGGCACAAACTGACGGCCAATCACCTTTCCTCGCTTGTTTCGACATGGGACTGGGATAACATGCCTTGTGATGTTAATCAGCTACTTGAACTTTTTGATGCTAGGGTAATCAAACTACTTGATAAAGTGGCTCCCCTGAAACCTCTCACACCCTCACCTAAAAATTCCGATACTAGCTGGTACTCGTCTGCCCTCCGTGATGAGAAAAGCTCTTGCAAGAAGCTAAAGCGTATTTGGCGACGCTCGCATAATGAGCAAGCCAAATCTATCTATAAGGCAGCATTTGCCACTTATCACATTAACGTTAAATTGGCTCGCAAAATGCACATTGCATCTATACTGGAACATGCAGGCAACAATTCCAGATTGCTCTTCCAAATTGTACGCGACTTCGCCAATCCTAAATCCTGCTGAACTAGAGACTTGTCCTCCCAACTATTATGTGATAGCATCTCTACCTTCTTCATACAAAAGATTGAAAATATCTATCATAAAATCACTCTTTCCAACACCTCCACCCCTGTCCCCGATGCAGCACCCCCTGACACTGGAAAGCCTCTTCTACTCACTTTCCCTAGTATTACCAGCACTGAAGTACAAGTACTATTGAAATGCACCAGATCTGGATCTCCCCTTGATATTATTCCAGCCAAAGTAGCCTCTAAACTAGCGGATCAGCTTGCCTCTCCCATATGTTCGATTATTAATAGCTCTTTGGAATTGGGCAGCCTACCACAAAGTTGGAAACATGCTCAAATTATTCCTGAATCTCCCCTGACGAACTGACCAACTATCGTCCGATTTCTCTGCTTCCCCTACAGAGCAAGATTACCGAAAAGCACATTAATAAGCATCTATCTGCTTTCATTGAGTCCACATGTGCACTTGATATCTCTCAATCTGGATTTCGTGCTCAACATAGCACAGAGACTGCCTTAGTGGAAGTAACGGACAACATCAGGATGGCTCTGGACCAAGGTCAAGCGGCACTTCTGGTGCTGCTTGACCTTTCAGCAGCATTCAACACCATTTCTCATTGAGTCCTGCTGTCCAGGTTACAGGGGCTTGGGATCAGTGGACTTGCATTGAAGTGGCTGTCTGATTTTCTGACCAACAGAACTCAGGCGGGGACTTTAGGTTCTTTCTCTTCTGCTCCCTCACGGGTCACTAG
The DNA here is from genome assembly GCF_964204655.1 of Triturus cristatus. Lineage (NCBI taxonomy): Eukaryota > Metazoa > Chordata > Amphibia > Caudata > Salamandridae > Triturus > Triturus cristatus. Next base: position 1,045,280,918 of record NC_140594.1, read on the forward strand.
GGGTCCCCCCCAGGGCTCATGTCTGAGCCCGACTTTGTTTAACATCTACGTGACCCCCCTGGCTATACTCATGAGGGAGCAGGGGTTTAATCCTATCTCCTATGCAGATGATACCCAACTCCTCCTCACCTTCGATAAAAAAAGATCTGACATACAACATATTTTCTCCCAGGGTATGAGTGCTATTGCCTCCTGGATGAAAACAAACTATCTCCAGTTAAACTCCGAAAAATCTGAGATTATGTTGTTTGGGGGTGCGGCCATCAGCTGGTCGCCTAGCTGGTGGCCTGAGGAGTTGGATAAAGCCCCTACCCCTAAGGAGGAGGTTAAAAATCTGGGTGTCAAACTTGATCTCAAACTCACTCTTGATACCCACATTAATACTACTGTCGGCACCTGTTATCATATTTTGAGTCTGCTTAGGAGAATTTTTCCATTACTCCCCATTTCCACCAGAAAGACCCTGTTACAGGCACTCATTATGAGCAGGCTACTTTCTACTCATGTAGCCTCACTGGGTAAACTACAGGTAATACAAAACACGGCAGCACGTTTGGTAACCGATTCACCAGCCAGGACCCCCTCTTTGCTTCTGCTGTCCTATCTGCATTGGTTACCAGTTAAAAAAAGAGTGTAATTTAAAATGGGCTGTATGATATTTAAGGCTCTAAATAGGCTCAGCCCTTCCTATCTTGTTAGAAAACTAAACATCTACACTCCTGGATGCTCACTCAGATCGGGTTCAAAAAGGCTTCTCTCTATTCCCAGAATCAACAAGGCGCGTATGGGAGGCAAAGCTTTCTCATATCTGGCTCCGAGTTTCTGGAACAGTCTTCCCCAGCACCTTCGTGGTGAAATGCCCCTCTTCCAGTTCAGAAAACTGCTGAAAACCCATCTCTTCTCATTTTCGGGCCTGGTTAGTCATCTGTTTCCAAGCGCAGAGATACCCTTCGGGGTGATTCAGCGCTATATAAAACAATAAATAAATAAATGGCACGATAGTCGAGGCACGTTCTCAAAGAACCCTCCTTCTTCGGAATGAAGAATAACGGGGAGGAGACAGGTGACTGAAAGGGCTTGATGAACCCATTGGCTAAGTAGCGGTCCAGATAATCTTTGAGGTAGCTGTTTTCCGCTTCTGTGAGGGCATAAATTCTACTGCATGGCAATACAGCTCCAGGTTCCAGGTCTATAGTACAATCATAAGATCGATGTGGAGGCAGCTTTTCCGCTTCTTGTTCACTGAATACCTCTTGAAACTCTTGATATTCGGCAGGCATTTCAAAGGTATCAATCATCCCAATGGATTCTCCACTGAATGACAACAAAGTGGCCAAAGATGGTTCTGTATTCTCTGTGACAGAAGGGAAACAATGTTTTAGACAAAATAAAGAATCCATGTCGACTGTCTGATTCTCCCAATCAATTGTGGGGTTATGTATGGTGAGCCAAGGAAGGCCCAAAATTATCTGAAACTGAGGGGCATCAATGAGGTTGAATTGGATAAATTCCCTATGTCCATTGACCTGAATTAATTCCACAGATTCTGTGTGATGGGTGATTGGTCCTGAAGAGAGGTTAGTCCCATCTACTGCTCGAACACACTCTTTTCTTTCTTTTTGTACTGCTTGTATTCCAATCTTCTTGGCATACTTGATGTCACAAAAGTTGCCTGTGGCACCGGAATCAATCATTATGGCCACACCGGTTACCACCAGGTCACGAAATTTCAATGTAATTTGCAAAATCAAATGAGGTGCTTGAGTTTGGAGAGTATTCATGATGTGATGGAAGGCTGAAGTCTCTTTCTCACTTTTCGCCATCTGAGCGACCCCACCTGCAGATGGTTTTAGGAGTTTCCCAAAGCAGGAATCTTAGGTCTTTTGGGGCATTCCTTTACAAAGTACCCCGATGCCCCGCAATACATGCATAACTTTTTCGCTCTTCTTTGTTCTCTCTTTTCTTTTCTCAGCGGACCACGCACCGACCCAATCTGCATAGGTTCACTCTCTGCCATTGTTCCTGGGTTCTTGCCTCCTTCTGAACGGACTTTGTCAAATCGTGGGAACCTTCATTTTACATCTCGGAACTTTTTCTCTCCTTTACTTTCAGTGTTACGGAAATCAATCTCCAGAACAAGATCCACTAACTCAGAGAAATCAATGGGTCTATTCGGAATCTGAGCCAGCGTGTCTTTAATTTCATCCCGCAAACCTCGATAAAATAAGGCTGCTCTTTTTTCCTCGGGCCATTTGGTTTCCACCAACAATTTATTAAACTGAGTCAAATATGTAATTAGATATCTGTTTTCTTGACGTAATTCCAGCAATTCATTGTCTGTAGCTTGTGAAATTCTGCGCCTATCGAAAATTCTAAGAAATTCAGCCTTGAATCGTTCAAAGTCATTTAGAAATGGATCGTCACAAGAGACTAAAGGCATAGCCCAGTTAGCCGCATCTCCAGTAAGATAGGATAGAATAAATGCTATCCAAGACTGAGCATCTGGAAAAAGAGTGGGGCGACACATAAAGTGTAGCGAACATTGAGTGAGGAAAAGTTGGGCCTTCTGGGAATCCCCGCTAAACTTCTCTGGAGGGGCCAAAGGAATCAGGGGAGAAACAGAGTGAAGCACTTGTGTGATTGCGCGTGGATTGTGTTCAGGCAAGGTACTTCCAGGCAAGGCTTGAGTTGAGAGAAGCGTCCCTGCAGAAATCTCGCTAACTCTTTGGGATAATAACATGGCTTCATGAAGGGAAGCTAGTACCTCCTGTTTTAGACTTTTATTTTCTTCACTAAGAGTTCCTAACTCTCTCTGAATCCCTTCTAACATTTCTCCTAAGGTTTTCAAACTAAACCCCTCCGTCATTCTGCCCGGGTGGAGAAGATTCTTGGGTACTTCAATCTGTCAAGCGCCGGATTCTCCACGGAGGCAGGATGCTGCAAGTTCCCAGTGCCCACTCCACGGAACACTCCGCCTATAGCGCAGATGCTCCGAGAAGGGGGAAAGGGGATTGGGACAGAGAAGAGAAGAGAAGAGACACTCCGACTCATCCTGGACTCCCTCTCAGTTCTTCTACAGAGTCTTCTGTAATCCTCTACTTGTAGTGATGGAGAGTTCCTAATGCACACAAGGAGAAATAACTTAAGACAACACTCTCTCTGAAGTTTTTCCCATAAACTACTCTTAAACCTTTACATTTCTCCCCTACCAGGTTCTGCAAGAGTCCAGCCTCTCTTCTATGGAATAGGTAATTCCAGTTTCGTTAGTTCTTTTTACTGAAGATACCTAATGCACACAAAGAAATAATCTCAGGTTAGGTATTTACCTTCCTCCACCTCCCAACTAAGATTAGTGCTTATCTACAGTTCCCACCTATTGATGAAATTCTGTTCTTAGTAAGAAATAACTAGGTTGATTTGATATAGGTGATTAATATATGGCGAGCTGTCCAGAAGCAGTCCTATTGATTAATTTTCATTCAGAAGAGGGCGAAATTCATATCAGTTCTAACTTCCTGGCTTCGCAAAGGAGGAACACGCAAAAAGGAACTAGGGAGGAAAGGCAGGAAGGAAAGGATAAGGAAAGACGCAATGTTGAGCTGAGGAGAGGAAAAGTTCCACAGGAAAATGGATACTCTGAAGGCTTCACCCTGGTACGTAATAGTTGAGTCTTACTTGAAGCTGCAGAGGAGGTAACACATTGTTAGCAACGCTGAAGAAAACTCTCCCGAATTGAATCTTTTCGCGGAGAGTTCAAATACGAACTTCACGGCTACACAGGTTACTTGAAGTGTGCAGTTCAACGCACATTCACGCGACTCGAAATCTCGAATCCCGCGAGATTTAATGTCTCATAGAAATCTTGTATACTGCTGATGGCAAAAGGGGCAGCCATCTTGAAACATGCGCCATCTCATTCATGTTCAACCACAGGTTGAACTTGGACGGTTTCACAATGACTTTGCGTCTATTTTTGACTCCCCCACAGATGGTATTTATCTGATTCCTGACAGTACCCCCTCTCAATGACCGATTCATCGGTCTTGGTTTCAAGGGGTGTTGCAAGTGAAAACGTTTGATCAGCGAAAGGGCATGGATATTTTCACCTCCCACAACCTACAAACCCTGATTGCGACAATGTCAGATATGGACCCAGACCTCGAGGCAGTTGCCGTGTTTTTAGAGGCCACCAAGGTGTTCGACTCGGTGGAGTGGGACTATCTATTTGGCATCTTGCAGCGGATGGGGCTGCCAAATGATTTTCTAGCATGGATACAGTTGCTCTACACGCACCCGCAAGCAAAGGTGATAGCGAATGGAGCCGGCTCACCCTGGTTCGACATCACAAAAGGCACCAGTCAAGGGTGCCCGCTGTCACCCCTCTTGTTTGCTCTAGCGGTCGAGCTCCTGACGGCCATACTTAGGCAGTTGCATGGAGAATGGGCCCTAGAGTACCCCACATTGCACGTGTTAATCTCACTATACGTGGATGGTATTAAACTGTACGTACGGAAACCTCAGATCAGCCTCAATCCCATTCTGAGAGAGTTTGTCGTATTTGGAGAACTGTCCGCCATTAAAATAAATTGGGGGAAATCTCAACTGTTTCTGCTTACAGACGCTGTGCGGCTGTGCACCCTTACTCCCTGGACTATCCTATTGAATGGTACCCTAGTGAAGTTAAATGCTTGGGCATAACTGTCGCCAGAGATAGCTCAGAGCTCCTGCGTGCTAACTATGGGAAGGCGATTGACCAAATTACGGAGTTGGTGGGAAGATGGATAGCATTGCCCCTGTCGATGGCAGGAAGGATCTCTTTAATGAAGATCGTGATCCTACCTAAACTTCTGTACCTATTTCTCAATCTCCCCTATGTGTAGGGTCCAGGCAGGGGGAAGGTTGTGTAGGGGGTAGTGTATTAGGTTTTAGGGTAGTGATGTGGTGTTAGTGTAGTGTAGGGTAGTGTTTTAGGGTTTAGGGTAGTGTTATGGTGTTTGTGTAGTGTAGGGTAGTATTTTAGTGTAGGGACCGGCTTGGGGGCAGGGGCAGGGGCAGGGTCGTGCTGGGGGAGTGTTTTAGGGTTTAGGGTAGTTGTGTGGTGTTTGTGTAGTGTGGGTAGTGTTTTAGGGTTTAGGGTAGTGTTGGGGGTTGTGTAGAGTTAGAGTGTAGGGTACAGGCAGGGGGAACGGGGAAGGTCATGTAGGGGGTAGTGTATTAGGGTTTAGGGTAGTGTAGTGGTGTTTAAGTAGTGTAAGGTAGTGTATGGTAGTGTAGTGTAAGCATGATTTTAGTGAGATGATTTAATTAGCATAAACCATAGTACATTTATAACCATTTACGTTATAAATGCATGCACAGTGAAAACTTGCAAAGTAATGGTTTATGTTAAGTAAAAACATCGCACTAAAAGCATGCAAAGTAATGGCATGCGAAGTATCGACATACATTCAAGGAAGAGTGATGTGTACTCCACCCACATGAAGTGCACGGTGGAGGCGTGGGAAAACATTGTGAAACGATTGAGCATATAGATGCTGTGCTCCTCGTTGCTCCCAGTAATTGGATATCCTGCATTGGAGGTCACCCGGGAACCACGGTGTCGCCAAGTCCTCAATAGGCTGAGCATAGCAACATGGGGGGATCTGTACCTAGATGGCGCTTTTCGCACCAAAGACCAGCTTTTCCTCGATAAGGAGCCTGGCCCGATGGATTTATTTCTATATGTTCGATTAAGGCAGAGTGTAAAAGCTGCGACCCCTAACTACCCCACCGGACCCCTTACGTTGAGACTGCTTCACAGCTTACTTCAGACTAACAGTCCCGCCCATGTCGTTTCCCTTATATACCACAGCACACAGAAAGAGATACACACACATACGGGGACAGCCAGGGCGCAATGGGAGCAAGCGATAGGAGAACCACTAGATGAAAAGAAATGGGGCCACTGCTGCGAGCAAACAGGCAAGATATCAGCGAATAGCCGATTACGAATCATTCACTATAAATATCTCCAATGACTCTACTATACCAAGCTTTTTAAGTTTTTTAAGTTTAAGCTGCGTGATAGCGATGCTTGTGAAAGATGCGGGCAGGAGAAGGCGGGATACCTACACTTGGCCTGGGAATGTGGTGTGATACGAATGTTCTGAGATGAGGTACTGGGAGCACTGGGGCAAATGGCCATGACAACGATTGTACAAGCACCACTGGTGGCTCTTTTAGGCTACACAGCAGACATACTCCCGACATACCACGGATTCAATGCATTAGGGCTCCTGCTGGCTAAGCGACGTGTGTCTTGCAGGTGGGGTAGAGGACGGGCCCCTAAATTTAAAGACTGGTTTAAGGATCTCCTCATGTGGCAGGAACAGACATTAACATACACAGAACTGCTACCCACTGCCTCTAGACCAAGGGACATTTGGGACCCATTGCGCGCGTATCTGCTTGCACATCCGGAAGTGACTGGTGGCACGAATGACCCTCTACCCCCCACTGACTAGGTAGACTGAACTGATTGGACTTGAGGCTCGTACTCCTACCCTCAAGCACGCACGCCCCCTCCTCGAGTAGGGAGCATTCCCACAGAACTTGCAGTTGAGTGTAGGGCAATTGTCTGTATGGAAACTGCAATGATTGCGATACCACATTCATCGAAGAGCACAACATCCTCCACTCCTCCCAATCCAGCTTCAGAAAAAAACACAGTACAGAAACCGCCCTCCTCGCTGCAACAGAAGACATCCGCACCCTACTGGACAAAGGAGAAAGAGCAGCCCTCATCCTCCTCGACCTCTCAGCGGCATTCGACACAGTCTCCCTTCGCACCCTACGACGCAGACTCCATGATGCAGGGATCCATGACAAGGCCCTCAACTGGATCTACTCCTTCCTCCCTGGCAGAACGCAGTGGGTCAGACTCCCCTCTTTCCCCTCGGACCCTACACCTACCACCTGCGGAGTCTCCCAGGGGTCCTCCCTCAGCCCTACACTCTTCAACGTCTACATGGCTCCGCTCGACCCCATCGTCAGAACCTATGGGCTCAACATTGTGACATACGCAGACGACTCCCAACTCATCTTCTCCCTATCCACAAACCCAATACCGCCAGACACAATTTTCGACAAGACATGGAAGCAGTCGCCAAATGGATGAAAAACAGCTGCCCACAACTAAACAACAACAAAACAGAAGTACTCATCATGGGCCCAAACCCCAACGCCTGGAATGACACCTGGTGGTCCCCCGCCCTCAGAAGCCCACCCACCCCCACGGACCATGCACGCAACCTGGGAATCATCCTGGACTCCGAGCTCAAAATGGACCGCCAGATCAACTCCGTCTCGTCCTCCTGCTTCCACACCCTCAGCCTCCTATGTAAGATCCTCAAATGTATCCCCCTCGAACACAGAAAGACCGTCACTTCACGCCCTGGTCACCAGCAGACTTGACTAAAGCAACGCACTCTACGCCGGAATTAACAAAAACCTCACCCGTATGCTACAGAACATCCAGAATGCCGCCGCAAGGCTGGTCCTTGACCTGCCAAGACACTGCCACATCTCCCAGCACCTGCGCACACTCCACTGGCTCCCATCAAAGCTAGAGTCACCTTCAAGATTGTCACCCACATCCACAAGGCCCTCCACGACACCGGACCAGCATACCTGAACAGCCGACTCAAATTCCACGCACCTCAGAGGACCCTACGATTAGCCCAGCTCTCCTACGCTGTGGTTTCCCGCACCAGAAAGACCAGATCGGGAGGCCGCTCCTCCTTCCTCGCGGCCTGAGCCTGGAACGCCCTTCCGCTCCACCTCAGACAGACAACATCGCTTCCCATCTTCGCAAGAAACCTCAAAACCTGGCTCTTCGACAGACCCCCCCTTTGATGGATTGGAGCCTGCTAACCCCTCCCCCCCCCAAGCGCCTTGAGACCCTTACTGGTGAGTAGTCGCGCTTAACAAACGACTGATTGATTGATTGATTGATTATCTACTGTATGGCTAACACACTTTAACATTCCCAACCTACGGGACGTACAATGTAATGGTTAATTAACGCACGCGAAAGGGGAAAAATGTCATGGCTGCTTTGCACGTCACTATCATTGATAATTCTGAGATCTTATCTCGCTGTGTGTACACTGTATGCTGTACTTAAGAAATGTTAATAAAAGTTAAAAAAGAAAAAAAAACTAAGCTTTATTAAACTAAGAATCATAAGAAACCCATGTATTCTTAGTAGTGGGAACGCCGGAAAAAAAAATACTGGAAAAGGGAGACAGTCAAACAGGGAGCACAAGATATGAGAGAGTACCAAGAGGCTCCTTCCCCAGTCAGCAACAGTGGTTACACACCTATATTCTCACTCCCACAACCTTTCCACAAGCAGAAAAGTGGAAAAATAATGTGCAGTAGAAATTCTGGCAACAGCAGAAACTGATGAATTACACCACACTACTGACACAAGCTTGCCAGAGATTCAGATTACCCACAGACCCTCTATGATTCACCTGAGAGACAACTGTATAGTTCTACTTCCTCAAACAGATTTGGTTGAGAGGTAGCAATCCCTCCCACTGATCAGAAGAGCACAGTTAGGATAGGATAGGATAGTACTTGTAAAGCGCACTAATATCCGGAGGTGTCAGGGCGCTATAGCAGACAAGGAGGAAACAAGAAGAGAGGAGGCCAAGCTGCCAAAACTAAGATGAGAAAAGCCAGGTTTTCAGATGTTTTTTAAAAGCCATGAAAGAGTCTGCGTTAGAAATGTAACTGGGTAAGGAATTCCATTACTTGGCATCTGCTACCTAAAAGGTACGCCCACCCCATCTGACCCTACAAAATCTTGGGATCACAAGTTTTTTCTGTGAGGAGGATCTCAGATGCCTCCCTGGAACATACCAATGAAAGAGACACTTCAAGTATGAGGTGCCCTTACTATGCAAGGCCTTAAATACCATGCACAGAGCCTTAAAGCAGGTACTTTTCCTGACGGGGAGCCAGTGAAGGGAACAAATAACATCCCTGGCTAAAAGACGCTTGGGAATGTTCAGGATAAAATGGGCCGCCGCGTTCTGTACCACCTGGAGTTTATTAAGAGAAAAACAGTTGATGTTCAGGTACAGAGCGTTACAGTAGTCTAGCCGAGAAGTGACCAGGGCAATAATATTTGACTGGTGCAGCTCAGAAGGGATAAAAGCAAAAGACACACAATTGGTGGACAGAATGTGTTAGCACTGGGGTTCTCTAGTTGGCAGAGGTAGGTACCTTTGACCAAATAGGGACCCTTGCTTCTAAGTCAGGGAAAGGGGATTACCCTACTGGATAACCCCTGCTCACCCCCTTGGTAGCTTGGCACGAGCAGACAGGCTTATCTCAGAGGCAGTGTGTTAAGAATTTGTGAACACATACAGTAATACAGTGAAAACACTACAGATAGATACCACACAGGTTTTATTAAAATAAGTATTCTTTATATAGACCTAACACAAGACCACAAACGATAAAAATCCACAATACTGTATTCAAAATAGACTTAAAGATGGTAGAAGTAACTTAGTTCAAGTTGATGATAAATGCGACACGTTTCTCACAAAAGTACCTGAATGCGTAACGCAAAACAAACAAAAGGTTCGCAGGGATGGTGATGCGTCGGTTCCTTACTTTGGGCCAGACGATGCGTTGCACCTCAATGCTTGCGCAGAGTAGGGGATGCGTCTTGGTCCTTACCGGAGGGGAGGTGATTCGTTGATTCTCATACTGCGTTCCGGTTACGATGCAACAAGATGGTGCCTCGATGCGACGCGACAATCCGGTGCGATGCGATAAGATGGTGCCCTTGATGTGACGACGTGAAGACAATGCGTGCCGTCCCGGCTTCCATGCAGCAAACTCTGTAACTTTGGAGTCGCGACAGACCCAGCGACACGCTTCTCGGGTGATGTGACGGTGACCCCTGCGGCGGCGACACGACACTACGGTGATGCGTCGGGTACAGCTTTGACAAAGGCACTCTTCTCTGGTGATGTGACGGCGGCCTCTGCGGTGACAACATGCTTCTCCGGTGATGCGACGGCAAAAGCAGCGACTGCGACACGCTTCTTCTTCGTTGAGTCGCGCTTCCAGCAGGCTTCTGCAGACAGAATTCCCAGCAAGGAAATTCAGAGGGGAGCTGGTGGTGAAGTCTTTTGTCCCTGGGACTTCAGCAGGAGGTAAGCACAATTTCAAGCCCGTGCAGTAATATTCTGAAAGATTATGAAAGTTCTTTGAAAGTTCCTTCTCCTCTCCTTGGCACTGAAGACACCACTGTAGACCAACCCAGCAACACAGCACACTGGCAGGGGGGCAGTCCAACTCCTACAGCTTCCTTGGTTCTTCTCCTTGACAGAGGTTCGTCTTGTTTTTCCAGAAGTGATCTAAAGTCTTGGGGTCTGGGTCCCCATATTTATACTACTAAATCCTTTGTCCTCTGAAGGCAGAGGGGCTGTACCTAGTCTAAACCAGTTCTGTGCAGTCCTGGAGCACTTTGTTTACAAGACTCCTTCTTTCCTTTGGCAGGGTAGGCCAGGGACATCAGACACACCACAGGGGGTCGAGCCAGCATTGTGATTGGCAGGTACAGCCCTATTCAGACCCAGGTGCTACTCCTCCCACCACTCTACATGCAGATAGGTCTATTCAGCCCTGTCCTGACTCACCCTGTCTCCTGGAATCCCCCGGCCTCTGTCACTCACAAGACCAGACACACAATACACAAGCTAGCAGAGGCAGGCTGGATGGTTAGGTAAGAAAATACCTATTTTCTAAAAGTGGTATTTTCAAACACAGAATGTTAAAACCAGCTTCACTAAAATATGTATTTGATCATTCTAAGTTCAGGCATACTAAACTCGAATTTCTACCATGTTCCCTGGGTCCGTTAGGATTATAAGAGGTTATACTGCCTTTCTGGCCTATGGGGACTATACCTTCATCAGGGCGAGGGAGAGCATGTGGGGTGGGACCCAGCACACCTAGCAATAGAATGGTTCTCAGCAAATCAGCAAATATGGAGGTTCTCAGTTAGTAAGCAGGGTTCTGGTAATTGAAGACAGGCTGGGATATTTAGGCTTCCATCAGAGGTCTAAAGGTCAATCCTAATCCAGAGGTAGGCGAGGGAAAATTTCGGTTTAGGTTATTCTTAGTTCCCCTGCTCTACCTGCCTTATCCTATTCCAGAGGTCCCCCTTCTTCTTCTCTATGGGGACTGGTAGCCTTGCAATAGTGAAAAACGAAAATGGCTGTAATTCACTATTAGGACATGCCACACACACCAGGGCATGTCCTACCTTATACTTACAATGCACCCTGCCCTTGGGCCTACCTTAGGGGTGTCTGATATGAAAAAAAGGGAAGGTTTGGGGACTGGCAAGTGGGTGCACTTACCAAGTCGACATGGCAGCACTGACTGCACACAGGCTCTGCAATGGCAAGCCTGAGACACACTTTACAGGCTGCTTCTGCCCACCAGCAGCATTTAATTTACAAGCCCTGGAAACATATGGTGCAGAACAGGTATACCCAGACGTGAGTCCCATGTGGTCCATGCCACTAGAGTCAAGCTATCCTAGCTGATGAGGGGTGAAACCCTGAAACCGGTCCTAGGATGCTTGTTTCCAGTCCAGGGAGGACCTAGCCTGGCAGTTCGGGCTGGATGTTCCCATTGGGTGCAGGTTCAAGACTGATTTGCATATGGCTGGGTACAAACTGGAATAGCATGGTGAGCAAAATAACAATGGATTTCGGCCCAGATCTCTTTACGGGCTGAATGTATGACATTGTTCTGCATTCTGTCCATCAATCGTTCTTTTTGCATTTGTCACCCCGAGTGGGACGGGTATGCCCAGACGTGGGTCCCGTGCTCACCATGCCAGTGGAGGCAAGCTATCCTGGCTGATGAGGGGTGAAATCCCCAAACTGGTCCTAGGATGTATGCTTGTTTGCAGTCCAGGGAGGACCTGGCCTGGCAGTTCGGGCTGGACTGTTCCCATTGGGCGCAGTGTCTAGACTGATTTGCATATGGCTGGGCCCAAACTGGAATGGCATTGTGAGCAAAATAACGATGGATGTAGACCCAGAGTACTGTACTGGGGTGAATGTATGACATTGTTCTGCATTCTATCCATCAATTGTTCTTGTTGCATTTGTCACCCTAAGTGACATGGGTATGCCCAGATGAGGGTCCCGTGCTCTCCATGCCACTGGAGTCAAGCTATCCTGGCTGATCAGGGGTGAAATACCTAAACCGGTTCTAGGATGTTTGTTTCCAGTCCAGGGAGGACCTGGCCTGGCAGTTCGGGCTGAACTGTTCCCATTGGGCGCAGAGTCAAGACTGATTTGCATATGGCTGGGTCCAAACTGGAATGGCATGGTGAACAAAAACGATTGATTTAGGCCCATATCTCTGTACTGGGGTGAATGTATGACATTGTTCTGCATTCTGTCCATCAATTGTTCTTTTTGCATTTGTCCCCCAGAGTGGGACGGGTATTCCCAGATGTGGGTCCCGTGCTCTCCATGCCACTGGAGTCAAGCTATCCTGGCTGATAAGGGGTGAAACACCTAAACCGGTCCTAGGATGCTTGTTTCCAGTCCAAGGAGAACCTGGCCTGGCAGTTCGGGCTGGACTGCTCGTATTGGGCGCATGGTCAAGACTGATATGCAAATGGCTGGGTCCAAACAGGAATGGCATGGTCCTCAAGATATAGAAACATGTGCTGACCGTACGACTGACCTAGGAGTCAAAACTCAGGGTATCATCAAAGATGACCCCCAGGTTTCTGGCTGTCCTAATGGGGGCAGGGAGGGGACCGCAGGCCGCCGGCCACCAAGAGTTTGACCAGTAATCAAGAAAATGTGCACTTTGCTTATCTGTTACTTGAAAAAATACCCCCACCCTGTCACCTGTTCCCCATTATCATCTCCCCCTACTCCACGTGTATTTTCCCCTCTGCTGGTTCTGAAACATTACCTCTTCCCATCCCCCTCCATGCTACCGTCACAATCACCCTACACATCTAGCAACTCAATATTGTCCCCCTTCTGTAAAGCACTCTGTGCTTTGCAGTTATGTACTCTCTAAATGCACAAGTTGGCTCAGCATAAGTAACCACAAAGAAATAAATAAATAAATATTCAACATAAAGCACAAAAAAGCAGGAGGCTAGAGCTAAAAGGCCCTGATTAGGCAAGGTGAGGGCAGCAAAGATAGTTGTTCGAATCTGACACAGCACAGCCAAAACCACACATTCAAGCACACAACATGCATGTATGCACATACACACAGACCTTATAACATAACACATGCATACACATACACAAAAACCCACACATCAACACATGGGTCCCATCCCTGGCTCTTGTGTTACAAAGAGCAAAGCTCAGTTTGTAGCAAAGCATCTCTTCACATCTCAGTGGAGAAACTGTTTCTGGATGGCTGGACATAAAGACAATAGACTTGGCTACTGACCCATGAGACAGCTAGGAGAGATAGGAGGCGGGAGGGCAAGAGAGACTGTGAGAAATGTGGTTGTTAGTTGACTGGGGTGTGAGCCCTGGTCAAGCAACAGCCACAGTCCCTCACAGAGTGAACCACAAAAAGTCACAAAATTAACCTGTGCTTAAGCCTGGGTCGCTTGGCACAAAAAGCAGTCAGTCTTAAGTTAGAGGCAATGTGTTAAGTATTTATGCAGCACACAAACAGTAATAAAGTGAAAAACACCACACAAGAAATATCCCACACTAGTTTAGAAACACAGAGTAAATATTAATACATTATTTGACAGCAGAATGACAAAAATCCAATCAGCAGACCCAGAGTTATGATTTTTGAAAGTTTATAAAGTCTTTAGTAATAACTAGCCCCTAAAAGATCAAAGATTCAACCGCGGACATCTGGCCATTGATGGTGATCCACCCAAGACCATGTCAAAATTGGAAAATATGACCAGCCGCGATGGAGTGCGGTTCTGATAGAAAAAGTGTATTGGGCCCAGTCTGTGGTTACCTTCGGAATTTTCAAGAAAAGTTTTCTGAGACAGTAAACTTCAGTGGGATAAGGCTACAGGCGGTGTTTCGGGGAGGGAGTATCGTTGTTGGGGAGCCTAAGGACGGAGTACCGGTGAAGATTTCTACTTTCGGATAGTTCCAGGAGGTCAGATACTCCTTTGGTGAAGGACCTCTGAACTGGATTTGCTGCTGCGGAGAAGAACATAGCAGGAGCAGTCACGACGTCAGGCTGACCGGCAGTGCCCCTTGGGCGGATCGACAAGCAGGTTGGTCCAGGACTTCCCTCAGTTCTCAGACCAGAGTTTTAGCCAGAAATTTTCTAAGCCTCAAGTTTTGGATTTTGGCTTTCTGGGCACCTTTAGCACCACAACCGAGGGATGTATGATGTTACAACGCATGCTTTTACAACGCATGCTGTTACAACAAATTTTTTACAACGCAAATGCTGTGACAACGCAAGTCTTTACAACGCAAGTCTTTACATCGACTTGCAGTAGATGGCGTGCTAACATTAAAAAAGGGTAATTTACTATTCTAACTCCAGTCCACGTTGCAGTAGGGAAGGTGTTTGGATAGTAAACTACACTATTTTTAATGTTAGCACACCATCTAGTGCAACTCGATGTAAAGACTTGCGTTGTAATGGCATGCGTTGTCACAGCATTTGCGTTGTACCAGTTTCGTTGTAATGGCAGTGCGTTGTAAAAGTTGCGTTGTAATGGTTGTTCACCCAACCGAGGGTCCTGAACTGTTTGGACACCACTTGGAGGTTCAGGGCTCACTGAGACTGGGTTTAGGTGTGGGTTCAAGATCCTGGGAGTCTTTTATATCCCTGTGGCTCTGAACAGGAGGCCAGCAAATTAGCCATTGGAGTCACTCTTGTATTCCTGGGTGAAGGTAAAGATGCTGGGCTCAAACAGAAGGGCTGGCCTCTGAGTGTTCAAGACAGGCTCCAGGCAGCAAAGCAGTCCTTCCAGGTAGAGCAAAGCTGTCTTGCAGAGTGTCCAGCAGGTCTCAGCAACAGGTGGTCCTCTGACAGTCCTTCTGCAGGTCCAGAAATCGAACTGAAGAGTGGGTATGAGGGCCCTATTTTTTATTTATGGTACCTCCTTTGAAGTTGGGCGAAGTTTCAAAAACCTTCTCTTTGAATTACTTGGAATTTCTTGGCACTCCTGCCCTGGCTCCAAGCTGATTACAGAGGCAATGCAGTGGTGACAAGCACTTTGTGTGAAGTCAGAGAGCAGCCTATTCAGTTGCAAGTGGAGCTATTCCCAGCTCCATCACCCTATCCTGCCAGAATATGGCCCATTCAGGCACAGCTAATCGCTCAATTGTGTGACTGTCTGGGAGGAATTCACAAAGTCTGTTGGTTACTCCCAGTCATGTGACCTAAGACAGGCTGCAGGCACCAAAAGGTTGTGGGCAGGCAAATGCCCAACTTCTGAAAGTGGTATTTTCAAAATTGTAATTTTCATTGTACTCATTGCACCACTCCAACTTAAAAATGCCTCATCTAAAATATCCAAACCGTGGTATAACGACAACTTAAACACAGAACGTCACAACCTTAAAGCAGCTGAATGCTCTTGGCGATCCAATCCCTCCTCGGACCAACTAAAACTTCTGAGAGAGGTCAGGAGCCTCTACAACAAATTGATCAAGAGAGCTAAGGCTGACTATTTCAGTCTACAATTAGACCAAGCGGCAAACCGCCCCAAAAAACTTTTCGAATTGGTCAAACAGCAATCGGTTTCTACTCGAATCCTCTCAGTTCCAGTTGGCAACCCTCCCTCCTGTGAAGATTTTGATGCCTTCTTCACGGAGAAATCACTGCTCATCTCTATTGACCTGACCTCTAAAAAGGCCCTATTACCCTCCTCTATTGCCGCCTCCCCCCCTGACCTCTTTGAATAGTATAACTTGCCCCTCCTGATCGCTAAGAACAATGCGTCATGGGGCACCTTTTCCCCATTAACTGAAAAAGACATCGACAAAATTCTTCAGACTATCAACCCGTCCAACCACTTCGGTGACCTGTTGCCCACGATCATATTCAAAGAGATCAAGTTCGCTCTCATCCCCACCTGGACGAAGATTGTAAATGCTTCCTTAGCGCAAGGCATGGTCCCTGACTGTCTAAAAGCAGCTCAGGTCTCACCTATTCTAAAAAAAAACAACTCTGACAAATCTGATTTCAATATGTTCCGTCCCCTCTCCAACATCCCTACTGTAGCAAAACTCCTCGAAAAATGTGTTCAATCCCAACTCTGTGCTCACATAGAGAAGTACCAACTACTAGACCAGCATCAATCCAGTTTTCAGAGGGGGCCACAGCACCGAATCGGCCCTCACACATGTTATGGATGACATTTTGAAAATGCTTGCTCATAATGAATCTTGCCTACTGATCCTCCTGGACCTTTCCTCAGCTTTTGACATGGTTAATCATGACAACCCCCTATCCGTCTTGCAATATAGACTGGGTTTCTCGGATTTGGTGCTTCAATGGTTCTCATCCTTCCTCCAGCACAGATCACAAAGATTCAAGGCAAACCACTCCGTCTCCCAGCCTTCTCCAGTAATCATGGGGTTCCCCCAAGGGTCCGCCCTTTCTCCTATCCTCTTCAACCTCTTCTTGGAAACTCTAGCTAACGCACTAAACTCCACGAACATTTTCTTCCACATGTATGCTGACGACACAGAACTCTACCAGAAAACTTCATCCCCGGAAAATATCATCTCACTCAATACTATCATAACATCTACTCAAAATTGGTTAACCAAGAACCATCTCCTGCTCAACAACGCCAAAATGGAGTTCCTGCTCATCTCCCCTCCGAAACACATCCACAAGCTAAATCTCTGGCTGACTCACTTCACTGCCTTAAACTGCACTCCGATTATCATAGACTCAGCCAAATCGCTCAGAATCACCATGGACAAGCACCTGAATATGAACAATCACATCAGCAATGTTTGTAAAGGGACAAACCACTTGATAAGGACTTTTAGAAATATCAAACCTTTCTTGTCACAAAATGATTTCAAGCTGGTGGTACAAGCGCTTGTCCTGCCGAGGCTAGACTATGGCAGTGCTACTCTCTGTGGCCTTCCCAAATACGCCTTGACACCACTAAGGACTCACTGAACTCCGCGGCAAGACTAGTTACTGGCGCCAAACGAAACAAGCACATTTCACCAGTCCTTAAATCTCTCAACTGGCTACCCTATGAAGTACGAATTCAGCTGAAGATTGCAGTTCTAGCACACAAAGCCCTTCACTTCAATACTCCCAGGTACCTGGCACAAAAACTTGAACTATCCTGTGGGGAGAGAGCATCAAGAAGCGCCTCTACGAGGAGGAGCCTAGCGCGCATCCAAGATGGTAGCGTGAGCACAGGGCTCCCCGGACCCTTGCTGCTCCTCGGAATTTATCCTGAGAATATCCTGATGTGGTTTATGGAATCTGGCAGATGACGACCGGCTGAGCACGTATCTCTTTTCAGAACTCGAATCGGACCTGGGAATCCTGAGTTGTCGTTGTTCGAACTTTTGGGACCCACCCGACGGAGGTGCCCGGGGCGAAGGTGAACCGTGGAGCCGTGTCGTAATTGAACAACAGCGGCTGCAGTGCGGTGCCAGTGGCCGCTCTACCACTTTCGGTTTCACTTTCGGACTTCAGGGGGCTGGCCGGCGAACGCACTTGCTGTGGCGGGGTGTTTCCTTGGCCTCTGCGCGAGGCTTTGTCTCCACCTGCCACTAGTGTGCCCATCGCCTTGGGTCCCCCCGCACCGCTATATTGTGGTCTCTGGTGAGGCGCTGGTCTGCGGTGCCGGTGCCCCTACGACCCTTGATCGGCGGTCCCCTTCGGTGTCCGTGACCACATGGGGGGCAAGGGGGGCCCCGAGGGGCGTAAGACTAAGGCCTCCCTCCGCGGGGGACCGGTCCAGGTCAACAACATGGACCGCTACACTCTGGGCAGAGGGTCCCCTGGAGCGACCGGCCCCCCCCCGGACGCCGCCGGTGGTGGCACGACCGTCTCTCCGGAGCTTTCCCTGCAGGACATCATGGGCGCCATTGATGGCATCAGGGAAACCATCGCCACGCAATACGAGGCCCTGGCCCGTAAAATCGACACGGTGGCAATCGATGTCACCTTAATTCGGGCAGATCTCTCCAAAACTAACGAGAGGGTTCAGGCTCTCGATGCGCGGACCTCCACCCTTGGTGCGGATGTGTCGGACCTGCAGGCCGCGCTTGGTGACATCAAGGTGGTCAACGATCAGATGGCCCGGCGGCTGGAGGACTTCGAGGGACGGGCCCGACGCAACAACATCCGTGTCATAGGCGTACCGGAGTCCTCCGACAGCCGCCCGGTTGACCTCCTGGTCGAAGAACTCATCCTCCAACAGTTGGCCCCTGCAGGCCTAAGTAAGTTCTTTGCCGTGGAGCGGGCCCATCGAGTTCCGGGCGGTCGGCCGCGGCCGGGGGCCCCCCCGAGGCCTATCGTGGCCAAACTGTTCCACTATAGAGATCGAGATGCTATTCTGCAGGCCTCACGGGTCCACGGCCCGGTTCGTCATGAGAACTCATCCATTAACTTTTATCCGGACTTTACCCAACTTGTCCAGAAACAGCGGATGGGATTCCAGGGAGTGAAGCGTCGTCTCCGTGAACTGGGCCTAAAGTACTCTATGCTCTACCCTGCAAAACTCCGAGTGGAACATGAGGATCGGACTGCCTTTTTTGACTCTCCTGTGGCCGTGAGTGACTGGCTGGACTCGCTGCCGGACAAAGGTGGCCGTCCCGGGCCCTCTGCAGGCGCCGAAGGTGGCGGGTCCCCTTTGGAGTGACTTTTGGTCCTTGATTTTGCCATTTTGCACTGTTCAGCTGGGTTTTATTTCTTTTGTTCATTTTGTCTCACTAGGACCTGTGTGGGGGGCGGGCGGGGACGGGTCCCTTTCCTCCTCCGGGGTCTTTTCGTAGAATGGGGTTAGTAGGGCGACAGGCACACTGCAAGTTGGGGGGGTTTTTTGGCCCGCAGGGGTGCAGGGTGGGGGGAGTTGGATTTGGGGGGGGGTTGGGGGGAAGGAGGGGTTGTTTTGCTGTGTGTTTTCTGTTTGCATGGCGAGGTATTGATTTTTGTCCAGATTCGGGAACTGTGCTACTGACTGGGGGGCCTTTGATCTATTGGAGGGGATGGGGGGGGACGGGTTGAGGCTGATGTCATGGAACGTCAATGGGTTGGGGGACCGTATCAAACGGGGTGTAGTACTGCAGTATTTGCGTCGTCTGACTCCTGATGTGGTGTTTATCCAGGAGACGCATCTGGTTGGTAATGTTTGTCATGCAATGAACAGGGGGGGATACCGCCTTGTGGCCCATTCTGGTTTCACAACTGGCTCCAGGGGGGTGGGCATTCTCCTGCGATCCTCACTTCCGTTGGATATCACTAGGGTAGTCTTGGATGACAGAGGGCGCTATGTGTGTCTGACTGGGAGGTGGGAGGGGCAGCCCCTTTCCCTGGTCTCAGTTTACGTCCCCCCGGGCCTCCAGAACTCCACCTTTGCGGACTTGGGTCGAATGCTGCTAGAACTTCCGGATAGTCTTTTGCTTATGGGCGGGGACTTTAATTCGGTGGTCTCGGGTGACCTGGATCGTCACCCACCCAGGGCCCTCCCCGCTGCCCAGGCATGGCTTGGTGGACTGTTGGAGACCTTCGGCCTGGTAGATAGTTGGAGATTAATGCAGCCGACCCAATTTCAGTACACCTTTCACTCTGGGGCGCATGGGAGTCTTTCTAGGTTAGACTACTTCCTTATGCCCGCGGCGCAGACTGGTCGGATTCGAGAGGTTAGACACCTGGCGCGGGGTATCTCCGATCATTCCCCGCTGTGGCTGCTCTTTGACACCGGGTCGCGGTCTGCAGGGCGGATTGCTCCCATTAACCCGTGGTACCTGCGAGACCCCACGACTCGCGACAGCCTGGTTAAGGCTATGGACCAATACTTCCTTGAAAACGAGGGGTCGGTGTCGTCCGCAATGTCCCTGTGGGAAGCCTTTAAAACCGTAATCCGCGGACACGCCCTCTCCCAGATAGTGGTGGCTAAGAAGCTCAAGAGTGAGGCAGTGGTGAAGTTGGAGACTGACATCTCGGGGCTGGAGTCGGCCTTGGAGACGGGTGTCACTCCGGACGGGCTCCATGCCCTCAGCCTGAAACAGTTTGAATACAGGTCTCTTGTCACTGACGCTGCCAAAACGATGTACAGGGAGCAGCAGGGACGATTGTATGATGCCGGGGACAAGGCGGGAAAGTTGATTGCGTGGCTGGATAAGAAGGAGAGAGTGAATCGTGTGGTCCCGGAGCTGCGTGTCTCGGATGGAGTGTGTGTGACTGAGCCTGGTGAGATTGTGGAATGTTTCGCTGACCACCTCCGGGCCGTGTACTCCCCGGTGACTGATAGGGATGAAGAAGACTCTTGCCTTCTGCTGAGGGATATTGCTTTGCCCTGCCTGTCCGTCGAAGACCGTGAGCAGCTGGACGCCCCCTTGTCTGTAGATGAAATAGCAACTGCGATTCGGTCCCTTCGTTCGGGCAAGGCGATGGGTCCCAACGGTCTGCCGATTGAACTATACAAGTTGCGCCCGGATAAACTCGCGCCCTTCCTCCGTCGTATGTTTCAGGAGTCCCTTGAGGCGGGTTCCCTTCCTGACGACCAGCGTCTGGCTACGATAGTCGTGATCCCCAAGGACGGTAAGCCACGTGACCGCTGTGCCTCCTACAGGCCTATTTCACTGCTAAACGCAGAGCCTAAAATCCTGGCTAAAGTCCTTGCCAATCGTTTGTTGAGCGTCATCTGCGATCTGATTCATCCTGATCAATGCGGCTTCATCCCTCATCGTAACACCGCTCTTAACTTGCGGCGTCTTCACGGCGCCCTCGCCAGGGCGGAGTACCTCTCCGAACCAGCCGTGCTGGTTTCTTTAGACGCCACGATGGCCTTTGACACCATCGAGTGGCCATTCCTCTGGGCTGTCTTGACCAAATTCGGCTTTGGGGAAGGATTTCTTGGCTGGGTGAAGCTTCTTTACACGGGACCCATGGCTCAGGTGGTGGTTAATGGGCGGGTCTCTCGGCCCTTCGCTCTCGGTAGGGGTACGAGGCAGGGGTGCCCGTTGTCCCCTCTGCTCTTTGCTCTTGCCCTGGAGCCGCTCGCTGCCTGGCTCCGCTGGGAGCCCTCGATCAGAGGGATCCGGTGGGCCCCGGGCTTCGAGGATCGGGTCTCGTTGTACGCGGACGACATTCTCCTGTATCTCACCTCGCCGCGGCAGTCGCTTAATGTTCTCTTTGATGTTCTGACTTCCTTTGGGAGAAATTCGGGTCTAACGATCAACTGGTCTAAATCCTGTGTCTATCCTATCTCCGGTGACCCTCCTCTCTTGCCGCCTCGGCTTCCGATCCAATTATCTCTGTCCGGCTTTAAATACCTGGGGATATACGTCTCGTTGGACCCGGTGGCTCGCTATGAGCAGAATCTCCTGCTTCCACTCCGGCGTTTGAGGGAGGACACGGCTCGGTGGTGTAAGCTGCCCTTGTCCCCGCTGGGTCGGGCAGCATTGTTTAAAATGATGTCCCTTCCCAGGTTCCTCTATGCACTTCAGAACTCCTTCGATGTCATTCCTGTGTCCTACTTTCGGGAGGTGGAGAGCCTGCAGAGGAGACTAGTGTGGGACGGACGGGCGCGTATCGCTCTGGCAAAGCTTACTCTCCCCTGGTACGACGGGGGCATCGCGCTTCCCGACATTCGCAGGTATTATTGGGCCTCACAGCTATCGGCCATTAACCATGCCACGTATGCGCCTGGCTTGAATCCGGCGTATGAGATGGATAAATTCCTGCTTCCCGGCGGAAACTATAACAGGGCACTTTACTCCAGCTCGGCTGGACGGACCCTTACGGGCCCTACTAAGATTGCGGTACGGATCTGGAAGGCGGCCAATGTAGCCATGGGCTGGAGTGAGCGATTAACATGTGCTACTCCTCTGTTTGCCTCCGACCGACTGGGAAGCCTCTGGACAACGAAGGGGTTTGAACGTTGGGACACGATTGGTATTAGTAGAGTGGGAGACTTATGGATTAAGGGTGCGGTTAAAACATTTGCGGCGCTCCAGAGCGAATACGAACTTACGGAAAGGGAGTTCTTCCGCTACGCCCAGGTTCGGCATGCCCTGCTCTCTGTTTTTGGGGAGGGGACCAAGATCCCGGCTTCATCGCCCCTCGAGGACCGCATACTCGATGGTCATGTCCCCGACAGTACTATCTCTTTAATTTATAAAAAACTTATCAATAATCGGGCTGACCTCTTGGTGCGCCTTCGGGAGGCGTGGACGGGGGATGGGGTGGAACTGGACGACGAGGACTGGCAGTCCGCACTGTCGTCCCCCAAGGAAGTGGCCATTCCAGCCCGTCTCCGCCTGGTCCAGCTTAAGATTCTCCATCGGGTGTATGTGACGGGTCCCCGTTTGGTCTCGATGGGATTTTCTGAAGACGGGCTCTGTAAGCGGGGATCTGGGCTCAGTGCCACCTTTCTCCATATCCTTTGGGAGTGCCGCGAGGTGGCGGAATACTGGCGCCGGGTTCATGTGGTCATGGGACACGTCACCGGGGTTGCGCTGCTGCCGGAGGTGCGTCGCTGTGTCCTGAATGTGTGGGAGCCCAATGATTATAACGCGGCTCAGACTCGGTGGGCGGCCCTGGGGAACATGATCGCCAAGAGAGATATAGCGCAGCTTTGGGGTTCCCAGCGGCCTCCCACCGTGTCCGTATGGAAGGAGAACATGGACTGGTGCATGTTCAGGGAGAAGACTGTGTATGTGGCTCGTGGTAAACCGGGGGCATGGGGTAGAATCTGGGGGCAATGGAACGCGTATCGTGGGGGTATCTGTACTCCCCCCCTAGTGGACACCGATATTGCTTTGTCCCCCTGACCCTTGATGGTTCCTTGCGACTTCTGGAACAACCGAATATAGACGTTCCTCTCCCGTGACCCCCCCCTGACATATCAGTACTCCTTCCTCTTGATAGCTATTTGAAGGTCTGATGTAGAGTCCCCCGGACGTAGCCTGACCCACACTTTTTGCCCTTATGCCTCGCCTTTTGTTTTTAGTTGTTATTTATGTTAAACCTAAGTATCCTGCTTCCTTAGGACTATCCGGAGCCATGTACGGGGCTGGGCCCCGGGAGTCGACTACTGCCTTAACAACTGTGTGATCCTTTCTGAATCTAGCGGCCGGCCCTGGTGGTTGTAGGCCCATGCTTGTAATTGATTTATTGTTTAATAAAATTTTCAAAAAAAAAAAAAAAAAAGAAGCGCCTCTACTTTCCTCTTGAAACCTTGCATCCTTAGCAAAAAGAGAACTTGTCACCGAGCTTTCTCAGGTGCTGCCCCAAAGATTTGGAACTCTCTACCACCGGAAGTACGCAAACTCACCTCGACGACGGCGTTCAAACTGGAAACCAAAAGATTCATAATGAGCAAATTCTTATCCTAGTGGGTTAGGCTCACGGGATCGCGTGACTTTGTTCTTATTACTATGGTACCTTCATTTGATATGGATCTTCTACTATGCATATTCCTGCCCCCCCCTCATGGTCTGCTTACTTCTGTTTATTATATGATCCCCGTTTTTTACCATGCTTATTTTTCCCCCCCTCATGGCCCGCTTACTTCTGTTTACTGTATGATCCCCGTCTTTTACTAATTTGTTGTAATCATTACACTCTTGGCCTCTCTTGTAAAGCGCTCTGATATCCTTCTGATCTAGTTCGCTCTATATAAAACTTTATAAATAAAATAAAATAAAATCTGACTTACCATTCAAAGGACTTTCCGTTACAATTTGATAGATACCAAGCATGAAATGCTCACCAGGTCCCAACCAAAAATTAGCACTTATTAAATGTATTAAGGCAAACAAACGATATCCTACGGGACAGGTCGTCCTCACTCTAGAGACAAGCATTTGGAATGCAATAGGTCTCACATTTCTGAGAGTTTAAACTATTTTTATTTATGTTTTAAAAACCAAAACATAAAAAAAAACATTGTCATTTGCAATGCCAATAGCCCAAATTTGCGTAAATTTGAGACCTATTGCAAATGCTTGTTTACTATAAACACACTGAACGGACTTCGGGCAAGAGGGAGCCAGGACAGATCTATTAAAAGCCCCTGAGAGGGCTCCCCACAGCCCAATGACGACATCGCCTCCATGAATACAGTGGATTCATCAGCCCTCGCAGTGTCCCACTGAGGAAGTCATCTCTGCTAATGGAGACAAGAGGAGGTCATGGTCGATACTACTGAACTGAAAGTGGATACCGTATTTCAGGTTGCTTTGTGTTTTTTCTGAACAGATCAGCTGATTTAAAGGAACACTGCCCTAAAAAGGCAGGTCAACGAATGGATTATGCTGAGACAGTGATTGAATTCATGACTTTGCAGAGGCAGTTGGGGTCGAAGTATAAATTGCGCGGGGACAATCATGGTCGATGTATATACTGCACAAAGACGGTTTGAGACAAGGATTGTTAAGACTACCTGCAAACAAAAAACATGCCGATCGGAAGACGGCCGCCTTTGTTTAAAGTTAAAACACCCGTGGTAATGCTGAAAAGAAATTAAAAAAAGGGATTGCGGCGTGCAATGGCACACAAAATCACGGTCACACATGTGAAGCACGCAGCGACTTTAAAAACAAGCTCTAGTGTTCCGGACAAAATTACAAGTTTAAAAAGAGTGCCTGCACTAAGAGGAATGCCCTGAAGCGTAATGCCCCTCGTAACAGGGCCAGTCCCTATGGGCGTAACAAACACACCAAAAGGATGGACAAATGGCACCAATGCACCACACAAAAGAAAGACAGGTCGAAAGGCACAGGAAGGAACCTTTGAAAGGCAGTGGGCGTGGCTATACTTCAGAAATGGAATACAGCATGCCTCCCAGAGCAGCGCATGCGCACTGACTCTAGGCTCGACCTAAAAGACGAATATAGGTGTTTTTCACTACCTGGACATGTAAAACTTAGATGTGCATGTCCAATATTTTAATTACAATGCACCCTGGCCTACGTGCTACCTAGGGCCACCTACAATAAGGGGGACTTATATAAAATAAAAAGGGAGATTAATACTTGGCAAGGGGTTATATTGCCAAGTCGGCTTGGCACTTTAAACCTGCATTCAGACTTGAATGGAAGGCCTGGGACATGTTTTAAGGGGCTACTTAAGTGGGTAGTACAATATGTGCAGGAGGCCCACTAATTGCATTTAATTTGCAGGCCCATGTATACCACCCTACGAGGGACTTATAAATAAATGAAATATGCCAATCAGGTGTAAGCCAATTTAACCACGTTTAGGGGAGTGAGCACAAGCACTCTGGCACTGGTCAGCTGTGGTAAAGTGCACAGAGTCAACAAAAACTACTTTCAGCAGAAAAATAGAGTTAGGCAGGCAAAAGGTTTGGGGGAAGACCACCCTAAGGCTGACAGGTCTAACACGGACCGAGAAGCAGCTTGCCAAATACCACCAAACCAATGGATTGCTCCTTGCCGATGAGTGTCAATTAGTACAGAGTCTGTTACTAAGCACACCTAGCACTTGTTGTGCCAGCACTAACTTGCAAATACTTAATTGACTTTTGAGTATGAAGATAATGAGGACTGGATCTACCATAATACGTCGTGGAAAACTAGTTAAGTCAGTCAGACACTGTGCTGCCCTCTATTGTTCAATTTCCTAAAAGATATTGGGCCGACAAACCCTGAGGATACACCCGTGTGCTTGGAATGGTACAGAACCGGACATGCTGAAAGCAGCATGTCAAGCATTCCCAAACCAATGGATTGCGTCTGCAGATGAGTCCCAATAAGCATGAAACGTGTGGCAAAGGATATCTAGCACTTGATATGCTAAAGTTGGGTGGCAACCACTTCATTGATTGTATGAACTATGTTGAGGACTGCATTTACCAGAATACACTCGGAGAACTGGTGCAAGCAGGCAGTGTATTCCCCATCCCCTTATTTAAACTGCCTTTTGATGGTCTCTGAAAAATCATGATGTTAAACTGGGCAAGGCTGGTTGACTGCAGAAGGATGCTCAAGGCTATGATATATAATGCGGGAGGTGAGAAGCATGCCTGGCATGGATCTAAGGGGACAGGGTAAGAGAAGATTACAATATAGGCTTATGGTGATGCATCGAAACACGCAATCAAGGCTAGGGCAGGTCAGGAAGGGCAAGTGGTCGTTTTTTAGGCCGAGCCTGGGCAGCGCATGCGCTGCTCTGCGAGGCATGCTGTATTCGAGTATGAACTTAAAGCTCTGCCCACTCTCCACAGATATTTTCAGTGGGTTTGTGTCATTGTCCTTTGTAAATGCTGGCTTCTGATTCGTTAATAGGGTTGTTAATCCCTCCTTAGAACTTCCTTGTCTTCATTTGTTACCTCCCATGACGACTGGCCCTTTTACTTCTGTTGTTACACTGTATGTCTTATTTAACCTGGAAGCACTATTTTCTTTAATGAGTTTCTCCTACTGCAGGCACGACATGCTTTTCTGCAACATTCAGCGAGCCATGCACGTTTTCACTTTCCAAGCAGCCCTGGACAATGGCAGCTGCTTTTTTGAAATGAAATAGGTCTTGCATTTACAAGAGTTTGAGCTATTGGCATTGTAAATGACAATGCCTTTTATTTATGCGTTAATTATCAAAACAGATAAATAAAAGGCATTGTCATTTACAATACCAATAACTTAAACTCTCGCAAATGCGAGGCCTATTGTATTGCAAATGCTTGTTGTTCATGGGGACGAGAAGAATGGCATCTAAGCACTAGGGTACCCTGACACGGGGTTAAGAAACTTCGGATGAAGTTTTAATATAAAAAAGCAAGAGATTATGGACCCTCCTGCATCAAATTAAGATGAAAATTAATTTAATGCCCCAAAAGTCTTTTTTATTGTGCCAGTGCCTTTTTCTTAGGTCATTATCATTCCTTTAGGTCATTTCATAACTCCTTGAGGTCTTGGGAGGGAGTTGTTGAGGGTGGGCGTGAAGATGGTGAGAGCAGGAAAATTGGATTGGTGCTTTCAAGAGCTAATCAAGGATAGTGTCTCTTGACGAAGGAAAGGAGAACTGCAGTACATGCCTTGACTTGGGCCAAATACATAGGTGGTTGGTGAGAACTTTTGAAACCTACCTGCACTGAAATGGCAATGCTAAACTTAAAGGGAACCTGTGGGTTGATTTTATGACAAAGTCAATAAGCCTCATATCTGCTGTTACTTTTACTTTATTTCAGCAGCATCTTTCAAACATGGTAACAGAAGTATAAAAACGGGAGATGGAAGGGCACACATGCCATGACATGTTTGCACCAGTTACCAATCACCAAGTGTAACTCCCAGGACAGTTCCTCAGAACATACCATCACAGAGATTGAATACAACCCATCTTAGGGTACCCCACAATGCTTTGCTCTAAAAGAACTGGAAAAATATAAAAACTGAGGGTCTGGGAGACATTTATGGAGAAGTTTGCAATATCTGGCACAGAATAATTGCTTAAATGGTATACTGAGAGTTCAAGAGAGCTGGAGGGAGTGATACTTCCAGCATCCAAGTGCACAACTTCATGTGCCTTTGGGGACTCCTACGAGACAAGTACATTAGGATTAGAGTGGTCCTATGTAGGAAACTGCTGGTGACTCTGATGTAGTAGGAAAGATCGTTCCAGGCTTTGGGGGCTAGGCAAGGAAAGGCCGCTCAGCTCTGGCTCAGCAGATGTGAGGGACGTTGGGGCGGAGCAGGTTGTCCGGGCCGAGTGTGTGAAACTGGATGCAGCTGTTGACATATCCGGGCCGTGGTTGTGCAGTGCTTTGTAGATGCGGGAGAAGTTTGAAAAGGGCCCTTGTGTGGATAGGGAACCAGTGGAGGTCCATGAAGTTTAGCTGTAGTCCAGTCTGCTGGTGATGAGAGCTTTGATGACGGGCCTTCGAGCGCCAAGCAGGAGCCATCTAAAGACTTTCTTGAGTAACTTGAGAGTGTGGAAGCATGGAGGCTTCCAGAGGTCTATCCCTGACAACAGGCTTGCTGGGTGCCTTGTGAGGCTTCAGCTAGGAAGCAGTGGTGTATGCTCAACGGTGGTTAAGGTCTACTTTGGCTGCCTTATGGACTTATGCTGTATGTCTAGGGCAGTGAAGCCACCACCTCTTCTGCCCTTTTGACAGCCTTTCATCTCCATGGAGAGTCTCCCATTGCTGTGGCTTGAAGGCTAGCAAGATTACAATTGTGCGGGCTCACTCATCTGACATAGTGGCATAGTCAGCAATTTAGATTTTTTCTGGAATTGGGAACCCATATGCAGAAGTCTTTGGTGAAATTAAAACTATAGTGCCCCATGACCGGGGAGGTTTCTGTCAGCATATGGAGAACATTTCTGGACTTTTCCTGTTTTGGACTGCCATGTCTTACTTTGCATTGTCGAGCAGACATTGCTGAGGAGGCCACCCCAACAAAGGCAGAATAGGCACTCAGTTTTCGCAGAGAAGATCCATCATTGCCTCTGCACTAAAGAAAAGACATTCCCACCCTTCAAGTGAGATGAGGGACCTGGTTGTTAGGCAGACAGCACATCTGACAGTACTTGACAGATATCCTGTTTCAATCCCGTTGTAAGTCAGTCCCTACCTTTGGCGCTTGGTCTCTCCCAAACATGCACACGCATGCACACGTACATATAGAAACATGACAAGAGTCGCAGGTCCATCCCTGTCGCATGGACCCTCAACCCTACACATTGGTCCTGATTCACAAACGCAAACTTAACACTTCTGTGTAATTTTACTACTTTTTTGCTATTCACAAATCGAGTTAATGGTAAATTCACGACTGAGAAGAGTCTGCAGTCTGGGCGGAGAATTTTGCACGTAAAAAGATGGGCCTGCCCTATCTGCCCCAATTGCAGTGGTTCCACAGTCATAAACTAACCTTTAACTCTGAGTTTACGAATAGTGAAAAAATAGTAAATTTACGCAGAGCTGTAATTTTACCGTTGTGAATCTGGCCCAGCGTCAGGGCATCTCCCCTTCATGCCTTTGTGGCTGAGCTTCCCTTGGGCCTAAATTCAATGCCCTCTTTCCTGATCCCTGAGGGATCCTGGAGTGATAGAGGTAGCTCCACTCTTGAAGACTGACAGGAGCAGGGGCTGCTTGTAAAGAGACAGAGGAGAGACATGGTATTGAATCGGGCGCTGCTGGTCAAATTGACTGCAGAAGTCTATCTCATTGCCACCATAAATTTGCAGCCAAGACAGTGAGGGCGTCAGAAGGGACAACACACAGTTGAGAAAGAAGGATGAGAATGGGGATTACAGTGGGAGAGATTGGGGTCTCTCCCCAGCCTGTGTAGCCCTGGCAGGGCTATGTTGGTGGTGGGAGTCAGATGCAATGTGAAGTTTAAGTGATCTGTGGAAGGCCATTCCTGGAGGGATGATCATGTACCACTGCTTCACATGGAAACTTTATCAAGGGATGTTTGTCACATACGTGGATTGGTGCAATACTGGAACAAGGGTGGGTGTCTGCGTATGGACCTACTATAATATGGGGGCTATTAGGCCGAACCGATGGGGAATTCATGCTGTAGGGCCTCTTGTAAGGGCTGTTTTGGTGCATTTGTGAATCATTTGGGGAGGCGTCTGGGTGCGAGAACATGCAGTGGTGCGTGTCCTGTAACACGTGGCGGGCATTACACTATATTGAGGCCTGCGGCCGGTCTCATAACACACTGGATAATTCTGCTTTACACAATATTTCACAGTAGGTGAAATGGTGTATATGTGCATGTGTCAGGGGAGGAAGCAATGTAACTTGTAGTGTGCAGGGCACCACAGGCCCTTCTTAATTGATTGTGCAAGTGTGCACTGCAGCAGTCACTTTGAGGGTGACCCGTGGTAGGCATGGAACCTCTTAAAGGGTCTCTGAAATACCAAAAACGATGGAGACCAAACACAGTGACTGTACTCTCATTTTTTTGCAGGTTGTCTCAGTGACAGGTCGCCGGTTCACCGGTACGTTGATTTCTGTTTGAAGAGAAACTCTTCGCAACAGGTAGGTGAGGGTCATGTCAAATGTCTCATGTGCTGTTGCATTGTGTTCTTATGCCCATCTGTGGGCAGCTGCAGCTGTAAAATACTGTGCTAGATCAACTAATTGCTAGTCATTTTCAGGTAAGAGAAAGAGGAGTAGTTTTAGTTTAGAACATGTTTAATATGTTTAATAATAGAATTATTATTATTTGCCTGCTTAAAAATATTTTCCAGACTTACAAGTTTGTCAGATCCTATTTTTTAGTTTTTAATTTTTATTGTATAAAAGGATTTTTGCCCTCCACATGAGTACGACATAGCATCAACAATGGCTTATGTAAACATATTAACCAATACTAGGAAAAGAATTAACTATAGCTAGATTAACGACACGAGATAACAATGGAGATCTAAAGCAATTTTATAAAGAGAAGTTTTTTAAAATGGTAACATCAAAGATTTGAATGGGGACATAATACGGACAACTTTATATCGTGAAAGTGGCAATCTTAGAAATGTTGCTGTAAGGGGCAGATCATGTGTTTTAGAATGCTCCAACAGTCATAAAAATGCAATGGCGAGTGAGCTGGTCTACCATGTGTTGGTGTCAGCCTTTAAAAGCTTGATGACCTTTATATAACATTTGATGAAATAACTTTGCCAGACACTCCTTCTGACCCTGTCAGTTGTATCTATCGATGGGATATAAACACCACTTTTTGGGACAGTTTGAGGGTACCCCTGGGGCCCAGGAGAATTATTGGGAAGCCTAGTGGCAAGCGAGGCAATTGCAAACATACTCCGCCAGTAACAGTAAATTTTTCAGTGACAGTTTTATAAAATAATTTGTATAATTGCCTTCGTTTTTGGGCCTTGCTTGACAGTGTAGACAGTGCAGGACTTTTCATGAGCACCATAAAAAGTTTAAAGAAGCAGTGGCGGCCGACACAATGAAGAAGTGGTTGGGCGAGTGGAGGGGGGCGCTGGGGATATGATATAGGCACTAGGCCTGGCATAGTTATTGTCAGAATCATATGATATAACTTATCTACCTCTACAGGTAAATGATCACACTGCATTCAAGATGAAGACAAATATTGTTTACATGGACTCTCACTGATGACTGTACTAGGCAATGGTTTTGATTCTGGTTACTCGTCTGGCAAACTATTGGCATAGATTTGCGCTGTGACTGATTGTCCTTGTTATGCCCTCTTAGCCAGGGCTATAGGACTGTATGGCTAAAGGCTGCCTTGAGGGAAAGTTTATGTTCAGTGCTTAGGCCTCAGTTGTTTATGGCCACAAGTCAATCCTAAAGGCAACACATCTGACCGGTTCATTGGGAAAAGTTATGCCAGATGCCGTAGGTCAGATCAGTTTAGTATGAAAGTTACAACAAAGGCAGTAGGTCTGACTTATTTATTGTGAAAAGCATAAGTGAAAACCAATAGGCCTATAAGGTGGGATTGTTATTATACTGTATTAATAGCCCGCCAACAAGTATTTTGTTATGTGGCAGCTCACTCATTACCGTAGTAGACAAGTGTATTGGTATCAATCACTCCCTTTGACAAACCAAGGACGTCGAACATCTGCCGCGGGAGTGTCCTTGTTAGGCCCTCATTGTAGGGGTTGTAGATTGTTTTACCAACTGTAATTTTGCACATATTGGTACTTTTAGGACTGTATGCTACGGGTTACTCCGTAGCAAATTTTATGCGCAATATAGTATGGCTGTAGATGGTTTTGGTGACAAGCCAATACTTAAAGCTATGAGCATATTTGGTTAATTCGGAAAAGTTTTGTCAGATGCCATAGGTCTGATTGGTTTATTATAAAAAGTTGCAACAAAAGGCAGCAGAGCAATAGATTTATTGTGAAGAGGAAATGATAAAGACATTAGACATTTAAGCTTTGATTATTGTTACACTATGTACTCTATGCACAGTACCTTTCCAAGATGACCTCATGCTACTATGTTTACATTTTATAAAAAATATTATTGCAAGGGTCCATGGCGTCTGGGAAAATGCCGGGGCCGGATGGCCTACCTGCTGAATACTACAAGGCCTACCGGGAGTCTCTGGCACAGCGACCACACGCCCTTTTACTCCACAGCCCTAGAAGAACGCACATTGCCCCCATCGATGCACGAGGTCTACCTGGTGTCCCTGCTTAAACCAGATAGAGACCCCGAAAACTTGGGATCATACAGACCCCTGGCACTCCTTAATGTGGACTATAGAATATTTGTTAAGGTGTTGACGGAGCGTTTGGCGCCGGTGGTCCCCGAGCTGGTCCATAACGACCAAAATGGATTTGTGCCCAAGCGCAGTACATCGTTGAATTTGCGGAGGTTCTTTAGGGTGGCATCGGATAGTGTGAAGGAGTGGCCCAGGGCGGGATGCCTGGTGTTGGACCTCGAGAAGGCTTTCGACTGTTTGGAGTGGAGCTACCTAGCAGCCGTGCTGTTACGATATGAATTGGGTTGGGGATTTCTCCAGATGGTTGACCTATTATATAAAAATCCCACAGTTCGAGTGCGGCTAGGGCCATACATCTCTGACGCCCTACCAATACGCAGGGGTACCAGGCAGTATGCCCACTATCGCCCCTCCTGTTCGCGCTCGCAATCGAACCCCTGGCAGCGGCTCTGCGAGCGACGCAGCGAGATGAAATACCCCTAGGGAATGCGACACACCAGGTGTCGTACGCGGACGACCTCCTAGTTTTTGTGAGAGATGTAGGAAATATACCAGCCAAACTGGCTCACACATTGCGTGACTTCGCCGCTCTCTCAGAACTCCGGGTAAACGCCAACAAATCCTGCCTTTACGCATTTGGGGGGGGGACACTCAGGACCCAGGCTATATTCTGGAGGGTACGAGGGTGCAGTGGAAAGCTGATACTTTTCACTTTCTCGGAATTCAGATATATCGTCAGCCGACATTCCTCTTCGATGGTAATCTGGGACGAGCCGTGACAGCCATCAAGTCACAAGTGCACTTCTGGAAAACGCTAACAGTCACTGGCAGGGTGGCACTATCCAAGATGGTGATCCTTCCTCGTCTCCTGTACTACTTTGCTAACCTGCCTCTATATGTCCAGGCGGCCTTCTTTGCCACACTCACTAAACTGCTTAGGGACTTTCTTTGGGGTAATGCACATCACAGGATAGCGTTAGCAAAGTTATACTTGCCCACTGATCAGGGGTGCCTAGCTGCGCCTTGTTTTGAACACTACCACTTGGCTGCACAATTGCAGTGGATAGCCCGCTGGCTCGCAGATAGAGGCCGTGAAGATACTGCGACCACAACCCCTCCCCTCTCTCTGGACTATATTATCAAACTTTTTCACCCAGCCTCTAGGGCTCCAACGCTGACCCCGCTCCTCCTGGCAGTGGCTTATAAGTGCTACCGTCGCTGTCTGTACCTCACTAAAGCACTAGTCCACTACGCACCGGCCATACCACTAGAGGGATTCCCCCAGCGGGTCTGGGGTGCTTACACCTCTTGAACTCACGGAATAGCACGAAGATGACATACAGACCCTGGGAGACTTTTACTGGGATGGCACGCTCACACCATATGAATCCCTGGTCAAGGAAGTGGGGCTGCCACCGGGGCAATTCCTAAGACACCGCTTACTGATCACGACATTAACTTCTAGATGGGGAGACATGAAAGAGGAACCTAGCCAACACCTTACCATACAGTACCTTAACGTTATGGGGCATGGCAGGCACTTGACTCTATGGTTTGCGGCATCCCTTCGTACACACGCAGCGATAAGTCTAGACTCACTCCACCACAAATGGGAGACAGACCTGGAGCAGCAACTGGAGGACAGGGAGTGGGAAAAGATACTAAAGAGCCCAACGCGTATTCCCAGAAACATGAGGTTCCGACAAATACAACTGTTTATAGTCCACAGAGCGTACCTTACACCCGAAAAGATCAATAGGTATTTTCATCGCACGGATGCGGTGTATCCTCGCTGCGTGGAGTTGGGGGCTGGACTGGTACACATGCTGTGGAGCTGTTACAAGCTACATACCTATTGGCAGGCTGTTGGTGAGGCGCTATATACATGTACGGGCCGCAACATACCCTTTGAATGGCCTGTTTACTTGTTACACCACTTCCACAGGACCCCGGCCACAAAAGTCTCTTCTCGTTTCCTCGACCTGGGATTGGTGGTAGCTAAGCGGCTTCTAACTAAGAAATGGAAGGTGCAAGACCCGCCACACATACGGGCATGGAGGTACTCGCTCCTAGCATGGGCCAAAGCAGAGGGAATCGCCATCCTGCGGGAGGAAACGTTGGGCTACGGAAGACACCTATCGCAACGCAATGGGAGGGACTACTCCAGGCCTTGATGCACATTGAGGGGGACAACCCCGAGGGGCAACCTGGGAGCGGGGGAGGCGTCCCGACAGTGAGTGACAGGTAACCCGTCAGTAAACATCTGCAATGCCATGTAGGTACACATACACCGACTGACGCCTAGGGTGGGAATCGATGTGGGAAGTGGGTGGAGATGACGACCTATGGGGAGCTGTGGGACGGGGTGACAGGGATGGGGGGGAGAAGGGGGGGACTAGGTGAGGAGCGTACATCCAGAAGTCGGTCTATGCTGCTGTTGCTGGTTTTGAGCTTTGTTTGTTTTTATCTATAACATCTGTGCACTTGCCCGAGCTGAATGACCTGAAAGGACTCTGTACAATGCACCAATGGAACCACATCAATATTGTGCGGTGGCTGTTATCCTTGATGGCATGAACTGCCTGTTAAGGTTCAGCTTGTAACTGAGTCAACAATGTCATCAACATGCATGTTCAATATATCTCTGCTCAACCGTAATGTCTATTCGATATTGATGGATGGTTCAATGTTTGGTTGGCTTTATATGATGTATGTTGTCTTTCACGAAGATGTAATTTTTAAAATTAATAAAAACAGATTTAAACAAAATAAAAAATATTATTGCAAGCATATGCCTACCATATTTAGGCAGCAAAATGTTTTCTTCTTTCTATCTTTATTGGTTCAGTTTATCTTATATAGGCTTGTTGAGGTTATGTGTATTTTATTGTGGATGAGTTTTTTTGTAAACAAATTTTGTTCAATTTTTATATATGGTACAACAGCGGCCACAGGGCCTACACATCAATACATTTCAAAATAAATGCCACCATGTACCACTAGGAAAAGAGAAAATAAACAGTTAACCTATACTAAACTTGAGCACAGATTCCACACCCCAACCTCTCCCTGCACCACTCACTCATTAACGCATCTTGTCTAACTGGATTATTATATCACATTTACAGAGCCTACACAATTGAATTGCTTTCCCGCAGTATGAGGGACTCCGGGGACTCTTCTAGAGGTAAGTCAAAACCTCTATAATCTGCCCATCATTGCCATATCCTTCTGTGCTTCTGCGGGACACCCTGTGCCTGGAACACTGCTTATTCCATTCCCATGCACAAATCTGAGGCGTTTTCCACTTTCCTAAGGGTGGTGGTGTGGCACTCTTCCAATGTTGAGCAATATCCTGTTTAGTGAGTGTGAGCCCTAGGAATAAGAGGTGCGGTTTGTACCTATTGTCACCAATTCCGTCTGTGCTGAGAAGCAAAACTAATTTGGGGTCAGACGGGATGTGTCATGATAGTACCTTACCAAGACAGGTCAGGATCTTATACCGGTAGGGTTGGAGAGCACACAGCTCCACACCGTATGGAGGAAGGTGCATGTTTCTCGTTTGCACCTAAGGCACACTGGCGACGATATTGCACCCATGCACCGAAGGCGGTGTCTGGTGTAATTGGCTCAGTGTAGGAATTTTAATTGAATCAGACGGTAGCAAGATACTATAGTGGCACTGCGAGGACTCGCCAGTGCCTCAGTCCAATCATCATTTGAAAGATCAGGTATGTCACTTTCCCAATTCTGTTAAAGTGTGTCTAGTGTTATATTGTTATGTGTAACTATGGTTTGATATATTTGTCTGATCGTATGTGCACCTATGTCCCCCATTAATAATTGTCCTTCCAATGGATGGAATTCTGGGAGTTCTGTCAGTGTTGCAAGGTATTGGGACAGAGCATGTCTCAGCTGCAGGTATTTGTAGAATTGATTACGGTGGAGGTGAAATTCTTCCTGTAGTTGCTGGATTTAAGGACTGTTCCTTTCATTACATCTCCTAGTGTGGATATACCAATAAGATCCCACGTGCGACTCGTGTAGCCCCGCCGCCCTATAAAAAGTTAGTGAGGATTGCATTGATTTGTGTAAACCACGATTGGGGGATACCATAGGGGTCATTCTGAAGCCAATATAGAATCTGCGGTAATGAGACCATCTTGAAGATGGTGGACCGACCGCAAAGGGATGGGGATGAGGGGGACCATGCCCGCACCTCGCCTCGGATCTTAGGTATTAGGGTATTTATGTTGCGTGTCCAGAAAACTGTCTGATCGGGTGATATAAATACACCCAGGTATGTGAAACAGCCGGATGTGTGTCAGCTGTGACGCCCATGTTCCTCGCCCCTGATCGCCGCAGACTGAGAATAATATGGAATGGATCGGATTCGTGCAAAGACCTAACGTTTCCCCAGACACTCTAAGGATCTGCAGTATCCGTGGGCCCGTAAACCCCAGATCCGTAATGAAAAACAGGTAGTCTGCATACATTGCGATCTTGTCCGACACCTCCTGGTACCAGTTGAAGCATCAGACCAGGGGATCCCGTCGCACCCATGTTGCCAATGGTTCTATAGCATGTGCGAAGAGGAGCGGGGATAGGGGGCACCCCTGTCGTGTGCCCCTACTAATGGGAAATTAAGCTGATATGGCTCCGCCCACCCGCACAGAGACAGAAAGATCTGTGTATAAGAGGTGAATGTAAGATAAGAATCTCGGGCGGAGGTTTAGAACTTGTAAGAGGATGAATAATTACTCCCAGTCCAACGAGTTGAATGCTTTATCAATGTCTGCGAGTAGGACTGTTACGGGACATCCAAGCTTATGTACCATGGCAAGGGCGTTGTGCACACCTGCCTGATGTTGTGGTGTGTGGACCGTTGTGGCATAAAGCCAGACTGGTCTGGATGAGCAAGTTCCAATATATGTGAAAGGAGGCGGTTTGCAAGGGTCTTACCTAAGAGTTTGGTTTCTAGAGTTAGTAATGAAATGGGGCAATATGAAGAAGGGTCATCGGGAGGGCGCCCTGGTTTGAGGAATACCACAATTTCGGCATGGCGCCAATCGGGTGGGAGAATCTTCAGCTCGAGGGACTCCTGTATTGCCCCTACCAGGTGATGGCCCGTCTGGAAATGCATCCTCTAATGAACTCACTTGGGAACCCATTTGGATCCGGGGCCCGACCAGTGCGCATGGCTTGAAGAGCGGTGGTCAGCTCTTCCAGTGTGATAAGGCGTCCATTTGGTCACATATATTATCTGGAAGTGGCTTTGGCAGTATATCACACAGAAATTCTCTAATTAACTCTGGGGAAAGGAGTTCTGTATAAGTCTGTGTAGTATGTGACAAATCCTTGGGCTACCGCCTGGGGATTTGTGCATAGGTTGCCGTCTGCACCCCGAAGTACTGGTATTGGGGCCTGTGACTGTGTTGCTTGACATAGGCAATGCAATGTCTTGCTCGACTTGTCGCCCCATTGGTATATTCTGTGCTGGGTTGCTTGCCATGTCTGTTGGGCTTCGTTTGTGAGTGGTTGGTTAATCTGTTGTTGGGAGAAGAGTAGCCGTCTACGGGCCTGTTCTCCACCCCCAGCCCATATCTCATCTTCGAGAGTTCGCTGACAAGACTCCAGATCTACAATCTGTGCAAGGCGGCGCTGCCTCGCCCCAGCACAGTAGCTGATATCGACTCTGCATATGGTGGGCTTGAAGGCCTCCCATAGAACTACACCCGAGGATGTGGACTCTGTGTTAAGTGCAAAGTAGTCTGAGATGTCCTGGTGACGTGTTGCCACATACTTAGGGTCCCTTAAATGCCAAGGTGACATTCTCCAGCGGAACCGGGGTCGCTGAGGTCCTATATGTAGTTTAAGTATCATAGGGGAGTGATCAGAGAGTCCCGGCGGGAGGATAGAAGTAGATGCGACCCTGTGGACATACGACAATGGAAGAAACATGTAGTCTAGCTGGGATAGGGACCCGTGAGTTGTCGAGAAGAAGGTATATTCTGTGTCAGTTGAGTGGTAAGCCCTCCACACATCAGACCACCCCAATGAGGATGCTAGGAGATGTAGCTTTGATTCGCTTGTGACGCGAACGTGTTCGCCAATGTGCCACCTATCTATGGATTGCATGGTGTCATCCCAGTCCCCTCCCATCATGGACAGACCATCAGGTAGGGTTTCCCATAGACGTATGACTTTCTCCACAAAGGTGTGTCCTAGTGGGGGAGGGGGCATAAAAACTGCCCAAGACCAGGGACTCCTTATATAATGTAGCTGCCACTACGGTGTACCGCCCTCCTGAGTCTAACCAGGTTTGAGTACATTTAAAGGGGATCCTGCGATGAATAAGAATGGCTGTACCCCGTGACCCCCAGGTGAATCCAAAGTGGTATATTTGATCGAATCCATAGCGTGTCAGGCAAGGGGCTCTATTGCCCATCATGTGGGTCTCTTTCATCAGCAATACATAGACACCAAGTCTCTTGACTTGTTTTAACACTGCGCCCCGCTTGATTTTATCTAGCATCCCCAGGACATTCCAGGTCAAAACATGGATCTCACCGGAGTGGGCAATCTGCATGTCTGCCATTGGTAATTTCTTTAAGGTGGTGATGTTCATGAATTAGGTGTGTGGGAGCAGGTAGGTGCTTATGTCTGTGCCTAACCAATAATTGACAGTACCTATTTAAAATGAACGTCCCTAACCCCCTCCCCCCACCCCTATACCTTGAGGAACTTGAAGTATCTGTCGCAATGGCAGCACTCCTGGGACCCCAACGGGGGGTCCAGGAGGCCTCACACCAGTGAAGCTCCAAAATCCCCATCCCCCCAACCATCGTTCCTTAGAGCGTGTGGGTGGGATTCGTGAGGGCCTACCTTGACATTCAGTGCCCCGCATGTGGATCTAGTCCTAGAACAGTCAAGTCCCATTCTTGATATCAGATTCTAAAATGAGAAAAGTAAAGGGTATAGCAAAGGAAGAGACAAAAGGGAGAAAATAAAAACTTTAAGCAGATGGATTATGAGTCTTCTCCTTGTTACTGGCGGCTCCAGTTCGACCTCGATCGGTGTCTCCGCTTCGGAGAAAGTTTCTTTGGGCAATTCTGTTTGGTGCTTTGGGAAGAGTCCGACTCCAGTGGTGACAGAGTGTTTGACTTAAGTGAAGTAGTCTCATCAGTCCACTTGAATATCTCTTCTGGAGTATCGAAGAATATGGTTTTGGACTTGTATATTAACCGCATCCGTGCGGGTTACAACAACATGTATTGGATGTTGAGGTCTGGCAGCCACAAAGGATTGACGCTGCTGTTACACAAGACGTGTATAGTCCGGGAATATCATGATGTTCTGCGAGTCATGGATCAGTTTATCTTTGTTGCAGCTGGAGAACTGAAGGACCGCATCTCTGTCTGTGTAATTTAGAAGCTTGTCGATGATCGGGCGTGGCCGCGCCCCAGGGGGAGGCTTCCTTGTCAGGGCTCTATGAGTTCGTTCCACGACAAAGCAGGGCAATAGGGACCAGTCTGGCACCAGTGAGTGCAACCATTGTATTATGAATTCCGTCACGGAGGCCCCCTCGCAACCCTCGAGGAATCCCACAAAGTGCAGATTGTTTACTCTTGTGCGACTCTCCGCGTCTTCGACTCGCGTGGCGAGCTCCTGAGTGATGACAGTGAGGCAATTGACTTTCTGTTGTAGTGTCGTTACTGTGTCTTTCACCACCAACACTCGAGTCTCTGCCTCAGTAATCCGGTCCCCCGCCTTGCAAAGATTTTGGCAAAGAAATTAAACTTCCATGCCCACTGCACCGATTTTGGCATCCAACATATCTCGGGACTGTGTAATCGCAGCCAACAGGGCTGCATTATCCAGGATTGGAGCTCCCCCATCTGACCCACCCACTGCTCCGGTAAGGGCGGTTGTGGATTGGTCCAGGGTGCTCTGCCTCGTTGAAGGTGCAGACGCCTTATCCTTTGCCATATTGGCAATGAAGGTAGGTCCCTGAGGCCAGTAGCCAGCCCACTCGGTTGGAGGTCTCCAGGTGGAGTTGTCCTGGCGTAGGAGGGGAGGGACCAGGAGTCGGCCCTCACAGACTCGGCCTGTCCTGGGTAGCAAGCCGCACCGGGGCTACCACGGCCGCCTCTACCACCCAAGGATCGACCGTAAGCGAACCCTCTAAGAGAATCTTGCCCACCAGACCATCAACTCCCAGTATTTCCCTCACACCTCTCAGGTATGTGGTTCATGGTTATGTCACTGGAGAGTACGGGCATCTAGTTCAACAGCGGGGCCCAGCCCGAGTCTCTCAGCGCCTTCTGTCCAGACACCAGTCTGCACAGCGAGCCAGGGAGTCTCCTTGCCTCGTAGATGTCCGCGCTGTCCTTCACTATAAGCCTCTACAAGCTCACCCCAACCAAGGCCGTCTACATACGCCAGTAAAGGTTGCCGGAACTAGGCCCCAAAGCACCAATGTTCCATGCCACAGGCCCTCTCACAATACCATCCAGGTGAACATCGAAGGCCCCGACCATCACCAGCCCGCCGTCGAGAGACCCGGACAGCCCCAGGCAGACCACTCACCAAGTCTGGATGCGGACACCCTGGAAACCCCTCTGCACCGAGGGGAACACATCCGTGTAAATTTGAGCTTCGTTTCCCTACCTCAAGCACTCCTCTCTGATCACGGCGTGCCCACAGCAGGCTGGGGAAGGTTCTTCTGTTCACATGGATTGGGGCAGTACTCCTCCGTGGCCGCCTCAGATGTTACAAGCCCACGGACTGCATCGGCAGGATGTTATCTGCCCAGGACAGCGCCTACTCCACAGGACCTCAATGGACATGATCCAGCCCGACAACGCTTCTTTAGCAGGCACTCTCAGCGCGGGGATCCTTGTGCCCGGCAACCAATTTGGCCGCGTACAGGCGCCTTTCCTCCGGAGAGCGACCCCACCTCCAGCAGCCACAGATCACTAGGCCCGAAAGCTGTGCACTCATGGGCCGGGCTGGCCGCCCCTGGTATCGCAGAATGTCTTAGGGCCACCCGCTTCCTCTACAGATATTGGAGCAGCACTCCCCCAAGGCGCCCCCGGCTCACTGCTTCTCCGAGGCACTGCAGTCCTCCAGCAATATTCCTGGCCCCCACCCGTCAGATGATGGGCGCCCTGTCAAGCGCAGGGTACAGCTCCTCCCAGTCCGGGCCCTCCTGATGGGGAGACACCAGCGTCCCTCCAGGCAGGCCCACTCGAGAGCGTCTCCGGTCATTGGGGCGCGTTTATCGGTGGCCACAGCTCCGTCATCGACACATGTCATCCAATGTGGGAATTAGGAAGGATTTTTGCGGATGTTTAGCACGGTGGGTCTGAGCACTCTAAAAAGCGTCCGCCATGTTGGCTCGTCTGGCCACGCTCCTGCATGTGCAATGTTTGATCGAATACCTAAACTGTCAGTTGTTAGCTAGATCTATTGACATCACCAGTGCATCATCATTGCTAGTTGCCAATATGCCCAGATAATCTCCTGTTGTCAGTTTCTATTATTCTCAGCCAGCACTTGATTGTTTTTTTTTAGGTCAGCCTGAAGAGTGCCAGTTAGCACCGTATCACCAGCTTTTATGAAACCCAGTTAGCACCCTATTGTAAGATCCCATTTTGCCCAGTTAGTAGATTGGCCAATTTCCATTATACCTAATTAGCACAACAGTGGCGGTCTCTATTATGCCCAGATAGTGTGCCGTGGTCCATGTTCATTATACACAGTTGGTGCATCAGTTTAATTATGTCCGGGTTGCACACCATCGACAGATTACATTTAGTCCTGTTTAGTGGATTATTGACCATA
Organism: Triturus cristatus; assembly: GCF_964204655.1. Classification (NCBI taxonomy): domain Eukaryota; kingdom Metazoa; phylum Chordata; class Amphibia; order Caudata; family Salamandridae; genus Triturus; species Triturus cristatus. The sequence continues at coordinate 1,045,323,172 of NC_140594.1, forward strand.
TTCATTATGCTGAGAGATCTCTGAAGGATCCATTTCTTGTGCACCAAATTAGCACCTTGTATCCAGTTTCCATTACATCTGCTTTCTAGAGTTCCAAATAACACATCATAGTGAGTAACCAGCAAACTGGGAGCGGAAGTGCCGACCGTTGAGAACAGAACGCGCACAGGGGAATACAGAGACAAGACTTATCAAGTTCCAGGACGCCGTTTTATCCTCAATCTAAAAAGGAATACAATACTTTAGTGAGCATTGACACGGGGATGTCGGTCGCAACTGGAATTTCATTTTACGAATGAGACATTTCGGATGTCTCTAATACAGAAGCACTTGCCACTTTGCGATCTAAACAGAATTTTCAGAATAAAGCCTTGAAAAAGCCCAGGGGGGCGAAACGTACGTCGGCTGCCGTTGCTTTCCATGCCATTGTGAATTGAAAATAAAATATAAAAGAAGAACCTGATTCAAGACCTCTTTTCATATTTTTCCTGACTTAAAGGACAATATGATACGTGTCTTATTGGACTACTACTTTCTTTGAGTGTCATCAATCTCTTTTCTCACTCTGTGATGGTTATTTGCTTTTGGATGATAGATATAGTGAATTGGTGTGCCCAGATGTGCTTATAATTCGTATACACAGTTGGTGCATCAGTTTAATTATGTCCGGGTTGCACACCATCGACAGATTACATTTAGTCCTGTTTAGTGGATTATTGACCATTTTCATTATGCTGAGATATCTCTGAAGGATCCATTTCTTGTGTGCCAAATTAGCACCTTGTATCCAGTTTCCATTACATCTGCTTTCTAGAGCTCCAAATAACACATCATAGTGAGTAACCAGCAAACTGGGAGCGGGCCCACAAGGCATAATCCAAGACCTCCAGAACAACCATGACTCGGAAATCAACGCATATGCTCAGCAAGTGGATAGTCCATCCCACATAACTACAATTAAATGCTAAATCTCCAAAGGCAGGGAAGAAGGAGCCCTGGGACCTAATGGGATACCACAAGGCCGCCTTCAAGCAAGACTCGGATTGCTGGGCAGTGACTTTAGATCCTTCTTCCAGGAAATTATACAAAAAAAAGTCAAGGCCTCCTGGAAGGGCTCTGTCATTTCTCCAGTCTTCAGGATATGAGATAACTCTTCCCTGAAAAACTACCGCCTTGTTGCCCTGCTTGATAATGAGGCAAAGAAATTTGCTGGCACTCTATTAGAAGAACTCCAGGCTTGGGCAATGGAGCATGAAATCATACCATTCAATTAAACTGTGTTCTCTAAAGTCTCTGATACAACAATCAACAACCTAACTATGCTGCTGCTCATAGGAATAGCAAAGTCATCAAAACAGACACTCCGTCTCTGCTTCATAGACTTCAGGGCAGCATTTGACAACATAGACCGAGCGAGACTCTGGAGGAAGCAGGCCCACTGGAAAATTCTGCAAGCACTCTTGGACATGTTAATTTATCTTCATACAGACTCATGGGTGCAGGTAAAATTTGGCGATGCTACATATTTCTCAAAGCGCATCTCTGCTACTAAAGGGCTCAAACAAGAGTGCATGCTTGCCCCAACTCTGTTCAATCTTTATATGGCAGATATGACGCAGACCCTCAACTCCTGAAATGCACATGCCCCAAGGATGGGTGGCAAGGCTCTGCCTAGCATTTTATACGCCGACGATGTGGTTCTGGTAAGCCACACACAAGTGGGCATGCAACTCCTCCTTCCTCACTGCAGGCATAGGCAGCAGACAAACTCCCTTGAAGTAAATTTAGAGAGAACTAAAACAATGACCATAAAAGAGGTAGGAAAAAAAACTTATGTCTGGTATCTGGGTAATACCCAAATCCAGAGTGCATCTAACTACAAGTATTTAGGTGTAAGTATCAATAACGGTGGTCAATTTGGCAGTCAACTCAAGATGACTAGAAGGAAAGGGCTAGCTCTAGAAACGACCTCTAGGCATTTAAAATCCAAGCTGACAGGCCCTCTGCTCTCCCCCTCCTCCAGGTCGCGCAATCCAAAATACTACCCACTATCACACATGGAAGTGAAGCCCTGAGAGGAAGAGTCTCGAAAACCCTGGACAGCACATTAGTCAGGACCTACAGAATTCTGCTCAACATACCGACTTATTATGCCTCAGCAGCACAAATCCGGCTGGAGTTCGGCATCACCAAACAACATCTAGCAAGAAAGGGGGCTTACATAGCCTGTTGGCACAAAATTAGGAACGCCTCCCCAAACACCCTATATCATCTACTCTGGCAAGAGCTTCAGCACAGAACATCACTGGTTAAAAACTTCTTACAAAAATTCCTTGCAACCACTGGGGACCACTCTGGGACGCTCCAACCACCCACACAGTTTTTAAAGAAGTGGTGTGGAAGGCAATACGGAACATCTCCCTAGTAGAAGACAAAGCCCCTTTCTCAGTCCAAAGCCATGCCTGGATGACAATTAATGGCGATATATCGCTCAGCCCACAGCCATACTTCAGCCTGGGAATACAAAGGAAACATTTTTAAAACACCGGCTGGGCAAACTTTCAGCAACCCTGCAACCCCCACTAAGGCTGATTGGTCAAAACCCAATGTGCTGCCGCTTGTGCTGCAACGGAACCGAGGACATGGCACATCTGATCTGCATGTGTACCAACCTGAAGGACAGGTCTTGCTTGCTTAAACTGCAGTTTAACTTTCGTGGGATCCGTACACGGAGACAGGCTGTGATAGCTTTTTTTAAATCAGAAGACCCACAGCTAAACTGCAAGTTAGTAAAGTTTCTGTCACTGTTAGAAAACAAACTGTCAAGAGCAAGCACAGATGGCCTCTGGAGCATCTTGGGCCGCTAATACCACAAATAAGTGCTTTTCTTAAACTCAAAAACATTTATCTTTACAGTTGGGGCCTCCTTCATGCAGGCTTGAATGAAGGAGAATGTAAATCAAATTGACTCTGACCAAGACGGATGCAGCTGAGATTTGCTACTTTTAACAATTTTCCATTTTATTAAACATGCGCATTTACACAGCCAAGTCTACATACCAACGAGCACATGAAACACCGCTCTTTTATCTTAATGTTTCTTTTAATGCCACTAGATGGAAAACCAACCGGCTTCGGCCAAGACTGCTGTCCTTTAGCCTTGCCATTTTTTTTATAAACTGCCATCTCTTTTAAATACGCTTATTTGCACAGCAAAGCTCACACATCAGTGTGCTCACACAGAACTTTACTCTTACTTTAATCTCTTCCTTTGGCATTAGCAGAGAATCTGTTATGCAATGCTAAATGCTGGTTTAAAAAATATATGTTTCCCCTGCTCTGTCTCTTCTCTAATGGCATTAGCTGAGAATATGGGTTACACCCTAACTATCCACCTACACAAGCGGATTAAGGGACCTTCTTGATGCTGATAGCACCATAAAATAAATTGGCTTAGAGATATCAAGGGGACTTTGTTTCTAATGGGCCTGAAAAATATGTGGGAGAATCTGGCTAACTTACTGTCTATACCTGAAGCTGTAGTGAAGAATAAATACTGGGACATGGTGGGTCAAAATTGTAGTAGGTTGAGTGACAGTTCAACGTTGACAGGGAGTTTTCTGCTAGTTAAACCTCGCCCCCATTGTGAACCATACTGGGATACTATCTCCAAGCTCTTTGACCGTAAACTCTACTTCCAATTTAGAGTTTGTGCCTTGCCTATAAATACCTACATGGAAAATTGGTCAGAAGCGGGAGATATGTTCTCTTTGTATGCCCCGCCTACGCTACTCCACAAAAGATTTGGCTAGTGCCTATGTGTAAGAACTTGGGCACCAGGCAAAGCAGCACAGCCTTAAGAATTCTGAAGACTGATCCCTCGCTTCGTTATGCTATCCCCCTAGCCAAATATCTAAAGGGGGTTTGGTGCATCAGACCAAAAATCGCACCAACCGAGAATAATTTAGCACCCTTGCTACCAGGTTCTCCCTCCGCTGAAGCATCAATTTGATCTTTGTTTGTATAGTGTTATTGAACCTCACTGTGTAAATTTTTATCACTTGTATTTTAAATCTGTTTAATAACTTTTTATCTGCATTATGTATGGAGTTTTATGAAATGTTGATTGTATTGACTTGATGTAGTTTATAGATTACCTTTTAATTGGATAACCTTGCGTTTTGAGGTTTGTGCCCCCCCCCCCCCGAGTTGTGGTATCTTACTACATTTTACATCGTGCTTGTATTATATGGTGAATGATATATGAATTCTGTGGCGATACCATTGATGAAATTGCCAACTTTTAAATCTTTTAAGATGTAATGATTAATTTTGTTTGTTTTACCACTGTTCATATAGATTTGTAGATCAATCCATTAGTCAAATTATGTATACTGTGTTGCTTTTGCTTTTATGACAATACTGTCGAAATAAAGCATTAAGAAATGACAAAAAAGTGAAGTGAAGTAAACATGCCATGAACCACTGCACAGCTTGCTGTTGTTTGCATTTGATGAAAAACTATAAATAAAGGTCTTCAGCAACCCGCCATCACCGAGCTCAGCTTCTTACCCAGCTTTCAGCTCTCCCCCTCAGGCGACTCGCCGCCAACCACTTTTTCTCCATAAAACTTTCCAAGATTGAAGGTAAACTTTCCACAAAAATATACCTGGTTCCTGTATCCAACCTGCGATCCATCATGGTTGGCCTCAACTTTTGATTATGACGCGGTCTACCGTGACCAGAAAACAGTGGTTGCCATTTTTAATTACACTTTTCAAATTAATTCTCTGGTTCTACTCATTATATTTTTGCTGATTTGGTGTCAATCAATGCTTTTAAATAAACTCTATTTTTCTAAATTGGTTTGGGATTTTTATAATGTTGAGTTTGCAATTTATTATTTTTTGAGTGCAGCATAAATAGTTTACACATTACCTCAAAGATAAGCCTGACCTTTTTGTGCCAAACTTCAAGAGGGTTAAGCACAGGTTTGTTAAGTGACTTTGGTGATTCACCCCGACAAGGATTGAGATTTTTACTTGAGGTGGGTTCTCTCCTCTCCTTAACTAATACTCACATTTTGTATAGTATCCTTGAATCACTCTAAATATCTAAATGGCCTAAAAAGATCCTAAGGAACGTGTTTCATCCTTTGTCCTGATGGAGGCATCTGCTACTAACACAGGTAGTTAAAACAATGTCAACAATCATGATGTTGGATATCCACATTGGGCCCATATTATTTTAAGAATAGCTATTAAAACTAACTTTGCAAATAGGTTGGTAGTAGGTGTATGAGGGACAGCAAACTTTATCCAAGATAAGTAACACCTGTATTTTTTTATTGATGCTGTGTTCAAATGATTCTATTTTCTACGCTTTTTAGTTAGATTTGAAAATAAATCACTTCTTATTAAATAATAAAAAACACATGCAGTTACTGCCTCGAGAAGACTGATAGGTTTAAGAGGAACCAATTTTAAACATCAATATAACTAAGGGGACTCAAATGTGTTTGTTCTTTGCATTTTCCACTTGCACCTCTGACACACATGCTTTTAGCAGGATGGCTTGCAAGAAATGACCAGAAGGGCTGGAGCACTCTCCCTGCCTCTGTCCTGCTTGTATTCTGCAGCTGATTGAAGAGAATGTTTTACTAATGATCTAAGGCCATTGAGCTGGTGAGAAGGTACAGTGTAATATCATGCCCCTGGCCCATTCAGTAGAGTTTCCTATGCTCACAAGGGCAGTTTCTGTCCATCACAATGGTTGGAAATTACTCAGTTGAGTTCTAGGTGAGCAGAACTTTGTCAGGAAACTGTTTCAACATTCCTCACTTTGGGAAAGAGTCTACATTTTGGCCTAGAGATTATATGGAAGGTTTCTGAATGTTGTGATTGGCAGTGAGCTGGCATGCAACAAATTGATGATGTTTACATTGCACATTGATTATCTTGGTAAGAAGGCCCTAAGGACTGGTGTGAAGTCACAGGAGAGACAGTCAAGCTTTACTTCCCAGAAAAGCTTCCTTCGGGGAATTTATGCAAATTTCGCATAAAGTAAAGTGCTGACTTGCCACTATGGAAAATAAATATAAAGATGTTCTAAATCAGACTTCTTAAATGAGTAGCTCATGAGCTAATGGTAGCGCTCCAGCTACCTATAAGTGGCTCTCCTATGTGCAGCCCAGCCTACTAAATTAGAAGCTTTTGTTTGGTTACATTAATGAATGTATATCTAAATTGCAAAGCGTACATTGGAGATGTAAATGCATGCATTCATAGAACTTATAAGCTGATGTTTGGAGAAAAATATTTGAATTCTCCAAATATAGCTAAAGCTGATATTTGAGTAAGAAAACATTGGGTGTTGGGAGAGTTATTTTAAGATGATGACCTTGGTGCCAAAGGTATTGTCGCTATGGCTATTATGTATTTCCCATATAGTGGTGTTCCACATTGACAAAGCCTTTTTAGGTCTCGCCTGACCCAGCGCATGCGCTGGTCTGGCGAGAATTATTGAGAGGGCTCCAAAAAGTGCTACCAGGCCAGCCTAGAGCTACAGTGCATGTGAGCGGGCGCGCGCACCGCCATTACTTTCACTTTCGCGGCCGCTTTGATGTTTGATCGCGATCGTGATCACTTTCGCTTGTTCCGTTTGTTGTTCCTGTTAGTTTTCTCCATTCTTCCTCCATTCGTGGATTCTGATGGCTTGCTCCCATTCTCCCTCCCTCCGTTATCTGTTGGCTTGTTCCTTTTCCCCACATTCAGCCCCAATCAGGCAGTTTTACTATCTCCTGTCTGTCTCCGGTCACTGTTCTCTTCCCCACTCCGTCCCTCCCTCGGATAGCCGCTGCCAGCCCCTCACGCGCACACACTTCCTTCCAGGAGCCCCTTCTCCCTCCCTGGGTATCGGAAGAGCCTCCGCTCGCAGCCTGCCTGCCACTTTCCTTCCGCTTCGCGCTGCCAGTAGGAAACACACCGGCATCTTGTAAATGTACAAGGAATATTAATAGCCCTGGCTGAGATTGGGTATTTAAGTCTTCTCTTATCAAAAAGGTCAGATGTCTGGCATGGCTCCGCGCCCACCCAGCGCTCAGAACAGGTGCTGCGTGGAGTTTCATGGCTGCTGTCCCCTACCGAGTTTGGTACTGCCTGCCGACACCCTGCCTGCACGATGTTTCCCCAGCAGACCCATTCACCTCTACCGTTCCAGAGGGAGAGCCTCAGAGGGTGCTTGCGCGACCGTCCACTTCGATTTATCACAATATAAATAACCTTTTGTGCTGAGCTCTTGTGCACACACACCGTGCCAGTTCATATCACACACGTGCACTCCTAAGGAAGTGACAACAGCGCTACATAAATATACGTATTCATCTACCGTGTATTCACTCCTTCGCAGTATCCCTCACTGGCGCACACTTTTCGTCGCTGCTGCAGTCATTCAGTGCTTCCATCATCCACTCGCTCACTGTGAAACCATCTCTCTGCTATGCATGTTCACTCATGTACAGTCACTAATCCATTCATTCTAGCACCTATTCACTGCTGCACTCACTCCTGCTCACCACTTCATTTGTGTACTCATTCACTGCTTCATGCACTTACACATTCTCTCGCTGTTGCACTAGCTGACTGATCCTCTCACTTTATGCTGCGCTCATTCACTCCCATACACCCACATATTCATTCCTGTGCTTGCTCGTTCACTTCTGCTCTCAATCACTCCTGCATGGGCACACATTCACTCCACCACACCTATTAATTACTCTACGCATTCTCTACACTTACACCATACACACTTCAAAATTCACTGCCTCACTTGTTCGCTTCTGTACTCACACTTTAACTGCTACTGGTTCATTCAGTCATTCACTACTGCAATCATTTACCAAGTGCACTCATTTATTCTGGTAGCCTTTCACTGATGCACTTATCCACCCCTTCACTCCCACATTCACATTAATTGCATGCCATAGTCATTCAACCTGTGAACTCATGCATTCATTAATGTCTGCACACTCATTCATCCCTGCATTTCTATCTCGGTGCTACATTCACTTCTGCATGGCTCTTGGGGAAGCCTCATGTCCTGCCGCCTGAGTGCAACCTGTCAGTGCTTTTCGAATTCCTGCCTGCCCAACTACGACTTCTTCCATTTCTTGAAACCAGAAGGTGCCCCCTGCACCCACCATGCCCCCTCCTAGACAGTAGGAAACATTTACTTTACAGCCGCCAAACTGGCAGCGAGAATTTCCTCCTCCAATCTTCAAGCATTTCTTTCTTTCCTTCCACTGCTTTCTTTCCTCCATCAAACTTCTCACCCTTCACACACTCTGTTCTTATTTTTTTCTTTCTTTTCTTGTTAATTTCTCTCTCTTTCTGCATTTCTTTCTCATTCTGTCCTTTCTCCCATTTTTTTTATCTTTCCTAAATTAGTCCTTTCATCATATCTCCCTTTCCTTCCTTCTTTCACTTCATTTTCAATCTTTTCTCACATTTTTCTTCTTTCAGTTGCCAGTTTGTCCAATTTCCTCACATTTCTCGACTTTTTTTGTTCTTACTTTCCTTTCAGAGGCATGTGTATGTTTTAAAAGCCACAGGATCTCCCCGAGGTGCGCAATTTCCTTAAACTGCATTTCTGCTCGTCCTACATCTGTTTGGGATTCTGTATAATTAATACTTCCTACTTTTCGTAAGCCCTCTCCCCACGGTGGGGAAATGAGCTAAATTTTCTTTACTCTTTGTGTTTATTAAAGAATTCACCTTCAATAACTAATTAGCCAGTGTCCCCCTACTGAAGTAATCAATTAGCCCCCATTTCACATGCACTGCCCCGACTCCTCATCTTGGTGTTGTCCAGATTCAGGACTCTTACTATTCACCCTTCACTCCATTCCTCATAGAGGTCTGTTTGCTGTTGTCTTCTCATTTGCACAAGATAAGTACATGTATGTGTGTGTGTGTGTGTGTGTGTGTGTGTGTGTGTGTGTGTGTGTGTGTGTGTGTACATATATATATATATCTCCTACTGGGGGTTGCCAGCAGGTAGTTATAGTTACGACCTCATAGCCAATAGGTCTCGCTTTTGGGACCGTATTAGTATTTAGTTATGCATCAACTGTTGCAAGGCTAAACACTTATAAGGTCCCAAAGGCGAGACCTATTGGCTATGCCAATGCTTGTTTTACATTGCTGTTGGCAACTATGCCCGATGAACTGAGGTGATCACTGCTCGTATCTTGCATTCTGTGGCAACTAATGTAATCGTATCTGATGTGGTCACTATTACAACACTAATAATATTAGTAGCTCTGAATGATTTTCACTGAACAGAAGTAGTTCCTATCACAGAAAAGGTTGGAGACTCCTGAAATTGTCATAATGGAAATCTGTCGTCATTTTGTACATGGATGTAGCGGAATGGGGTTAACAGGGCTTCAGGGAAAATGTCAATCATGTGCTAAGATGGCAACATACTCACTATGATGTTTTAAGTTTCAAGTTTATATATTTAAGTGCATAGTTAATTAAAATCATTACACTAGCAAACAAAGCAGGGTTTTTTTTTTTAAACAGCCTCTAGCTTTGTATAACAGATTCTATGCCAGTATAGTAAGGGGCAAAGCCTCGCTATGTCTGCCACGAAGTGTCTTCCCATGTCATGAAACAATGGGAGGGAGGGTGTGCTTTTGGGGAGGCTGGAGATTGCACGAAAGAACTTATTTTCAGCAATGGATAACTGAAAGATTTCCGAACCCCCACAGCTCTGAACCATATAAAACTGAGCTAATCACCTTGGCCTTATAAATCTGTAACACAGGGCTTACAGGTTTGGTCAGAGACATGCGAAATTCTTTACTTAAGGCACCCGCTAGTTGCTTATGTTTTAGTGCCATCCTACCAATATGGGGACTCCATTTAATTATTTTCTCCATGGTGACGCCTAAATACGTAAACGCATCTACCTCCTCTAAAGCCATCCCCTCCATAGTAATTTTCCCCAGTACATGTTTACATTCATGAATGTATTTTTCGTAGCAATGGTAGTGCAAATCCAATAATGCATACATTATCCAATTGACCCTATGGTGAATTATCAGTCTACCTGTCTTCCGAAAGGGGACAGCAGCTAGCTAAACGAAAAAGAGAAAAGAGAGAGAGAGAGGGTGGGGGGAAGGGAGGAAAGGGTGGGGGGAGCGTCTCTCTAACCGTCACCAATGAGATAGTATGTTGGTGTAGAAGGTATCTTCACACATATTCTCACACACTTCCATCGCTGCACCTATGCAAGCGTGTCAGGGCTCCGCACTTGTTCAAGGGGATAAGTTCTGAGGAAACTTTGCAGCGGTTCCCATATATTCTGACGACGCGACTTCGCAGGCATTAATTCCCAGGATTCAGATAGTTGGTTATGGCAGAACACCACATCCCTAAGCCAGTCGTTTCTGCGCGGTTTGCGTTTATGGCTCCGCCTCTTAGCTAATAATAGCATCATAGGTTCCAGTTTACTGTTATCTGTCGGTACGTTTCTCACATACCCCAGTAGGGCAGCCAACGGGTAGCGCTCCATTCTGTTGCTTAGCATTTTATCCCGCGCATCAAAAACGCACCCCCAGTACCCCACCACATCCAGGCACTCCCAAGCCAGGTGCAGGAAGGAGGCCTCCGGCAGTCTACAACGCGCGCACCTTGCATCCACACTTAGTCCTGCTCTGCACAGCCACACTGGGATCCTATACAACCTGTGGATACATTTAAAATGTATTAGCCACAGCCTATAGTTGGGTGATAGTTCCCCAGCCTGCGCGCAGCAGTAGGACCACACACCCTCCTCGAATGGAGCTCCCATGCTTTCCTCCCACTCCCACTGCGCAGGGGGGGGGCACAAACTGGAGATTTGCGCTGCATACCAGAATATATGAGGGTTATGAAGTTATGGGGTGAGGGGTTAATCAAACATGCCTCCAGAACATGGAAAGTTGGTGGCGCAATTGGGTACGATTCATATTGTGCGCGCAGCGCCGCGCTCAGCTGAAATTATGTCATTCTATCTAGAAGGCCAGCGTGTTCGTCCCGAGTGCCACCTCCATACTAACGGAGCCGCCGTCTGGGAACGCCCGTCCCATTGTATGGAACTGCAGCCCTTGTAGCCGATGGCACACACCTGCCTCAGCAGTGAAGAACAGTGCTGGGTGTCCAGTGAGCGGCATGGATGGTGCAAAGAGTGTGTCCAAGCAGAGCCCTCCTTCGGAGTTGCTGCCATGCCTATACTGTGCAGCCTACCCTATTGATCTCCACCTTTGGGCGATTTTGAGGTCGAAACATTACCATATGCAGCGGGAACGGGTCCGCCTGTTCGCTCTCCCGGGCTGTGTGCGCAATGAATGGAGTCGGATATATCCAATGGAATCCAAATTGAGCCTGTGCACAGCTGTGGTACAGCTCCATGTCCGGAGCACCCAGACCCCCCTACTCAAACAGAAGCATGAGAGTCTCCCATGCCACTCGAGGCTGCCCACCCGCCCAGTCGAGGGATATTAAGTTTGAGCAAAGCCCTCTCTTAAATTCAGATGTAGGAGGAAGTGGGAGATTAATAAAGACATAGAGAAACTTGGGTAATATTACCATTTTGGCGATGGCAATCCGGCCAGCCAGAGACAGCGGGAGCAATTCCCAATGGACCAAGCGCTTTCCAGCCACTCCATGAGCCTGCCATAATTGTAACGCCACAGCTCTTCATGATCCCGACTGAGCCAGATGTCCAGGTATTTCACTGGGGATTCTGCCCACTTGAGTGGAAATTCTGACTGGAATATGTCCGTGGCAGCTGTGAGTGGGAAAATCGTGGACTTCCCACAGTTTATTGTGATGCCCGAAAGGCCACTGAATTTCGTGATTTCACGGATGAGAGGGTCAAGATTGGTCGCCGGATGTTGAACATATAGAGTCACATCGTCTGCATACATAGACACCAAGATCATCCGGAGGGTGAAGTCAAGGCCTCGGCATGCTTGATGCTGCCGCAGCCGATCCGCGAGCTGCTCCATGGCGATCGCAAAGAGGAGGGGTGACAAGGGGCACCCCTGCCTCGTGCCGTGAGCCACCTCTACTGGGGTGAAATCACTCCATTGATCCGTAATCTGGCTGTCGAGGTGGAGTAGAGTAAGGTGACCTTTTTAAGGAAAGCGGGGCTTAGACCAATGCAGGCGAGAAGTGTGAACAGATATGGCCACTCTAGCGTGTCAAATGCCTTGGTAGCGTCCAAGAAAATGGAAGCGGCAGGGAGAGAGGGATCCACCTCCTGCATGACCGCAAAAAGGGCGCAGAGGTTATGAGATGTGCCCCTACCAGGGACAAAGCCACAGTAATCAGGTCTAATTATCGGGGGAGCAGCAGGAGCAGTTGAATGGCTAACAGTTTTGCAAGGATTTTGTTACCAAGATTAATCATTGATAGTGGCCGATAGGAGTTACACAGCTGTGGATCCTTGTCCAGTTTGAGAATGGTCACTATAAGCGCCTCCCGGAAAGAAGGGGGAAGGGCGCCCCGCTCAAGTGATTCCTCATAGATGTTGAGGAGGTGGGGTGCCAGCAGCGGCGCAGATTCCTTATAGAAGGTGGACATGATTCCATCTAGTTCTGGTGCTTTGTCCACAGGCATAGCCCAAATCACCCTAACTTCCTCTGAGAACGGTGCATCCAAATATTTACGATGCGCATCACTCAACCATACCATTTCTATCGAGTCAAGGAAGGGAAGCAAATCAGGACGAACCTCCGACAAGGAAAGAGTGATATGCAAGCATTTCTGCTTGTACAGCTTCATGACCAACAGCGATTCCATCATCGCCGTCGCGCAGCTCACTGATGTATTTGTTTGCCCATGGCTTTTTTAGCTGGCCTGCAAGAGTCTCCCCGCTTGGTCCCCCTCACCGTATTGGCAGGCCCGGGCCACCCTCCCCAGGAAATGTGTCTCTCTATGTGCTTCCTCCTCGAATTTTGCTTTCTTTGCCTTAATCTGTCCGAGAATCGCCAGCTGGCCATTCGCTAAATATTCCAATTCAAGCACCCGAATCTCCCTCTCAAGGCGCACGAGATCTCCTCTAAGTGAGCGCAAGACTCTTGCCTGCTTAGCGATGCATTTACCCCTAACAACAGTTTTAAATGCCTCCCATAATGTGGACTGGGAGTCCACTAAACCGGCATTTATCTCAAAATATTCCTCCATGGCAGATCCAATCTCCTCTCTGAATACCTGGTCCCGGAGGGCACCAGCTGGAAGCCTCCAGCTATAGGCCCTGCTCGGTACATCAGGCAGCTCAAATTTCAGCAAAACCGGGGCGTGGTCTGAAAGGGTTCTGGCAAGGGGAGCGCTGTTAGGTACCCAAGCATCTACATCGCGCGATGTGAGCCAGTAATCAATCCTAGACCAGGAGGGGCCCACTACAGAGATACAGGTACCCTCTCGACTGTATTGGTGTCGGTGTCGCCAAATGTCAACTAGTTCATGGTATTCCATGAGGGCCAGTAGCTGTGCTGCAGCGCACGGGTGGGGTCTGCGGGACCCACCGGATCTATCTCTCTCCGGGTCAAGAATTACATTGAAATACCCTCCGCAGAAGATTTTCCCCGGGCCCATTGACTCTGCCAGTCATCATACCTCATCAAAAAATAGGAGGTCATCTATATTGGGGCCGTAAACTGATAAAAGCCTAATGGGACGACCTCCCAGTACCCCTGCCACTATAACATATCACCCTTAGGGGTCGCATATCGCAGAATGCGTGTTCCATGGGAGACCTTTTCTAAGAATGATGGCTGTGCCCCTACCATAGTTGGAGTATCCCGCAATTATTTTTTCACCCATCCATCCCGCTCGCAAGCGCGAACATCTGGCACCTGTTACTGTAAGAAACAAATAGCCGCACCATGACGATTGAGAAGCCCTGCCACTAGGTTCACCTTTCTGCTATCATTCAAGCCATGCACATTCCAAGTTACCGCTTTTAGTTTGTGCATTCCATCAGCATTCTCACCCATCCATGCATTTCCGTGTAACCATGCATGCCAGTGCAGGGGCAAAGCCCATTAACATTGGATGTGAGACCGGAGAGGAGAAGGAGAGGGGGGGCGGGGATGAAAAGAGAAAAGAAAATGTGATGTAACCAGTTTAACTCACCCATTACCCAAACAGAATGAAAGCCACCCAAATTATCTGAAGTGATGTCCCCTACACCAAATAGGCCGCAGCTGGCCAACAACAAGATACAACATGGGACTCATCCCGGATGTATGACGTTACAACGCACACTTTTACAACGCATGCACTTACAACGCATTTTTTACAACGCATAATCCATTACAACGCATGACATTACAACGCATGACACTACAACGCATTTTTAAAAAATACCTTTACAACGCATTTCCATTACAACGCATACTACCTTTACAATGCATACCATTACAACGCATAATATTAAATTACATTTAAGGTAAGTATTAGATAGTATAGGGGTAAAAGTTACTTTTCTAACTCCAGGGGGTGCAACAGTAGGGTAAGTGTTGGATAGTATAGGGGTAAAAATTACTATTCTAACTCCAGGGGGTGCAACAGTGGGGTAAGTGTTGGATAGTATAGGGGTAAAAATTGCTATTCTAACTCCAGGGGGTGCAACAGTAGGGTAAGTGTTGGATAGTATAGGGGTAAAAATTACTATTCTAACTCCAGGGGGTGCAACAGTAGGGTAAGTGTTGGATAGTATAGGGGTAAAAATTACTATTCTAACTCCAGGGGGTGCAACAGTAGGGTAAGTGTTGAATAGAATAGGGGTAAAAATTACTATTCTAACTCCAGGGGGTGCAACAGTAGGGTAAGTGTTGGATAGTATAGGGGTAAAAATTACTATTCTAACTCCAGGGGGTGCAACAGTAGGGTAAGTGTTGGATAGTATAGGGGTAAAAATTACTATTCTAACTCCAGGGGGTGCAACAGTAGGGTAAGTGTTGGATAGTATAGGGGTAAAAATTACTATTCTAACTCCAGGGGGTGCAACAGTAGGGTAAGTGTTGGATAGTATAGGGGTAAAAATTACTATTCTAACTCCAGGGGGTGCATCAGTAGGGTAAGTGTTGGATAGTATAGGGGTAAACATTACTATTCTAACTCCAGGGGGTGCAACAGTAGGGTAAGTGTTGGATAGTGTAGTGTAATATTATGCGTTGTAATGGTATGCGTTGTAATGGTAGTATGCGTTGTAATGGAATGCGTTGTAAAGGTAGTTTTTAAAAATGCGTTGTAGTGTCATGCGTTGTAATGTCATGCGTTGTAATGGATTATGCGTTGTAAAAAATGCGTTGTAAAGGTAGTGCGTTGTAAAAGTTGCGTTGTAAAGGTTGTTCCCCCTCATCCCAAGGGGTGCACCAGAGGGCATGGCATTTCCCAGCGGTTGGTTGCTGGGTGTCCGGAAAGGAGACACCGGCAAAGGGTAGTCACTCGTTTGGTCGGGTAACCATGGTCGGTTCCTGCGTGCCTTGTGTGGTATATGTGTCACCTGTAGATGTGCGTGAAGAGAGATCAGTCCCTTCCAGGCGACGAGGGTTCACCAACCCAGCATGCCTCGTGGGGTTCGATCATAGTCTCAGTCATTTTCGCGGAGGGGGTCCGCAGCTAACGGGTCCTTCTCTGCAGAGGTTGCTGGTTTGGAACGCTTGAGACTTCATACAAACTTGGCGGCAAGCTTGGGGTCCGTGAAAAAAGGAAGTCTTTCTGGAGTGAAAGATGCAAAGCTTTGCCGGGTAATGCAAAGGATACTTAATGTGCCGTTGCTGTAGCAGTCTTTTAACCAACACAAATTTTCATTGGGCCACCTGGACAGAGAGGGTGTAATCGGGGAAAAAAGAGATCACGTGGCCTTGATATCTGGTTTCCTGTACATCACAGGCCTTGCGCAGCACCATGTTGCGATCCCTGTAGTTTAAGAGTCTCGCTATGATCGGTCTGGCCGGGGCTCCCGGACGAGGTCTCGGGCCCAGGGATCTGTGAGCATGCTCGACGATGCACATTGCTGCAAGGCCTCGCCGAAGAGAGACCAGAGCATTTCTTCTACATAGTCCTCTGCTCGAGTCATTGCTTTGGTTTCCGGGATTCCAAGAATGTGCAGATTGTTGTGCCGGGACCTAGCGTCGAGATCTTAATTTTTATTTCTTATGACCTCCAGCACCTTCTCCATGCGGAGCAATTTTTCACGGGTCGCCGTCCCCTCATCTTCTAGTGCAGAAGCCCATTGTTCCACCTCCGCAATGCACTCATCATGGTTCGATACCTTGTCCCTGAGCCGATCCAAGTGGTCTGACATCGAGTCAATTTTAAGATCGATCGCCGACAGGGACGGTTTCAGGTCCATGAACATGTTGCGGATGTTTGGCTCGGGGGTTGATGTGGGGTTCATATTTGGTTCTGCCTGTTCCTCCACTGGGGGAGGGCCTCCACTAGGGGTTTTACATTGCTCCAAAAAGATCTTCGGTTGCCTTGCATCCGTTTTGCCCATGGCTCACTGTCTGGTCACAGGGCAGGAGATGGCTCCCCACCGGGGCAGGCTTCTCAGATTCTGACTCTGTCTTGCAATGGGGGGAGTGCACGTGAAGCCCTCTCCCAGGGGACAGTCCTCCTCTTCCCCACAGCACGGAGATCCAACAGGGTGCCAGCCTTGAGATTCCCCCACCAGTGTACAACAATAGTGGGGGTCCGCTCTCCCAGCCACTGTGGATGCTTACCACTCCGGGTCACCTCCGAGTCCCTGAATTCGCAGCCAGCACAGGACCACAGCAGAAGACGGGGGAGAGGGCGTCAGGCAACCCCCAATTTGCCTTCCTACTGCCAGGTCAATCTGTTACACCCAAATGCAGCCCCACTGTCACGGATGGTGCTGCAGCAGCAATCCAGGCCCCCCGCAGATCAGGTACATTGCACTAGGGCTCCCGGTCTTGCCCCGAAGCGCCCCACCAGCCGTGTTCTTGGTGCTTGGCGCAGGCCACAGTTGGGCCCACCAAGCCTGGTCAGATGTCTCAATCTATGGTGAGCGACATCCAGGGGGGGTCACCCTCACAGTCGCAGTCCCATCCCTTCCGCTGCAGCCATTGCCATCTCACTGGTCCACTTTCAGCGCTCACTGTGCAGATCTGCACCAACCTGCACCCGCTCTTCTGAGGGTCAGAGATCCTGTGCAGACCCGGCCATCATGCTGCGGATTCCTGCAGTTGCAGCACCTCAGGCCTGTTCAGTGTAGCTGCAGCTCCCGCCGGGCGATCCCCTGGCTGACTCCCCACACTAAGGCACACCCAGTCTCACCTTGGTTCTGGGCAGTTGGGGATCTTCCATGCCCATGATTCACTAGGGCCTGGAGCAGGGCTTGCAGATGGAATGGCCTCACGCAGCCCCGCGGTGGTGGATCCCAATCTGTGCCGTCCGCGGCCCTGTTCATCGCAGCTGTACGAGGTTCACCCCTGTTCTGGGCACTCAGGGGCTCACCAGGAACCGCTACACTCGCGGGCTGCTGGGACCTGGAACAGGGCCCACCAATGGACGGCCTCTCGCGGACCAGCCATGGCAGCGAGCCCCAAGCAGCACCGCCTGTGGCTCCGCTTGCTAAAGCTGCCTCCACACACTCCGATCAGCCCATTGTGTGTCTTCAGGCAGCCGCGCTGGGTCCAGTGTCTCCACTCCATCTCGGTTCAGGCCGGGGCTGCCATCTTGTCATTGTCGGCGGCTCTCGCATCCCTGCTCCGTCTCCGCAGCCGGTTCCGTCCGTCCGTGGCGATCAGCTTGCAATCAGCGGTTGCAGTAGCCACTCAGAGGGCACCGTCTCACATTTTCGGGCTTTGATGGTCGCACAACTGCAGGATAATTAACGGATGGGCAGTCCAGCAGGCAGAGCCTCACTAAGTGGCGGCCATCTTGCAGCCGGGTCTCTAGCGCCCCCAAAAAGTGCCAAAGTTCTCAGGGGGCGTAGCCCGAAGTCTGTACCCAGGAGGGACACAACGTTGATGGGTTTGCCACTCAGCATCAGTCCAGATGAAGCCCTCTGCATTCAGACCACAAACCTTCTGGAAGTCAAATCTCCTTCAGTGGGGCAAGTCAGCAAGCTGAGGCGGAACGAAGATTTGACAGCTGCAGCTTCAACGGCTGTCCCAGTCTCCAGTGGCCCTGCAGGCAGAAAGCTGACAAACATTTCTGAGTCCCAGTTCTTCTAGTTTGGGATATGAGGAATGCACTCTAGCACCAGCCAAGGGTCCTGGACTTAATGGGCACCACTTAATGATTAGGACAGCAGTGGCCAGCAGCAAGGTCCAGGGCAGATACAGCTGATACTGTGCTGCTGGTCAGTTGCAGGTAAAGGGCCTGTTATGTCCCTGTAGTTTAAACAGGAAGTCAGCCAACTAACCCCTTGGAGACACTTCTGAGGTCCTGGGTTCAAGGCAAGCAGGTTCAGTCTCCCTCAGGTTCTTCAGACCGCCCGGAAGTTCAAGTTCTGGTTCTTCACTGGTCCAGAAGTTTTCTGAGGAGAGGTCTGTGGTGTTTGGGGCAGCGAAATGCCAACTTTCTAAAAGTGGAATTTCCAAAATTGTAACTTAGAATCCGACTTCACATTAAAGATGATTTAAAGTTACAATTCATTTGAGTGGAAACACCATTTCTGTATCTGGTCCCAAACTGAAGTAATTACTTATTAAGTGTAAAAGGGTACCCGAATGTTAGCCTATGGGAAAGAGAAGTCTTTAAAATGGCTTTAGTCTTTTTCATTGCCAGGACATGTACAGCTTAACCCCTTCGATGCTCATGACGGAATAGTTCCATCATGAGCATCGGTGCCCCTGTGCTCATGACGGCACCATTCCGTCATGAGGCCAGGGGCACGAAATCCCTCTGCTGCAGACAGCAGAGGGATTTCTATTACTCCCCTGTGACCTCTGGAGTTGGGGAAGAGCTTCCCCAGCTCTCGAGGCCCCCTCCCTGGTTTCTGTGCAATGACGATCAGCGCGCACGTCGCGCTGTCGTCATTGCACAGAAACCGAAACTGAAATGAGCCTTTAGGCTAATTTCAGTTTCACTTTCTACGTGCTTAGGGGGCTATCTCAGCCCCCTGAGCACGTAGAAAGGCGGGAGAGGTATCATTGAAAAGGGGATAATCTCCCCTCCCCAGTGGATCCCTGCTTGGGGATCACCCCAGGAGTGCTATCCCCAAGCAGAGATCCACCCCTAGACACCAGGGAGGGGGTAGTATCTCCTTTGGAAGGGCCTTCGCTCCCCCCATAACTTATTTGGCACTATTCAGACTTTCTGCCCCCGCCAGGGATTTTTTTTGCGCAATTTTCTTTAGGGTGGGGACTGCCCGAAACGGGCATGCCAATGCCCCCAGCCCCCCACCACCATTACAGCCTTTCTGCCCTCCCCGGGGGGCAGATGGGGCATTGGCCCCTAATCTGCCCCTTCAGGGGGGGCAGAGAGCCCACTTGAGGTCAGGGATCTTTTTGGGGCAAATTTAAATTAGGGTGGGGGCTGCCCAAAACGGGCATTCCCATGTCCCCAACCCCTCCCCCACAGAAATTACAGCCTTCCTGCCCCCCCTGGGGGGCAGATGGGGCAGTAGCCCGCAAAGTGTCCCCCCCGGGGGCAAAAAGCCCACTAGATGTCAGGGATTTTTTGGGGAAAATTTTAATTAGGGTGGGGGCATTGGCATGCCCATTTTGGGCTGCCCGACCCAAATTAAAATTTGCCCGAAAAAATCCCAGGCGTCTAGTAGGCTTTCTGCCCCCCGGGGGCAGATGGAGGCATTAGCCCCTAATCTGCACCCCCGGGGAGCAAACAGCCCACTAGTCGCCAGGCATTTTTTGGGGGCAAATTTTAATTAGGGTGGGGGCTGCCCAAAACGGCCATGCCTATGCCCCCATTCCCTCCCCCACAAAAATTACAGCCTTCCTGCCCCCCTGGGGGGCAGATGGGGCAGCAGCCCCCAATCTGCCACCCCGGGGGGGGCAAAAAGCCCACTAGACGCCAGGGATTTTTTGGGGCTAATTTTAATTAGGGTGGGGGCATTGGCATGCCGTTTTGGGCAGCCCCACCCTAATTAAAATTTGCCCAAAAGAATCCCTGGCGTCTAGCAGGCTTTCTGCCCCCCTGGGTGGCAGATGGGGGCATTAACCCCCAATCTGCACCCCGGGGGGGGCAAAAAGCCCACTAGTCGCCAGAGATTTTTTGGGGGCAAATTTGAATTAGGGTGGGGGCTGCCCAAAACGGGCATGCCCATGCCCCCGCCCCTTCCCCCACAAAAATTACAGCCTTCCTGCAGTAGCCCCAATCTGCCACCCTTGGGGGGTCAAAAAGCCCATTAGACGCCAAGGATTTTTTGGGGCAAATTTCTATTAGGGTGGGGACTACCCCAAACGGCATGCCAATGCCCCCACTCACAACAATTACAGCCTTTCTGCCCCCCTGGGGGGAAGATGGGGCAGTAGCCTCCAATCTGCCCGCCCCCGGGGGGGGGGCAAAAGCCCAATAGACGCCAACGATTTTGCTGGTTGTTTTTTATGTGTGGGGGCTGCCCAGAATGGGCATACCAATGCCCCACCACCCAAAAAAATAGCCACAGTGTTTCTGCCCCCCTTGGGGGCATATCGGGCCAACCCCACCCCCCGATATACCCTCCCCAGGACGGCAGAAATCCGACTAGGCACAGATTTGTTTTTAGCAAGATGCCTACCTGTGGATTTTGGGCCCCAGCTCAGCCGGCATATAGGGAAACCTAGCAAACCTGTACATTGTTTAAAACTGGACACCCAGGGGAATCCAGGATGGGGTGACTTGACTGTCTCTCACCAGGTTCTGTTACCCAGAATCTCTTGCAAACCTAAAGATTTTTTTTTTTAAACAACACATTTTCTTCACATTTCCGTGGTGGAAAGTTCTGGAATCTGTGTGGATCCACAAAATTCCACCCACACCGCGTTCCCCAAAGTCTTCCAAGAAAAATGGTACCTCACTTGTGTGGGTGGGTCAAGTACCCGCGACAGGCAAGGGCCCAAAACCTATTGAGGCAACATCAAAATTGCCTATTACAAAACGACCTGGTTTTGCAATGGCGGTCACCTGGATTTCTAGCTCCGTGCTCAGTGGCCAGCTAGGGAAACCTACCAAACCCATACATTTCTGAAAATTAGACACCCGGGGGATCCCAGAGAGGTATGGCTTGCATGGATCCCCCAACGTTTTCTAACTCTGAAATTTAGCTGAAAAAATCCCTTTTTCCGCACATTTTTGTGTGGGAAAGTTGTGGCATCACAGGGCTGACACAAATGTCCTACCACCCAGCGTTCCCCCATGTCTCCCAATAATAGAAATGGTGCCTCACTTGTGTGGAAGGCCCAAGTACCCACTACAGGCCACAATTTTCCCACACAAAAATGTGGGAAAAAAGTGATTTTATCAGCTAAAATTTCAGGTTTGCAGGGGATTCTGGGTAAGAAAACGTTGGCGGATCCATGCAAGCCATACCTCCCTGGAATCCCCCGGGTGTCTAGTTTTCAAAACTGTGTGAGTTTGGTAGGTTTCCAGAGGTGGCCACCGTGCCCCGGGCCAAAAAGTCATGGACCTCCCTTGCAAAACTAGGATGTTTTGTGATAGGCAATTTGATGTCGCCTCAATACGTTTTGGGCCCTTGCCTGACACGGGTACTTGGGCCTCCCACACGAGTGAGGCACCATTTTTATCGGGAGACCTGGGGGAACGCTGGGTGGTAGGAAATTTGTGTCAGCCCGGTGATGCCACAATTTTCCCACACACAAATGTGTGAAAAAAGTGATTTCTTTCAGCAAAATTTCAGGTTTGCTGGGGATTCTGGGTAAGAAAACATTGGGGGATCCATGCAAGCTGTACCTCCCTGGAATCCCCCGGATGTCTAGTTTTCAGAAATGTGTGGGTTTGGTAGGTTTCCCTAGGTGGGCGCCGAGCTCCGGGCCAAAAAGTCATGGGACCCCCCATGCAAAACCAGGTTGGTTTGTGATAGGTAATTTTGATGTCGCCTCAATTGGTTTTTTGTCCCTTGCCTTTTACTAGCACTTAACCCACCCATGCAAGTAAGGTACCATTTTCCTCAAAAGACTTTGGGGAACTTGGGGTGGGTGGAAATTTGTAGATCCACGCAGATTCCAGAACTTTCCACCACAGAAATGTGAGGAAAATGTGGGTTTTTTTTACAATTGTTTAGGTTTGCAAGGGATTCTGGGTAGCAGAACCTGGTGCGAGCCAGTCAAGTCACCCCATCCTGGATTCTCCTGGGTGTCTAGTTTTCAAAAATGTACAGGTTTGCTAGGTTTCCCTAGATGCCGGCAGAGCTAGGGTTAAAAAACTACAGCTAGGCACTTTGTAAAAAACGGGTCATTTTTCACTGTGAAATTGTGGTGTGTCCATGTTGCGTTTTGCGCCGTTTCCTGTCGCGAGCACTAGGCCTACCCACACAAGTGAGGTACAATTTTTCTCGGAAGACTTTGGGGAACACGGGGTGGGTGTAAATTTGAGGATCCACGCGGATTCCAGAACTTTCCACCACAGAAATGTGAGGAAAATGTATTTTTTTTGACAATTGTTTAGGTTTGCAAGGGATTCTGGGTAAAAGAACCTGGTGAGAGGCAGTCAAGTCACCCCATCCTGGATTTCCCTGGATGTCTAGTTTTCAAAAATGTATAAGTTTGCTAGGTTTCCCTAGGGGCCAGCAGAGCTAGGGTTAAAAAACTACAGCTAGACACTTTGCCAAAAAAGGGTCATTTTTCACTGCGAATTTGAGGTGTGACCACGTTGCGTTTTGCGCCGTTTCCTTTCGCGGGCACTAGGCCGACCCGCACAAGT
This sequence comes from Triturus cristatus, assembly GCF_964204655.1. Lineage (NCBI taxonomy): Eukaryota > Metazoa > Chordata > Amphibia > Caudata > Salamandridae > Triturus > Triturus cristatus. The sequence goes on from NC_140594.1 coordinate 1,045,346,079, forward strand.
GAGGTACCATTTTTCTCGGAAGACTTTGGGGAACGCGGGGTGGGTGGAAATTTGTGGATCTATGCAGATTCCAGAACTTTCCACCACAGAAATGTGAAAAAAATATGTTTTTTTAAAACATGTTTTTAGGTTTGCAAGGGATTTTGGGTAACAGAACCTGGTGAGAGGCAGTCAAGTCACCCCATCCTGGATTCCCCTGGTTATCTAGGTTTCAAAAATGCATAGGTTTGCTAGGTTTCCCTAGGTGCCAGCAGAGCTAGAGTTAAAAAACTACAGCTGGGCACTTTGTCAAAAAGGGTCATTTTTCACTGTGAAATTGTGGTGTGTCCACGTTGCGTTTTGCGCCGTTTCCTGTCACAGGCACTAGGCCTACCCACACAAGTGAGGTACCATTTTTCTCAGAAGACTTTGGGGAACGCAGGGTGGATGGAAATTTGTGGATCCATGCAGGTTCCAAAACTTTTCAACCACAGAAATGTGAGGAAAATGTGTTTTCTTTTACTTTTTGTAGGTTTGCAATGGATTTTGGGTAACAGAACCTGGTGCGAGGCAGTCAAGTCACCCCATCCTGGATTCCCCTAGGTGTCTAGTTTTAGAAAATGTATAGGTTTGCTAGGTTTCCCTAGGTGCCGGCAGAGCTAGGGTTAAATAACTACAGCTAGGCACTTTGCCAAAAAAGGGTCAATTTTCACTGTGAAATTGTGGTGTGTCCACGTTGCATTTTGCGCCATTTCCTGCCACGGGCACTAGGCCTACCCACACAAGTGAGGTACCATTTTTATTGGAAGACTTTGGGAAACGCGGGGTGGGTGTAAATTTGTGGATCCACGCAGATGCCAGAACTTTCCACCACACAAATGTGAGGAAAATGTGGTTTTTGTGACATTTTTTAGGTTTGCAAGGGATTCTGGGTAACAGAACCTGGTGAGAGGCAGTCAAGTCACCCCATCCTGGATTTTCCTGGGTGTCTAGATCTCAAAAATGTATAGGTTTGCTAGGTTTCCCTAGGTGCCGGCAGAGCTAGGGTTCAAAAACTACAGCTAGGCACTTTGCAAAAAAAGGGTAATTTTTCATTGTGAAAATGTGGTGTGTTCACATTGCGTTTTGAGCTGTTTCCTGTCGTGGGCACTATGCCTACCCACACAAGTGAGGTACCATTTTTATTGGGAGACCTAGGGTAATTCAGATTTGTAAAGCAACTGGTATTACCTATTGACTTTTGATGCATTTCTGCCTTCCAAATGAAAGACAATGTGTAAAAAAGAAGTAATTTTGAAAAATGACAGATAATTCTCATGCTAGTATGAGTATTCCCCATTTCGGAAATGTGGAAATATCTACTGTTTCTAAACTCTATATCTTGTTCCCATTTCAGAAATACATAGGTGTCTTTCATACCAATTTTTCCATGTATACATTTTCCTAGAATAATTTCTATATACCCTGTACATAATAAAAAACCATTGCAAGTTGCTGCTCAGTTTTTTGCTCTGGGTTCGTCGGGTTCTTGGTGAAACCTACAAGTCCTATATATCCCCACAACCAGTAAGGTCCAGTGGATGTAACGGTATATTGCTTTCAATAAGCTGTCATAATTAGAAGAAGTTACAGGTGAAAACGTTGACACAAAAGGCTGTCTTTTTCAACTAATTTTCAGTTTTTCCTATATTTAACTGTTAGTTTCCATAAAGGAACCTTGAAGGATCTACACAAATGACCCCTTGCTGAATTCTGAATTTTGTCTACTTTTAATATATGTATAGCTTTCCAGAATCCATTATTTCTTTCACACCCATGTCTACCATTAACTGGAAGGAAGTCGAAAGCACAAAAAATAGCAAAAATAGGCTATGTCCCAGAAAAATCCCCAAACTGTGTAAAAATGTTTGGTTTTCTTACAAAAGTCTGTCATTCCTTAAAAGCTGGGAAAATGGTGTTTTCATCCCCACAACCCCTTTTTTTTATACCATTTGTAGGGGAAAACTAAGACGCTTTTATTTGCAGCACTTTTTTCCCATTTTTCCCCCAAAAACAGATTTTAGCTGTATTTTGCCTAATTTCTGGGTCCCCTCCAGGGGAATCCACAATCCCTAGGTACCTTTAAAATCGCCAGGAAGTGCAAACTCCCCCAAATAGCCAAAAAAAAGGCTTAGCACGGGGGGGGAAGGCCTAGCAGCGAAGGGGTTAAACCCACATATTCTACTCTTCACATAGCATGCACCCTGCCCTATTAGCCTTCAGAGCATACCCAAATGGTGGTTTTTAAATATTAAAAAGGAAGGTTTGAATCTGTCAAAGGTTTACTTTGTCAGATCGAAATGACAGTTTACAACTTCACTACAGCCTGCAGTGGCAGGCCTGATGCATGTTTTAAAATGCTGTTTTAGTGGGTGGCACAAGGAGTGCTGCAGCCCAGTATTAGCATTAAATTCAGAGGCCCTGAGTACAGGTAGTGCCATTTACTAGGGACTTAAAAGTAAATTAAATATGCCAATTAGATGTGGGACAATTTTACCATGTTTTACATTTTTAGGGAGCGTGCTCAAACACTTTACCATATGTATATTACCTACTGGTGGTCACCAAAATGTAGTTATCGTTACTCCCTAGTTTCCATAGGAAACACGTTTTTTGACATGCCTATAACTTTGGAGCCATTTGATGAATCTTCAATAAATCTCCCACCAAAAAAGTGCCCCAGTAATTCTATTTGTGCATGGAAAGTTTCAGAGTGATCCATCAAGTGGGGGCTGAGAAAAAGGGGTGGTCAAAAAAGTGTGTTTCCCATGTTAGTTCTCATAGTGATTTTGAACATGATTACAGCCCAATGGAATTACATCAAATTTGGCAGAAAGGTAAATTTTGGTCCAGAAAGCGCCCTTTTTGTGATTTGAAGTAAATCCATTCATAGTTTGTGGTGTTCAGGCAGTGTAGGGCGTCATGTGGGGGTGGTGTTTCAGGGTTTAGGGCAGCAGAGTGGTGTTCGGGCAGTGTAGGGGGTCATGTAGGGGTGGTGTTAAAGGGTCTAGGGCGGTGCATTGGTGTTCAGGCAGTGTAGGGGGTCGTGCAGGGGTGATGTTTTAGGGTTTTGGACAGTGCAGTGGTGTTCGGGCAGTGTAGGGGGTCGTGCAGGGGTGGTGTTTCAGGGTTTAGGGCAGTGCACTGGTGTTCGGGCAGTGTAGAGGGTCATGCAGGGGGGTGTTTCAGGGTTTAGGGCAGTGCAGTGGTGTTCGGGCAGTCTAGGGTCGTGTTTCAGGGGTTTGGTCAGTGCAGTGGTGTTTGGGCAGTGTAGGGTGTCATGCGGGGGTGGTGTTTCAGGGTTTAGGGCAGTGCCATGGTGTGCGGGCAGTGTAGCTGGTTGTGCTGGGCTGGTGGTTCAGGGTTTAGGGCACTGCAGTGGTGTTCGGGCAGTGTAGGGGGTCATGCTGGTGCTGGTCTTTCAGGGTTTAGGGCAGTGCAGTGGTGTTCGGGCAGTGTAGGGTGTCCTGCTGGGGCTGATGTTTCAGGATTTAGGGCAGTGCAGTGGTGTTCGGGCAGTGTAGGGTGTCGTGCTGGTGCTAGTGTTTCAGGGTTTAGGGCAGTGCAGTGGTGTTTGGGCAGTGTAGGGGATCGTGCTGGTGTTTCAGGGTTTAGGGCAGTGCAGTGGTGTTCGGGCAGTGTAGAGTGTCGTGATGGGGCTGGTGTTTCAGCACTTAGGGCAGTGCAGTGGTGTTCGGGCAGTGTAGGGTGTAGTGCTGGTGCTAGTGTTTCAGGGTTTAGGGCAGTGCAGTGGTGTTCGGGCAGTGTAGGGGGACGTGCTAGGGGTAGTTTTTCAGGGTTTAGGGCAGAGCAGTGGAATTTGGGCTGTGTAGGGGTCGTGCTGGGGGTAGTCTTTTAGGGTTTAAGGGTAGAGCAGTGGTGTTTGGGCAGAGTAGGGGGTCATGCTGGGGGTGGTGTTTAGGGTTTAGTGCAGTGCAGTGGTGTTCGGGCAGAGTAGGGGGTCGTGCTGGGGGTGGTGATTCAGGGTTTAGGGCAGTGCAGTGGTTTTCGGGCAGTGTAGGGGGTCGTGCAGGGGGTGGTGTTTCAGGATTTAGGGCAGTGCAGTGGCGTTTGGGCAGTGCAGGGGGTCCTGCTGGGGCTGGTGTTTTAGGGTTTAGGGCAGTGGTGTTTGGGTAGTGTAGGGTGTCTTGCTGGGGCTGGAGTTTCAGGGTTTAGGGCAGTGCAGTGGTGTTCGGGCACTGTAGGGGTTTTTGCTGGGGCTGGTGTTTCAGGGTTTAGGGCAGTGCAGTGGTGTTCGGGCAGTGTAGGGGTCGTGCGGGGGTGTTTTCAGGGTTTAGGGCAGTGCAGTGGTGTTCGGACAGTGTAAGGGGTTGTGCTGGGGTGGTGTTTCAGGGTTTTGGGCAATGCAGTGGTGTTGGGGGTCATGTGGGGGTGGTGTTTCACGGTTTAGGGCAGTGCAGTGGTGTTCGGGCAGTGTAGGGGGTCGTGCGGGGTGGTGTTTTAGGGTTTAGGGCAGTGCAGTGGTGTTTGGGCAGTGTAGGGTGTCGTGCCGGGGTGGTGTTTCAGGGTTTAGGGCAGTGCAGTGGTGTTCGAGCAGTGTATGGGGTCGTGCTGGTGTTTCAGGGTTTAGGGCAGTGCAGTGGTGTTCGGGCAGTGTAGGGTGTCGTGCTGGCGCAGGTGTTTCAAGGTTTAGGGCAGTGCAGTGGTGTTCAGGCAGTGTAGGGTTTTGTGCTGGTGCTAGTGTTTCAGGGTTTAGGGCAGTGCAGTGGTGTTCTGGCAGTGTAGGGTGCCGTGCTGGTGCGAGTGTTTCAGGGTTTAGGGCAGTGCAGTGGTGTTCGGGCAGTGTAGGGGGTTGTGCTGGGGCCAGAGTTTTAGGGTTTTGAGCAGTGCAGTGGTGTTCGGGCAGTGTAGTGGGGCCGTGCTGGGGATAGTTTTTCAGGGTTTAGAGTAGAGCAGTGGTGTTTGGGCAGTGTAGGGGTCATGCTGGGGGTAGTCTTTTAGGGTTTAGGGCAGAGCTGTAGTGTTCGGGCAGTGTAGGGGGTCATGCTGGGGGTAGTATTTTAGGGTTTAGGGCAGAGCAGTGGTGTTCGAGCAGTGAAGGGAGTCCTGCTGGGGCTGGTGTTTTAGGGTTTAGGGCAGTGGTGTTTGGGCAGTGTAGGGGTTCTTGCTGGGGCTGGTGTTTCAGGGTTTAGGGCAGTGCAGTGGTGTTCGGGCAGTGTAGAGGGTCATGTGGGCATGGTGTTTCAGGGTTTTGGGCAGTGCAGTGGTGTTCTGGCAGTGTAGGGGGTCGTGCGGGGTGGTGTTTCAGGGTTTAGGGCAGTTCAGTGGTGTTTGGGCAGTGTAGGGGGTCATGCGGGGGGTGGTGTTTCAGGGTTTAGGGCAGTGCAGTGGTGTTCGGGCAATGTAGCTGGTCGTGCTGGGGCTGGTGGTTCAGGGTTTAGGGCAGTGCAGGGGTTTTCGGGCAGTGTAGGGGGTCGTGCTGGGGCTGGTGTTTCAGGGATTAGGGCAGTGCAGTGGTGTTCGGGCAGTGTAGGGAGTCGTGCTGGGGCTGTTGTTTTAGGGTTTAGGGCAGTGCAGTGGTGTTCAGGCAGGCAGTGTAGGATGCTGTGCTGATGCTAGTGTTTCAGGGTTTAGGGCAGTGCAGTGGTGTTCGGGCAGTGTAGGTGGTTGTGCTGGGGCTAGTGTTTTAGGGTTTTGAGCAGTGCAGTGGTGTTCGGGCAGTGTAGGGGGACATGCTGGGGGTAGTGTTTCAGGGTTTAGGGCATAGAAGTGTTGTTCGGGCAGTGTAGGGGTCGCGCTGAGGGTAGTGTTGTAGTGCCCGATTCACAGAACTAACTTAAGACAAAATCCTAACCTACTACCATTTTGGTATTCACAGAAGGCACTTACTCATTTCGGTATTCACAGAAGTTAGTAGTCCTAATTTTAGGACTCCTAAATGCCTTTTGTGAATACCGAAAGTCTTAAAGTTAGGATTTGTCTCAGTTTAGAGTAGTAATTTTAGGACTCCTAACTTTAGGACTCCTAAATGCCTTCTGTGAATACCGAAAGTCTTAAAGTTAGGATTTTTCTCAGTTTAGGAGTAGTAAAGTAAGGAGTCCTAACATTACTACTCCTAAACTGAGAAAAAAACTAACTTTAAAAATGTTGGTATTCACAGAAGGCTTTTAGGAGTCCTAAAGTTAGGACTACTAACTTCTGTGAATAACGAAATGAGTAAGTGCCATCTGTGAATATCAAAAGGGTAGTAAGTTTAGGATTTTATCTTAAGTTAGTTCTGTGAATAGGGCCCTTAGGGTTTAGGGCAGAGCAGTGGTGTTCAGGCAGAGTAGTGGGTCGTGCTGGGGGTGGTGTTTCAGGGTTTAGGGCAGTGCAGTGGTTTTCGGGCAGTGTAGGGGGTTGTGCAGGGGGTGGTGTTTCAGGATTTAGGGGAGTGCAGTAGTGTTCAGGCAGAGTAGGGGGTCGTGTTGGGGCTGTTGTTTCAGGGTTGGGGCAGTGCAGTGGTTTCGGGCAGTGTAGGGGGTCTTGCTGGGGCTGGTGTTTCAGGGTGTGGGACGGTGCAGTGGTTTCGGGCAGTGTAGGGGGTCTTGCTGGCGGTGGTGCTTCAAGGGTTTGAGGTGGTGCAGTACTGTTCAGGCAGAGTAGGGGGTCTTCCCGGGGCTGGTGTTTCAGGGTTTGGGGCGGTGCAGTGGTGTTCGGGCAGTGTAGGGTGTCATGCTGGGGCTGGTGTTTCAGGGTTTAGGGCGGTGCAGTGGTGTTCGGGCAGTGTAATGGTTCGTGCTGGGGCTAGTGTTTCAAGGTTTAGGGTGGTGCAGTGGTGTTCGGGCAGTGTAGGGGGTCGTGCTGGGGCTGGTGTTTCAGGTTTTAGGGCAGTGCAGTGGTGTTCGGGCAGTGTAGGGGGTCATGCTGGGGCTTGTGTTTCAGGCTTTATTGTATTGTATATTCACTTGTATAGCGCAGACTGTCACCCTACGGGTATCCTGGCGCTCAGTGGTAGGGTTTAGGGCAGTGCAGTGGTGTAGGGGGTCTTGCGGGTGCTGATGTTTCAGGGTTTAGGGCAGTGCAGTGGTGTTTGGGCAGTGTAGAGGGCCGTACGGGGGTGGTGTTTCAGGGTTTAGGGCAGTGCAGTGGTGTTCGGGCAATGTAACGGGTCATGCGGGGGGTGGTGTTTCAGGGTTTAGGGCAGTGCAGTGGTGTTTGGGCAGTGTAGGGGGTCGTGCGGGGTAGTGTTTTAGGGTTTAGGGCAGTGCAGTGGTGTTTGGACAGTGTAGGGTGTCGTGCCGGGGTGGTGTTTCAGTGTTTTGGGCAGTGCTGTGGTGTTCGGGCAGTGTAGGGGGTCGTGCGGGGGTGGTGTTTCAGGGTTTAGGGCAGTGCAGTGGTGTTTGGGCAGTGTAGGGGGTTGTGCGGGGTAGTGTTTTAGGGTTTAGGGCAGTGCAGTGGTGTTTGGGCAGTGTAGGGTGTCGTGCAGGGGTTGGTGTTTCAGGGTTTAGGGCAGTGCAGTGGTGTTCGGGCAGTGTAGGGGGTCGTGCGGGGGTGGTGTTTCAAATATTAAAAAGGAAGGTTTGAATCTGTCAAAGGTTTACTTTGTCAGATTGAAATGACAGTTTACAACTTCACTACAGCCTGCAGTGGCAGGCCTGATGCATGTTTTAAAATGCTGTTTTAGTGGGTGGCACAAGGAGTGCTACAGCCCAGTATTAGCATTAAATTCAGAGGCCCTGAGTACAGGTAGTGCCATTTACTAGGGACTTAAAAGTAAATTAAATATGCCAATTAGATGTGGGACAATTTTACCATGTTTTACATTTTTTAGGGAGCGTGCTCAAACACTTTACCATATGTATATTACCTACTGGTGGTCACCAAAAGGTAGTTATCGTTACTCCCTAGTTTCCATAGGAAACACGTTTTTTGACATGCCTATAACTTTGGAGCCATTTGATGAATCTTCAATAAATCTCCCACCAAAAAAGTGCCCCAGTAATTCTATTTGTGCATGGAAAGTTTCAGAGTGATCCATCAAGTGGGGGCTGAGAAAAAGGGGTGGTCAAAAAAGTGTGTTTCCCATGTTAGTTCTCATAGTGATTTTGAACATGATTACAGCCCAATGGAATTACATCAAATTTGGCAGAAAGGTAAATTTTGGTCCAGAAAGCGCCCTTTTTGTGATTTGAAGTAAATCCATTCATAGTTTGTGGTGTTCAGGCAGTGTAGGGCGTCATGTGGGGGTGGTGTTTCAGGGTTTAGGGCAGCACAGTGGTGTTCGGGCAGTGTAGGGGGTCATGTAGGGGTGGTGTTAAAGGGTCTAGGGCGGTGCAGTGGTGTTCAGGCAGTGTAGGGGGTCATGCAGGGGTGATGTTTTAGGGTTTTGGACAGTGCAGTGGTGTTCGGGCAGTGTAGGGGGTCGTGCAGGGGTGGTGTTTCAGGGTTTAGGGCAGTGCACTGGTGTTCGGGCAGTGTAGAGGGTCATGCAGGGGGGTGTTTCAGGGTTTAGGGCAGTGCAGTGGTGTTCGGGCAGTCTAGGGTCGTGATCAGGGGTTTGGTCAGTGCAGTGGTGTTTGGGCAGTGTAGGGTGTCATGCGGGGGTGGTGTTTCAGGGTTTAGGGCAGTGCCATGGTGTTCGGGCAGTGTAGCTGGTTGTGCTGGGCTGATGGTTCAGGGTTTAGGGCACTGCAGTGGTGTTCGGGCAGTGTAGGGGGTCATGCTGGTGCTGGTCTTTCAGGGTTTAGGGCAGTGCAGTGGTGTTCAGGCAGTGTAGGGTGTCCTGCTGGGGCTGATGTTTCAGGATTTAGGGCAGTGCAGTGGTGTTCGGGCAGTGTAGGGTGTCGTGCTGGTGCTAGTGTTTCAGGGTTTAGGGCAGTGCAGTGGTGTTTGGGCAGTGTAGGGGATCGTGCTGGTGTTTCAGGGTTTAGGGCAGTGCAGTGGTGTTCGGGCAGTGTAGAGTGTTGTGCTGGGGCTGGTGTTTCAGCACTTAGGGCAGTGCAGTGGTGTTCGGCCAGCGTAGGGTGTAGTGCTGGTGCTAGTGTTTCAGGGTTTAGGGCAGTGCAGTGGTGTTCGGGCAGTGTAGGGGGACGTGCTAGGGGTAGTTTTTCAGGGTTTAGGGCAGAGCAGTGGTATTTGGGCTGTGTAGGGGTCGTGCTGGGGGTAGTCTTTTAGGGTTTAAGGGTAGAGCAGTGGTGTTTGGGCAGAGTAGGGGGTCATGCTGGGGGTGGTGTTTAGGGTTTAGTGCAGTGCAGTGGTGTTCGGGCAGAGTAGGGGGTCGTGCTGGGGTGGTGTTTCAGGGTTTAGGGCAGTGCAGTGGTTTTCGGGCAGTGTAGGGGGTCGTGCAGGGGGTGGTGTTTCAGGATTTAGGGCAGTGCAGTGGCGTTTGGGCAGTGCAGGGGGTCCTGCTGGGGCTGGTGTTTTAGGGTTTAGGGCAGTGGTGTTTGGGTAGTGTAGGGTGTCTTGCTGGGGCTGGAGTTTCAGGGTTTAGGGCAGTGCAGTGGTGTTCGGGCACTGTTGGGGTTTTTGCTGGGGCTGGTGTTTCAGGGTTTAGGGCAGTGCAGTGGTGTTCGGGCAGTGTAGGGGTCGTGCGGGGGTGTTTTCAGGGTTTAGGGCAGTGCAGTGGTGTTCGGACAGTGTAAGGGGTTGTGCTGGGGTGGTGTTTCAGGGTTTTGGGCAATGCAGTGGTGTTGGGGGTCGTGTGGGGGTGGTGTTTCACGGTTTAGGGCAGTGCAGTGGTGTTCGGGCAGTCTAGGGGGTCGTGCGGGGGGTGGTGTTTCAGGGTTTAGGGCAGTGCAGTGGTGTTTGGGCAGTGTAGGGGGTCGTGCGGGGTGGTGTTTTAGGGTTTAGGGCAGTGCAGTGGTGTTTGGGCAGTGTAGGGTGTCGTGCCGGGGTGGTGTTTCAGGGTTTAGGGCAGTGCAGTGGTGTTCGAGCAGTGTATGGGGTCGTGCTGGTGTTTCAGGGTTTAGGGCAGTGCAGTGGTGTTCGGGCAGTGTAGGGGGTCGTGCTGGGGGTAGTGTTTTCGGGTTTAGGGCAGAGCAGTGGTGTTCGGGCAGTGTAGGGGGTCCTGCTGGGGCTGGTGTTTTAGGGTTTAGGGCAGTGGTGTTTGGGTACTGTAGGGGATCTTGCTGGGGCTGGTGTTTCAGGGTTTAGGGCAGTGCAGTGGTGTTCGGGCAGTCTAGGGTCGTGATCAGGGGTTTGGTCAGTGCAGTGGTGTTTGGGCAGTGTAGGGTGTCATGCGGGGGTGGTGTTTCAGGGTTTAGGGCAGTGCCATGGTGTTCGGGCAGTGTAGCTGGTTGTGCTGGGCTGATGGTTCAGGGTTTAGGGCACTGCAGTGGTGTTCGGGCAGTGTAGGGGGTCATGCTGGTGCTGGTCTTTCAGGGTTTAGGGCAGTGCAGTGGTGTTCAGGCAGTGTAGGGTGTCCTGCTGGGGCTGATGTTTCAGGATTTAGGGCAGTGCAGTGGTGTTCGGGCAGTGTAGGGTGTCGTGCTGGTGCTAGTGTTTCAGGGTTTAGGGCAGTGCAGTGGTGTTTGGGCAGTGTAGGGGATCATGCTGGTGTTTCAGGGTTTAGGGCAGTGCAGTGGTGTTCGGGCAGTGTAGAGTGTTGTGTTGGGGCTGGTGTTTCAGCACTTAGGGCAGTGCAGTGGTGTTCGGCCAGCGTAGGGTGTAGTGCTGGTGCTAGTGTTTCAGGGTTTAGGGCAGTGCAGTGGTGTTCGGGCAGTGTAGGGGGACGTGCTAGGGGTAGTTTTTCAGGGTTTAGGGCAGAGCAGTGGTATTTGGGCTGTGTAGGGGTCGTGCTGGGGGTAGTCTTTTAGGGTTTAAGGGTAGAGCAGTGGTGTTTGGGCAGAGTAGGGGGTCATGCTGGGGGTGGTGTTTAGGGTTTAGTGCAGTGCAGTGGTGTTCGGGCAGAGTAGGGGGTCGTGCTGGGGGTGGTGTTTCAGGGTTTAGGGCAGTGCAGTGGTTTTCGGGCAGTGTAGGGGGTCGTGCAGGGGGTGGTGTTTCAGGATTTAGGGCAGTGCAGTGGCGTTTGGGCAGTGCAGGGGGTCCTGCTGGGGCTGGTGTTTTAGGGTTTAGGGCAGTGGTGTTTGGGTAGTGTAGGGTGTCTTGCTGGGGCTGGAGTTTCAGGGTTTAGGGCAGTGCAGTGGTGTTCGGGCACTGTTGGGGTTTTTGCTGGGGCTGGTGTTTCAGGGTTTAGGGCAGTGCAGTGATGTTCGGGCAGTGTAGGGGTCGTGCGGGGGTGTTTTCAGGGTTTAGGGCAGTGCAGTGGTGTTCGGACAGTGTAAGGGGTTGTGCTGGGGTGGTGTTTCAGGGTTTTGGGCAATGCAGTGGTGTTGGGGGTCGTGTGGGGGTGGTGTTTCACGGTTTAGGGCAGTGCAGTGGTGTTCGGGCAGTCTAGGGGGTCGTGCGGGGGGTGGTGTTTCAGAGTTTAGGGCAGTGCAGTGGTGTTTGGGCAGTGTAGGGGGTCGTGCGGGGTGGTGTTTTAGGGTTTAGGGCAGTGCAGTGGTGTTTGGGCAGTGTAGGGTGTCGTGCCGGGGTGGTGTTTCAGGGTTTAGGGCAGTGCAGTGGTGTTCGAGCAGTGTATGGGGTCGTGCTGGTGTTTCAGGGTTTAGGGCAGTGCAGTGGTGTTCGGGCAGTGTAGGGTGTCGTGCTGGCGCTGGTGTTTCAAGGTTTAGGGCAGTGCAGTGGTGTTCAGGCAGTGTAGGGTTTTGTGCTGGTGCTAGCGTTTCAGGGTTTAGGGCAGTGCAGTGGTGTTCGGGCAGTGTAGGGTGCCGTGCTGGTGCGAGTGTTTCAGGGTTTAGGGCAGTGCAGTGGTGTTTGGGCAGTGTAGGGGGTTGTGCTGGGGCTAGAGTTTTAGGGTTTTGAGCAGTGCAGTGGTGTTCGGGCAGTGTAGTGGGGCCATGCTGGGGATAGTTTTTCAGGGTTTAGAGCAGAGCAGTGGTGTTTGGGCAGTGTAGGGGTCATGCTGGGGGTAGTATTTTAGGGTTTAGGGCAGAGCAGTGGTGTTCGAGCAGTGAAGGGAGTCCTGCTGGGGCTGGTGTTTTAGGGTTTAGGGCAGTGGTGTTTGGGCAGTGTAGGGGTTCTTGCTGGGGCTGGTGTTTCAGGGTTTAGGGCAGTGCAGTGGTGTTCGGGCAGTGTAGAGGGTCATGTGGGCGTGGTGTTTCAGGGTTTTGGGCAGTGCAGTGGTGTTCTGGCAGTGTAGGGGGTCGTGCGGGGTGGTGTTTCAGGGTTTAGGGCAGTGCAGGGGTGTTTGGGCAGTGTAGGGGGTCATACGGGGGGTGGTGTTTCAGGGTTTAGGGCAGTGCAGTGGTGTTCGGGCAGTGTAGCTGGTCGTGCTGGGGCCGGTGGTTCAGGGTTTAGGGCAGTGCAGGGGTTTTCGGGCAGTGTAGGGGGTCGTGCTGGGGCTGGTGTTTCAGGGATTAGGGCAGTGCAGTGGTGTTCGGGCAGTGTAGGGAGTCGTGCTGGGGCTGTTGTTTTAGGGTTTAGGGCAGTGCAGTGGTGTTCAGGCAGGCAGTGTAGGATGCTGTGCTGATGCTAGTGTTTCAGGGTTTAGGGCAGTGCAGTGGTGTTCGGGCAGTGTAGGTGGTTGTGCTGGGGCTAGTGTTTTAGGGTTTTGAGCAGTGCAGTGGTGTTCGGGCAGTGTAGGGGGACATGCTGGGGGTAGTGTTTCAGGGTTTAGGGCATAGAAGTGTTGTTCGGGCAGTGTAGGGGTCGTGCTGGGGGTAGTGTTGTAGGGCCCGATTCACAGAACTAACTTAAGACAAAATCCTAAACCTACTACCATTTTGGTATTCACAGAAGGCACTTACTCATTTCGGTATTCACAGAAGTTAGTAGTCCTAATTTTAGGACTCCTAAATGCCTTTTGTGAATACCGAAAGTCTTAAAGTTAGGATTTGTCTCAGTTTAGAGTAGTAATTTTAGGACTCCTAACTTTAGGACTCCTAAATGCCTTCTGTGAATACCGAAAGTCTTAAAGTTAGGATTTTTCTCAGTTTAGGAGTAGTAAAGTAAGGAGTCCTAACATTACTACTCCTAAACTGAGAAAAAAACTAACTTTAAAAATGTTGGTATTCACAGAAGGCATTTAGGAGTCCTAAAGTTAGGACTACTAACTTCTGTGAATAACGAAATGAGTAAGTGCCATCTGTGAATATCAAAAGGGTAGTAAGTTTAGGATTTTATCTTAAGTTAGTTCTGTTGATGAATATCGGCCCCAGCTAGGCCAGCAGGACACAAGGGTTCGCTCTCCTGCAAATGGAATCTACAAGGAAGTTGGCACGGAAACTGCAAAGTACAAAGACAAAGTTTATTAACCCTTAAGGGTGGTCCTACAATCCATACAACACCCTTCAGTATTGCATAGAGTAGTACAAAGAACTTGCGTACTCGGTCCCCTTTTATACACAACAGAGGGGCTCATAAGTGGGTGGATACAACATGAAGCAAGGAATGTTGCCTTTTATGGACATTTTCAATACAGAATCAATATGTGGGCGGAGTTGACACACTCCTTGAGCCCGCGAAAACATGGTCAAGTAAGGACTAACTGATAACAGATGTGGTCAAGTCTGGGCATGCGCCGGACGGACAAAGGAGCTATTTATAGACTGTTACTAGGCAGATTGCAAGAGCAACTAACACGAAGATAGGACTCTTCTCGTGCTGAGCACGTGGAGACATGACAATACAAAATGGAGTCCAGACTTTAGTCAACATAACGAGAGAAACTCGGTCATATAAGGGGAATTCATGTCTTCAGTGAATGCTTACTCACATCGTTATTTCAAGTTTCAACAGACGATCCTTTCAGCATTTACTGAAGACATCCGGTTTGTTAGGATAATCATCGTATATATCAATCTTCATCATTTCTTCTATTTCTTTAGTCAGATGTTTCTGGTAAGTGACATTGGCAATAGCTTTCTTATCAGGAATGCAGAGTGACACACATAGGGAACAGAGTAAAGGACCACATTGAATACAAATGCAACAAGAAAACAAAACTGCCACAATGATACAGAGACCAGTTAGGACCTTCCACCCCCATGTGGTGATCAACGCCCAAAACCATCCAGAAAAGGTCCAAGTACCATTTTCTGTATGGATTTCAGCTGCAATTTTATGCAGTTTATTAATAGCATTATAAACTGATGGCGTGTGGTCAGGAATAAACACGCAACAACTACTTCCGATAATTTTACAAGCTCCACCTCGGTCAGCTAACATAACATCTAACACCATGCGATTCTTCAATGCAACAATTCTAGTAATTTGTAATTCTTCCGTAAGATTCCCAAGAGCAGCAGCGGTTTGATTTGTCACAGCCTCTACCACTCTTGTTAACCTTCGAACTTTCCTACTATTCAGGGCAGCTCCAACAAAGAAAAACAATCCTAAATTAAAATCAATTTACTGCTGCAGACTGGTGTCAGTCTGGTCCACGTCATCAATCGATAGAGTACGTTTATATCTATTTACAGTCACATTATTCAACAACTTCAAATCTTTATGATAAGATGCAGGCGCCAAGAATACAGGGGGTAATAGGAATGCTACATAACATACTCCAGACCAACCGGCTGGCAAATGGTAATAACCCTTATTTCCACATACGAAGTATGTATTATGGGATGCTAAGAAGGTACTGTTATTCAATCCGTCGATGTTTAAAATAGTGATGCAATCACTAACACCAACAGGAATATAACCCACACTCTGGACACACAGGTCCGCTTGAGCTTGTGCCACTTGAATCACAAATCGGTCTTTCCCCACAGTGTCTCTGGTGTTCGTGAAAATATAGGGAATCGATTCATTATCTGGTCGATACTCTTCCCATTCCCAAATTGTCCCATTCGCTTGCGGGTATCCATCTTTATCCTGATGACATTCCCTATTAAGTCTGAAAAGTAATCGTCCCACTGTAGGTTTCCGGGTGGCAAAAAGCAAAGTGTACCATGCTCTACAGGAGCCATTATGAGAGAAAGGAAGAGGTATGAACGGAGTTCCTCCTTTCTTCTGGTGAGCTGGCATCATACCACATATCCAACAGTTCGTAGCATTGGTGGCAACATGGGTGTGATGCAACATCTGGATGAAAGTGTTATTCAAATAAGACTGACGATGCTTCAACTCTTGATACGGTAGTGTATAGAAGTAGTGCTCCTCAGGCACTGGAGTAGTCAACACAAGTAACTTTCGAGCAGGAGTCACATCCTCCACAAACCATGTGGTTATCCCAACAATAGCTACTGTAAACATAAAACCTGTTGCACAAAAGATTTTCTTTTTCTCCATGTCAGAATAAAAAAATCAATATCTTCCTGAAACTAAAAGGTTGTCAGAACTCTTCCCCTTAGGCAGCGGTCGATTTCTTCACCAACGGGCCAAGACGGGTGTCGCTACACTAATGCAGGGCTGATCCCCCCCCCTTGCCTCATTGGCTCTCCGTTTCACTAACCCAAGGGCCGTTCTGACAACGTGTCCTGAAACTGAAGAATTCACTTCCTCGGTCTGAGATGATATCGCCTTCCTCCAGGAGTCACGTGGTCCGGAAAGAGCTCCTTAGTGTCGTTCGGTTCCACAGCACGGCCTTTCTCTGCAGTCAGAATTTCTCGATGGTCGGTCAATACAGCAGGCTCCACCAATCCGGGCGGTACTTTGCGACAGTGCAGGGAATGGATCCAATTCTTTCTGTTGGAAACCCGCACAGCCGTCCTTGTTGCAAGTAGGACCTGCTCAGGACCAACCCATCTCGGCTCCAAGCTGTTCGTCCTTTCAAAAATCTTCACCATGGCATAGTCTCCAGGCTGGAGACTGTGACCTTCGCCGGTGGACCGATCAGGGAGCGCCTCCCGGACCTGTTGATGAATAGAAACCAAGTTATCCGTTAACTGTGCCAGATAATCATTCATCATTACACAAGGTACATCATACACAGCCTTAGGTCGTGGTGGACCCCAAATATTCATTGGGCGTCCAAAAACAATCTCGTACGGTGTAAGACCGGTTCGAGAGTGCGGTATCGATCTAATTGACAATAATGCCAGCGGTAAAGCATCTGGCCAAGTCAAAGACGTCGAAGCTTGCATTTTAGCGATCTTGAGCTTCAGTGTACCATTATACTTCTCGACTAGTCCTGCAGACTGAGGGTGAAACACTGCGTGAAACTTCTGGGTGATGCCCAGACCCTTCAAAACATACTTTATAACATCCGCTATAAAGTGGGGTCCGTTATCACTCCACAGCAGTCTACAAACACCATATCGGGGGAAGAACTCCTTCAATAGCATCTTGGCGGTAATCATTGCAGTATTATCTTTCGTAGGGTATGCCTCGACCCATTTACTAAAGGCACATACCACTACTAGAACATACTTCAAATTGTTACAGCGCTCAAGCTGGATATAATCCATCTGCAAAACCTCAAAGGGTGCAGTAGGTGTCGCAAATCCTCCTGCTGGAGTTCGAGTACCCTTTCCTGGGTTGTACCTCAGTCAAATCATACAGGTCTGCACCACCCTCTTTGCCGTGCTAGCAATCTCTGGATGCTCCCAGACTTGGGTAAGCAATTTTACAATTGCGGAAGCTCCAACATGTGCTAGCCCATGTGCCATCTGAACCATAGGTTGTATAAAAGCTGTGGGTAGCTTCCATCTATCCATCTGCTTATTTCTCCAACAACCCTCATCATCCAATTCTCCATCATTGGACCATTGCTCCCGTTCTTTGTCAGAAGCGGTCCTCTGTATTTCCAGCACCTCTCTTTTCGCATCGTACCATCTTTCTACCTGCGACTTTACTACATACATGGCAGTAGCACCGGGCTGCATCGCAGTCTCCCGTGCCACCCGGTCTGCCAAAGCATTTCCTTCTCCGACTTTATCAACTACTTTCTTATGGGCACTACATTTAATGATAGCAATTTTCCTCGGATATGTCAATGCAGTTAAAAGGTTGTGAACTAACTCTCCATGCATTATTTGTACTCCATGCGACGTTAGAAACCCTCTCTCCTTCCAGAGTAGGCCGAAATCGTGCGCTACTCCGAAAGCATAGCGACTATCTGTATAGACATTCACACACAATCCTGTACTAAGCTCACATGCTCGTGTTAATGCTATCAGTTCCGCTGCTTGAGCTGATTTCTGTGGTATGCGTGCTATCTCCACTATTGTTTGCAATGTGGTAATTGCATACGCTGCTGAAGTCGTACCATCTGGTAGCTTCAGGCATGATCCGTCCACCCACAGTTCTCCATCTACATCTGGAAAGGGCGTATCCTGGAGATCAATACGACCCTTTGTTTGTTCCTCAGTCACAAGAATACAATCATGTGCTTTCCGTGCTTCAGACTGAGTCTCGGGGAACGGCAACAATGTGGCCGGATTTAACGTTACACACCTCTTTAACGTAATATGAGGAGCCAAAAGCGTCAGCTCATATCCCGTTAAACGGGCACTGGTCAAATGCTGCGTCTTTGTCTGATTAAGCAGGGCATCAACAGCATGGGGGACTAATACCAACAGCTTATGAGATAACACAATTCCCTCGCTTTGGCGTATTGACACAGCTGTCGCCGCAACTGAGCGAAAACAACCAGGCAATGCTCGGGCAACAGGATCAAGTACAGCCGAAAAATATGCACAAGGGCGCTGCTTGTCGCCGTGCATCTGCACTAAAACTGATAATGCACATCCATCTTTCTCATGCACATACAGCGAAAAAAGGTTTTGTATAATCAGGGGTCCCTAACACTGGTGCTGAACAAAGGGCCTGTCGTAATTGCTGGAAAGCAGCGTCACACTCATTTGACCAAGGAAGCGGAATAGGTGTGTCTTTTGTCAAAAGGGCTAACAATGGCTTGGCTATGTGTGAAAACCCTAGTATCCATTGCCTACAAAAAGAAACAAGACCCAAAAATGCACGCACGTCCTTCTGCGTGGAAGGCACTGGCGTGTCCAAAATTACTTGGATACGATCTGGTGTGAGTGCACGCCCCTCCTTAGACAAAAGGTGACCCAGATAAGTCACCTTTGGTCTACAGAACTGCAATTTCTTCCGAGATACTTTGTGATTGTGGGATGCCAAAAAGGAAAGCAAGGATAACGTACTCTTCTCACACAACTCCGGAGTGTCAGCCGCCAACAAGATGTCATCGACATATTGAATGAGGGCGACACCCTCGGGCAGAACAAAGGAGTCCAATTGTCTTTTCAAAGCTTGACTGTAAATGCTAGGGCTTTCTGTGTAGCCCTGAGGAACTCTACAAAATCGATAAGACCTATTATTCAGAGTGAAACCAAAAAGGTATCGACTATCGGGATGAATAGGAATCGAAAAGAAAGCATTTTTCAAATCAATGACTGAAAACGTCGTCGCCGTAGGCGGGACCAAAGTAAGCAACGTCGTGATATCAGAAACCACTGGATACTGAGGTATCACGATCTTGTTTACTTCCCTCAAATCAATTATGAACCGATAAACTTTGGCATCCGTATCCTTTTTCAAAATGGGTAGAATCGGACTGTTACAGACGTTGTAGGGAACCTCCTCCACTACTCCCACCTTAATCAAATCCTGCACAATCTGTATAAGGGCCTCCTCCCCCTCCTGGGAAATACGATACTGCGGGAGGCGTGGTAACACCGCCCCCTCCTTGACACTAATATGGACAGGCGGAATCACCATCTGTCCTACATCGGTATCCGAAACGGCCCACAAAGTACGGGGGAGAGTTGCTAACACGGTATCCTCTGCAACCACACACATCCGTTCAGACAGAGGGTGATTATCATTTAATATCACACGCACACCAGCGGGGGAGCAGCGGATCGTAGCTCTGAAGTGCTTTAGCATATCAAGACCCATAATGTTGTCCGGCGTGTTCGGGGCAAGCAAAAACGGACAGGGTGCAGAAAAAGAATCAACCTGAAATGTGAGGGGTCGAGAAAGAGGGCTTCGGGAGAGCGTGCCGTCAAACCCTACCGATGTAACCATTAAGCCAGATGGGGGAGCCCTCGGAACCAATTGTTTAGACAGCGCACTACGAGTCGCTCCTGTATCTACTAGGAACTGATCAGTAGAACCCAAAACCTCCGCTGATACATAAGGACCCTTCTGATCAACCGGCACCTCAACTGATTCCAACCCCCATCCAACGCATTCCTATGCATGCTGTGAATCATGGTACCCAGAGCGGTCGGTCCCTGACACTTGGTACTGGTTCTGTCGATCAAAGACATTAGGTCTATTTCGTTGCTGCCCGGTAGGTTCAAAGCGAGCGTGATCATTAGAATTCCCTCGAAAATTCGAAAAACCCCCTCTACCTCTCGGTCCACCCTGATTATGCCCCTGACGCGATGCATACAATGCCGGGCAATCTCTGGCCCAATGTCCCGATTGTTTACAATACGCACATTGATTCCTATTCAAATCAGATCGGCCCAAAGGAGGACCATAAGATCCTCCCCTACCTCTATTGATACCCCGACGAGGCGGACCATACACTTGCGCTAACATCACCTTCGTTTTTAAATCTTTCGACTTCTTCTCCTCCTGTCCCTTCGCTTCTTGCTCCTGACGCTCATAATACTGAGCTATAGTCAGGAGGGCTGTCGGGGACGCAGTGGACCAAGAACTTTCACTCGCTTTTAGGCGGGCTGCTATTGCCGGTAATAAATTCGCCACATATTTATCAGCAAAAAGGTGCCGACCCGTATCATCCGTAAGGGACTGACCACTAAAATCATGAAACGTCTCCTCAAAGCGCGTAAAGAAATCTGCAACTGATTCATCGACTTTTTGCTTACACGAGGCTAACATGTTCCAGTCAATCTTTTTAGGGGGAATGATTGTCTTCAACTTAGTCAGAATAGCAGCAGGGAGATCTAAAATAATCTGTGATGGTTTCTGCGCGGGCTTCCTCTCCCTATCCTCATCCTCAAGCTCAGACCACCGAGCCTTAAAAGCGGCAACATCGTCCACCTTCCGTACGGATCGCCACATATCCGGTGGTAAAATAAGCCCAAAGAACAGATCTATATCTGCTAAGGTCATAGTACAAGAATTCAAGGCCCCCTCGACTTCTTCGTAAAAGGCCGCTGGATTCTTGCGGGGATCAGGCAACGCATTCTTTAATGCCATAACGTCAGCCCTATGCCAGGGAGTATAAACCCAATTGTACACAAAATATCCTTTAGCGTCAGCGGAGGTAATATCCGCACTAGTTCCCGC